>NC_137803.1:12574540-13284540 GCF_963383645.1 Muscardinus avellanarius
GAAGTCAAGTTTTATTTTTACTAAAGAAGAGGGTCCTTCCATAACTGACCCTCACAAAGTATTACTTGGCTTTTTCACTGGATTATTTTGTTATATTACCTTTATCACAAAGTTTAAAATGTACTATTATTTTCTATTATGACACTTATTATAATAAGAGTATTTGCTATTTCCCTACTGGATTGGAAACCAAGTGATAACAGAGACGATGTCTTTCTCCTCACTAACATTCTGTACCCTCTCACTATTCTAGACTGATGTCAGTATTGCACAGGATTCCTTACACTCAGCACTGTCGGAAGACGGGCTCTTTGTTCTGGGGACTATTGTGTACAACGTTGGATACTTGACAGATCATATTATCTGCCTTCTGATGTCAAGAAGGCAATAGCAGTTCCCTTAGTCCTGAGTCTGACCATCAAAACTGACTTCAGATCCTGCCAAATGCCAGCCAAGGGCAAGGTCACTTGTGGTTGAGAACCATGAGAAGGAGGAAGAGGGGGAAGGAGGAATGGGATGTGAAGGGGTAAATGACTGATATGTGCATGTATTCCTCTACCATCATGTACTCCATTAAGATGTGTGACTGCAATGCACCAATAAATATTATAAATAAAAAAATTAAAAAGAGGCAGCATTCAAGATGCTTTCACATTAAGAAATGATCTTAAGAGTTGAGTAAAAGGAGTTCATATTAATTTTACATCAGAAACTACAAGTGTATCAATAGTGAAACATAACCCCAATTCAGAGGCATGAGCATATTCTTTTAGTGTCTGTCTGAAAACTAATGATTTTGAACATTTTTGGTATTTATTGACCATTAATATATTTTCCTCTGTGAAAAATCCACACAAGAGTTTTGCTTATTTTTAAAATTAAGTTTTTCCTTTGAGTCTTTTACTTTTGTTTGAAAGTAAGACCTTTAATTAACCTATTTGTGTGGATATTTTTTCCAATCTGTAATTGGAAATCACAAAATAAATTTACATGTTTATTTTGTAGCAGCTTCTTTCAAAGAAAACTTTCCATTTTGATAAGTACACTTATCTTTTTATTTATTATTAATTTTTATTAGTCCACCATCTTTTTTCTATTTATAATCTGTGTTCTTGGTATACTGAGGAATTTTTGCCTACCCCAAGCTCATGAAGATTGTCTCCATGAAGTGTTCCCTTTATACATTTAAGCCTATTTAAGCTTACAATCCCTTTCAATACATGAGATATATCTAGAAAATGGAGTGCTCTTCAACAATAAAAAGGAACAAAATAATAATAAACACAACGTAAGATTAGTTTTAAAACCACTGAGTTGAAGAAGCCAGACACAAATAAATACTTAAAATGGAGAACTCCATCTATAAAATAAGGTGACCTAACTCAGGAGGATGGGAGGAAGGAAAAGGAAATTTCCAAAAGTACATGCCGTACAGTCACAAACATGTCAAAGTCAACACTAAACCAAACATGAGAAGGAGGGAAGGGGGAGAAAATGGGGTGGGAACTGGGTTAGGGCTAATTGGGTGATATGTGCACGTGTGACTCTACTACCTTGTACTCTATTAAGATATATGACTAAAATGCACCAGAAAATTTTTTAAAAATTAAAAATAAAAATTCTAGAAAATGCATATTCATCCCAAAGGAAGTGGTTTCTGTGGATGAGACTGAATGTAGGATGAATGGAAAAGGGGATAAGGAAACTTTAGGGGTTGAAGGAAATGTTTGGTTACATTGTAAGGGCATGTTTACAATTGAAATACTGATTAAATGGTTCAGTATAAATATGTATAGTATATTACATGTAATTTGTACCCTAATAAAGCTGAAAAATCCCGTTGACATCAAAGAAATAGGAATTCGTTTTTGTCCAGAATTAAGATCGTATACTCACACCATGCCAACCTCAACATCTCTCTGACTATGGCACCTAAAGCTCCCCTAACCTCACTGTAGCCAACATTGGCTCTTAGTGGGTTACATGCAGCTCCTGTCCACTAGGGGTCAGGCTTAGCCAGAAAAACAACTCAGGAAGCTGTTAAAACACCGGCTCAGCTACACTCTGGAGCTCTGTGCATGTAGGTTTCTAGCACACGAAACCCCAATGTGATGCGTGGCTACAGCACACCAATAAAAGCATGTTAAAAATTAATAAATATAAAATATCCTCATCTTGTAGAAAAGAAAGCGTGTGTGTGTGTGTGTGTGTGTGTGTGTGTGTGTGTGTGTGTGATTTGCGTCCAGAACTGGGGTGGTTTACTATGAGATCCCTTCTCCCCCCTTCCACAGAAGAGCATCACTCCAGGGTGAGAATGATAACAGTGAACTCCTGATGAAAGGAAAACCCATTTGAGTAAAGGGATCTTAAATTGAGAAATGTTGGCTCCAATCAGATTGTTTAATTTGGTGCGTTGTAATTTTACATCCTATTGGGGTACCGAATGTTGGAAAAATATGTGTACACAGTGCTTTTTTCCTTCCCACTGGAAACCTCCTCCCTCACCCTCATCTCAAAAGTCCTTGAAATTAGAATTGGCAACTTTATGTACTTTAAGTCAGAAACACTTTATCAAAGAGCAAAGGCCCCTAACTATACAGGTTATTTTCTAGAGAAGTAAATGTTGGAATTTAATAAAGAATAATGACTACTGAGGTTCTGTTAGGTCCCTGCGACGATACAAAGTAACCTGTTTGTGTCATCTTATTAATTTCTGTTATTCATTTAAGGCTAAAACTAGTCTTATAATTGGAGGGAGAGGAAGCAGAGACACAGAGGGGAAAATAAAGTCTTTATATACTCATAGCACTGAACCTGGCTTCAACACCAGGCCTTGCTGCCTCCAAAACTTGATTTCTCCCCCTTTGAAATATTCTGCATTTTCATGTTAACAAGAGTTGTCAGGCCTGAACCCAAAGGTATAGTTCATTCATGTATGCAATTTTAGTCAAATTTTCAACTTGCTGCTAATATCACACTTCAGGTAAATAAAGTTTGTTGTTTAATAATTTCATTGAGAACATGGATGGCAATATTTATTTTTGTTTTGTTTTTTTTTTTTTTTGGTTTGTTTGTTTGTTTGTTTTTGGTGGTACTGGGGTTCCTGGAAGTCCTTCTACCACCGGGCTACACTCCCAGACCTATTTTTACATTTTTTTATTTTGAAACAGGGTCTCCTAAACCAGCGCACGGGGCTGGCTTCGAACCTGCGCGATCCTCCTGTCTCTGCCTCCCAAGCGCGGGGATTACAAGCGTGCGCCACCACGCCCAGCCGATGACAATATTTAGATATAATAAGATAAGAGAGAAAGTTTGGATCTCAGAGTATACTAAATCCAAAAATAACAGGTGTGACAGGAATAGGCTGTTTAAAGGCCTTGCTGAGCTCTGTGAGCACGGCATACAGGGAGAATACAAGTATCTGAAGGCGGAGCAATGGATCTGAGGTGTGAGTTTGTGATGGCAACACCCCAAGGGGGCTGCCAACCTAGATCAGACAGGATCACCCATGGCTCCCACTCAAGCCCTTTGGAAAAGCAAAAATTCTCCAGGGTTTGCTTTACAAAGAGATTAGAACACTCTAAATGAATGAAGATTTGGAACCTTGTGAGACACTGATACCATCCAGATTGACCTAAAGGGGTAACTTAGCAAGGATACATATCAGGATCCTAGGAAGATGGCTTCTTAATGCTACAAAGAACCATAAAGATGCTAAATTGCAGATTCACTTAGAAAAATCTGCTGTTCACCTTAAAAATCTGCAAAGAATGTAAAAGATATTCCACATGTCTTACGGCCACAATGCTCAGAGATCTAGTCATAATGTCTGATTCTTCCCAGGCCACTGTCCAAAGAGTACTTTCTAGTAAAAAAGAGTCCCTACCTGGGCAAGTCAAATTTCCTAAATATTGATCCCTAGACTTAGCATCTTGCCCTCAATTATCTTCATGTCAATTATCTTTTTAAAAATTAAATCCTCAAACTTGGAGTGCTTCAATTTCTTCTTATTTCAGCCAGCATTCTCACCACCAGAATGACCCAAATACCTGACACACAAACTTATAGGAAGAAGAGGTTTATTTGCTCACAGTTCTGAAGATTTCAGCTGGTGTTAGACCCACTTCCAAGCAGGAGCCGGGGCTGCAGGTCCTCAGGGCATCATGGCGAAGAGCAGAGAGACAAGGTGACAGCTTGTGTCAGCTCATGGCAGCGGGGGAGAGAGGGAGAGAGAAGCTGTAGCAGCCTTCCTGGAGAAACACTGCCCTGTGCCACACCCCCAGGGGACCTTTCCTGGCAACCAAGCCCCGCCTCCAAATCTGGCTGCGTTATCTACCCCATGAGGTTGCAGGAACATTTTAAACCTAACCCTTAACACTTCTACTCTGCGGCAAGAAATAAACATTGAGGAACAAAGCATAAAGGTCAAAATTATATTTTTCAACCAGGGTGATATTATCAGCTAGTGGGTAGGGCAAAGGATGCTGCCAGATGTTTTTCAACACACAGGTTGGCTTGCCACAAAACAAAGCATCACACAGCACAGAAAGGCGTAGAACAACTCCTGTAGAGCAGGCAACCTCTTTGTGAATACACCTGTGAAAGCCAGAAAAGCAGTCAATAAACACCAGGGGTCAGTAAAGAGTCATGAAATGTCCTTTCCTGTCCAAAAGAGTTCCACCTTGATTCTGAAACTTTTCTTATATGTCCTATGTGAAACACATGAACATATTGATGCTCGAGAATCAGGAAATTTCACTGTGGAAGAAAGGAGATACAATTAGAAAATGAAACAAAGTCAGGAAGAATCTTCTAAGATTATATTTGATTGGTAGATTATTAGTCTAAATACATGGGTCATGTAATAGTATTACATATAGTATCGTATCATATCATATATCATGTTAATTTTTCTACCTTTACTCAAAATGGCTTGAAAATTAAGATACCCCTAGAGCAGGAAGCACTTCTGGGTGTTCAAATCTTGTTTTCCAAACAATACTGTTCATTACTAAAAGGTGCTAGGGATTCTCAAAAAACTGGATGCTTCCAGAAACAAGACAGAATGAGCCTGGGATAAACTTTTTTCAATAAGGCAGTAAGAGGTGCTCAAAAGCATAGAGGTTTCTCAAAACCTCACCGAATCTGGCTTAATGGGCCAATTTTGAGGCCATTTGTACATGATGAAGCATAAAACCAGTGGATGTGATACCGTGAGTTAACAAAAAGGTAAGTATTAATGAGAGATAAAGAGAGGAATTAATATTTGTTGTGGAATGTGAATTGAATAAACATAGACAGAAAGGTGGAAATTTCAAACATAGTTTTATGATTTTTAATTTCAAATAGAATTGTTGCTTCCAGTAAGAATCACCAACATATAATAAAACCACTAACTGAAAGGTTTTTGGGGAAAGACTGTATTCATTGTATCAAAGCATCAACAGAGTACTTAGTAAAACAAAAGAATAATAAGAGAAAAAGGGTCATAGGATGAATTCTAGATGAGGAAGGAAAAATGTATGCTATAACAGAGATCAGAGAAATCAGCCCTGCAGCAGGTAGTCAAACTTCACTCGGGGAAGGATAGACACCCTGGCATCTTCTGTCATTAATGTTACACTGAGGAAGACAGATTCTCCATGTAATTATCTTACAAAATGATTACCTTGAACCTAACCATCAGGCAACAATCAGATGAATCCAAGATGTGGAAGCTTTATACAAGATCACTGTTCCAGATTTTTGAAAAAAAAAGTCAAGGTCAAGAAAACGCTACACAAACCCAGAAAAATTAAGGAGAGATACAGGTCAAAGAGATAAATGAAATAAACAACCAAACACAATGGAAAAACTTTTATTGAATCCTTAGTCCCTTGCCCCAAACAACTGTAAGTGGCATTTTTAAGACCATTTAGAAATTTTAAGTATGTATCATACATTATATTTAATTAAGACTTATTTTCTCAAGTGGTATGACATTGTGGTGAATGTTCTTATTCTTAGAAAAGGTATATTAAAGTATTTAGGGAAAGTATCCTGCTGTGACTATTATTCAAATTGCTTAGGAAAGATAGAAATAAATGATAGATAGATAGATAGAAAGACAGACAGACTGACTGACTGACTGACAGAGAGATAATAGGAAGACAGAAAATGTAACCAAATGTTAACAACTGGCCAGTCTGCCAATGTGTATGTGCAGAGTTTGCTGTACAGTTATTTCAATTATCCTGCAAGTTTAAATATTTTTTCAAAATAAAATAACGGAAAGCTTTTGTATAATTCTGATAATTTTTTAAAAGACTGAAGTTTCACTTTTCATTACCACCATTACTAGCCTTGGCAATTCTTTTTTTGTTGTTGTTGTTAAACTCCATCAGTGTTCGAAGAACTTTAGTATATATAAAAATGTTAATATAAAAAACAATGACTTACCAATCTGCCTCTCCCCACTCTGCAAACATAAAGGCCTTAAGTTTTAACACATAAAATAAGGGTTTCAAACCCCAACCATTTAAGCAACTTCCTGAGGCTCCATCAAAGATGCACCAGAGTATATTCACATGGGTCAGGGTTAGACAGAAGTGATCTGGGGTGGCTTACCCAAAGGAAGGCAATATAAGTCTCCTAAAAAGTACCAGGAGGGATCGAAGCATTCTTGTTGTAAATCAGAATTTATGCTCAATGCAAGCTAGATTTGACACAGAGAGCATTTGAATTAGGAGATTAACATGATGAATTATTCGGTATGCATAGCTCCTTCAGCACACAAAAGAAGTAATCTTTATGGAAACATTCACATTGTACACAGCAGAATTTTTATGTTCTTCCAGAGTAGAGTCCCATTTATAACTTATTTTTCTCTGAAAGGCCTCTCTGAGAAGATCCTTATTTGTTTTCTCCCTATAATGTACTACATTTATCCTTCATTTAGCCTTGTCAAAATGTAGAATTATATACACACTTTCGTATTTACTTTTTTAATGTAATAGATTGGCCCCTTATAATTGAGCATCACTGTGAGGTTCAAAGTAACACAAACACACATGCACACAGCACTTGGTGTGAATATCTGCCGGATCCCACCCTGATCATTCTTTGACTATAGTGATACCTTCATATAGGGACATAAAATTACTTGAACTGTTTCTGAGTTCCTCAAGGTCAAGAAATGGGTCTGTTTTGTCTTCACTGTGTATTCTTCACCCAGCCTGCAACCAGAAGGAGTAAGTGTAGGAATGATTGCTGAGGTTGGGCAGACTTCTCCTGGCTGAACCCAAAGGAAGAAGCAGAGTGCTTTAGACCAGGTGACCAAGGTGTGATCCAGGTACTCCCCCAAACCCAGGTGTACACGGAAGCTAAATTCAGGCACCTAGAGATACATGAAGCAGATGAAACTGCCAAGAGAGATTGTGAAAGATGAAGGAAGAATCACAAGATCTCAACATTTTATTCCAAATTCAAAACTGTGATCATGCCTCATATGCTTATCAATTATTTATCAGCCAGGCTTTTATAGAATGTAGAATTGCAAAGTAGATTGGTATGTTGATCAGAAAACGAGCAGTCTTTTAATTGAAGCCAGACTACCATAGTAATGCATGCGTATCTATGTTTATAGTAGCACAATTCATAATTGCCAAACTATGGAACCAGCACAGGTAGTCATCAACAGATGAATGGATTAAAATATTATGCTATACACACACACAATGAAAGTCTACTCAGCCATAAAGGAGAACAAAATTATCTCATTTGTATGGAAATAGATGAAACTGGAGAATATTATGCTAAGTGAGATTAATCAGTGAGATTAATTAAACAGTGGAAGGCCCAATGCTTTCCCTCATACGTGGAAGATAGGCAGAAACTGGGACACAAGAGGGACTCCAGAAAAAGGAGAAACCTTAGTGGAGTGAGGGAGGGACCTAAATAAGGCAGACCTCAAGAGAGAAGCACCTCAATGGACATAATATACATACAAAATATACATAATATACATACAAAAATTTATCAGTGGCAATCCTGGGGTCAAGCTCATGAAGGTGAGGAGGGAGAGGAGCTAGTGTGAGAAATGAGGGAGGGCTTAACAAGTGCTGTGTGCACAGAAACCCCTTTCACCCTGAACTTCATCATGGTATGATTACAAAGTACCAATTAAAAAAGGTTAGAATAAAGGAAAAGTTGGGAGGCTTCATGAAAGTAGAAGGGAGACCCCTCGAGTTGAGCAAGAGAACCAAGAGGAGGGAGAAGAGGAAAGAGAGAGGAGGTCCTGGGGAGTAGAGTGGATCAAATTATGTTTGATATATGTACAAACATGTCATAATGCTTTGCATTATTATGAATAATCATAATACACCAATGACATTTTTTAAAAATAATTTTTTGCAATGGAACATATTTATTCTTCATTTACAATTCATCCTCCCCACCTTGCAGATGGAGATCCTTTGGTGATTCTGTAACCCTTAAACATAGGCTCACTAAAGAAATCTCTGAGTAGTCACTTTTGGCATCCAAGGGTTGTAGCCATCTTTGAACCAAAGACCGTAGGAAGGAAGACAAAACTGGTATTTGGCTTTGGGGTCTTGTTGAGAGAGTTTTTACCTCTGTCTATGTGTTGCAGTTTTGGACCTATGCCCTCTTCAAGGAGCTTCAGGGACTCTGGTCTAATTTCCAAGTCTTTGATCCATCTTGAGTTGACATGGGCAGGGTGAGAAAGTGGGGTTTATTTCCATTTTTCTGCATATCGTTATCCAGTTTAGCCAACACCATTTGTTGAACAGGCTATCTTTTTTTCCCATTGTATGTTTTTGGCCCCTTTACCAGGGCAGAAAAGAGAGAAAATGAATTGTTTTTATTTGCTAAAATTTCTGTCCTAAACAGAAGATAGGTGAGTTAACAGTAAGCTGTCTGTAGTATCTTTCGGATGAAAAAAAAAAGTCTGTGCACTTTCTGGCTTAAATCAACAAGATTCATTCTGACACCCATTCAAATCTGTGTTTGTGAAAACAGGGAAATATCAGAGACCTGAGAAGATAAGAAATTTTACGAAGATGTGGTTTTCTTTTATTTTGACCTTGAACCTACAACAATATTTCACTGAAATTAAACCTAATCTTCACTCATAACCACTATCCATTTATCCTAACCTCCCCCTTATTCTACATGATGGTCAACCTTCATACTATAGAATGGCCAATCGCTTAAAATTATAATCAAAAACAGTACTACAAAATTTAGGGCTTGAGTAAGTTGCATATTTGAGATTCTCCCTCTCAACCCGAGTTCTATATTTTCTAAAAATAGCATATAATCTCTAACAGAAATTATGTTTACACTGAGAAAGGATATAGCCCAAGCTTAAATGACAGTGATTGTCAGTATTGAAAAGAAATAGTGTCTTTTTTTTTTTTTTGACTGGGGGTTGTTGAACCCAGAGATATTCTATCTCTGATCTATTCCCCCAGCTCTACTTTATTTCTTGTACTAAACAGGGTCTCACTAAGTTGCTGAGGTGATTCTCCTATTTCAGCTTCTCAAGTACTAGGATTACAGGTGTGTGTCACCATGTCTGGCTGGAATAAGCGGTCTTAAGTATAGTCTTGGCGCAGAAATGCTTTGAGAAGGCATTTTTTCTGGATTTTTCCCACTGCCCTTTTCTGTTGACAATCTGAGTAGTTTCACCTAACTCTTTAACTAGCCTGGAAAAATATATGACACAATCATATGATACATATAATATTTACACTAAATAGTGTGGGTACACTATCTGTAATACTATCATAAGACTCAGTATATGGATTCTTATTTACAGATTCTTCTAGAGCCTGTTTTACTAGAAAACTACACATTCACAGTGTAGTGTATGGACAGGTGAGAAGGAAGGGGGAGTGGAGGGACCTGGGGGAGGGCTCAGCGAGTGCTGTGTGCCTGTATCACCCTGAACTTCATGATGTGTGACTACAATGTACCAATAGTGAAATGCTACATGAAAATTAAGCCATTTATAAACCATAGCTTATCCCTGAGATCTGTATGCTAAAGGAAATACTACTATAGTTTCAAACATCTTTATTAACTATTACTGCATTAACTTGCCCAGAGTTAATGATAAAAAGAACTTAATTATAACTTAAGGAAAAATCTTGGGTCAACTTGGAAATCAAACTCAGACGTCTGGGCTGTTCCTTTTAGAATGGTGAGAGGAACGTGTCCCAAGATGCTGGGCCTCAGCAGGAAGAGCTCTCAGCTCCTCCGAGGGTCTGTGTAACCGCAAGGCATTTACCTCATTGCGCACACTGGATTTCATCTCCTCTGTGTTTCTTCAGAGACCAAAGGTCCTACCCAGTTTTACACACAGGAGTGTCAGCCTCTGACTTAAGCGAATCATGACCCAGATAAAAGCAGTCACCGAAATTAGAAGCAAATAAATACCATCCAAATTTTTATCGTTTCTGCTTACTCTTACAATATAGATGTTGCCTCTATTAATATTGTTCGCCATTTGGATGGTGGCATGACTTTTGTAGAAAAGTCCCCAGAGTAGAAGCATGGTTATAAAACATTCTATATTTTAATAGGAGGAAATGTGAAATTCAAGTTATAGTCCACAGGTTTTGTGGCTTTCTGTTTTGAAAATAACCCATGCTTCTAGACAAAATTGTTATTTATAGCTTAGACAATGGTATGTTTCATACAGAAATGTATGATTTTCTGCCCTGAACTCTTTTCTCTGATACTGGGGGCCGAACCCAAGGGCATTCTACTTCTGAGCTACATCCCCAGTACTCTTTTATTTTTATTTTGAAACAGAGCCTTCCTACACTGTTGAGGGCTTTCCTAAGTTGCTGAGGCTGTTCCTAAACTCGTGATCCTCCTGTCTCAGACTCTCAAGTACTGGAATCACAGGTATTCACCACCACACCTGGCTGCCTATGAATATTTAGTTATTCCCATAAAATAAACTATAAGGTTTACCCCTTATTCTTTGGACATCAAGGTCTCTAGGTCTGAGCGAGTGCCAGGTGGAGCTTATCTTCAGGGTTCGATTTAATGGTTTATTCACTTTTTGGCAAATTGTCTGCCCTCAATCATTTTTCTTAAATTTTAAATGTCAAGATCAAGGAGATTAATTCATAATATATCTCATTTTGAATTTTATCTTTCATCCTAAGCCAAAGTTTTCTGAAAGCAGAGACACAATGATTCAGCATATGTCTGCTGGAACAGGGTTGCGCAGAGAACAGCCCTGGGGCTGCCTCCCCACTTCCCACCCTGTGGTGACAAACGGCTCTGGAGTGAGCTGCCACTCTCTTGAGCAATGGAGTCTCTTTATTGCAGTGCTGCAGGCCAGGAATCTTTGGGCGGCACCATGTTCCCCATGGATGCTCAAGCAACGCGTCCTGGCAATCAACTTCCTGACTTACCTTCTTCAATACCCTAATCTACACTTAGACACATCCAGGTGCCCATTAAGAGAGTGAGTCAACTGCAAGGCCTGCAAAGATGTAAACGTTGATGAAATATTTTTATTAAGTACAAAATAAGAAATTTCTCTCAATCCCCTGCTATTGCGTGACTCTGGCCACTTCGTCTCTGTGTGCTTCCCAAGTTTCAGGCTCTGAAATTGTATCTTCTTTATTTGAAGTAAAGGCATTTTTCTTGAATCCATGCTCTCTATGAGAAGCCACTGTTAGTTTTTGTTTTTTTATGCAGTTTCTTTAGGGAAAATCAGTGTTTATGAGCTGTGAGTGGTGTCACAGGCTTGCAATTCCAGTACTTGAAAGGCTGAAAAAGGAAGATTGCAGGTTCAAGGCTAGCATCAGTAGTTTAGCGAGGCTCTCAGCTATTTAGCAAGACTGATTCAGAATTAAAAAAAATAAAATAGGTCTAAGACTAAAATAGGTCTAATCTACACAAAGATAGATTGCTCATTGATAGCCCCCATTATAAAAAACATCAGTGTTTCGTAGGGAGTATTCTAAATTATGTCTAGCTTTCTAAATCCGCTTTATTAATTCTTAGTGGCTAATTGTAAAGTTTATTCTCTTGCTTTTTACAGATATTCTCATTCTCTCTCTCTCTCTCTCTCTCTCTCTCTCTCTCTCTCTCTCTCTCCCCTCTCTCTCTTCCTCTCTCATACAGATATACTTCTTTTGCTTTATTTTTTCTCTGCATAAGGGAAGGGGAACTCACAAAATTATCTTTATGATTTCAGTTACCAGCTGTTAAGAAATGCTGTGTGCTTGTGGGCAGTGGTTAATGTCACTTTGGGTGTTTTATAGGCAGAATTCTTATCTATATCAGCTTTCAGGAAGTAGACACATCGATCTAATTTTAACTCCATTGTGCTTCCTCCTATCAAGCTACTTTTCATGCTGTTTAAGGCAAAATATATTAACCAAGGATATCAATCTACTAATACATTCAGTGGAACTGACACATTCAATCTACTAATACATTCAAATTAAGCTCTATTACGCTACCGTGGAAAGAAAATAATCTTGTTATTACACAGCACTTCGTATCATTTAGTACCTGAGAGTATTATTTCAGTTTGAGGGGTAAATCTATTAGGGAGGTGCTGATCTTCCTGTAGGCTCAGAACAGTTTCTCTTTCTCCAAAAGGAAGCAGAAAAAATCATGGCTAAGGGAACGAGATGGAAAGGTAGTGCATGCAGAAGGCCAGTCTGAGATGCAAGTACGGAGATGAGTGTGGCTCTGAGGAGTGAAATGATACAGAGATGGAGGGACAAAGCAGAGACACGTAAGAGATTATATAATGTATGTAATAATTAAGTTAGCAACCACGCTAACAGACATTGCCATACAACTCCAAGGGAAGAGTCATAATAGTTTGACTTTTAGAAGAAAACATTAATGGAACAGTGTCTTCTGAACAGGTACCTAGTGACATAATCCAATGTGGAATTCAAAGGAAAATAATCAATTGATTCATGCAAGGGCAAATCCATGAGCTTAGTGAATTCACTTATGAAATAAATACAAAGTTATTTCAGTATCTCTTCTTTTTATCAATAGCATTTATTCTTTGTAACGAGGAGCAAAGGCACCCCATAAAAGTCATGGGCAATTAAGGCTCATGACTCGACTTGCTGGGAAGTCAGAGGGCTGGCAACCCAGACCAGAAATCTTCCTTTGACAGCGCAGGCAGCCACACCCTCCAGAAACTCATCTCTTTGAGGAGGGGAATGTTTTCCTCTAAATATATCAATTTCAATAACATTCATTTTTTTCAAAATCTGTTCACTCTTTTTGGCTTATCTGTCTTGTTCTCATTAGACAGAGAAGAGTTTATTGAATCTTATTTTATGGAAATTAGTTTCCATAATTATATACATAAAGGCCTTTCCCACTTTGAATAGAAATCTACTTTTCTGTAACTTTCGCCTCTTGGTAACTTTCACCTCTTGATTTCAGTTTTGTTTCTCGGAAAGCTAGTCCATTCTTTCTTCCACATGGAAACCAAAAATTTTAATACAGTCAAATACTCCCCACATAATTGTCCTTTCCTGCATCCATTGTTCATGTCTCCCTTGTGCTGGCTTCTCGTTCTGTGTGCCCTTACTAGGAGATGGCTCATGTTTACAGTGACTCATTTACACAGTTTTGGGGGAAGGAATTTTTAAAAGTCAAATAAGTCTCTTAGAGCATAATTTAGTAATATTTCTGTTTCATGTGAAAGTTGACTAGTCTGGATCATTTCTGCAGCATTGAATTAGTATGATCAGTTTATGGTGTACTTGGGAGTCTAAGACAGAAGGATCACAGGTTCAAGCACAACCTCAGAAAATAGTGAAACTCTTATCCACCTAGTGAGACCCTATCTCAAAGTAAAACTAAAATAGGGCTGAGGGTGTGGCTCAGAGGGAGAATACCCCTGGGTTCAATCCCCAGTACAACAAAAACAAAAATAAACCTGATCATTTTGGGAGATATATACTGGCTAATAACAAAACAAAATGCCATATGAGCCTCAAAATAAGGCTACTTTAAGGAAATTTAGTTCTATGTCATATTACATGTTATGTTTTCCTTTTTAAAGTGCTACTTAACAGATTAGAAAGGTCTGCATTGCATATGAAATAGTCCCCTTTTTATTTTTATTTATTTTTATTATAATTTATTTATTTATTTATTTATTTATTTATTTATTTATGTGGTACTGGGGTTCCTGGAAGCCCTTCTACCTCCGGGCTACACTCCCAGACCTATTTTATACTTTTTTATTTTTGGAAACAGGGTCTCTTAAGCCAGTGGGGCTGGCTTCAAACCAGCGCGATCCTCCTGTCTCCACCTCCCAAGCGCGGGGATTACAAGCGTGCGCCACCACGCCCAGCTGAAATAGACCCCTTTTTAAAAGAGTATTATTAGTGCTGGAGATTAAACCTATGGCCTTGTGATGCTAGGCAGGTACTTTATCACTGAGATATGTATCCAGCACAAAGATTTTTCTTTTAATAACTGTTCTATCTAGAAAATATACTGACTGTGGAGTATGTTTACCCTCTTTAATTAGAAAATGCCTCATTTATTTTGTAAATATGGCAACATCTTTTGAGAAGTATAACTAGACACTTCTAGTTGCAATACTTCTTTTGTCATTGTTTTGCTTTTAATTTATGGTGGCTCTGGAGATTGAAATGAGGTATGTTCTACCTCTGAGCTACAATCCCAGGAAAATTATAATGAAGCAATCATTATTGAAAGGTAGACTTTAACTCAAAGAAAAGGAACTTACTAACACTTAGAGTTGTCTGAATATTTATTAATATGCTACTTTGTAACCTTAAGTTCCACCTTATTGGAGGACTTCAGACGAACTGGAAAATTTCTTGCCTGCTGTCCTAGAGTGGAGGCTTAAGTGTAGATTGAATTTTATGAGTTTTTATTGAATTTTGAGAGTTTGAATTTTGTGAGTTTTTCTATTTCCGAGGTTTCTTAATAGTCTTTGATATCATAAAATATATTATTGTTCCTTAATCCAGGAGCAGCATGAGCGGTAGGTGCCCCCTAGTATTGCTTCCATCACCATTGTCAACATTGCTACCATTATCAGAAGAAAATGCAATTGCTCATCCCTGAGATTCTGAGCATCTACTTCCATCTTTGAATGTTGTAGGGGATAATCATAAACAAGTCGAAACTCTGAGGGATTATTTCCTATTATGTATGTAAAGCAATAAAAAGAAAACTTGAATTATTCAGTTCTCTTACAACTCAGGTTGCTTGACTATGAGAAGAGACAAAAAAATTATCCCCATCCCACTCTCTGAATGGTGCCCACTGCCCCGTGGGACATTCCATTTCCCTGGTTGCAAAACTAGAAGCACACACGAAGAAGATGGAGACAAACACGAGTCTTCTCTTTTAAAAGAAGGGGTGAGAAATAGGTGGTTCCACCCTTTATCCTACACATCCCCAAACAACTCATAAAGATCTTCATACCTTTGTCATTCACAACTATGTCTCCATCTGCACAAATATGTATTGATGGAACACCTATTACATGTGAGCCACTTGGGACCCCTTCTCCCAAGGAACAAATGAACACAAGAAATTTCACATTCCATTTCTCCTGTATTTAGAAATTGTAGTGTTAAGTCCTTTAATGTATTTGTATATTCTAAATATTAGTCCTCTATCAGAGAAATAGCTTAGAAATATTCCTCATTCTATTGGATCTCTTTTTAGATTTTTTATGGCTTCCTTTGCTGCACAGACGATTTTTAATGTAATATCTTCTCACCTATTACTCTTCATTTTAATTCTTATGCTTTGGGAGTCTTATTGAGGAAGTTTCTACACACCCCTATATGTTGGAGCATTGGTCCTGTCTCCTTCTAGTAATTAGAAAGTCTCTAATCTAATTTTCAGGTCTTTAATCCATCTTATATTGGCTCTTATATAAAGTAATAGGTTAGGTTTTAATTCCGTTTTTCTAAAAATGTATAACTAGTTTTGCCAACACCATTTGTTGAAAAGACTGTCTTTTCTCCAGGGTGTGTTTACAAACACCTTTGTCAAAAATGACTTGGCCATAAGTGTGTAGATAACTCAGCCAGAAAATGGGAAAGTGAACTAAGCAGATACTTCACAAAATAAGAAATACAAATGGCCAAAAGTATTTTTTAAAAGTTCAACATCATTACCAATCAGAGAGATGCAAATCAAAACTACAGAGATTCCATCTAGCCCTGATTAGAATGGCAATCATCAAGAACGCAAACAATAATATTTAATGGCAAGGATGTGGGGCAATGGGAACAGATTGCAAAGTAGTGCAGCCTCTTTGGAGACCAGTGTGGAGCTTCTTCAGAAGACTGGGAATAGAACTACCATATGACCCAGGTGTTCCATTCCTGGGTATTTGCCAAATGAATGGAAGCCAGAATAGTATAGTGATGCATGCATATCCATTTTGATAGCAGCACAGTTCACAAGATCAGGTCATGAGACCAGCTTAGGTGTCCATCAACAGATAAGTGGATTTTGAAGTTATGGGATATATACACAATGGAATTGTACTCATCCATAGAGAAAAGCAAAATTATGTAATTTTCAGGAAAATGGATGGTCTCGGAGAACATTATGTCAGGTAAAATTAATCAGGCACAGAAAATGAAAAATTATATATTTTCCCTCCTTTGTGGAAGCTAGGGTGTATTTGGGATCCAAAAGGAACTCCAGATGAAAGAGAAGAGACCCAAGTGGAGTGATGGAAGGAGTCTAAGGGAGGAAGGAAGGCAGGTGGGGGAGGGAGACTTGATGAGGGAAGCACTTCAGATGACATGAAGTACGTACACAAGATTATCAGTGCCGATTTCAATACCGTGTGCAGGGAGGGAGAGGGAGTGGGGCGGGAGCAGGGAGGGGAAAGCTCACCAAGCACTGGGTACATGTCTGTCTCTACCATTCTAAACTTCATCATGATGTATGATTACAATGCATCAATAAACATCTTTTAAAATAAATATAAAACTCTAGATTCAGTGTCAGACTCTGGCTGCAAATTTAAATCTGAAATTGGGGGAGTCTTCATAACTCTAATTAACCAATCTACACAGAGAGATGATTAAGGTATGTTGAAAGATCCCCACTAGAAATATTGCACACGTTTGCAATTTTCAGTTGAGTTAAAACACCAGTGATTCCATTGGAAATATAACTGTGTATAATATAAATTCCTCCCTTGGATTATAAGCTCCTTAAAGAAAAAAAGCCTTGTAAAATATTCCTTATGTGATTCTTGGTCATTTGTTTATTCAACCAATAACTATTCAGTCCACAGTAAAAAAAAAAAAAAAAAAGAGGCTTTGAAAGGCACCTAAAAGTGTTGGTTGCTAGAAACACTGGGAATTTACTATATACAAGATGCAATTTATCACAGTCATGACCAGTTTATTCATTCTTGTTTTTTAGCCTGAGTTGGTCATCCCTATGTATCTCAAAGCAGACTGTGTTCTGTTTACCTTTGCACAAGGTTGTGTTTTAAGAAAATAAAACACCTAAGAAGGAGCAGTTATCATCTGCAAGAATATTAAAAGGCTCGGAATATGAGACACATTTTAGGATGCTGACCCTGTCATGAATGCTCTAGGGAGCTGAAAATGTATACTGGGTGAGTGCAAACCCATTTCCCATGGGCCAGGTTGCCCTTCCTGAGTGAAGCCACCTGTACAGTGTTCTGCTACCCCTCACTCTTCCCTTGATCCTCAGGACAGATATGAAACTCTTACCTTTTACAACCCTTTTTGAATAAGGTAATTTTTTAGGGACTCTTAAGTGAAAATGGAGATTCTCTTGTGTTTACAGAGTTAGGTTCTATGAAATCCCCATAACAAGACAGTGTTTAGAATCGTCACTTGTCTTCTAGGTAAGGCTTTAAGTACATTCGTGACATCTTTTTCATCTGAGAGGGACTGTCACCTCTTGTCCCCCCAAAACACCACAGGCAGGGCAGACAGGACAGCCACAGGAGAAAAAAGAAGCTCTCAGTCATATGGTCATAGTTGATTTCCTTAAAACACCAAAGCAGATCTGTCCATTTTACTTCACTTAGAGAACCCATACCTCTACTTGTGGTCCAGGAACAAAGGCAAACATCATCATCATCATCAACAACACAGACAGGTCAATACGTCATTTAGCGAATTCAGTCTAAATACTCCAAGATGGACACTTTGGAAACCAACCAGATACTGGAATCAAATGTATTTCAAACTGCCACGCTTTATCTTTATGATCAGTTATGTAAGTCCTCCTGGCCTCTGATTTTTCTCCTGCAAAGGTGGTTAGATAACAGCTTCCTTATGGGACAGATATGATGATTCAAGCATGCCGTGTTTTTAGGGTTCCAGGAAGAGTGCTTGCATAGAGTAGGTGTTAATAATGTTGTTATCACTGCTATTCTCAGCTTAGGCTCATTTTCTCACTAAATCAAGGTACTGGTGGAGAGCGTAAGACAATAGTTTTGATCCCAATATCCACATGACCTCACTGTCAACATATAAAAATGGAGATTATTATTATAGACACATATGTTAATTACCACCACTGTCTGTCCATCTACTTATCTATTATCTATCCATCTAGCTATCTATCATCTATCTGTCTAGTACTAGGGATTTAACCCAGGGGCACTGTATCTCCAAAATATACCCTCAGGCCTATTTATTTATTTATTTATTTATTTATTTATTTTTATTTTGAAACAGAGCCTCACTAAGTTGCTGAGTCTGTTCTCAAAACTGTGATCCTCCTGTCTCAGCCTCCCAAGTACTGGGATTACAGTTGTGTGCCACCTCACCTGATTTATTTTATACATTTTTAAGGAAAAAAGAAATATCACTTAGCAAGTTAGAATTCTACAGAGTGATTATCTCCATTTTCCCCTTGAAGCCATCTAGTTTATTGAGAAAGACTGGATCCTGGGATCTGGCAGAGTGAGCTGCACCATGGCGTCTTTCTCAGGGGGCTGCCCACAGCCACACCAGGGCCTGCTCAGAGCTGGGCGCGCAGGGCTTCTAGGAAGAAGTGCATTCTTTCATTATTGCCTCTTGTGCTACTTCCACCCAGTTCTCTCTTCTACTGGGCACTGTCTGCAGAAATGGGGCTGGAGGACAGCTCAGGAAGCCCACCATTTCTGAAGCTACCTGGTGCCTGGCACCAACTTCAGAACCAGGTGAAACCAGACAGTGGCAGCTTAGCACTTCATAACCATGTCCTAAATCTCCCTTCCTGGGGGCTGGCTGTTTTAAAGAACCACTGTGGGATCTCAGACCTCATGGGGCTTCTTCTGAAACTGAGATGAGAGAAGACCCTAGGGTAGAAAATGTAAGAAAGTACTCACTCTATTCCAACTCTGCGTTGCAGGACCAGGAGAAGCTGTGAGCATCTCTTGAAGAATGATCCATCCTTTGTATAAAATTTAAGGAGGCGCTTGTACTCGGGGTCATATAAGTTCAGTTCAGCACCCAAGAATCAGTGCCTCCTTAAATTTTGCACCCTTAGGGGCCTTGCTGGCCTCACCTTATTCTTGCCCTTCCTTGGAGCACCTGGTCTGGGTTTGGGATACAGTCGACGCAAGGCTGTATTTTGGTATAGCATTGGGGGCATTTTAAGGAGCTTTCACTAAGATACTGGAACTATGGAGATTCTCCCTCTTCTGCTATTGAAGTAAGTGGAGCATCTCAGTCTGAGAAAGTCAAAAAGGCCCGAGGAGGACAGTCTTCTGCCTGTTCTAAAAAGAGAAAAAGACACAATATGGTACGAACACATAAAAGAAAAATGTGTGGTTGCTGGATTTGGGTGAAAATAGTAAAAGGAAAGTTATAATCCTTGCTTCTGGAAATTTTATTTTGTTATGTCTTGCCAATATCCGGAGGCCCAGCAGCAACTTTCCCAGCCTTAGAGGTGTGGTTCCAATAAAACAGCTTTGGGAATTTCTAACAGAGAGAAGCCAGCTCGAGCAATTTGGCTATTTGGCTGGTTGGTATTTCACAGGGGCCAGAAATTGCCCCACTTGCTTGAAAAGTAAGTTCACATCAACACAGAAGTAGAAGCTTCTGAGAGCTAGTGTTCTTTGTTACTAGAATGTTGTGAAACTAGGACAGTGGGAGGAAGGAGAAAGGGGGCTCAGATAGGGTTCAAGTCAAAAGAAGGTAGAAGCAAATGTAAGAATGTAGCTTTTATTCTGAGAGTTTGTGAGACACTGACCCACCATGCTCTCTCTTACTCAACTGTTTGGGAAGCCTGTTCCTATAACTCATACAGTCACCTGGCAATCAAATAACACCCTCATCTATACCAGACCATTCTTAATTGGACCCATTGACTCTGAGGAGCATGATTGCTCTGCTGAGGGAATGCTATAAAATGGCAGGTCATGAGTCTTTAAGTCATGGTACTTTTAAGCCGGGCGTGGTGGTGCACACTTGTAATCCCCGCACTTGGGAGGCGGAGACAGAAGGATCACGCAGGTTCGAAGCCAGCCACGCTGGCGTAAGACACCCTGTTTCAAAAATATAAAATAGGTCTGGGAGTGTAGCCCAGAGGTAGAAGGGCTTCCAGGAACCCCAGTACCACCAAAAAATAAAAAAAAAAATCATGGTACTTTTAAATAAGATACAGTTGACTTTTAAGGTAAACTTTGCTTTCTGCTATATATGTTGCACCTTATTTGATTTCTCTGAACCTTATTCCTACAGCAAATTCCTTACATGGCAGTTGTGAATGTGGCCATAAATATAAAACTTCTAAATATTAAAGTTTCCTCTGTCATCCCCCTTCATTCCTCTAAGAAATACAGATTTAAAGCCAGAAAATAGTGGCACATACTTGTAACCCCCAGTACTTAGGAAGCTGAGACAGGAGGATCTCAGGTTTGAGGACAGCCTCCACAAGTAGTGAGGATCTTAGCAATATATTGAAGCTCTGTTTCAAAATAAAAATAGGATAGGGCTGAGGGTTTATCTCAGCCCCTGGGCTCAACCCTCAATACCACAAAATAAATAAAGAAGAAAGAAAGAGAAAAAAAGAAAGAAAGAAAGAAAGAAAGAAAGAAAGAAAGAAAGAAAGAAAGAAAGAGAAAGAGAGAAAGAAAGAAAGAGAGAGAAATTGATTTAGCTCAAAGAAGTGTCAGAGATTTCAAAAACTATTAATCCAAAATTTATTCTTATGGATAAAAAAAGGAAATTAATTTAGCTGGGCTTCATGACTAGCTCAAGTCCACAGAGATAGAAAACATCCAATTCAGAATTTAAATCCAACTTTCCTGATCTACCTTTCTCTCTCTTTTGCCAAACAAAGACATAAAATAGACAAAGAGGATCTCAGAGCTATTACCACAAGACACAACTTCTCCCTGGGTGATAATAAGTACTTATGGGCAAATTAGTCATCCTTCGTTCTGCAGCCATAAAATCTTTGCCTTAACTAAGGGTGACAGATGGGTATAAGTGTGCTCTCTACAATACCAGAATCCATGACATTGAAAAGTGTACTCAGTAGCCCAGAAGAATCCCACTGCTGGTTTAAACTTGGGCCTCCTTCCTCTTACAACCCTACAATCCGGTGTCTCTCACTGCCCTCTTCCCTTGGTTACATTAAAGTATTTCCCCCATACTTTTTGACAAGCATGAAATCACTGTCAGTTACTAGTGTCATTCCAGGAAGGCACAGCTTGAGTGTTTGCCTGTTTACTTTGTTTTCTCGCAGATAGGCTCTATGAATGTCATCCCAGAGCTGGGTCCAAAATGTGCAAACACACCAGCACTCAGCACCTGACACTTTTCCTCCCCCATCTTTTAACAGTTGGCTCTTACAAGTCATTTTTCCTTGCACTGCATATTAAAGTGACTTAAAGTATTTATACAAGAGCAAAGAAGGAGCTAGCTGACATGTGCATTACAAGATACACTGCTTCCCTGGTCAACCCAAGAGACGCAGAACTAAGTTAAACCTTCGGTGACAAGTATTTTGTGTGATTAGTTAAATGTTATTCTACAACCATAAAATATATTTAATGTACACGCTCCCTCTGGTTATGGTGGCAAATTATTGGTGCTTAAAAGCCAGGGAAGAAGTATCTTGGTTACTTGCTCTCCTAACTTATAGGATGAATACAGATAATGAAATTCCATTCTCTCAGCCATAGTCATCCTAGGACTGAGGCACCTTGTGTAAGGGTTTCATCTCGAGGCAAATGAAAGCAGACTTCTGACTCAAAGCAAACTATAAATCAATGACAACCCCAATTCTAAAACAGATCAACATGGTATCTTAGAATGCAATGACTAAAGGGGGCCTTGGAGATTTGCAATTCCCACCAAGAATAATTTTTACACAGTGATCCAGAATATAAATTAAAAATTAAAAGAAAAGGTTTTAAAAATACTTCCCTATCCTACCAATGGAACAATTGTGCTTCCCTAGTATATCTTTTTTTCATTTTTAAAATAAATGCTGATGGAAATTTACTGCATTGTTTTTTATAATCCACTAAGAGGTCCCATCCCACGGTTGAAAACATTGATATGGCCCAGTCACTTCCTTATTCAAAAGAAGAAACTAAGCCATAGGTAAGTCATTTAATGTAGTACATAGATGAAAAGGGATTCGTTTACTTAAATTATTTAACATGTAGAAATATTTTATATACAAAATAATTTTGTATGTTTGCATTCAGTTCACCCAAAGAAAATTTAATCTATATGCTGAAACCACAGAAATTTTAATTTATAAGCAGACATTAAGCATCTTAGTTGAGTTAATTAATTTCATCTTGATTCCTTAAGAACTTTTGGGTTTCATATTAATCCTCTTTCTTAAAGTACTAGGCCTTATATTTTCCCAAAAAAGAAAAAACAGAAAAATTTTCATTTTGATGAGACTGACACACTGCCTACTGCTCAAAGGAGGCAGGTAATTTTTTTCATTTTTATGAAGATCACTCCAACAAATTATTATCTGACACTAATTAGATGCAATTAAAATTGAGCCCAGAGCCAGACATGGTGGCACATGCCTGTAATCCCAGTTATTGGGAGGCTAAGACAAGAACACTACAGTTTCAAGGCCAGTCTCAGCAACTTAACAAGTTATCAAGACCCTGTTTAAATAAAAATAAAATAGGCTTGAAATATAGCTCAGAGTTAAAATGATCTTGAGTTCAATCCAAAGTGCTTCAAAAAGTCAAACACAGGCACTCATATGACCTCCTTTTAAAAATGATACACAGGTATGCATACACCAAAGGAAACCTTCTACTTAAAAAAAAAAATGGTGCCCAAACTATAAATATATCTAAAGAGTAAAAAAAAAAAAAGTTTCTTGATGAAAGAAAAATTTCAAGGAAATAAAAAAGAAATATGGGACAGAAATTGGTCTTTGTGTTTTCATAACACCTCTCACTTGTGTAAGTAATACAAAACCAGGAACTGAATGTAGTTAAAACAGGAGATGAACCCTATAGTTCCCCCTTTAAAACTTTATAATGAAACGGTGGTGAGTTTTATGAAACTATCACAAAGTCATGACCAGCCAGGCCTTCCCAAATCAACCAGTTTCAACTGTTCTGTCCACATCTGAGAAATATATTCTAGCCCAGACCACTAATACTTCTCACCTGGACCGCTGCCCAGTCCTCACTCACCAGTCCTGTAACAATATATCTGTGTCCACACACCAGCAGATACAGTCCTTCAAAACTGAAAATCTGAGAGCGTCTCTCTCCTGCTCAGAGCCCCTTGATATCTCTGTACTAACTTTGAGACAAACACAAAGCCTTCATAGTGAACAATCTCTTAGTGACCTGCTGTGTCCATCCTGCCTCCCAACATCTCCATTCTCTGCCCTTCTGCGTTCTATAGTCTGTACTTGTTGCAGTCAGAGGAGTCTGTGGTCCTCATCACCACTGGACCTTGGAAAATGTCATAACCTCTACTGGAGCCCTCTTTCCTTCCCCTTCTACTTACCCTAAGCTTACCCATGCCTCCAGGTTTGAGTCAAAGCATCCTTTCCTGCAGAAAGTCTTCCCAGCCTTCAGGAATGGGAATGCCTGCATTACACTTCTATAGCCCCTTGGCCCTCAATCACAAAGCACTAATTGCACTGTTATGTTTGTGTAAATTATGGCAGCCACTGTGAGCCTTAATCAGACACTCACCAGCACTGGAAAGTCTTGTCTGAAGAGGGACCCTGAGAGCTGGCTGCACCCTGTGCTTGGACTCTAATTATTTCTCCTCTTAGGACCTTAAGAAATTGTATTCATTTAAAATGGAAAGGGCATTCCATATGCCATTCTCTGCTCTTAAAGCACTTCTAATCTAGCAAAACACATATACACATTTGCAAATACACAGGCTCACATAAAAAAATAGCAAAATTCAGAGTGAAGCTCTCAAAAAAAAAAAAAAGGATACACTATTATTTTGTGGACCAAGTGAGTAGAGACCAACACAGAGAATATGGGATATAACCAGCTTCTTCAACAATGAAGTGGGTATTATTTTTACTTATTCCTTTTTTTTTAATGTGGATCACATTGAAAATGGCACACATTCAGACTGGAAGAGGGTATTAACAAAACAAGGTGGGTAGAGTTTGCCAGCCAACCTGAACATGGTAGATTTGGTTTTCAAATTGTACCAAGTGATCATACATTCAGTTTGGGGCAAAGACTTGCAAATGGTAAAACGAGGAGAAAAAAATGGCCGCGTAAAATTGTGTAAGGTTCTTAATACCCTGTTGGATAGTTTGGGTTTTGTTCTTAGGTGGTAAAAAGCCATCAATGTTTTTTATAAGAACAAAACTCTATCCGATATGTGTTTTAAAAAGATAATTTGCATTTACAGAGGAAAGGGCAATCTTTGTGACTTTGGCTTTCTGAGTGAAAGAGAAATGAGTCATAATAGGCAGGCAGTCCAGATACAGGACCAATCCAGAGAATGATGCATCCTGTACTAGGAACAGTGTTGGTGAGAAGGAAGGGAGAGATTCAAGAGACATTTTAGTATAATGCCAGTTAACATTATTCATTAAGGTACATTTGCTCAATTTTACTTTTTTATTGTGAGTGATTTATATTGCCCCTAATCAAATTTACTGCTATTCAATACTAAAAATAATTCAGAAGAGGAAAGAAAAAAATAGTTCTAATGTGAACAAAGAGTGTATAAAGATGTTTGATGTTTTATGTTTGAAATACTCCTCAACTACCTTTAACTAGAAGTGGTAAGAGCGGGCACCCAGGGAGGTCTAATGGGCACAAAGGCATGACAGGATGTGTCATCTTAGATGTGCTTAGTGTCACTCTACAGCACTCAGGTGGACTCACTCGGGATATACTTGTGAATTTGGGTGGAATTTCTAGCCATACAGGTGGATGTCATCAACAGTGACTGAAATCATGTGATTGGACAAGATCAGAAAAAGAATTATGAGTAAAAGGCAGAGAGCTCTGGAAACACCAAGTCTATTATAATAAGCAGATTGAAGAAGCGTGATTCCAAAAGATAAATAGTCATACTTTTCATATTTTAAAAATAACTCCATTACAGGCTCAGCAGCTAGTGTTCTGATAAAGTGGTCCCTGAGGTCTTACTTCCTTTTCAAATCACATATTTGGGACTGATGACTATATTCACTCTAAAGACATACTGAGCCAGGTGCACACTTGTAATCCCAGTACTTGGGAGGCTGAGACAAGAGAATGGTGGGTTCAAGGACAGCCTCAGCTACTTAGTGAGGCCCTCTGCAACTTAGTGAGAACCTGTTTCAAAATAAGGTATAAAAACTAGGGCTGAGGGTATAGCACAGAGGTAGAATGCCCCAGTATTGTAAAAAAAATTTTTAAATAAAGACATACTGACATCTCCATATTTTATGTAATTCTAGAGATAGGGAAATGTACATGTACTGCAATGGTAAGAGAAGGTCTGAGTGGCTGTTCCTTCACTACCATTGAGCATATATTTATTGACAACATTCAATCGAAAAGCAATGTTTTCCTGAGTGTCAAAATTTTGGAATTTGGGGAAAGTTTTACCAAACTTAGGCTTGGTTGTAATTAAACAATGTAGCCCTTCTTTAAATGAGAAGGGTACCTTAAACATGAGGAGGATATATGGGTAGGACCAATCAACAAAAAAATATAGGGAAAGTTTATATTTAATTTTTTATATTGCTATTGTCCAAATATTGGTATTCCCCTTAACTTCATTACTGAAACCTAATCCCATTGCAACAGTATTAAGAGGTGGGGCCCTTGGAAAGTGAGTCAGTCATGAGAGATTCAGCCCTATGAATAGATCAGTGCTCTTACAGAAGGGATTTCAGGGAGCTCCCTTGCCCCTTCCTCTCCTTATGCATGTGAGAAAAAGCATAGATATGGATGCTACATGAGGAAAGAGCCTCTCACCAAATACCCAAACACTGAAGCCACCGGTTCCTTGATTTTGGACTTCCATACCTCCATATCCATGAGCAATAAATTTCTACTATTTACAAATTAACCAGTGTAAGTTATTTTGTTATAGCAGTTCAAACTGACTTGGACATATTACATCCTAACAGACCTCAATTGCACAGTCTCTGATGCCCACTGCTATCCACATTGGCACCTGTGGGCAGGCAGGGTGCCCACATGTGGAAGCTAATCATCTACCATTAGCATATATGCTCTTGTCTCCCATTCTATGAGGGGCGTTCTGTTTTTGAATGGTAACAGATAGAAATAACAAGTAGGAAAATCACTTCCTCCCCAAATATACCACTGCATGCCAGTTAAAATCATTCCCCACAAAAATGCCCAGAATGCATAATAGTTATTTCAGGTATTGAGAATTAGTGATTAAAATATTTCTGATCAGGGGATTTTCTACATATTTAAAATCATGTCATATTTACTCATCTATGCCATACTCATAGATTCTACAACATTTGTTGAAAATCAAGAGTCTTCCAGGCCTAGTATTAAACAGCATGGGGCTGTGCTGCTTAGACTACTTCTACTTTATGTAATTCCTATTGAGGCATAAGTCTTGTGATAAAAACATAATTCAATAGGTTGTCATTGTTTATCAACTCCTAAGTAAGTTCAGCATGGCCCATTTACTCTTGATTTACTTGTAATCTATTTTAATGTTACTTATAGCTTATTTGAAATATTCATATTTGTGAATCATTTAAATCATAGGACTTGCAATTATCTCATTAGCCTGTATATCCATAAAAGTAAGTTTATGTTCAATAAATAAGCCAACACTGAACCAAAAAGACTTATATTACAAAAACATTTTTTTCTTTTATTGTGTGTTTGCTTAGCCTAGAAAATAAAGAGAGTACTGTTAGTCTAACAGATTTAGAAAGATCAATAACACTGTCCGGATATGTTGTATTTCTTTATTATGATAAATAGGGAAAATTCTTGTAAACTTTACAGAATATGAATACTAATATGTAAATAACAATGGTCAACAGTTGAAAGGTATTTATATTTGAAAATGTATGTACATTTGAAGTCCTATCAAGGAAAGCCCAAATTATATAAATTTGAAATTGTTAATTAAAATTTTGGTTCACCCCCAATTCCAATTCCATATTTTTTAGGATCTGAATTATACACTGACTTAAAACCAAATGCATTCAAGTAAACTAATGGTGTCTTAGGTCTGCATGAGAGTTATCCTTCACATTGAATTCTAGGAAGCAGCTGGGTTTATTTCCTAGACCACTTAAAATGAAGCTAGAATAATTGTGTAACTGGAGCTCTGAAAGGATTACTACAGCTTCTCCTACCTTATCGTTTCCAGTAGAACAAGATCCATAATTGCCAGATGAGATGGACCAGGAAGGAAAATGGCAGAAATAAATGCCCATAGAAAGCAAGGAAATTAGAAACTGGGAAAGAAGATGGGAGTAGATATGCTAAGAGCAGGGATCAATACAATTAACCAGATGTCTGAGGAAGGTCACATCACCAATATCATCTGCTGAGCAACATAAGGAAGGAATAAACTCAAAGGAGGCACCCTGTGACTCCACTTAAGATCTATTCACTCCTAGTGTTTCTTTGATGTTGCAAGGACTAACTAAACTAGGAACCAACTGGATTTTCAAGGGCAAGAGACTTTGCCACTAAATAGGATGATATCATTCTTCCTGATGACGAACAAGAATGGGTGGTCAGCTCTGAACACTGTGGAGTCGGGAAGCTGCTTCTCTACAATGTTGTTCTCTGTGGCAGCAGTGGCCTCCGTGCCCTCCTCGGTAACCTCTATGAATGATTTGTGCATTAGCTTAGATATATAGAGACGACCCCCTGAAGCGATTCCAGAGAGGTCAGCACTGGACTCATCAAAAATATCGTTCAGCCCTAGGCTTCTCAGGTAGTGTTTCAACTCATAATTCTTTTCTATCTTGAACTGAGGAAGAAACACCTCCACATACTTAGAGGTCATTTTTCTTGGATCAGTCCAGTCCATGAGATTCTGAAAGTTCAGTTTTTTTTCAACCTGTAGGAATAATTAAAATATAATTTAGAATCATCTGGCTAGCAAAAGGTGAAATAATAATGGCAAAGAAAAATAGTTTTCCATAATTACACCCGCCTTGATATTGTTACTTTAAGTATAGGAATGAGACCTAGCAGAAAGGGAGTCTGGAAAGGAAGAATGATTTAGATGGATAATTCAAGCACTTTCTAACAAATCACATACTTAATTTCTCTGCTATAACAAAGCGTGACTTGTGTCCACTCTAAGGCATCCCTGTTCTTTACCCAACTGTGAATATACAGAATTAGGGTAGAATATGGATGGGTAAAATAATGTGAAAGTTATAGATGAGCAGAAGAAAAAAGAGCTAAACAGTCACTTAACGTTTTCCAACCCCTTTCCTTTTATGAAAAACAGAAAATAATGTCTGCACAGTCTAAAGAAGTGAACCAGTGGAAAACAAGGGACCCAAAGGCTCATAGACCCACTACTGGGAGTGTGGGTAATTCAATGTCCCCGAGCAGAATCACCCACAGCGAGTCCTGGATCCAGAGGGACTCTCCTGTTCAACAGGTGAGATGGCCAAAGCTCGAGATGATGTAGGGAGATATGCCCCAGAGGCACAGACAGCAGCCCTAGCTACACAGCTGGGAGCCTGCATCCCCCTCGAACACCTCTGCGGTTACAAATGATTCACGGATTGAATTCATCAATCTCAAACACCGACAATTGATTATTGATTCTTTCAGATTTAGAATGGAAAGTTACTTCATGAACATTGGCTAGACATCTTAATATATGAACATTTTTTCTCAAATTCAGAGTCACTGGACTTCATAACACACCTTTTCACATATTTTAAACTTTACATGTTTATATCAAAGACACTAAATTTATACAGTTGAATATAGTCCATTTGAATTTTGTCCGTGTAAATTTTCCCATTTGTGGCTAATCTTTAATAACTTTTTATTCCGAGTTAAAATTTTTTCTCACAGCCTAGTGCAGTGCCAACTTCCTCACCACTATCTGTTTATGTAGAAACATGTATTTAAGATTACACAGTATGCAAATTTATACTAATCTAATGCATACATTATTAGGTAAATCTGATAGAGACAAAACTTCAGACAATAAGTACAAGAACAAATCTGTGTTTTGCGCTATCTCTTGTTTCATCTGAGGTACTTTTCTATTAGTACAGATTATTTTAAAGTAAAATGACTTACATGTGCTAAAGTGTGATTGGTGTGAAGATTATTGAGTTCATTATTGATTTAATATGAGTACCCAAATTTTATTGTCACAATTTAGATTTAACCATTGCAAGTTTTTGATATTTCTCTTGCAGTTCCTGTGTAAAAAGGCTATTAAAATAAAAAAATTAAATCAGGTATGGTGGTACCCATCCATAATCCTAGTACTTAGGAGGTTGAGAAAGGAAAATTTCAGGTTCAAGGCCAACCTTCCAGTACTTAGAGATAGGAAGATGTCAGGTTCAAGAACAGCCTCAGCAACATAGCAAAATCCTCAGCAATTTAGTGACACCCTGCTTCAAAAATAAAAAATAAAATGGGACTGATGGTGTAGCTGGGATATATAATGGTCATAGGTTCCATATCTGCTACCAAAGAAAGATGAAAATTTAATAAAAATCATTACAATTATTTAGTAGCCTCCTTCTGTGTAGAAACTAAATCTACAAAATTTTAAAGTTATATTTTTGAACAATAGGAAAAAGACCAATAAAAATAATGGCTCTAAGTAGTGAAATCATCAATATCTTATATTCTTTATACTCTCCAATTATTCTACAATAAGCATTTATCATTTTCCCAGATCAAAACATAATAAATATATAAAATTACATTTGTAACTTTTTAATATAGTTGATATGTGTGTGAATACATATGCATAGATATTTATATATATTTAGCTATTAGACATATTAACTAAATTCCATGAGCCTCCTTTCACTTTCTCAGATGGTTGCTGTAAAAATTAAATGAGATAATACAAATGAAATGCAGAGCACATGGCCTGGAATGTAATAGGTGCTCAATAAATTGTGTCTATTATTCCTTTTTATTGGGAGAACAGAGAAGGAAGGATGTGACCAGCCCAGGAAGGTCACACTCAAAGACCCAGTTCAGGAGAAGTAAAAGAGGAAGAGGTACTCAAAGATCTAAGATATAGTGCCAGGATCTAAGATACAGTGGTAGCACTTGCACTTCACTGGTCTACTGCTTCCTACCAGAGACATAGCAGCACAGACTGAGACTGTGTACATTTTAATTCTCAATAGCTCAGGATCCCATTATATCATGCCTACTGAAGATGTTTGACTAAGCAAAATTTCAATAACACATAAAAGTTTTTCATGGATAAACTTTAAGAAGATCCAAACACATGTGTGTTGGACTCCATATATGAGACTTGTGAGAGTTCTAACTTTACAATGTATTCTAAACTAAGATAATTTAATCTCAATGTCTGTAAGGAGGTCTTCTTGCACATCGATAGGCATTCCTTACACATTAGTTAACAAGTGGCTAAATATCTAATATTCTGAAAGCCTAAAATCTTGAAGTTGATGGATAAACGCTCAATCAAGAGCCAACTATGGTGGTGTGTGCCTGTAATTGCAGTATTTGGGAAGCTGAGACAAGAAGATTGTGGGTTCAAGGCCAATCTCAACAATTTAGAAAGGCTCCCCACAACTTAGAGAGATTCTATTTCAAAATAAAATGAGGTTGGAGAGGTAACTCAGAAGCAGAATGTCCTTGACCTCCATCCCCAGTACCTCAAAAAATAAAAATAAAAACTGCACATAATCAAGAGCATCCTAAAAGTCTTCCTTTTCCCCAGTAGTGGAAGTGACAGTAGGAACTTACGTGGGACAGGTCAACTTCAGGCAGCAGAATGTACATGCTAATGCCGCCATGATATCTGAGCTGAAGGACCTGCATGGGCGGATCCTGAATAGAGGACAAGTTGAACTTCCTTTCTTGGTGCATCATGGCGACCACTTTCCTTGAACACTGAGAGACAAGTCACAAAAACTTATTTAGAATCCCACTTCATCCTGCTAATTGACCAAGTACATACGAAAACATTTTCCTTGATTAATCAATGCTGGAGATTTTGTCTGACGTGGCCAATTACATGTTTCATGAGTGCATATTTATAATAACAAGGTTGTTACATAACATTATTTTAAAAAATAAAACTTTTTTAGAAGCAAAGCAAAATAAAACCCAATCCAAGAGACAAGATGTTTTTCTTCTCGTTTGGAAGAGAGCCAATCAATGAAATTCTACTGCAGAAGGCCACTGTGTGTTCAGAGAAAATTCAAAAGAAAGAACAGGTCAATTTTCTCTTTCTTTTATTTAAATCTTTCTTTAATTACAATGTACCAACAAAGGTATTAAAATAATTATGATTAAAATGTTCAAAATTAATGAAATGCCATCTGGATTTCAAAACTCATCTTATTACTGAAACTATAACAGCTACTAAGTATTAAAGTACTAAGAACAACAACTTTTCTTCAAAATGCATTGGAGGTTCTAGGAGGTTCCCTGGGAAGCAAAAACTCACTTCCAAAACTTGTTCTCCCCAGTTACTGGACTTCTAATAATAACCAATATCCTTCATATTGCAATTACACAGATTATATCTAAGACAGAGCTGTTTCTTATGAAAATGTGTTACATTTTATCATTTTGTCATATACAATTTTTGAAATATTGCTGTGCCCAGCTCTTTCTTCCATGGAGACACCTATGTCATGAACCTTGACTTAGGACTTTCAGGTGGGGACACACAACAAGACCTGCCTGAAGTCTGTGCACACAGCAAGAGGCAAGCCAGCATAGCTGGGCCTAGTGTGCAATATAGTCCAAGGCTTACTCTATGCTCATGTCTCTTTTTTCCCCCCAGACTTACTCTGCCTGCAGATACAACAACCTAAGACACCTTTTATTCCTATCTCCTGACTCATGCAATAGCTCTCAGCTATCCATGTCTAAAACTCATTCAGCCCTCAGCACTTACATGTCTGAAATTTCTAGAGATGGGCAAATGTAGAAAGAATATTTCCATACATGAAAAAATATTAAGATATACCACTTGAAAAATAAAACTAAGTTCTAGAGTTAAATCTGAATTTCTCTGCTTCAACACAAAAGGCTGAGTGGTTGCGAGGAATTTGTGTCAGCTAATCAAAGCACTTTATTTTGTAATGTCCGAGGAGGGCAAGGTCCACGGTGGTTAACTTAACTCAGCAACACAGCTTCTGAAACTAGGTAGGGACACGACATCGTATGTCTGGTTCCAAGGGTTTTGATGTTTCTACATTACTAAGACTATCACAAACACATTAGAGTAGAAAAAAAGCAACCAAGAATATATGTTTTATCAAGCTTGGTAATAAGATGTTATAAATTTTTTTAAGTACTAAATAAGGAAATGAAGTATATTCAGAAATTATAACTTTGCTAAATATAACTTTTTCTCTTAGAAAAAGAGGTATCCCTGCCTTAGCTTAGAAAAATGAATCTAATTGTAGGTCCTGCAGTTAAAAATCACACACAAAAAATAACAGATATATCATTGTCATGTTTTCTTTATATAGGATTCCAATTAAAATATCTTCAAACAAATGTATACATTGCTGCTTCTTTCAATTTTGAATGTATCTTAGGAAATATAAACTTATGGGATTGATCTCTTTGGTTGTGTTTCATGGCCTGCATTAGCATTGCTTTATAAAACAAATAGTCCAGCCGGGCGTGGTGGCACACGCTTGTAATCCCCGCGCTTGGGAGGTGGAGACAGGAGGATCGCACAGGTTCGAAGCCAGAGCGCTGGCTTAAGAGACCCTGTTTCCAAAAATTAAAAAAAGGCATAAAATAGGTCTGGGAGTGTAGCCCGGAGGTAGAAGGGCTTCCAGGAACCCCAGTACCACCAAAAAATAATAAAAAAAACTACTCCTACAGTATTGGTAATGCAGAAAAAATAGGGAAAGATATGATAAGCCCACCATTTGCGTATGTGAGTACCATGGTTTCCAGCAGAGGAGTATCAATGGAGAAAAGCCTCCTAAATCTTGTAGGAGATATACAGACCTTGGGAGACCTGAAACTGCAGCTTATGGTTTCACTCTTGGTGAAGGCCGATTCCCACTTGCCTTTGAAGTACACGGCATTCACCAGCACCATAACAGCGGACGAGCTGATGCTTCCATCGTCCAACACCTTCTTTATTTTGCCTTTTGAATAATAATTTGAGGGGGAAAATGTCAATTTCAAAACATGTTTGCAAAGACCACTCAAGGGCATGATGTTGTTTTCTTACCAGATAATAATTACACCAATATTGATGATATTCGTGATAACAAATAAGCAACTAACGTGTCTGGCAATTTCTCAACTCCTTATGTGCAGTTTTTTGGTTTAATGCTCATAAATCTCTATAAGGTAGGCACTTTTAATGTTGGCTTCCTGTTGGAGAAACTGGGGCACAGATAGATTAAATAACGTAGATAAAGTCACAGGACAAGAGAGCGATGGCAATAGGATTTCTACCCAGGAAAAAATTCTCTGCTCATAGCACCACACCACCTTCACTGCACTGACTGGGCCATCACTGATTATGGCAGCATTCCAAGTATAATTTTAACTCCCTTCCACTGAAAGGACTAATTATCTCCTTCATTCCACATTAAGGAGACTTTTTCCAATTCCTGGGTACTTGAATTGCAACCACAAAAGCCATAGCCCATGCCGTCATTGGGCTCACAATCTAACACCGGGGATTTAACACCCACAAAAGCAGTAGTGACACACCAGTAGTGTAGAGATGTGATCACTGTGCTACGGGGGTGGGGAGATTAGGGAAAGCTATCTGTGAAGTGGGCTTTCTGCTTGAGCTGAGGCCAATTTAAGAGGCAAGGAGAGCTTCCATAAAGAAGGGACAGTCTGTTCAAGGTATGGAAGTCCAGAGGACCAAAGTGTATTTGGAGAAACCGTAACTCATAGGTTGGAAAGGTTGCAGACAAGGCCAAGATGATGAATAGCCTTGGCTGGTAAGAACTTGGTATTATCCTGAGGTCGATGGAAGTAACTGTTCAGATTTGACTGAAAGAAAAGGAGGGACATGTCATAGTGGATCAGATTCAAATAGATGGCCATGGTTTGTGTAGAGGAGGGAGAAGTAAGATCTGGGTGGGTTGTTTAGAACATTGGCAAAAATTTCAAGTTCTTTACCCAAATAAATATTGAGTACATATTCTTATTGAAATGATAATTATTCAGAGATTTGCATTAAAAAGGAAGAGGAGAGAAATAACTGGGCCAAATGGAAAAAGATACTAGTAATCCGATGCCTTTAAATATTTAATACTAGATAGCATCCCATTCAGTAGAAAGCCCAGGCTTCAATCCCCAATTGACAAAGGAGAATCCCATTTATTAGTTATACAATAACATTTACTGGCCACTCAGATACTATCAGTCACAATTAGTCACTTTCTCTTGAATATTAAATGCTGTATTTGAAACTTGCAATGACTAAAGATCAAAGTGACTCTGACTACTAATATAATGATAAATTAACAGAAAGAAAATCGAGGTATTGCATTTTTATTCCCAGGAGTATTGCCAAATGTTGGCCTTTTAAATTTTTTTTTAGTGGTGCATTGTAGTCACACATTTTAACAGGGTACAAGATAGGAGAGGTATACATGCACACATCATTCATTTGTCTTTTTGCCCAATCACCAGCTTTTAAGAGTGTAGTTACATGTCTCAAATACCCGAGGTGAAGCCAGACTCAATAATTTTATATATAATGTTGAGAACAGAAATCAAGGCCAGCCCTTGAGTAAAGAAATAACTATTCACTTTGGAACCAGTTGACTTACAAAACAAAGGATGAACATAGTTCCTCTTTAAAAAAATTTTGTGAGTGTATGTGGTAATGGGATCTGAACCCAGAGAAGTTATACATTGAGCTACACACCCAGCCCTTTTCATTTTTTAATTTTGAAACAGGATTGTATTAAGTTACCATGTGCTCCCCTGAACCCTGTAATTCTCCTGTCTCAGAATCCCAAATACTGGTATTACATGTGTGAACTACCATGACTGGCCCCTATTTGCTTTGAATAAACCAGAACATTGACTAGAATTTAGTTTTTATTGTGAAAGAATCTTACTAATAAAGAATAAATAACTTTTTTTTTCTGGAAGGAATTACCTTTGACAAATACATTATTTTAAAAATGAAGAGGATTTTAGAAGGAAAAAATAAGCTATATTTGTTAGAAAAAGCAATATCATGAAAATACATTTCTTGAATGTTATAACTTTATTAATAAAGTTTGAATAATATTCAAACTAAGAAGGATGAAAATATAATATAAAAATTAACCCAACCTAACAATATGAATTGATCAGTAGAACGAAATATTATGATATATTATTGAAAATAATGTCCTACAAAGCCAGCCGCACTGGCTTCAGAGACCCCGTTTCCCAAAAAAATTATAAAAAATATAGGTCTGGGAGTGTATCCCGGAGGTAGAAAGGTAGAAGGGTTTCCAGGAATCCCAGTACCACCACCAAAAAAAAAAAAAAAAAGACAATAATGTCCCAATCTGGGCATGGTGATACACACTTGTAATCCCAGTACTTGAGAAGCTAAGACAGGGGAATTACATGTTTAAGGCCAACCTCCACAACTTAACAAGGCCCTTAGTAAGGCCCTGCTTTTTAAAAAATATTTACACATACAAAAACAAAATAAGGCTCAGAAATAGAGTGTACCTGGATTCAATACCCAGTTCCATGGGATAAAAATCACTTCCAGTAAAAAAAAAAAAAATCTAAGTTTTCGCCCTCTAACTAGGGAGTGTTGTTGTTGATTTTAATTCAGAAAATTAATTCTGATTGTCACTAATTTATAAAATTGTCAAATGTTTTTATCTCGCAGAGTCATTTCTTAATCAAAAGAAGATTCTATGGAACATGCAATTTCTGAAAAGTACAAAGCAACTTTAAACAAAAGCAATCGTGAGTTTGGATCAGTAAGAGCCATTCCCTTTTGTTCAAAAACCTCCAGCTTTAAAGTCATCAGTTCTTAATATTAGCAGATCACTGACAAAACATGCAAAACATAGAGCGTTATACTTACCACGTGTCTCGTTTTCAATCCATTTATTAATATTGGATCTGGTCTCGTCCACGTCATTTGTGAAGTCAACTCGCTCCACTTTGGCATTGTACAGTGACTGAGCACATTCAATGTAGCTCTGTAATTAGGAAAACGGATCTTACATTTATAAATTACCACCAACTAAACACATAAGAAATCCACTAACTCTTGTCTACCTGTAGGCTATAACCCTAAACCTGTGTGTAATTTTCATGCAATAGAGTCCTTTTCATCTACAGACTCATCCAGCTATACACACACCCATCCATCGACTCAGACACTGGTTAGAAAGAATAGTTTTAAGAGTCATTCCACAGTCTAGAGACGTTGTTAGTGCAAGTTGTAAGAAACTTAAATGGCAATAAAGAAAGTTTACAACAGTTTACAAGAACTCGACCCCAACTTGTGGGTTTGATATTGTAAAGGGCCACAGCAAGAGACTTCACCACTAATATTAGCACTAACCAGTCTTACCTGAGGCCATAATCTGCTCATCAATTCTTTCCCTTGCCCTTCACTGATTCCCTCCTCTAGTCTCCGCTCATTGTCTCAATGCATTAATTAGATCCCTTAAACCCTCCTGCATTTAGGACTGTCAGCGAATGATGTCATATTTTATACATTTCTGGGGTCACACTCATTCCAGATGACTTTATCCGTCTCTGAAAAAGAAAGGTCTCTTTCCAAGGAAAATACTTTACCATTAATATTATCTGTGATGATTAATATTATGTGTAAAGTTGACTGGGCGATAGGATACCTAGACAATCAGCCAAACATATTTCTGGGTATATCTGTGAGGATAGTTTTAGATAAGATTAATAACTGAATCAGCAGATTGAATAAATTTTCTCCACCAAATGTGTGTGGGTGGGCCTCATCAATAAATTGAAGACCTGAACAGAACCAGGATGCTGAGTAAGGGAATATCCTACTGTCCCTGCTCAGGCTGGAACATCAGCCTTTCTCCAGCCTTTGGACTCCAGTTGAAACATGGCTCTTCTAAAGTCTGAGGTTTATGAGCCTTTGAATTAGAACAATATCTCAGTCTTTCAGTATCTCCAGCTTTGCTGGCCGTATATCTCAGGATTTCTCAATCTCCGTATTCATACAACCAAAGATTTTTTTACATATCTTTATCTCTGTATATACATTTTGCCATTTCTGTTCTTCTGAAGAAACCTGACTAAAGCATCAGCTCTTCTCATCTCCAGAATTATGACCCATTATTTTTTCCTTGAATTTCTTTCCTGCTTTAGTTTCACCTTCTCTAGTATCTTGTTTTCTAAGACCAACACGCTTCCCAGATTCTCCATATCCAAAATGTACTAACAGAATATTCTTCTCTTCATTTCTGTGAGTTTGTAAATATTTTTAGTTGTTTTTATTTTATTATTTTATTTTTGTGTTACTGGGGGTTGAGCAGCCCAGAGGCATTCTACCTCTAAGCTACACCCAGCCCTATTTTATTTTATATTTTAAAATTGAAATAGGGTTTTGTTAGGATAATGAGAGTCTCACTAATTGCTGAGGTTATCCTTGAACCTTCATTCCTCCTGTCTCAGCCTCCCAACTACTGGGATTAGAGGTGTGTGCCACCATGCTTGGTTTAAGTTTTTATTTTTATTTATTTTTTAATTATTTTTCTAAAATGTTTTATTGGTGCATTGTAGCCACACATCTTAATCGATTACAAGATGGTAGAGGCATAAATGCACATATCACCCAATTAGCCCTTCACAGTTCCTAACCCGTTCCCTTCCCTCTTTCCCCTTCTCATGTGTGGCTTAGTGACTGACTGATATGTTTGTGAATGTACATCATGCACATTAGGGACTTTCCCTCTCCCCTCCCATTCCCCTCGGTGAGGTCATCTTATTTGCTCATCTATAGTTTCTTCTTTGTCTAGAGTTCCTCCTGTGAATGGATTACAAAGCTATGCTTCCACAATGGATTTTTTTCTCAGCCATAAAGCAGAAAAAATTATGTCATTTACAAAAATTGATGGAACTGAGCAACAGTATGATAAGTGGGATTAATTAGTCACAAAAAGTAAGAAATCCAAAGTTCTCCTTAGTATGAGCTAGTGAGAAAATGGGTTGTGTGAAGTATATATATATTTTTTTTTAATTATTTTTCTAAAATGTTTTATTGCTGCATTGTAGTCACACATCTTAATAGATTACAAGATGGTAGAGACATAAATGCACACATCACCCAATTACCCCTTCACAATACTTTATATACTATATATACTACATATATAGTATATATAATATACTATATATTATATATAGTATAATATACTATATATAGTATAATATACTATATATAGTATAATATACTATATATATACATATATATATATATATATATATATATATATATATATGTTTATTTATTTGGTGGTACTGGGGTTCCTGTAAACCCTTCTAAATCTGGGCTACACTCCAAGACACCTATTTTTTATATTTTTATTTGGATATAGTGTCTTTTAAGCCAGCAAGTCTGGCTTCGAACCTGCGCGATCCTCCTGTCTCCGCCTCCCAAGTGCGGGGATTACAAGTATGCACCACCACGCCTGACTGAAGTTTTTATTTTTAAAAGTAGAAATTAGACCTAGCAATTTTCCATAGAGTTACTATGAGGGTTAGGGAAAAGAGAAGTAAAAAATAACCTGATATTCAATGAGTCACTTTGTTTTGTTTGTTTTGTTTTGTTTGGTGGTACTGGGGTTCCTGGAAGCCCTCCGGGCTACACTCCCAGACCTATTTTTATATTTTTATTTGGAAACAGGGTCTCTTAAGCCAGTGAGGCTGGCTTCGAACCTGCGCGATCCTCCTGTCTTCGCCTCCCAAGTGCGGGGATTACAAGCGTGCGCCACCACACCCGGCTAATGAGTCACTTATTAAAAGAGAACAAGAAAGAGGTCTGGGGTCAGCAAACATGGTGTCCTGCGGATTCTATGGATGCTCATGTGAGAAGTTACGTTAGACAGACAAAGAGTTGAGCATGGTATTGAGGCATAATGGAAGACTCGTCATGTGGCTTTGAAAAGCTGAAGAAATATGAAAGACAATCTCCAGAAATTATTAGATCACTTCATCTTGTATGAGAAGACAGGCTGGAATAGGAGATGAAAAACTCAAATCCCTAAGGAAAATTAACAATTTAAATAACGGTGGGAGGAATAATGGTAAACAGAGGACATCAAAATAAATCAACCAGAGCAGAAGGTAGACATGTTGGAGAAATCAACACTATGGAAACCATGGGACAGAAATTCCAAAGAAATCACCAGTGTTGACCATGCGGGCTTGGCCACAACTAAGACCAGCTAGAGTGAGGGAACACAGTGTCAAAATGGCAATTCAGACTTTTAGGGCATTTGATGAGTATCTTTTAGTAGACCCTGCAGAATTGCCGGAGAATTCCGTGGCATTGATCTGGATTTGGCTAATTATCTAGGGAAGAAAGGTTATGAGTAAGACAGTGGTTAGGAAATGAGAATCTTGAAAAACAATGAATATGTTGAGAGAAAGTCGAGAGGCCAAGAGCTTGAATAACTCAAAACAGATGAAGAATAAGCAGGGCGGGCATGAAGGAACAAGAAACAAGGATTCTGTGAACACAGAATGGAAATCTACAATGTGCAATAGTTCTGGCTGTTGATGAGTTTCATAGTATAGTTTTCCTCTCTTACTAAAACAGTTTGGGGAGCGGGTCAGAAAACTGTCAGGAGGCAAGTAGAGTAGAGCATCCACTAGGGCAGTGCTCCTAATCCACAGGAACATTGACATTTACCAAATGGGGGAAGAATTGAGGGGAATATGGAATGACATTTACAGAAATCAGACCCAAGGCATACTTCGTATAGATCAGGAAAAGACAGAGAAGTATCCAGGTTGGTAGCTGGGTCATCAACAGTTCCATACATTTTGTAAAGACTTTTATTATTATCAATTCTAATCAATTTATCCATATTCAAATATGAGTAAAAAGAGCATTACAAACCAGGATATAAATATCCTGGAGATGATCTAGCTTTATGTTGATTTCTTTTTTTCAGAGGTTATTATTTTATTTTTGGTGCTTTTATTGGTACATTATAATCTCACTTCAATGCTTAAGAAGTTATTAATTCGTTACATTTAAAAGCAAAAGTCATGGCTGGGTATAGCGGCACATGCTTGTAATCTCAGTACATGGGAGGCTGAGACAGGAGGATCACATGTTTGAAGCCAGTCTGGACAACGTAGTGAAGCCGTCACAACTTAGTAAGATTCTGTTTCTAAATAAGAAATAAAATCAGGCTGAGAGTTTAGCTCAGAGGTAGAATGCCTCTGGGTTCAATCCCCAGTGCCACAAAAAATAAAATAAATAAGCGCAAAAGTCATTTTAAAAATAACTAGCTATATTTACAAATGTCTGGAGGACAGAAGGGCAATGTCTCCATCCTCCATGTTCTTGATCAGATCTTACCTTGGCTGTGCTTCTGACCATATTTCATTTTATACACAATGAGTGTCAGAAAAAAAAAGAACATGGAAATATGCTCTAAATAGTAACAAAAGAGATAGATCAACTCTTAGTTCAAATGCGTTAGCAATAGTCAGGCTACAGGATTTTGCATGAGAACAGAGAAATCAAATGTAATGGACACATATGATGGACTCTGGAAAACCTGTACAGAAATCTTTGGGGAAGACTTGACAACAAAAAGTGCTCTAATGCTTTGTAATCGGCAATGTGCCAAAGGATTTGGGAGTGGTGCCGGGGATGGGCAAAGAATTTGAGTAGGTGACAGACTGAGAGAAAAAATAATGGTTGGGTGGAACAGAGAGCGCTGACAAAGATGCAGGTGAAGATTAGCCCAGCAATGTCACCGAGGCAGAGTTTTATAGATAGATGCCTGAGGAATTGAGAACAAGCCCAGAGAAATATGGGCAATGTGTCTGCTTAATAGTCCTGACCAGGTAATCAGCCTCCGCTGGTCACAGCAATGACAGTTCCAAGGCAAGGGTTGGCCATGGGAGCTTGGGAGCACATTCCAGGCCTCACTGGTCTTTGGGTAGGTACGATACCATGATGAATGCACTGATAACCAACACCATGCAAAAATACTGAAAATTCACCTGCTGACCACACTTCCCACCTCTGTGTGGGGCCTGAACTTCTCCTCTGCTAATGGCTGGTGGTATCTGGCTATATTTCCCATGAGGGGTTTGTTTATAAACAACATCATTAAAAAGATAAGGCACCAACTGCTGCATGCATGTATGACACTAGCACCATGAACTACCGTATGATGTGGAAACTATCACACATCAATAAAAGCAGAAAAAGAGCAGGGCATGGTGGCACACGCTTGTTATCTCAGTGCTTAGGAGGCTGAGATGTAAGTACAAGGACAGGCTCAGCAAGTGGTAAGACTCATCAACCTAGTAAGATCCTGTTTCAAAATTAAAAATAAAGCCGGGCGTGGTGGCACACGCTTGTAATCCCCGCGCTTGGGAGGCGGAGACAGGAGGATCGCGCAGGTTCAAAGCCAGCTGTGCTGGATTAAGAGACTCTGTTTCCAAAAAATAAAAAAATAGGTCTGGGAGTGTGGCCCGGAGGTAGAAGGGCTTCCAGGAACCCCAGTACCAGCAAAAAAAAATAAAAATAAAAATAAAATAGGGAGGTGTATCTTGGGGGTAGAATGTTCCTGGGTTCAACACACACACACACACACACACACACACACACACACACACACACACACTGTAAAAAGAGAAAGGATAACTAGTGGAAGAAGAAATGAAAAGCAAACCTGATAAAAAAGGAGGTGAAGAGAGAAAGCTCACACCTGGGATGCCAAATTGTCTCAATAGACTGGATCTCAAAGAAAACACTGATAGACATTTTCCTCTGGGGCTGGGGACTGCTCCCTGCCTCCAACAACAGCTCAGCCTCATGGCTAATGGGGAAGTTTCCTTCTGTTTGGGAAAACATCCGTCTTGGTGGCTCTTGATATAGGGTGAAAACTTGAACTTTGAAAACAGTGATGGTATTTTGAAGACACTTGGTATAATTAATAATATAAAGAAGACAATTACTTGTGTGTGTGTGTGTGTGTGTGTGTGTGTGTGTGTGTGTGTGTGTATCTGTGTGTGTGTGTTACTAAGGATTGAACCAGGAGTATTTTATCTTCACACCACACTCTCAGAACTTTTTTCTAATTTTATTTTGAAACAGGACCTCACTAGGTGCTAAGAATATCACTATGTTGTGGAGGTTGGTCTCAGAACTGAGATCTTCCTGTCTCACCTACCAAGTACTGGGATAACAAGCAAGTGCCACCACACCCAGATAGAAAAGGCTCAGCAGAAAGTCACATGCATTTTTTCACATAATGAATTGAACAAGATTCCGGTACAGAATGGAAATCACTTTCTAAGACAAGCAGTTTCACCTACCTTACGAATTTCAAACACTCTTTCTGCAAAAAGACCATTGGCAATGCTGAGTTCATAATCCTTGTGGGATGCGTTTATCTCAGAGAGAACTCTACTCAGTTGAGACTGGAATCCCGACTATTTAAAAAAAGATGTATAAAAAGTTATTCTTACACTTCAAGGGTATCCATAATCTCTTATGAATTCATCAAGTCATGGGTTTATTTAACATTTAAGTTTTATCTATTTTACACATAAAACATTTTACAATATGTAGAGCATCTGTAAAAGAATAAAAAAGACACTATTAAAGTAGCAATGCCATATATATATCCAGTATCTTACCTTTTCTTATAATAATGTTTGTGATCAAATTAAATAACTTACTGTTGTAAAAAGCCTAGAATAAAATTATTAATACAAAACAATGAATTTGCCAAATATGTATACCAAGTAATTGATTTTATCAATGTAAGATGGCTATGAATAAAAAAGGAGAAAAACATATCATTTAGTTCCATGTTTATCTTACTAAAATATTGCCAATACACAAGTAAGATATTGGTAAATTAATAATTAAAAATTAAGTTGTCAAATTTTTATTTGAAATGTCTATGATCCTAGGAGTTTGAAACATGTTTTTTTTTGTTCAAAAGAATACAGAACATATTAAAATAAGTTGCTGAGGCTAGCTTCAAACCTATGATCCTCCTATCCCAACCTCCCAAATATTGAGATTAGAGGCATGCGCCACCACGCCCAGCCACATCATATTCTTGCATGCATGCACACTCATGTGTATGAGTGTGCATGTGTGTGTGTGTGTGTGTGTGTGTGTGTGTGTGTGTGTGTTACTGGAGATTGAACCCAGGGGTGTTCTGGTGTTCTACCTCTTAGCCACACCTCACACCTATGTATTTTTAATTTTGAAATAGGTTTTTGCTAAGTTGCCAAAGCTGACCTTGAACTTCTGATTATCCTGTCTCAGTCTCCCAAGTACTGGGAATATAGGGATATACCATTGTGTCTGGCTCACATTTTGTTTTCTTAAAAGAACAAATTGTTTTACCTGATTATTGGAAGAGTTTCCACGTCTTGAAATGGAGTTAAAATAAAGTGTCTGCAAAGAAGACACAAAGAGAATAGTTATCACAGATTTCTAGAAAAAGAGTTAACAAGTGCTCTAAAAAATAAAAATATTTTCCATCTAATTGTCGTTCAATGTTTGTTCACTGAGTCCTGGAGCTCATTCTCCCCAGAACTCAAATAAACACCAGTGTGCCAAAAAGGAGAGAAATACAGTCTGGTTTCATTTTTGTTACATTTTCTTCCTTTTTTCACATTTTGACTTCTCTTGGGAAGCCAAGAGAAGGATTTTGGAATTTGTATTAATTGACATAAATTATATGGGGATATTGCTTCCACAAAGGCATGTTTTTCTGGTGGCCAGTCTACAGACTGACCATGTTAATGTTGCACTGCACAACCCTACGCTGACTAAAACATGCATTTAAACAATTAAACTCAACATTTATCAAGATAGCCAAAAGAGAAGCTACAACAATCCTCACTCCCACAACAAACCTCAAGATACCTGCGGATCATTTTATGATCCATGAAATAATTCTGCTTCTGTTTTAAGTAACCTGAAAGCTCTCATTTTAGCATTTGAGCCAATAAAAATTTAAGCCGATGAACATCAATTCACAGCTTCGTTTGACATTTATTTGAGTTTTACCTATTAAATTTCCTCCACACCTGCTTTTGTTGCTGTTTTTAATAATTATGGAATCATGGAACCCATCAGCATTTCCCATCGATTATTAGCTCTAAATTTCTTGATATTTCATCTTATAAAATAGCATTCACTTTTACTTTATTGTCCTAAAACATGGTGCCATTAACATTTGAGCACTAATTTTTTTCTCCTTTCCCTTTCTTTCAACCCCTTATCTTACAGGTGTCTTAACAGAGAGAATCTTCAAGTTATTAATGCAAAATTCAACATTATGTGCCTGTGTGCCTTTTGTGTGTGTGTGAACCTGGGGTTCCTGGAAGCCCTTTTACCTCCAGGCTACACTCCCAGACCTATTTCATATTTTTTTATTTATCTGGAAAAAGGGTCTCTTAAGCCAGCGCGGCTGGCTTGGAACCTGCGTGATCCTCCTGTCTCCGCCTCCCAAGCGCAGGGATTACAAGCGTGCGCCACCATGCCTGGCTGTGTGCCTTATTTTATCCAATAGATTTCTTCAAGCACAGAAACTCAGGTTTGCACTAACCTTTTTGTCTTATTCTGTATATGTATACTCTGTCTTATACAAAGGAGGCAGGAAACAAATTCAGTTCAAGCATCCTTTGTATTAACCAAATTTTAAAACTATAATTTATTTCCAAGACATATTTTTAACTAAGAAAAGACCATTTTAGTCTTATAGAGGATTTCTTATGCTGATGTGCACATAATAATGGTTATGGAATAACCTTCCCAAAGCTAACTTTTTTTTTTTTAAATAAAACCCACTATCATTGCTGCCACCTGTCCTCTGGGTTACTGTGAATCTTAAAGTCACATTTTGGTGCCTTCTGACAAAAGAATAGAACTTTTCAGACTCTAGAGCCTCTTTTCCTTTAGTTCAAAAATGTGTTTAAAAAAAAAAAAGGCTGTTGAGTAAAGGGGATCATCCTCTGGGGATAAATCTCTCTTGTACTGAAAATGTTTTAATGTCTTGATAGTCCACCAGCCCCTTTTTCTCACCAGTCCCTTTCAATTCAGTGACTGAAATAAATTTTAAATTTTAGAATCATTGCTCCCGAATTCCCAAAGCACAGTGCACTTTATCTTTCAAGGGGAAAAAGATTGATATTCTCGCTTAGGAGAGGTCCTAAGCCATCATCTTTATGTGCCCTCGTGGCAGCCATGGCATCAGCTCCTGGGGCTGGAACTTCCTGAAGATGCCAGCATTATCAAGAGAAGAATAGAAAGATGTCATGTTTTCTTTCCTTTGTGAAATCTAGAGAGAAACGGGGAAACACCAAAAGACTTTGGAAAAATGAGGAGAGATACCAGTAGAATAGTGGAAGACAATTTGAGGAGGGAGGTGGGGAGAGGAAAGGGGAGACTTGATGAAGGAATCAGTTCAAATAAGTCTAGGTATATTTGTGAAGCTGTCAGTTCTGATTTCAGTACTGTCAAGAGGGAGGAAGACCAAACAGCAGGGTCAGAATCGCAGGGAAACACACCGAGTGCTATGTGCATGGGTGTTTCTATCACACTAAAACTCAATATGATACGTGGTTACAATGAGCCAATAAAAGCATATTTTTAAATGAACATGAAAATGTAGTTGATTAAAAATAACTATGTGCACTCAAAATGACAGTCTTTTTTTTTAAAAGAAAATGTCAGAGAAGTAAGTTATCAGCCAGTCTCTTATAAATTTATATTAAGGGTTAATATTCACAACAATAAGGGTTAGAAACGATTTTCCTAGTTGCCATTGAAAAGGATGTGGAATAGTCACAATATACTGACATCTCAAAACACGAGATGGTCTTAGGAAGGATTGAGTGTGAAGCTTGAGAATTATTCTCTGAGGCCACAGTCACCCAGCTCACTTTTTCCTAGATTCCAGAAAAAGAATGGAGTGGATTTTGGGAGGGGTCAACAATCTCATTCCCACCCAGGATTTATTTATTGTTTTTGTTTATTTTTCTTCCTTTTTCTTTGCTCTAGACAATAAATAATGCTGGTTATTGTTGATGGTGGTTGTGGTGGTACTGGGAATTGAACCCACAGCATTATATCTCTGAACCACACCCCAACTCTATTTTGTTTGTTACTGTAGTACTGGGGATTGAACCCAGAGTCATTCTGCCTCTGAGCTACATCTCCAACCCTACTTTGTTTTAATCAGAGTCTCAGTAAGTTGTAGATGGCCTCATGAGGTTGCTGAGGCTGGCCGAGAACCTCCGTGCAATGTTCCTTTTTCAGCTTCCCAAATATTGGGATTTCAGGCATACACCATGGATCCCAGTACATTTTTTTATTTTGAAACAGGGTCTCGCTAAGTTGCTAAGGCTGGCCTCAAACCTGTGATCTGTCTGATGTTGGCTTTAAACTAAATCAGCTCAGACATATCCAACAATTACGAGAGAGGTGAAGACCAAAAAGCAGGAGGAAGTATTTGTCTTCCCTCACAAGTCCCAGAACAGAGTCTTCAGCGATCTCAAACTTCCAGCAAGATGGATATGGTTACAGATACCTCAGTTCACAAATCACAAAGAGAATAGCTCTTACAGGTGGGTAAAAAGTGGTCAAACCTCTCGCCTGCATTTCATCGCTAAACAAGAAAGTACCTGATGAATTACAAAATTAACAAATTGATGAGGTTTTATCTGAATTACTTTGATTTAATTGCCTAAGTATTGATTTCCTTTTGTATTTGATCTGAGTTTTTCCCAGGACCTAATATCTATGAAATCTTAAACACAAATGGTTGCTCTACTAAGAAGTAATAAAAATGTATACAATGTACATATGGGAACCCGTTATGGAGCTATTGAGGTGAAATGAAGCCTGTGCTCCCCATCCCTAGGTGAAATGAAGCCTGTGCTCCCCATCCCTACGTGAAATGAAGCCTGTGCTCCCCATCCCTACGTGAAATGAAGCCTGTGCTCCCCATCCCTAGCATGCGTAGACAATCAACATTCAGTGGGTAGCGTGGCCTCATTTCACTTCTTTTCCTCTAAGCCACTGTTATAAAGGGTTAAGGAGATGCCTGGCAATGATAGATTTGTTCTACTATCTCAGTTTGTGACTTCTGGAATCTCCATTGTGTTTTCTGTTAAAAGATGCAGCTATGCTTGAAGGGGTCATGTGTTCTATATTTAACCATGCCTCTAATTAGAGAAGGTAGACTAGTGGTAGGAAGGGCTACTCTGACACTGAGTAAAGAAATTTTTTATGAGTATTTAATTAAATCAGTCAATGTCACCATCAGGGTTTCTGTAGGGCTTTCAGTCTCGGGATTCCTAATTAATAGCACCATCTTACTGACTAGGAGAAAGTGGAACAGCCCAGAAGGAGGTGTGAAAACATACAGAGTAAGTTTTACATTACTTACAAAGTAATGATTGTCAACCTTAGTCTTATAAGGGTACAGAGAATTGGAACCTGTTTCCCAATTGTTCCTTCCTCTTAATCTGGAATAATAACCTGAGATGGACTGAGAGAGATGGAAAAGTCAACCAGACAAACCTGATATGAAAATTAGTTATATAAAATTCACAAGCAAGGTCTCTGCAATCATCAGGATGGCAGTCTAGAGTTCTCTATCAACCTGGGGTCATTTATCCTCTAGTTCTGTGCTGCCCTGGGCATGAAAAACACCAGCCTCTTTCCTCTTTTTTTTTCCTTGGCCAAATACATGGATTTTAAATGCTTTAAAAAGTATGGTAGCTGTCTGCTCCAAACTGAAAGATATAATGAATTTAGACTTAGAAATGCCAGGGTACCCTGGGTCTTTCAACAATCTTGCCTCCCTTTTATGGTGACTGTGACTCCCACAGAGTTGTAGATTAAGAGTAACACTACCATGACCGATGGTGAATGATGATACTACCACATATTCATGGGTGGTAAATACCAACTAACAACTCAAAGGGCTTTTTAATTACAACTTATCAGGGACCTGGACAAGGACCTTCCCCTTTCACATTCTATGGGATTGTTTATTTTTGCTATAGCTAGGGAGGAAATTAAAACAAGAATCTGTATAACTTGGGCTGTGTCTTTATCATCGTTTTATTCTCCTGGATCTGTGACATCTCTGTTAGAAAATAAACGAAGTCTCCTCTAGATGCTCCCAAAATGAAAAGGGAAAGTTGCTAATGGAATCTGCTGCTGTCAATCATCTCAGCTTAAGAAGAAAAGGGGGAGAAGTAGTGTCTGACGTGTGTCCACTGACCTTGGCCTTGAGTGGGCCTTCGTGCCTTTTATTTTCTAAAATGAGAGATCAAGAATAAGAAAGTCTAGGTTTCTGATCTTTGAAACAATTCACAGAAAAAAGTTGAAGGCTGAGAACAAATTGGAAATTATATTTAATTATTATATAATATTGTTGAATACACTATAAACATGTATAAACTATAATTTATAACATATAGTTTGACTAATGTATGTTCTTCAGAGTTTTAAATCTATCCTTTATTACCTTGTTAAGAAAAAAGAACCTAATAATTAATGTGAAGTCTAGCAAGGAGAAAGATATCCCTTTTGCCAAAATTTATCCAAAGGCAGATTCCTACTTTTGAAACTTGTTCTGAATCTCTGTTTTTCGAAAGGTCACCTAAAGCATAAGGCTACCATTAGATAAATTGTTATATCAGAAACTATGGATGAAAATGAAAAACAAATACCACGATGAAGTGTCAAGACTCAACATCATTTTTATGTTAATTTTTGGCACCTAGGCAGTATGATAAAATTATATGCATTTTCAAAGGATATTCCTCTTAACTTCTTGAAAAAAGCTGTAAGAATGATACTTATTTAATACCATTCTTTATTTTTACTAATTTTACTCTCTTATATTAATTGTTTTTTTTTAATATTTCTTATTGGCTTTTACAAAGCTGAAATAGCACAATATTGAAGGAATACATACCTGGTTTATCTAAACATTTATAAGAACTTGTAGATTAAGAATAACACTACCATGACCAATGATGAATAATGATACTACCACCTATTCATGGGTGGTAAATACCAACTAACTCAAAAGGCTTTCATTCCCAGACCTATTTTACACTTTTTATTTGGAAACAGGGTCTCTTGAGCCAGCGAGGCTGGCTTCGAACCTGCACGATCCTCCTGTCTCTGCCTCCCAAGCGCGGAGATTACAAGCATGCACTACTACCCCCGGCCTCAAACGGCTTTTTAATCACAAGTTCTCTTTATTTTTTTCCATCAGATTCCTTGGTGCTTCTACTTGAAATACTCGGAATCCTGTTTCTTCATATCCCCTCATGTTTTTATGTAAAGAAATTAAAGTTTTTTTTTTCCTCAATAACTGGCTAATAAATTCAGATGAAAACAAAAAAGAAAATTATGTATCTATACAATGTAAGCATTTTAGTGTATTTGGATTTAGTGTTAAAAAGACAGAGAGAGAAAGAGAGAATGAATCATCTGTTTCCCTTTGGGCTTCTACCCTATGTATTCATTCCAAGTCATAAAACTGATTTCTTCTTACCGAGTAGTATAATTAAAATACATATTATAATGATTATTTTTAATGTCTTTGGTAAAAACTCATTATGTCTTAGAAATTTCAAATTTATACAACTTTTAGATAACACCGTGATGGAAACACATGAGTTAGGGAGAATATAAATGTGGCATAAGGTATATCAATAAAAATGTTATGTGACAGAGAAGAGCAAGATTTTCCAAAAAAGGAGTAAATAAAGATTTTACACTTAGAATGAAAAAAAGAAAGAACAATAATACTAGAGCTAAATTTTAAAAAGAGGCTCAACATACGACCTTACAAATAAGGTCAAAAAATTTGTTTGGCTTTTCACCCAAATGACAAACATTAACTGGTACATTAACTCCACTAAGACCTCTGGGAAGATGGCGGCCAAGGGAAGCCGTAGGTATCAGTCCTGCTGACACCCGATCCCCATCGCCTTACAAACAGCGTTCTTACAAGAGCAAGAACACACCATAACTTTAAAAAGAACACGATAAGTAAAAGACAGCCGGAGAAAAAAGCTAGAAGACTGATCAGAGAGAAAAAAACAAAAACCCTCCCGCCTTGCAGCCGAGGGCGCTGCAGCGGTGCCATCTTGCCATACTACATGAAGTCCCTTGAACCTTAAGCATGCTGATTCTTTACTTTATCCGGTAAATAAGCCAGAAATTCTTAAAGTTTAGCTGAAGCCTTAGATGAGCCAAGAAAATTCAAGATAAGATGTTGGGTCTGAAAGCTAAGATATTTTAAGATTATTGGGAATGATAGTTTTTAAAATGACAAGTTTATTTAAAGGAATTTTTATTTCTCCAACTGTAATAATTTTAGCATTAGGAAAAAAAAGTATCGACAGTACACAGTAAAGATTAAAGGAGATACAGTTAAGGAAGCCATAAATTATAACTAAATTGATCAAGCCTAGATAGAACTAAACTATAAATACGTGGCCCATCATGTTAAATGTCGAATGTTGAAATGAAAACCTAATTGGTACAGGAGTGAAGCTGAGAATTCTTTTCCAAAGGAACATTTTTCAAAGGACTAAAATTTTATACGCAATTGATTTTGTGACTAGAATTGGCATTTCTTCCTCCTGAATGATCTTATAGGAGGTTACATGAGCGGTAAACAAGTTACCTCACCTGGCTCTCAAAAAATATTATATATTTTTGTTAATGAATGGCTTCATTTTTATTAGCTGCTGAATTTTTTCAAACACTTTATATTTTTGTCAATATTAAATTTTAAAATAACTAAAGTTTTACAATAATGTACTTTGAGCTGCATTTTAGTTTGATGGCTTCAGGGCAGTGATTCTCAACTAGGGGTTGATTTTATCTTCAGGGGAATTCATGAAAATATCTGAAAATGTTCTGGTTGTAATAACTTAGGCAGGGAGAGGTGCTGATAAATAGCTTGGGAGAGACCAGGGATGCTTCTAAAATTCTCATTCTGTGATGCACAGTGCCTCACAACAAAAAATTATCTAGTCCAAAATGTCAGTAGTGCCGAGGCTCAGAAACCCTACTTTAGAAGATCATTCTGAGTTTGAATCGCAGTTCTGACATCTGTCAGCACATGGTTGGCACGGCAACCCCTCCATCAAGTCAAGATAATAAACGCCACTTCGGTGTGTTTTGAGGAGTATCAAATAAGATTATATTTGTTGAACTTATCCCAGAGGCTGGCACTGATGACTTTCTTAGCAGCTGGTTGTTACTACCATCTCCTAAAAGTGAGGTGGTCTGTTGACTGGGTGGTAAACCCCACTGGCTCTTAAGTATATAAATATCAGTACTAGACTCAGTAGTATTTGCTCCATAGCAATAGACTCACTGAGCTATGCAAAGAAAGAAAAGAAGCATACTAGTTTAAATCATGTATACAAGTAATCTTCCACAAGTCCTAAGGTATAGCAGGTTACACAAGGACCAGCTTCTTTTAGCACCTACTCCTGAACTAAAATAGTGGGTAGAATCAGGGGCAGAAAAAGATGAACTCAAGATGTCTGCATAGAGCCTAGACACGGTGCTGCTGAACTACTGAATTTCCACTGTAATTTTCAGACAGAAGAAAGGGAAACGTTGACCATTCCATGTCCCTATAAAGCACAGCACAGAGCTATATTCAAGGGTGTATAAATAAATACTTTATGAAGGTGGTCATGAAGGTGGTGTTGGTGATGACTATTCAGGTCAGCTTCTATTATCTGGTACATCATTTGTGTCCAGGTAACCAGTGTATACACTAGGACATCATTGATAGCTCTTTCTGGCTCATCTCTATCACTCGTGTCTATCCAGGCAATGATTTTCAAACTTTAGTGTCCATCTAAAGAGCTTATCAAAACCCATATTTCTGACCCCACACCCATAGTTTCTGACTCAGGAGATCTGTGTGGAGCCTAAGCATCTATATTTCTGACAAGCTCTCCAGGTGATGCAGATGCTGCTGGTCTGGGGCGGGGATTGGGAGATGCTTTGAAAACCACTGAACTAAGAAGAGAACACAGGACTGCACATTTCAGTGTTTTGGTGGTGCTAAGGATTGAACACAGAGCCTGGCATATGCTAAGCAAGCACTTTACCATTAAGCTACTCTCCCATCCTAGAGCTAGGAGAATTCTTGCTGCCTCCCACCTTCAAAACACATGTTGTGACTCAGTGGTATAGTGATTTCCCGGCATGGTCAAGGCCCTAAGTTCAATACCCAGCTCTGGGGGGAGAGAGGGGAAAGGCCATAAGGTGTGTGTGCTATCTTCACACCTGGAGAGGCAGTCCTGAAGATAGGGCTCCTGTTGTTCTCAGGATGCCCACTCCACAGAAACAGGAAGCTTTATAGTGAAATGTTCTCTTGGGAGAAAGCATTTGCCACAATGATTCACTGGGAAAACAGAGACTGACCTTATCAATTTGATGGGCACAGTCTCCTCGAGCGCCCAGACGGACCAGGCTCAGGGCAGTGAAGATGCTCAGAAAGGACAGGAACACATTTTCATTTCCTTGGCTGCTATCCATCTCCCTGAATAGGTCGAAGCCAAATTCTGCATTTGCTGCAGCAAGGGAGGCCATTGTGAGACCGAGTGCAGCCTAGGAGACAGTGGAAAATATTAAATTAATTCAGGGCACATTTTCCATTAATATTAAGGTTTTTATGGACCTTTGTGACTGAAATTCAAAGATTCAGATATCTCATGGGAAGAAATATGGTATGAGAGAAAAACAGAATCCAAGGAGGGAGATATGTGTAGTCTGGAAAAAGAAATATTCTGGAATTACCATTGTGTTAACTCAGTTGCAGTCACATGCCTTCTGAAATTACTAATGAGATTATACTAAGTGTTTCAGTTTTTTATCAAATGGGACCTTGAAATTAGCAAATACCTATTCTAGCAGTCATCATGCAATGAATTGAATTTAAGTGATAATTTATTCTATCCTAAAAGAAAAAAATTTAGACTTTCCCAGAATGCGCATTCCTGAGGATCTCATCCTCTGAACGTTGGAATTCCAAGCTCAGAGAACATCACTGAGACAGGGGATCATAAGCAATGATTTCTTAGGGTCAAATCCAGCTATGTTCAATTTTTTATGAGTCCGATTCCTCTGTTACACCCCCAGTGCCATAAGGAGAGAAAATCATTCACATCCCGTCATCTTTTATTCCAACAAAGAATATCTACATTCTTCTCAACATTATCCAGGGATGGGTATGTAGTTCAGTGATATTGTACTTGGCTAGCATGTGAAGTACCGATAATAATCATACATTAATAAAAATTCTTCAGAAAAATCTTAAATTGGTTTTATATCTAATTCTATTGATCCCAGATTATGAGCAATGACAGCTGTCGTTGATGCTATAGAAAAGACTTGTAGCAAAGTAGAGAGGAAAAAAAAATTGGGGGTGGATGATGGGAGTTGATGGGGGCACAGTAAATGATACCGGTCGTGCTGAAGAGCTCAAAAACTTGTTAGGGACTTAATTCATCTTTTAGGCTGAAAAAAAAATCAGTATTGCTTCTAGATATAAAAAATAAGCTCAAAACTAACAAATATACAATTAAATGTATGAAAATGAAATATACAATGATTTTTTTATATTAAGATTAGTAATTTTAAGAATTTCATTACTTTTAGGTGAAAATCGTGTGTTAGCGTCTTCCCTTCTAAAAGAATTTATAAGATTTTATGTTTGTTCCTAAAAATCACCAGCCATACTAAATGAAATTAATCAGTATTAGAAAGTAACTCCAAAGGCAAGATCCTAATAATCCTTTCCAAATATCTATGGCACAAATTACATTTAGGAGAGGATTGTAAATCCATTTTAACACACAAATATAATGTGAACTAGAGCCTCTGAAATAAGGCGTGCCTGAAAAACTTAAAAAACATTTTATTTTGTTTGTGGTGCTGGGGACTAAATGCACAGGACCTTGCACATAATAGGCAGGTGTTCTACTATTGAGCTGCACCCCAAGCCCAACCTGAAAGGTTTTGTAAGTGACCCTGTTTGGGAACTTGGTTGCATTGTCCAAGTTGAACCTGGAAGCGACCTGGTAGTATCATCTCCCAAACTGTAAAACACACTCTGTGGTACCTTTGCCTTTGCTCAAGCCCCATTTCTTCTTTTTGCTTTACAAATTATATCTTACTATTTTATCCCTTGTGGGGAGAAAACACTTTCCTGTTTCTCACCATTATTCTTTAATTACTTTCTAAGCTGCAAATTTTCATGCTTTAAACTTTTAGTTTTCCCGGCAACTTTCCATAAAACCATCATCATATCAATGAAAAGAAAAACTCACAGGAATGTGTGTATTTAGGAGATAGAGCACATAATTTGGAGACAAAGATAAATTTTGTGGTAGAGAAATTATTTTGGGTGAAAAATAATTACAAAAAATATGAGCCAAGACATTCCTGGACAAATCATAAATTCCTAAGCCATAACTTTTAGAATGATAGATAGCACTAAATATTATGCACTTAAACACCCTTGTATAGACATGTTCATGAATGTGCGAGATAAATTCCAAGAATATGTTCCTCTTCCTCTAATTGTTTTTATCATCTTTCTCTATGCAAGTGCACTATAGTTTCTAGAAGTGAAAGCAAGATTCCTTCCTCGTCTGATATAAAATACACATTGTCAAGTAGACAACTTTTATTTAAGGCTGAATTAATTGCTCTACACACCAAGAGTAGTTAAAAATAAGCCTGGGAACAAAACTGTGAGTTTCCTTTCTCCTAAAATTACCTTCACAGCAACTTATAAATAAATAAAATGCCAACACATATAAAACGAATTTATAAAGCTACTAATTACCATGACTTGGATCTCAGTTAAATTAACTAAAACAACTAAAAAAGAAGTAGGTTTACTTTACGGCTACAGATGTCACTGAGATACTACCCAGTATGTCACTCTCCAGATAGAAAAATGAAGGAAAATCCTTTTCAAATCATGAAAGAACTTGGCTTTAACAGAGTAATTTTTAATTCACCTAAAATAAATTTTGTACTGATGATTTTTGCATACATATTTTATCTGTTTCTATAAGAAGGTAATTAATTTATATTTTTAAGTTATAAATAATACAGATTAGCAAACACTCATTAAAGTCTTTAAATCTCAAACTTTAGACCTAAGGACTTACAACTCAACGGAAGACTGAACTTACTTGATTACACACAGTATATTTTAATTTAAGAACATTTTAACACTTTTTTTCTTATAATTGATATGCTATTCGTGTCAGAACAACAAAAACATATATTTTCACCAAAGCTTTTTTTAATGTCTAATAAATAGCAGGAAAGATTTTTTAAATAAAATATGAGAAAAATCAGGCGTAAAATATATTCAATAAAATGTGAAATTATAAAAATATTTCATGGACCTAGACACCTGATAAATTATGTGTCTTAAGTGATTGATAAAATATATTCTCTAATCTTAGAATAATTTTGATTATACAAGGTAAATTAATTATGTTTCATGGTATATTATTTTTAAAAAGATTTTAAATTTACTAAATTGACACATACATATTAGAAAGAAATGAATAATTGACTTTTGAACATGGTTAATGTTTATTCTTACCAATAAACCAAACATGATGCTGTAAAATACTTGCTACTCTATGAAGTATTTTCAAATCTTTCCATGGTTTCAAACTTTGATAAATCCTTTATCAGATGAGTACCTTGCTATGCGATCGAAACGGTTCAACTCTAGTGTTAAAAATTAATCTTTTCCAACTGACAGCGCCTTAAAGAACACTGGAAATCTAGGCTCTACATCCGTACGTATTTCCCTATTTGTCTATTCAGAGGTGGAAAAAAGTTCTTTCCTGGTAGCCGACCTCCTCACTGTGGGTAGCCCATTCTCATGACCCCAGTCACAGACAAGCCCCAAAGCAAAGAAGTGAACAGGACGAGATGGTTTTGAGAGTCGATGAGGAGGTTAGTGTCTCAGCTACGGAGAAGGAGCCAAGATTCACTCATTTCTGTTTTGCTATCTCACCTTCCCTCTCTCCCTCTCTTTACCTAGCCAGCCTTCAAGTTGCGGACTCTGGAAGTATTTACCTTACTGTCTTCATAGAGGAAGTTGGCAGCTGGTTGGGTGAGTCTGAGAGAGTTCCCTGCACCACTCTGAAATATAAAGCCTCTGACTCAGACACTCCCTGTTTCCTTCTGTGATGACCATGATCATCTCCCATATGCCATTAAAGTGAAATTAGGTACAGGTCCTTTGTGGCGTGAATTGAAAGAAGTCCGTGGAGTACTAGCCACTGCTCCATTTCAAAGTAGTCAAAATAGATACTTTTAGTGAATCAAATAATGGCATAAAATTTTAACTTGGTATTTAGCGTCATGTGGTGGTGTTTTGTGTAGTGTGTAGAGATAGATACTCCTACACTGTGCCACAGCTGGTACTTTTTACGCATGGAAGTTCAATCACTAACTTGTTATTTCCATTTGTTCAATTCCTTCTCTCTCCAATTGTGATATATAACAAGAAAAACAACAGAGTCCTTCTTTCAAGGACTCCTATCCTAGCATCGATAAGTTCATGATTATAAAGGAGTATCAGAGCAATCCTAGAAAAGTGAACAAGGCAAAATTCTGGAGAACACAGGAGGCATGTTCTCATGCATATCGTAAGAATTTGAATCAACTGTATTTTATTCAATATATGTATGTATACATATTATATATAAGTCATATTTCATTAAATATATGTGTGCATTTATATGTATTTAATACATATTACATACATTATATATAATATTTTACATAAACATATCTATTACATATATAATTGCCATCATGTCTGCCTTGGAAATTTGGGAACACTACATTGGGGGAGGTAGTGAGCTCACTCTTTCAGGAACAGGTTCCATCGTATTTAGTATTTCTGGATTTACCTTATACATTTTTACTATAAGCATTTGCCCAAACTTCCTTCATTTTAATTGTAAAATATAAGCTAAAATTAAGAATCTATATCATTTGAAGCTCTCTAAGGTAAATATAATTTCACAGAGCTAGATATATTTGAATACATTGAATACCTGAGAAGAGATAACCGCCCAGTCAAAAGAGGAATACATTAGTAATAGAAAGAAAGAAAAATAACAACACATACACAAAAAAGAGAAAATTATTAACACCTGAGAAAACAATAATTACACCGGAAAACTACATCACAGTGTACGCTACCCATCCATCAGCTGTGGACAAAATTCTCTTAGTTGTAATGATTTAAAACTTGAACATTGAGCTAAACAAATTTTGTGATGTATTTCTGTACAGAGATTAGGAAGAGATTGTAGAGGGTTCTGAGAGGAACATAATATTCAAGAAGTACATCATCCTTTCATAGTCTTCAGAAGTAAAAAGGAAACAGAGCAACTTTGTCATGTTATTTAGACACCTGGAGGAAGAGGCAAGAGGTAATGTTAAAAGTGGTGGACCATTGTTGTTCCTGGTATGTGTGGGAAGCAGAGTGGGAGGTGGAGAGTGAGCAGAAACCACCGCTTTGTGTGATGAGATTTGTAAACCCATCTACTTAGAATCCCCTTCTTAAATCATATATAACATAGAAGTAAAATACTGAATAAGTTACTAGTGTTAAATCCCCGGTTGGCAACTCTACTACATGTGTGGTCATGAACAAGGAACCAGTTCTCTCTGCTTCATCTTTTTCATCCATAAAGTATGAATTCAGATCAATTTTCATTATAGGTATAATTGCCAGCCTGTTACTTGTAGGATAGGCCCTTGATAATTTTAATTCTCCCCTCTGTCTTCTTTCCACTACCACTTTGCCCTTGGTATAAGATATTATGCATTATTATCAATCAACCTAAAAGTCTCAGCCATTTCAGCCAATCTTAAACAGTAGTTTACTTTTGAAAATATCGGGGGTTACCCAGTCTCTATATAGGCATTTTGATCACAGGAGAACTGTGAAGGATTGGGCAGATGGGAAGAGCTCAGGGCTGACAGCAGGGAGGATAAATGACTGCATGGAGAATGATGTGTGCAGGAAAAGCACTAGGGTCTCCTGGGACTTTCTTGGCTTTGGCATTTCAGGATTCTCCCAATCCTTGTTGGACCTTCATGGGAATTCATGACCTCAGAGATAGTTCTGAGAGCTTCTCAGGGAGAGCTTCACTTCTCTAGTGCACTCCACAGTGCTGGACAGCGGGACCCAGTCATATAACCCATACTTTCTGAGCCAGAAAGTATGCCATCATCTGCTCACTGATACTTGAGATCTCCATGATAGGAGACATGGGCTTCCATGCCGCTGATAGAAGTGAGGCTTGGAAAACCAATCAGCCACAAAACAATGCACACAGTATGATTCTCTTGTGGAAGATTAAACCAAGAAAAGGTGTAGATTTTTATTTGTTTGTTCTTGTTTTGGTGCTGGGGATTGAACCCAAGAGCATTCTAACTACACTTCCAGCCCCCCTCCCCACAGCTTTTTTCTTTATTCTTTAACTTTTATAGGTGAATTGTAGTCATACATCTTAATGAGATACAAGACGGTAGAGGCATACGTGCATACATCACTCATTCAGCCCTTCCCCAATTCCCACCCTATTCCCTCCCCCTCCCTCCTTCTCATGTTTGGCTTAGTGATTGACTTTAATATGATTGCAAATGTACATCATGTAAATTAGGGAATTTCCCTCTTCCCCTTCCCATCCCTTTCATTTAGGTGGCCTTTTTTTTTTTATTTTTGAAACAGGATCTTGCTAAATTGCTGAGGTTGGTGTCAAACCTGCAATCTGTTTCAACCTCCCAAGTCCTTGCACCATGCCCAGCTGCAAAGGTGTAGTTTTAAAGTTGCTTCTATGGATGGGTACACTATTTTGGGGAAACAATTGCCTTCATTCTCTCTAGTGGAATAACCTCGTTAGAACTTCCTGCTGAAGAAATAAGAAGAGAGGTTTCAGGGGTTCTGGCAATGTTTTGTCTGTTGATAGTGCATACATATATTGCGTATACTTATGTCTATCCAAGATATACTTTGTAATTTTAAAAATTCAACAAGAAAAGAGAAAAATCAGATGTCTCAGAGATAGGGTCAGAGCCCACTGTATATGACTGGTAATTGATCTAATCCTGAGAGCACTTTTAATGGAGTATGGGCTGGAATGATCAGCCAATGATAAATCAGTACTTTAATAAGATAATAGGAGGGCTGGACAGACAAGGTCTATGGCAGAGAGCAGGGGTCACAGTCCTCCCTCCCACTGCCCCCAAACTTAAGTAGAGTTGCCAGTGGTAATAGAGTCTGCCCCACTAGAAAAGGAATCCCTTCAGGGGCGCAACCTGGAGAAAGTCCAGGCCTCTGCGCATGATCACAGGCCATCTACACCTTTCTTGAGATCTGATAGTGAATTTGATTCTCACCTCCAACAACAAACAGGAGTAGTGTATTTGCATATGCAAATCAACAACGCATTCACAACAGCATCCTGATACACAGATACACTGATGAGAATCTTATCTTTTTTCTCCAAGTTCTCACAAACAAAATGTTTTCATACAGCTGTGGACTGTTCAGCCCAGAATGTTTCCCCTTTGGGGAGTGATGTAAAGTTGCAGAGGTGAGAGCCTGCTTTGCCATCATGCAACGAAGCAAAATAAGCATGTCTAAACAAAAATTTGTTCTACAAACCTTAGAACTAGGTCTTAAAGTGTGTCCATAGGTAAAGTCTGCACCCTGCCCAGGCAGCTGCTTATTGATGTTTAAACCTCTCTTCTGGGATGGTTTCCCTGTGACTCAGAGCTCAGCACTGTCCCTGAAGAAACTTACAAGCATTTAGCTTTCCATCGGGTTTCAAAATAGTAATCTGACTAAGGCAGTGGTTATGTTGACATTCAGTCTGTGCGTGAATCAGATTGGAAGAGGTAATTTTCCTATCTCGGGTCTTTATAGTAACAATTTTCTTAATGTAACCGTGCAAACAAATTAAAAATCAACAGTATTTATTAGCCTGTCTCAAACATATCCCTCACATTATGCTAAATGAGACTAGTCAGTCACAAAAAGTAAAAAAATCAGATGGGCTTCCTAGTAAGTGGAAGCTAAAAAGAAAAGGGATCATAGGAGAAACTCTAGATAAAAAAGGAGAAACCACGGTGAGTAAATAAGATGACCTCACTGATGGGGATGGGAGGGGGGGAGAGAAATTCCCTAATGTACATGGTGTACATTCACAAACATATCAAAGTCAATCGCTAAGCCAAACATGAGAAGGAGGGAGGCGGGAAGGAATGGGGTAGGAACTGGGGAAGGGCTAAACAAGTGACGTGTGCATGTATGCCTCTATCATACTGTACTCCATTAAGATGTATGACTACAATGCACCAATAAGAAATTTCACATTTCTTTTAAATTAAGAAACAGATTCTTTCATCCAGGCTGTTTCTGTTGACTAAATAGACGAAAGCAAGACAGTAGTGACAGCTATGACTCTGGGAGTTCAGTATCCAATTCTTTTGCAATTTTTCATGGATCTCTTGGAGCCCAATCTCTTTTCACCCTGCCATGTGAAACTTTTCTTTACAAAATGACCTAAAATAGAATTTAGAGCGATGTGGGGGTTTTTTTGTTTGTTTGTTTGGTTTTTTTTTTTTTTTTTTTTTTGTGTGTGTGTGTGTGTGTGTGTATTTCACTGGGAATTGAACCCAAGGGTGGTCTACCTCTAATCAGTACTCCCATCTCGTCTCACTGTTTCTGAGACTGGTGTTGAACTTGAGATGATTGTGCCTCCGCCTCCCAAGTACTGGAATTGGAAGCAGAGGCTCCCATAACCTGGCTTTAGTACATTTCCTTTTGCAGTACTGGGGTTGGAAACTGGGGGAAATTCTACCTCCGAGCTACACCCCTATCCCTATTTTTTACTCGTTATTTAGAAACAGTGTCTCACTGAACTGCAAAGGGCCTCACTTAAGTAGCCGAGGCTGTCCTCCATGAACCAAAATCCTTGTCTCAGCCTCCCAAATGCTAGGATTACAAGCGTGCGCCACCATGCCTGGCTAGTACATTTTTAAAAATTATTTTTCTAACTAAAATATTCTCTGATTCCTTTCAGTAACTCAGATATTCTCTAACTCGGTATCGTTTCTCCAATGCAGATATCCTGAACCCCTAATTGTTGGGGCCTGGCTTGGAATCTTCTAGAGTTATCTCACTTGGCCTCTCCAGATGTGTACCCAAACTCAACAGCCTCAGAAAGCAGCTGAAATGTGGGGTGTTAGCTCAGTCTTGTCATCCTGCCAGCCTCTTCTCCACCCTCTGACCTGGCAATGAAAAACCGCATCTGTAACACCCAGACCCGCCCTGGAGTAACACGGGCTGTGTTTCACTGAGGTGGACCCACTCCTTGAAGATTGGCTAGGTGCAGGGAAAGGCGGATTGGGACCACTTGTCTGCTTACATTTTTGCCATCAGAACATGCCACACAGGGGCAACGATACATTCCAATCCTGGCCCTAACATCACAGTGTAGAGCTATACATTGTACCTACCTTCATCTCTGTGTACAGAAAGGTTTATAATCCCAGTTCTTCTAGCTAAATGTTTCTTTAAAGTACAGCCAATGTTTTCCAAAATGATGGGTTAGCTACAATAAAGTGGCATTGGAATTTACATATACCATCGATTTACAACTGCTCGGATGTCAATTTTATATAGTTTTACCTTCTTCCCAGGAAGATCTTGCTAGCTTATCTAAAATCAAATAGTAATTCTTCATCCCCATGATCGTTTATGAGTTATATAATAGCAAAGAAAATAATGTAAAAAAGCATCCATAAAATTAATTTTTGATTTAGCAATTGCTTTCTGATGGAAATGATTGTAATTATATGAAAAATATAAGCTTACAAATGGATTTCCTGTTTTCTGTACTCTAATTATCATGATAATTGACTAGAATGAATTGAAATATTTTTAGTCCCATATTCTTCCTAGTCTCTACCTGTCATATTTCAAATGGTGAAATGGTTGTCAAATTAACAGCAAGGTTCCCACATGGCGCACCGACTGGATAATCCTCTTGGAATTACCAAGAGTCAACCATAATTAAAGGTCTATTCGTCATTGTTCCCATCTTCACATTAACTCAGAAATCCCTCCCACGACTGTGCCTACAACAGTTTATTTACAACTAACCAATCCCAAAGTGACAGAAGGAAACTTGGCCCTGGGAACTGTCATGTCATGTCAATTCTTCACCCTTGCTGTAAAATAATAACTCAAATTCCCCTAGGCCTTACCAGTACCAGGCCTCCAGAGCACAGATGAGGTGACATAGACCATTACCTAAGTCAGTTGGTCATTCCCTAAGATTTACTGTCTCTTGTCCTCACTTACTTACCCAGGGATGAAGCCTACTGTGATGTTTGAAGCCCCCCAGGAAACAGATTTGCCCTTTATCTCCAACTGCCACATGGTTCTTCCGTATTTCTCCTCACCTGCAAAAGCCACTCATCCATGTGCTCAGTCTCCATCAGCGCCATTGTCTCTAGCAAGAATGCTATTTCCCAATGTCCTCAGAGACGCCCACTCACAAGGAGCATCATGGTCCTAGGGAGAAGTGGGAAGAAGGGTCTTTCCCCACTGTAACTATTGTCTGGCTCCTATCAAGGCAGCTTATTGTACTTGAGTCTTCTGGAATTTGCCATCTAAACAGTTCCTGGAGCCGATGCTTATTGTTAGGAGTAGATGAGAAATAGGGACTCACCTCGGTTTTTTTTTTCATTTATTCTTATGCCCATATATACCATGCATAAATATTATTTATAAATATTTAGGGGAGCCAGGCCTGATGTCTCATGCTTGTAATCCCTGCCCCTGGGAGGCAGAGACAGGAGAATCACGCAGGTTCGAAGCCAGCCGTGCTGGCTTAAGAGATCCTGTTTCCAAATAAAAATATGTCTGGGAGTGTAGCTAGGAGGTAGAAGGGCTTCCAGGAACCCCAGTACCACCAAATAAATAAATAAATAAATAAATAAATAAATAAATAAATAAATAAATAAATATTTAGGGGAAAGCCATCATATGACTCAAATATGCTTGGGTTTTCTCTACTATTACCACTAAATTTTCTATCTTTGCAATTTTATCTGTACTGTTTTCTTATTATCTCCAGATGAACCACTAGCTTCACTTTAAATGCACAAGAATAAAATAGTGTACATCTTTTGCAACAGAATACTGAAATACAAAACAAAGTACTGTAGCTGAATCTAAAATCATTCTTTTCTCCAAAACTAGGGAGTAGTTTTATAAATACTTGGAGGAAATAATCTATAAATAATTAAAGTCTTCTCATAGTCACCCTCATGGTAACTTTAAAAGAAAAATATTTTTCTATGTATGCCAGTCTCAGAAAGCCTTTATTCATGGTAGTTCTCCTGCTACTTAAATGACATTTTTTTTTCATTTTTACAAGATTAAAACAATAATAGCTCAATTCAACATCTGGGTTTCCATCATGGTAAGACTTTATTCTAGATTCTGGGAAGCAAACTCTTTCAGGACAGAAATCAAGACTTACTTCTCTTTCTTCCCCCATGTATATGATAATGACTGATATTATACTGGGTCTAAATAAAAATACTGAATTTATTAAATGACTAACTGTAAAATGCAATAAATATTAGAATAAAAAGTCATGCAAATGAAATCACAAAGGAAGAAATTATTAATTAAAAGTGGGGATAACAGGCCTCACAAATAAGCTAGCATTTTATCTAAATCTTGGAAAATAAAGGTGAGAAGCATTCTAAAAAGATCAAATGGTCAGCCAGGCGTGGTGGTGCACACTTGTAATCCCTGTGCTTGGGAGGCTGAAACAGGAGGATCACACAGGTTCGAAGCCAGCCTCAGCTACTTAGTGAGGCTCTCAGCAACTTAGTGAGACCCTGTTTCCAAATCAAATATAAAGTAGGTCTGGGAGTATAGCTCGGAGGTAGAAAGCCTCTGGGTTCTACCTTAAGTACCACCAAAAAAAAAAAAAAAAAAAAAAAAAGCTCAAGTGGCATGAGTTGAAGCCTATATATGTGCATTTTGGAAATAGACAGCAAACATTAGCAAGCGATGCTGATGGTGTAGGCACTTTAGGCTCTGCTGCCTGGGTGGATGATGATGTCATTAACAGAGAAAATTCAGCATTCAGCGTGAGGAGTATGAATGAGAAAGGGAGGGGAAACAATACATTTAGCTTTGAATACACTAAACTTAAGACACCTCATTAAAAATTCAGGTCTAAATGGGAAAGAAGTGCTTGGTGATCTCAATGATAATTTGAGGGTCTTTGGTATATAGAAGGTAGTAAAAGATAAATGTGTGAGATTCCCAGTAAATGGGTACAGAACAAAAGAAAAAAACATATTTGAAAGTTCCTTAGACAGTTCCTACATTCAAATAATAGGCATAATAAAGTTGTATACTTCTAAAGAAATCTAGAACGGCTAGCCAAACAACTATGGCTAGAATTACGAAGCATGATTTTATGATTTTTCTGCAGTAGCCGTTTTAAGCCTAAGAACAGGGCAGAGAAAGCGAATGCCTGGATTTTGGACTATGAATGTAGGTGTAATGGATTAGAATTTGGTGCTAACAAGAGTGTAGTTGAAATGGTAGTACATGGAGTTTAGATTAGACGCAAAGAAGAAAGGAGATGACCTTCTTCACAATTTGCCAAAGGACAGAGATTGTTTCAGGACCATGGACATCAGTCCCCGGGGTTCCCACCCCAGAATTGAGAAAAGTGGTAAGCCTTTCCAGAATAAACGTAAGCGAAAGGAAGAGGGCTTAATTAATGTCTACAAGACATTTTACATTATTGTACTGTAAGACAAGATATTAAGCATGTTTAAGGGGAATGCAGAGTAAACCAAGGCCCATTAGATATCATTAAAAGTAGAGTTCAGTGGCACGCAGGTTAGATACTAGATGGGGTCACAGTATGATTATTTAAGCCAGAGATGAGCATGATTCAGAAGCCAAAAACCTCAAAGGTTCTCAGGGAATTGCTTAGACTTTGATGATGGCTGTAGCAAAGCTTGAAATATATATATATATATATTTATATATAAATATATACTAAATATATATTTATATATTATATATTTATATATAAATATATACTAAATATATACTTATATATTATATATATTTATAAATATATAATTTATATATATTTATTTATATATTTATATATATAAATATATATAAATTATATATTTATAAATATATGTCTTTTATATATAAATATATAATTAGTTATATAAATATTATATATATTTATATATATTTATATATATTTATATATTTTTTATATATATGTAGATATATAGATATATAGATAGATAGATAGATATCTATATATATATATATATATAGAGAGAGAGAGACAGAGAGAAACAGACAGATAGACAGACAGACAGAGATGTTTTGAGCTTCAAAGGAGAAATAAAAGATGAGAGAAAAGATATCCTAAATATGAAGGTGCAGAGCCAGAAGAAAGTTCTTACCTTTCCTTCTTGGCCTGAGTTAAACAACATAAGAAAAATGAACAGCTGCCACTTGAGAGCTATTTAAAGAATGCATTAGACGTTGACATGATTTGTGTTTAATTTGTTTGTCTGATATTTTGTTTGTTCCAAATTCCAGACATTAAAATTTTTATATGAATGGTGTAATCCTTCCAATCAATAAGTGACTTATTTAAATAAAATCTGTAGTAGCAAGTTCCTAGGCTTAACCGCATGTCCTATTCTGGCTAATCCATTCTCAGTGATTGCACATTGGGTCTATTTTTATTTCTTCTTGTGCTCTTTGTTGCTCTATTGGGCAGGGCACAAATATGTAACTAGTCTACACCTCTTGTTTACATGGAACTATGTGCTCTATCTTTTCTTCTTGCTCTACTTCTCCACCTTCATGTTCTCTTCTACTTGTGAAATGAATCATCCTCGCTTTCACTCGGCAATAAATACATAGTATGGTACTCCTCTCAGACATTTAAATGAAGGCAATCATTGCGATTTCCTCTAATCTCTTCTCATCAGAATTCCAAACGACGAAGGCCTCATTAGTTTCCACTTATTTCTGTCATATTGTTATTGTCACAACCAAAAGAAAAGTAAATGGTAAATTTCCATTTATAAGAATTGGGCCATTAATATTGCTTAGTAGTGAAATTTTCTATTTGAACTCATTTCATTTTTTACTACTTTAGAACATACTAACACAGGAATGTTTCCCAAAGCCAGGTGGCATACACTTGTAATCCCAGTACTTGGAAAGCTGAGACAGGAGGATTACAGGTTGGAGACTGGCTTCAGAAACTTAGCAAGACTCCCAACAACCTTTTTGAAAAAATTTTTTTTTAATTTAAAAATCTGGGTAAAATCTCCAGGACCAAAAAAAAAAAAAAAATACATTTCTAATTTCTTAAGAAGTAAATTCAGCCGGGCGTGGTGGCGCACACTTGTAATCCCTGCACTTGGGGGGCGGAGACAGGAGGATCGCGCAGGTTCGAAGTCAGCCGCGCTGGCTTAAGGGACCGTGTTTCCAAATAAAAATATAAAATAGGTCTGGGAGTGTGGCCTGGAGGTAGAAGGGTTTCCAGGAACCCCAGTACCACCAAAACAAAAAAAAGTAAATTCAATTTCACTTTCCATTCTAGAATTTCATCATCCCAAATAAATGCAATGATCAGTCCTATTTGATTTGTTGAATTATTTTATCATTGCATCTTTAGTATAATTTTTCTTCTTGAAAAAAATATTCTGAATTCCCAGATTTATTATTATAGTATTATCAATTCCAATGCCAAAAATGAAATCAATTGAACTATTTTTTACTTGTCGTTTAAATTATTGGTCCAGCTCTCAATTGTAGCTTTGAAATCTTTACCTATAGTCTTATACTTGTTATGTAATTTAAAATGTTTCTTCTGACTATAGAGTTTTGAGGGAAACCACAAAGAGGTGGAAAATGGAGAAAAGAATCTTTTAAATTTGTATACAATTTCTTAGGCTATCTTTGTTCATTTAATTTGTGAAGTGAACAGATAAGCAGTAAGCAGAATTGCTAAAAAAAAATCTTTGGGAACTGTTTTAGAATATATTGGCAACTGGGTACTACAAAAGTATTGCAGGCCAAAATAGTACCAGAAGTTTTTGATAACTAAATGACACTAAAACCAGAGCGCACCAATGTGGATCAGATTACTCTATGATCACAAATGTGTTAACTACATACTAATAAAAGATTTAACCAATAACTAGAATCTCATTACATAATATTGAAAATGTTTAGTACATAATGCAAAATTTTTCATATCAAAATCCAGAAATGTCGCCGGGCGTGATGGCGCACACTTGTAATCCCCGCGCTTGGGAGGCAGAGACAGGAGGATCGCGCAGGTTCGAAGCCAGCCGCGCGCGCTGGCTTAGGAGACCCTGTTTCCAAATATAAAAAAAATGTAAAAAGAGGTCTGGGAGTGTAGCCCGGAGGTAGAAGGGCTTCCAGGAACCCCAGTACCACCAAAAAAAAAAAAAAATCCAGAAATGTAACAAAATCAACTAATGTAAATATGAAGATAACACAACTGTTGAAATTATATAACATGGTTTTAAAACAGATATTATAAAATTTTTCAAAAAACAGTTTTAAATACTCATAGTAAATAAAAATAGAACCAACAAAGAAGGACTAGGAAGGCAATTCTGAACTAATAGGGAGGGATTTTCAGAATCTATTAAGTAAAAACACTATTTTAAAAGTACTTCACCTTTCAGGCAAATGATAAATGGAATATAAGAAAATATATGATGTATCTATGTAATGGTGCATAAAGGGGGCAATAATTAGAAGTTTTGATACAAAATCATGGATCATTTTAATACATGTGCAAACATATCAAATATATAACACATATACCAATTCATCTGTAACAATATCTGTGCAACTATGATATAGTATAGATACGAAAATAGAGATTTCTTACTATTGGCGAAATAAGTTATAAATAAAAGACTAAAATTAATTTGTGGTGTTTGAAATAAAATAATAGTATAAAATCATGGTTTTCAATGCATGATAGATCTGCATCTAGAAATGTGTATGTAGAGCTAAGGCACAGAGATATCTTCCTATATCTGTCCATTGAGAATGCTGTCAGCAATGCTATGCCTGTAACAATGAACACATCTTGGTTTCTAAAAGACATTCTCTAATAAAAGGGATCACTGTTCAGTGCTGGAGGAGGAAAAGCACAAGGTGAGGCCTGGGACATCTTATGAGAGCAGAAAGTAAAGAGGTGATCAGGAAAAAAATTAAAACTGTGCAAAAAACACAGAATTGTAAAGGAGTGCAAAGCTAGGAAAAGATGAGCAAAAAGATAAATAATTATAGTATTGGATTTACCTGATAGAATAAAATAACATCCATGATCCATGCTGATATAAATAAATAGAGAAGAGACACTTATCTTTCACAGAGGGATCCTATTAGCAAATATAGAAAAATAGAGGGAAATAGAAAATGACTAGCAGTAGGTGCCATGATAATAATTATATAACTAAAAAGTTTTGCAGGCAAGACCCACTGATGTACAGGATAGATGTCTTCCTTTCTGAGAAGAAAAATGGGAGAGAAACAGAACTCTGTTTTGATTGTGTCAAATGGGAAAAGATCATTGGTTCTCTAGACGCTTTGACAGACAGTTATAAACAGCTCGGGAAAGAGGTCAGAGCTGGAGCATGAACATGGCGATTAGCCGATAGATAATTGCCAATCCAGGGCACTAAACAAGATCATTATAAGAATATAAAATAAATGGGGAATAGTATAAGGCTGTGGAAAGCCGATAGGACTCTGTTGGCAGAGATTAAGAGTCGGAGCTAGAAAAAATTTAATACTGAAAAGGAGTGAAAACTGAAAACTCAATTGAAAACTGAGGTGGTTTATAGACAGTAGCCTCAGAAGCCAAGAGGACAAAGAGTGGGAATAAAGAGTTGTTGTCTGGGACAGAAATTGCTGAGAAGATGTTCCTATGAAAACAGAAGAGAATCTGCAGACCCAGCTGAGTGGAAGCCATTGTGACATTGTTGACAAGCTCCCTGTGTAGAGATCTGCAGATAAAGCCCCAAGAGTGAGTGGAGAGATTGTAAGCTGAGGAAGTGGGGTATCTTCATGGATAGTTTTCTCCAGAAGCTTCATTCTGAAAGGTGTTACAGCAAGGTAGAATATATATATATATATATATATATATATATATATATATATATATATACACACACATATATTCAGAACATATCAAATCATTGTTTCCTCATGGGAATTGACTAGATGGTGTGTAGGAAAGAGAGATGATGACTTGAAAGGAAAATCATGCAAAGCTGTGCTATGGAAGGATCCGCTATATCACAAGCAGACGTTGAACCTTCCGTAGAAACTGGGTACCTCAATACAGCATCCCTAGCCAGGCATACCCAGGAAATGCAGCACCGTGATTGGTAGGAAGTTCCATATGTTCCACAATTTTCTGAGTGCCTATTAGATCATGGGTATAGGTTTCTTGAAAAATAAAACATTATTCCTCCCTTAAGGACAAAATAAACAGAAAACAATAAGTAAATGGACAAGAACGCTAGTTACTTACCTAGTGTTTGTTATCTATTTTTCTATCAAAAGAAAATTAATCTGGGTATGATGGCATACACCTGTAATTCTATTACTTGAGAGGCTGAAAAAGGAGGATCGCAGGTTAAGGCTAGTCTAGACAGTTTAGCAAGGCCCTCAGCAACTTAATGGGACTGTTTCAAAATAAAAAAACTAAAATAGGGTTGGGGGTGTACCTTCTCAGAGGAAGGATGTACAGGGTATTGATAATCTCAAGTATCACTCATGGAAGGAAGGAAGGAAGGAAGGAAGGAAGGAAGGAAGGAAGGAAGGAAGGAAGGAAGGAAGGAAGGAAGGAAGGAAGGAAGGAAAAAGGGAGGCAGGCAGGCAGGCAGGCTCAATTTTGTTGGGAGAGGCCACTGTGCTCACTTTAAAAATTCTATTACCTGCCTCCCCTATGGACAGGAAGAGAACAAGTGTCTAGATTCTAGATATAGTGATGTAAGAATAAACTGCTAGGTGCCAGCTTCCAGAAAACAATTCCTAAATAAGGGCAACTCTTGTTATACACCATTATATTCTTTATTCTTTCCCATCTTTCTTGTCTGAAACGTGTGATACTAGAGGAAGAGCAGCTTATTTGTGATCTGAAGGCAATTCGAAGGGAATGAACAAAGGAACCGCAGAGCCATCTGTCCTGACAGCTTTGAGCTACCATAATAAACGCCAGCGACCACTTACGTGACTGGAGACGTCTAATTGCAAGAAAGAAATGAAGACCATTTTTCAGGTGTTTGAAACTTATGAAATTAATCCTAACCAAAACTAAAAATAATAAATGTTGTGAAGAAAAAGGAATAAGGTCGTAGAAAGAGGATAGTGGGACCGGAGTCACTAGTTCACATTGCATAGACAAGGGAAGTTTCTCCTAAAGAAACAGGAACATCTGAGTTAGGGTCTGAAACATAACAAGTACAGAGATGAAATAAATGTACGAGGTGGGAATCAGGGTGGTGGGTCAACGCAGAGAGAGGGAGCATTCCAGAAAGAAGCAGCAGCAAGAAGGAACATGGCATATCATGGAAAATGGCCCGTGAGTGAGGGTCAGACTACATGAAAGCTTGTAGGCTATCAAGAGGAATTTGGAACCAGACCTGGCTGCGCACAGCTGTAATCCCAATGTTTAGGAGACAGGATGCTCTTGGGTTCAAGTCCAACCTCGGTGACTTAGAAAGATGCAACTTAACTATCCTGTTTCAAACTACAATACAAAATAGGGTTTGGGGTGTAGCTCAGTAGAATGCCCCTAGGTTCAATCCTCAGTACCAAAAAAATTAAAATAAAAAATAAAATAGGGCTGTGGGTGTGGCTCAGAGAGAAAATGTCCCTGTACCAAAAAAAAAAAAAAATCCCCAGTACCAAAAAAAATTAATTAGATGTTATCACACTTGGAAATGGAGCAAGTGAAAGATTTGAAGCAAGAAAATGTTTTTGTTTCTCATTTTACTTTTTACAAAACAGACTACGCGCTCTCTAGAGAACACATCAAAACCAGACAAGAGTGAAAACAAAAGAAACGGAAATACAGCATTTTTAACATTCCAGGCAAGAGATCAACGTGCTATGAACCAAGAAGCAACAATGAAGATGGAGAAAAGTAAAGATAAATCTTGGAAGGAGAATCTCCAGGATTTGATATGGAAAAGAGAATGGAAGGCAGCAAATATCCTCTGGAGTGAGGGCTTTGGTAATAGAACGAGGGTTTGTAACACAGATGCGTAGGGGTTTGTGGAGGATATGGAGGTCTGGGGACTTAAGTTTGAGGTTCTTGTCTGCTCTTCACATAGATCTGGGTCTATGGTTGTAGAACTCAGGAATGAGTCCTGGACAGCCACAGGATGAGTTTCTGAGAGCCTGAAGAGCAGCCAAGATCACCTGTAGCGAGAGGAAGCATCACTGAGGCGGCCACACATTTGAAGCCACACTGGACACCAAGTATGCAAAATCATAGGAGATTCAGAAGGAGAAACCTGGGGGTTGGGGTTTCTCGGTGTTCAAGAGAAGAAAGGTTTTTGGACAAGATGAAATGATCATCAGCAGTGTGTGGGGGCCTCTGGAGAGGGCCTGTTAATACAGAAGCTGAGAAATGTCTATTGGGTCTGGTGAAATACGTCTGTGATAGGCTTAACGAGATGGTTCTGATGCAAAGGAGTATGTAGAAACCAGTTTAAAGAAGATTAAAGATGGTATGAAAGTTGGAGATGTGTAGAATTTGGTCACCTCACCACTGTTATAAAGGGTCTGCCATGACGGTGAGCACAGAGAAAACTTGTTGCCTGTAAGGGAACATGGTTCAATGGTGTTCAAAGGGCCAATATGTTCTAAGATACACTGGAGCATGATTAAACGCCCTTAGGTATAATTCACGCAGCAGAAGGAAGCTGGAGATGAACACGAAAGGGAGCCATTGAGCCAGGCGTGGTGGTACACACCTACTATCCCAAGACTTGAAAGGCTGAAACTGGAGGGATGCAGGTTCTAGGACAGCTTCAGCAACCTAGCAAGACCCTGTTTCAATTTAAAGAAAAATGTAAAGGACTGAGGTTGAAGCTCAGAGGTAGGATGCCCCTGGGCTCAGTCTCTAGTAGCACACACACATATCCAAAATGGGGTGAGGGTGTGAAAAGAAGTTAGTTTTACTAGTGATTTATATTTTCTTTGGTTTTTCATAGAAACTTTAGTACTTAGCCTATTAATTTACATGGTTAAGGATAGGAAACTTATTTGTCATAAATAAATTCTGCAATCTGTTGTTTGTCTTTCAACTCCTGGTGATAATTTTTATATGTATATAATTTAAATTTTTATGTGGTTAAAAGTATATGATTTCTTCTTTAACTCTTACGTTTAAAAATTCCTTCCCTGCTCTGTAATCTGATATCTGATTACTCATCTCTTCTGCTAATTTTTTTCCTTTCCTTCTATCATTCTTTGAAATAAGGGAATAATAGAAATACTTAACAATAATGATAATTTATCAATAATTCTGCTATTATTTCTTTCTTTTGGGGGGCTATTAGAGATGGAACCCATGGACATTCTACCTCCAGGCTACACCCCCAGCCATTTTTTAATTTTTTGTTTTGAAATAGGGTCATGATAGGTTGCTGAGAGTCTCACTAAGTTGCTGAGACTGGACTTGAACCTGAGATCCTTCTGTCTCAGCCTCCCAAGTATTGAGATTCAGACATGAGCCATCACACCCAGCTCCACTATAATTTCTTCAAATTCCCCCACAAAGTTTTTCCCAAATATCCATTCACCATAAGCTAAATTTTAAGTAATAGTCTATTTCTGAGCTATATTCTGTTTATTTTTCTGAGCTATATTGTCCCATTCATCAGTCCATTTATTTGTTATCAGCTTTAATAAAGGGCTGAATAAAATTCAGTATTTGCTCAGTAAAGCCTCTCTAAATGTTTATAACTTTAAAAATATTGTTTTCCTCAATATGCAGAAGCTAGGGAGAAAAAGAGTCATAGGAGGAACTCTAGACAAGGAAGGAGAAACCATCGATGAGTAAATAAGGTGACCTAACTGAAGGGGATGGGAGAAAGAAAAAGGAAATTCTCTAATATACATCATCTATATTCACAAACATATCAAAGTCAGTTACTAAGTTAAACAGAAGAAGAAGGGAGGGGGAGAAGATGGGTGGACATTTGGGAAGGGCTAAATGAATGTGTGCATGTGTGCCTCTACCATCTTCTACTCCATTAAGATGTATGACTGCGATGCAGCAGGTAAAAAATAAAATCTCCAAATGCAGAGTCATTGGGGTAATAGCTGCAGAAGAAATGAAGAAGTCACCTTCTTAAATGAGCTCATCAACTCTCACCCTCCTGTCTGCCCCTATAGTATTCTATCCCAGATATTAGGGCCCAAGACTGGAAAGGATTGGGAAAAATTCACCCACGCATATCAGATCATCACTCACAAGAGTCCAAGCCTTGGGAGGAATCATTTCTTGTCCCCTAAAAGTTGATTGAGTTTCATTCTAGGGAAGGACTTCAGTTTAGCCATATAAAGAAGCCATGATGAGTTTCTGTTTTCATAACATGGAAAATGCCACACACTTGTAATTGTACTGTAATGCAATTCTTTATAGTGACCCATTTAGTCACACAGGTCAAACTTGTTCTTTTCTGGATTCCTCGGCCTGGGATATGAGCCCAAGTCATGGAATTCTAGAAGCATGGCATGGGAAGATGTATGTTAGGATTTAAAATACCAAAAATTAGTCCTTGCCTTAGTAAAATAACTAGAGTATATCCAAGGGACATGATTGTTAACAAAGGAAAAGTAGCTTCAGTATTCTTGGCTCAGTGGCCAGAAGTTTCTCCTTTGCTAATCCCAAATAAAAAGTCTCAGTAAAAGTTACAAATCATTTAAGTTACAGAAAATTAATTCTTAAGCTTTTTTAAAAGTTTCTATAAGTTAAAGTACTTTTCATGACTGTTTTATGTTCCCATAACACCTTAAGATTAGCTACTTAAATTTGAGACTAGTATTCATCCTTTGCATGAAATATCTGATGAATTTGAACACTATACATTGAAGCTTCTGGCTATAACTTTATCAAAATTATTTTAAAATAAAAGAAACTTATTTTAGACCTTCTCATAAGTTTAAAGTAAACTATTTGTGAATTTTTAAAGTATTAAAATATTTGGAATACCTCAAACACAAAATCATTTTAGATTAAAATTTTTAAAATACCTAACTAGTAACAGCAGGAACATTATAGATTGGTTTACTTTCTCGAAGATGTATTAGTCATTTCCACTTGTTGACATACCATTTATTCTTGCTCAAAAAATAAATGAAAGCAAAAAAATCTGAAAACAAAGTTTCAGGGTAGAGGTAACAGCTTCAACTCAGAAAAGTCATGATGATATTTTGATAATGAAAGGCACAGCTCTTAGAATATGAGCAAAGGTGCCTGTTCAGAACAGGATTTTTACCCGTCTCTCTGGTCTACCCCCAACCCACTCAAATCCCAGAGTGATAAAATATGTTTTAAACTAGACTACATTAGAAGAAACTTCCTTTTTCCCTGATGAATTTAAAAAATAGTGAGATTATCTAACTGCCCCCAAACCGCATCTATGACTAAATTCACAAATATCTTCTAATATTATAAGTATGAAGGTATTTAAATTCAACCTTTAATTAAAAATATTCTGTTATACTTAACTAACTCTCACCTTGTGGTTAAATAAATGACCACTGGGGAATAAAAATGAATCTACAATGTATTGCTGATGTAGTAAAATATGTCATATCAAATGATTCATATATATATATATATTTGTGCATGAAAAAATTAAGATTAACAAAACACTATTATTCTCATCTAGTCCCCCTAAAAAATACTTAATAGTAATCAAGGCACTTGGCTGCGGAGAGACTGAATGCTCAAACCACACGAGGGATTGTCAAGTGTAAGAACACACCGGCCTTCTGACACTAACATCTTGCTCTACCCCCTCCCCACACGTGTCTGGTGTGGCAGACTGATGCAGCCCCAGTCCTACCTGTGCAGTCTCCTTGCTAGTTCTTCCTGCTCCCTTTACACTCTGTCCCCCTTCTCTTCTAACTCTCACTACTGATCCCACCCCCTCCCATGGCTTCCAAACATGGCCCACTGAGGACTCCTGAGTCACACCTCCAACCTCACGTGTCCCCAGACTCCCAGAGCCAGTACCCGCGTGACACCCACAGGCATCTTAAACTTCTCATGTTAAAACATGCATTTGGAATGTTCCTCCCAAAGCTGCACTTTCCCCCACCCCTCCCCACCTCGGGAACTAGCTCTTTCATTCCACCACCACCCCTGCTGTCCAATGACAAGTGCCTCTCATTCCTCCTCCACAGTGTCCCACTATCTCTCCAGAAGAAACTTTTAGATCAGCACAATATTCCACCCGAAGTCCAGTGATCATCACCTCACCAAACCCACCTCTTCCTCCTCTCCCTTGGGTCTAATCCCTGACACCCTACAAAGTGTCTACCTTCAAACATGATTTGGATCTTTCTAGCACCCTGTGGACACCTCACTTCTTCTACGGGGTTGAACTGTGTCCCCCTAAAATATGTCTAACAATCTAACCTCCAATACCTATGAATATGACTTTATTTGGAAGTAGGGTCTTTGCAGATTGATCTTGCAATAAGATCATCTTGAAATATCCAAGTGAGACCTAAGCAATGACTGGCACCCTCAGAAGAGACGGAGTGGTTTCAGACGCAGACAGGTAAATGAAGCAGGAAAAGAACAGGCAAATGGGCAGAGGCAGAGACTGGAATGGTGTGTCAGCAATCCGGCCTGCCTGCAACGCCCAGAAGCCAAGAGGCAACAAATCCGGCCAGAATTCTTAAGGGAGACTTCAGAAGGAATGTCTGCCCTGGGGGCTCTTTGATATCAGTCCCCGTGCTCCCAGCATGCTAAAAAAAATAGATGTGTGTCGCTTCACGTCACAAATTTTATATTAATTTATTATACTGGCCCTCAAAAACTAATATACTCTGTAAGGTTTAACTCTACTGATCTTTCAGGTCTTTAAAAGAGACCAAATAAGTTTTCTTCTTAGAGACTTCTTACAAGTTTCACCAGAAATGAAACCTAGAATCTTTGCAAAAATGTAAGGAACACACACACACACACACACACACACACACACACACACACACTCAGAGGCTCTCCCTTCCAGCATTTATAAGAGTTCAAAACTGTGTATCTAACTGTGTTGTTTTTTGTTTGTTTGTTTTTTGTATTTTTTTCTTTTTGCAGTACTGGGGGTGGAACCCACAGGCATTCTACCGGCAAGCTACATCCCCAGCCCTATTTTCTATTCTTTATTTTGAAACAGGATCTCACTAAGTTTTGGAGGGCCTTACTAAGTAGCTGAAGCTGAACACAAACCCTGATCCTCCTGTCTCAGCCTCCCAAGTACCGGGATTACAAGCATGCGCCACCACGCCTGGCTTTTTTTTTGCAGGGTGGGGGTACTGGGGTTCCTGGAAACCCTTCTACCTCCGGGCTACACTCCCAGACCTATTTTATACGTTTATTTGGAAACAGGGTCTCTGTTCGAAGCACGGCTGGCTTCGAACCTGCATGATCCTCCTGTCTCCGCCTCCCAAGCACGCCCGACCACACCTGGCTTCTAACTGTATTTGCTGAATGTTTGTCTCTGGTCTGGACTCTAATCTTTGTGAAGACAATGCACATGTTCATTTTGTCACTACAGCAATTTGTCCTAGTACAGAGTTGTCACTATAAACAGACTAAATGGTCTTCTTCCACTACTGGAAAATTATGGCTAATTGCTTATTTTGCATACACCAACTGCTTTATGAACTGAGACAGCCAGAATACACCATTCAAAATGTGCCAGAAATAGAGGGCAAATTGGATCCTAGACACACGTAGCTTCGCAAGAAGCTAGGTTCCTCACTATACATCTCTTCCGATTTCCTTTCATCCATATGCATATCCAGGAGGTCTCAGTGTCTCCTAGCACCTAGTTATGTAGCAATCATAGCAATCTTTAAATCACACTAAGAGTGGAATACCTTAGACAAGAGAGTTCTGAAGCAGCATACAAAGACCAGACCATCAGAGATAAGGGAGAAAGATCACACCCTTATATCAAAGGAAAATCCCATGGACATTTGGACATTAAACCTGAAACCTAGGAATACTGCCTGTATTACAAATGATGTTTATAAATTTGCCCATTCAAACCCTTTGTCTAGTGGTCTTCCCCTCCTCTAGGCAGTAGATTCATCCATCCTTGCACTGGTTGAGCATGTTTTCAGCATTGACCTGGGAGGTACTGAACTTGCCCATACAGTAGGGATACTTCGGATAATGACATAGTTCTTGCCCTCTCCCTGCAGAAGTCTGCTGAGGAAGATAATGCAGAAACAATTTCAAAGCAGCTTGAAAAGTACCGCAGGGATGTTGTTTGCACACACCCCTAAAGGTAGAGCACCAACCGGATCAGAATTGCTTCCCACAGAAAGCTGGACCCGAAGGGGAGCAGAAGGGATCTGACCAGCCCTGATATCAGGATAGCAGCAAAGGCAGCTTGTGCTGAGGCAGGAGCAGGAGAAAGAAGGCTGACTTCAGGTATCAGTGGAGCTGTTGGCCAGAGGCAAGAGAAAAGTGCAAAATGAGAGAGGAAGAAAAAACAAGGGGAAAACTAGATAATAGCCATTAATAGATAATAAAGAAAAACAGAATTTCAAAAGATAAATAAGGGCAGGGCCTGGTGGCGCATGCTTGTAATCTGAGTATTTGAGAGAATGAGATAGGAGGATCCGGGTTCACCACCAGCCTCGGCTACTTAGTGAAGTCCTTTGTAAAATGCCCCTGGGTTCCATCCCCAGTATCGCAAAAGATAAATAAGTGGTGAAAGAAAAAAATACCTATGCCCAAAGAGGCCTGAGTACTCTCAGCTGAGCCCCTGAGATGTGTTTCTGTGTGAAAGACACCAGGTATTGTTTTCCAGCCATCACTTTTAGTAGGCAAGAATCAGTCATGCCCACAGCGCTTGGAACAATGTTTTACAACTACTGATTACAGTCCACTTGGAGAATAAAATAAGTTTAGTGGATGGGAACCAACATTTTAAACACACACACACACACACACACACACACATAATATATGCATATATATATATATATATATATATATATATATATATATATTTTTTTTTTTTTTTTTTTACAGTATTGGGAATGGAACCCAGGAGCATTCATTCTACCTCCAAGCTACACCTCCAGCCTTATTTTCTATTATTTATTTTGAAACAGGGTCTTACCAAGTTGCAAAGGGCTGTCCTTAAACTGTGATCCTCCTGTCTAAGCCTCCCAAAGGCTGGGATTACAAGCCTATGGCACAATCATTGTTGGAGGGGGAGGGGAAGGGGGGAAGGGCACCAAGCACAATCTGAATGTATGCCATTTTCAATATGATCCACATAAAAATAAACTAAAAAAAACAAATTTAGTGAAATAAGGCCAAGTGAACAGCATGGAATAGGGTAGGGTAAGGTAGATCAGATAGAGTACAATAGATCTCAAAGTCTACTCATTGTAAGGACAAAGTTTGATTTATATGTGACTATTCACACATATGATCAATTATATAATGTTATTGGGAGTTATGATTATGGCTACTTGATTGTCACTGACTGAGAATTATGCCCACATTCAGTGAGGACTTCACTCAAGTCTTGATATCTCTTTGAATTTGTTTTTAAATATATAGGACTTAATCCCAAATTTCTTGAGCCTTGGGCAGACAGGAAGTCCAGATCTCAGCTCATAAATACACAGGCTCCTATGGAAATGCCAATGAAGATGTAGGATTCCTGCCAATGAGGGAGTTGGAATCCTTTTAAAGTTTATTCTTCTTGGTAAGAAAATATGAGGCGCTAGAAAGGACTCACCAAAGATATCCATCAGAAATACCACCATGCAAGTTTACATTTTTTTTGTGTACTGGGAATTGAACATAGGAACATTGTACCTCCAAACTACACTCCCATACTCATTCTACTTTTTTTGTGAAACAGGGTCTCATTCAGTTGGTGAGGGTTTTGCAGAGTTTCTGAGGCTAGTTTGAACCTGCAAACCTCTATCTCAGCTTCCCAAGTATTGGTTTTACAGTACAGACGTACCGCATCACACCTGACTTGCTTTGTTCTTTATGTGATGTACACCATAGATCCAGATAATATGAACTGGTCACTGGACAGAGAAAGCCCTAAAGAATTATATCCTCTCAAATTAAACAAAAATAATTTTCTTACCATTTTCTTTAGAATATCTCCCTACCATCAACCTCTACCCCTCCAGGGGCCAGATGTGAAGATCTGAAACTAGCTAATAATAGATATATCATTGTCATTTACAGCTGGTTTCTAGACATAGTCAGATTTCTGTGCTTAGGTGAGGCAGAGAGCATGTTTAAGACAGGAATGCATGATTTTTTGCTTCACTTTCTGTTAGAATTTGGTCACTAAAAAATTTAAGTCCTGAGTGCCACTCTTCACCAGCTAAGAAGCATCAATATCTCAAAAAAGACAGCTCATTGCTATGATTGGCATCCAATTTTATATATGGCCGCTCACTTGGAGTTAGTCTCAGTCATAATACAAGAAAATCACCTGGGCCTTTATGAAGGCAAACACTTTTAAGTCCTGCTGATCATGCGTTGATTGCTAAATGGGTCAATGTTTGCAATGGCAGTGATACAATGTGTGTGTGTGTGTGTGTTTGTGTGTGTGTGTGTGTGTGTGTGTGTGTGTGTTACAGCAACAGACATATAGAGGCAGAGATACAGAGAGAGGGAGAAGGCAGATGCTGTAAGATGTGGCAATATGACTGTCATAGTAGGGTGAGGAAATGCTCATTAAAATACAAGGACAACGCCCCTTGATGAGGCCACTGTTGTTCATGGAGCAGGCTAGGGATGAGCTTACAAAGAGGGAATGATCCCTTGGAACCCACACTTACCAGAAAGGCAAGCTAGACGTTGAACTTGACCGGTGGCTCTGCCATGCTTTTACTTAGTAGAGTACGCGGTGTTTACAGGTGAATGAAAGATTAGACAATTCACTAGGAGCTTACAGAATGTGTTCATCAGGAACTCCCAAGAGCAGAAGTTGGCAAATGTTTTTTGTAGGGAGCCCATAAATAAATATGTTTGGCTTTGTGGGCCATCTGGTCATCTGTCGCAAATATTTTTCAGTTGTAACATTAAAAACAGGCATAGAAAATAGGTAAACAAAATGTTGCTTTGCTCCATAAGGTTTTTGTTTATAAATTGAGGTGTCAAGGTGGGTTTGGATAATGGAAACCCAGAGTTTGCCAATCCCTGTCTTAAGGCCTTAAAAGCCAGATATCAGCTAAATAAAAGCTGTGAGGAAACACACAGTCAATTCTTAGAAGACCTATGTGTGGATTTCAAGCTTAAAACCTCTGCTCCAATTCAATCTAGCAAAAGAGAATAGTACATTAGCATCTCTCTTGACTCTCACAAGTGTTAACACTTATTGCTGATAAGTTTATTATTATTGTTCACATTTTCAGATGAGAATTGAAATGTCAAGCTTTCGGTTGCTTTTCTACGTTAAAATGGACAGAAAAGAGTTGACACACAATATTTTGATTTCATAAAAATCAGAAAAACCAGATTCTAAATATTCTCTTTGTAGTCAACTAAACTTCCTCAACAGGGATGATGGAACTTCTGTGTTACACCAGAAGTTGTATCTACACAAGGAACACAATTTTCAAAGTAGTGATGGTGATTGGTGAGAAGATGTGGAGAATTTGAGGGGGGCTTTTAGTTCACAATAGTGCCCACTACAGGGAAACAAGAGTCCTTGTTTCCATTTCCTCACACAATTACACAACACACACACACACACACACACACACACACACACACACACTTCCTGGAAACAATCAGAAAAACCTAAAATGTATAACAGGAGTTTGGGAGGAAGGCAAGGACCAGGTTGGCTTGCCCTTGATAATGATTAATGCCTTCATATCTCCTTCAGGGACATCTCAGCATACACTGAACATAGAAACAGAAACCTTCATTTATACCCATCTCGATTTCTATCAGGACGGAGTGGAGACCCAGGCCATGATGTCGTGAAAGAATGACTGCCACTTTAAAAGTCTCCCACCAAGGCTCCCAGTTACGGGGCTGAGTTCCCAGGGATCCCCCTGTTGGATCTTGCAGGAAAGTCTGGCAACGAACTCAAACTGTTGTTCCGTGTCCCCACAGACAGAAATGTCACGTCACTATATGAGAGACAGGAAAGTCCAATCCAAACTAGTTCATCCAAAGAGTCCACACACCCACGCAGTTGTGATGTTTTTGTTGGGACCCGCACACAACTGAGTTTAGGATTTGAGGCTGAAACAAGTAACAACATGTGGGTGAAAACATTTTTGGACCTTAATTTGCATCCCCTAAGGCATGTTCTTGTTCTACACCACCTGTGTGCACTGAAGAACAGAATCTTCTTTTTAAGCTGCCAAAGTTCATTTATCAGTAAACCCTGAGTATCCTGTCATCCCTCAGTACCTGCAGAGCACAGATTCCAGGACACTACCGCACAGATCCTAAAATCTGACGATGCTCATGTCCCTTAGATGTAATGGGTTAGCATTTGCATTGAATCTAGGAACATTGTTCTTTATACTTTGAATCATCTCTAGATTTCTTATAATACCTAATTCTACGTAAATAGGTGCTATGTTGTATTGCTTAGGAAAGAATGACAAGAGAAAGCGTCAGTAGGTGTTTTCAATATACATCATATTTTTTCTCTGTTTTTTGTTTGTTTGTTTGCTTTTGTGGTACTTGGCCCTGAATCCAGTGGTGTTCTACCTTCAAGCTATACCTCCAGCCCTATTTTCTTTATTCACTTAGTGTGAAATAGGGTCACACTAAGTTTCAAAGGGCCTTGTTAAGTTGCTGAGGCTGGCTGCGAACCTGTGATTCTCCTGTATCAGCCTCCAAAGTAGTGGGGTTAGACACATGTTCCACCACGACCGGCTTCTCTGTATATTTCTGATCTGCGGCTGGTTGAATACACAGATACAGACCCTGTGGACACAGAATGCCAACTTGATATATGACCAGTATTACTATTTGTCCTTAACCTGTCTCGATAGATAATATATTGATGACGCATTATAATGACCTTATGGAGAGAATTTTATGCTTCTTATTCATAAACTGATGCAATTCTTGCCAATAGTTGAGTAGGTATTTTCAAGTCTTTCAAATTGCAGGTTTCCCAAGCAGAGCTTGCCTCACTAACAAACCTTCTAAAATGCTTTTGCAATTAAATTTTTCTCAGCTTATACCAAACTTCAGCATGCCTTTAAAGCAAACTCATTAAATAGGAACAAAACTGGAAGCAACTGGAAGGAAGAAACCGGCTCATTCTCATTTTCCTCTCTAAGTTTGTCCCCACTCGTGCCTTCTGCAATACCCAATTTCTCTTGATTTTCACAGGAAGAAAATGACTGAAAACAAAGGGGTAGTGACAAGAAAATTAGCAAACACGTTTTTTTTTTTTTTTCATTATTTCAGAAGAAACAGAGAAAAAAGCAAAAGCTGCTGACTATGGCCCAAATTCAATGCTTCTAAAAATTAAAGGCCTCTAAAACTGCCAATACCTCATTTTGGGTACTGCCGGGTAGCAAAAATTTAAGAAGACATCTTTCCCTCCTCTTCCCCCAGTAGTGCAGGATCTAGATGTAAATTTGAAGATTAGACTATGGTGTGAGGACAGCAATGGTGGAATTATTTGTGATGTCCTTTGGGGTGCTGGAGGGTTTGCAGAAGGACTGGAGCAGAAACAGTCTTCAAAATCCATCTGATGAAGAGAAACCAGCCAGGTCTACAGGGCCAGAGGGAAGAGCCAGGCGGAAGGAGCTGCCTGCACTGAGTCCTCATCACTGGACCACCACAGTGACCAGCATTATCGCTGACCAGCACCTCTTGCTCACACAAGCAAAGTCCAAAGGCTAGAGGACTTGGGCTACCAATATCACTTACCAGGCTTTCATTTCTTTGCTGGACTTCTACTTAACACTGCCCCTAGCAACACAACCAAGTCAAACAGGAAAACATAATCTGATTAGTTCTCAAAGACTGAATTAGGAAATCTATGTTTACTTTGCAAGGAACTCAAGTCCAAACCCAGCCCTCCCTCATTAAACCTGAATGGAACTGCACAATTGCCTGGTGTGAAATTTACTGCTTCCAATTTCTACAATCTGTCGATCTCAAAACATCTTCTTCAGATAAATGTGAGGCTTTCTACTTCTTTTTTTTTTAAAAAAAAAAAAAAGAACAACTTCCAGAATAATTGTACTACATCATTGAAACTTAATTATCACTATAAATGTGGACTCCTCTACTCCTATGTTAGTACTGAAAATCCTGCCACAGACTTTAGATCCAAATCTTTCAGATAAAACATTGATAAAATGTGAGGTTTCCTGCTTTTGCACATCTACTCTAACCACCATAGATGTTAGGGCCACACAGATATAAATAGTGCTTTTCCTCCCTATGGTCAGCCAACTCATGAGTTGGATTTTTATTGTATGCAAAAAATAACACTATCAGAGTTGTAAAGGCTATAAATCATTGCAGAAGAATATAGCTGTCATACGGAAATATTCTAAAGCTCAGCTATACTCTGCTTTGATAGAACACTTCTGGTTCTAAACTCATCAAGATTTCAAAAGTGTCTATTATTACTAAAAAAATCTAAACCTCTCACTATACTTTCTAAGGTTGCTAAATATTATTGATGTCAAGTAAAATATAATCAATGGAGATTTGATCTATCACTAGTAGAGATTTAGGACTATTGCATGGTGATCTCTAGACCTACGGATTGTCATATAACTTGTAACCTAGGTTTTGAATCATTCACTTAAGAAAGTAGATAAAACTTGTTTATAAATAACCATTCATCCTGTAATATAGGAAGAAAAGACAAGAGGATCTCAGATTCAAGGACAGTCTCGAAACTGTAAATAATCTAGAGAGACCCTGTTTCAAAATGAAAAAGTAAAAAGGCCAGGGGGTGTAGCTCAAAGGTAGAATATCCCTAGGTTTAGTCCCCAATACTACAGAAAACAAAAAATTCATTCATTTATACATATTTTTAATATTGCTTCATCTCCCAGGGAAAGAAAGCTCAGACACTGATAAGTGGATATTACATATATTCCTTGTATAGATTCTTTTGATCAATCTCAGAATCTATACAGAACTTGATAGCCTTAGTTCTAAGATAAAGAATTTTACTGTATCCAGCATGATGGCATCCACTGTCCTTCTATCCCTGAAGATCACTCCACCACAACCCTGTGGACTAGAGATAAGGTATAGGAGCTTAAGATGCCTTCAAGAGAGCTCAAGGAGCTATCATTTACCAACCAAATGGGCGTGTGACTTCCAGAAGCCCAATCGCTAGAGGAAAACCTGTTCCTTTGGCAGAAGAAAGCTCATAGCGTATGGAGCCTTGAGCACCAGGGGCCATGCATCTCTCTAAGGAGTCTGAGCATACCTAGAAGCCTAAAATAACCCAGCATGAGAATGCCACTCACCTCCTTCACTGCTGGGCTCCAGTTCCTCCTGCCTCCTTCCTCCTAAGATTCTTCACTCCTCCCGCACACCTCTGCCAAGGCTCAGGGAAGATGCCCCAGACTTCCCATTGGCTCATCTCCCAAGGGAGAGGTTGGCAACCAGAACAGTAGCAGTGACTGCAATGAATGAAAGTCCCTCCTCCCAGGCTGTACTAAGGAGAAAACCATGTTCATGGAAGGGACACCATGAGTGCTCCACATGGAACCTCCCGTCCTCCTCAGGAGGACTCTCAGAGCAGTGTCTTGGTGTCACGTAACTCATCCTCCCACTGTTCATGAGGAAGGAAACCCAACAAATCACAGAAGCCAAACTTCTTCCATCTAAACCACATGTACCTGGACCTAGGGCAGGCTACAGGTTGAGAGTCAGGAACAAGAGCCAGAAGAAGAGAATTCAGAGAGGGGCTGGGCACAGGAGTGAGCCTGAGCCAGGAGGGCACAAGCACTAGGTTTAGAATTGAGACGATATAGAACTCCACCCAGGATCGAAGTTGGATGCTGGGTTTTATCCATGTGTAGGGCCGTCATTATCTAGACTACAAATGGAGTCCATGAAAGATGAAATGACTCAAGTTCCAGATGGCACGATAAGCTTGCAACATACAGATGTTTTTGTTTTTGTTTTTGTTTTTTTACCAATAGCGAGTGGCAAGGTGCAGCTCAGGAGAAACACTGATAGATAGCCCACATACAGAGCAGAGACCACATATTCTTAGTCAAATATCAGCACAAATCTTCTGGGAGATATGTTTTGGTGGCAGAATACAAGAGGCATAGTGCAGTGCTGAAATATTTGGAACCACAAATTTGAGCTCCTCCTCTGACACCCATGCATACTTCAGCAAGCTGTTTCACCTCTGTGTCTTGCTTTACTTGTTTGAAAGACAGAGAGAATTTTAGTAACCTTTTGTTTGAGAGGATTATAATTAACATGTAAAGTACTCAGTATATAGTAAGCACTTAATGACCATAGTTATTATTATAATAATAGGTTGAGATAGTCCCAGAAAATCCAGGATGTATATGTGCTCAACCTATAATATTCCTCTATCTATATATTATCTATTACTCAAGGGCCACACTACGAGTCACAATTTCCATCACCTTCTGTATTATCATGAGCTCATATTGGTTTCTTTATTTCTTGATAATATGTTTTGATCATATAATTTTACACGATTTTCACTTATTGTATATAATTTTATATTGTCTTCGGAGTCTAAGCTAGTTACTTTTACAAGACTTTTTCTGAAGCACAGAGACAAACCACACTGTTTGAAAAATTCACAGTGTAGCTGGGCATGGTGGTGCACACCTGTGATCTTAGTACTCGGGAGGCTGAGATAGGAGAAATGCATGTTTGAGTCCAGCCTAATCAACTTAGTAAGACCCTCAGCAACCAGCGAGTCCCTGTTTCAAAATTATTATTATTTTTTTTTTGTGGTACTGGGAATGGAACCCAAGGGCACTGTACCTTCAAGCTATAATCCCAACCCTATTTCTTTCTTTCTTCTTTTTTTTTTTTTTTTTTTTGAAACAGGATCTCACTGGATTGTGAAAGGCCTCACTAAGTATCTGAGGCTGTCCACAAACCATGATCCTCCGGTCTCTGCCTCCCAAATTCTGGGATTACAAGCGAGTAATCTAACCATGCCCAGCCTAAAATTAAAAAATTTAAAAGATGCTGGAAGTATAGCTCAGAAGTAGAATGGCCCTAGGTTCCATCCCTAGTAGAAAAAAAAAAATTCCACTGAATTGAACATACCATAACATACACAGAGTTTCAGTTAGACAAGAGGAATAAGTTCTGCATGTTAGGGTGATGATAACAATAAAGAATTGCATATTTCAAACTAGCTAGAATGGAGGCTTTAAAATGTTCTCACAACGAGGAAATGATGAATTTATTTATAATTTATTTATTTATTTATTTATTTTTGTGTGTGGTACTGGGGTTCCTGGAAGCCCTTCTACCTCTGGGCTACACTCCCAGACCTAATTTTACATTTTTATTTGGAAACAAGGTCTCCTAAGCCAGCGCGCACAGCTTCGAACCTGCGCGATCCTCCTATCTCTGCCTCCCAAACGCGGGGATTACAAGCGTGCGCCACCACGCCCGGCATGATGAATGTTTAAGGTAATAGATACGCTAATAACCTTGATTTGATCACTATGTAATGTATACATATATTAAAACATTGCATTGTGTTCTATAAATATGTTCAATTGTTATGTGTTAATAAAAAATTTCTATAAGATTAAAATTCTTTAAAATAAATCAAGACTTGAAGTGCTTGAAACATAAAATGAAAGAAACACTTAAATGCTTTTGAGTCCCTATTTATAAGGCAGATACTACTCTAGAGTCATGAGTGTAGTAGCCAAAATCTCTATTACCTGAATTATACTCCTTCAATGGATTTGGGATACATTGAAAATATAATAAGGAAAAGAGATGCTATGAAATTTATACCAAACTTTGAGTGGAGTTTAATAGGTATCTCTAGTACCAGAATTAAATTGCTCATGAACTATATTATCAGGACAATTCAAGATTAAATTCACAAATTTAATACTATACATTTACCCCACCTTTCCCGCCCTCCTGAGACCACGCCTGCCATCTAGTGATTAGACAGTGAACTGCCATCCATAGTTTAATAGACTACTCAAAAACCTTTCCATGGGTTTCAACCTGATGGTATATGTGGATTAAATGTGGTCACCTCTATCATAAAAGATGTCAAATATTCTCAACTGCCTTCAAATAAATTTCAAATGTTTAAATTTGAAATCCAAGGAAGTGGGAAGTCTTGTCTTTGTCTACCAAGTATAAAGAAATAAGAATTCTGAGATTTCAAATCTTTTTTATTGCTAACTCCCTATGTGATATCAAAAAAGTATTTAACCTTTTTGGAGGGTGTTAGTTTTAGGTGACTCTATGTCTATTTATGTCTTATGCTTCAATGACCTCAAAAAATCACTGTGGCAAAAGTGTGGTAAACCTGTGTCTTTCTATCCCTTTCTCTTTTATTCCCACCAGAAATCCTGCACTTGGTTTCTATTCTCCCATCACCCTCATCCCCATCCTAATTATGCCCTGGGACATCTTGGCTTCCTAATCTCACTTATTGTTTCAAAACCAGCTTGAGTTCCACCCCTTCCCTCACCCTTCCCTACAAAGTCCTCTTCATCCTTAAATCCCTGCAGATTCTCAGACTATATTGCCAAAACCCAAAGCAGGGGACATGAATTTGGGAAGAATTTTCTTACAACTAGCAAATGCCATATAAGACATTTTAAAGAACTGGGAATTAATAACTTTTTTGTTATACTGTTAACTAATTTCCCGTTTCCTTAAAAAATAATACTAAGATACCAAAGTCAGAAAATCTAGTGCATAGGTTGAACCCACATTTTCATTTCAGGGAAGCAAGGTGATCTGATGACCTTGGACTCACAAGACCTGTAATTTATTTTCCAAAGATGATCACAACAAAAGTTGCCATTCTATGTGGTCATGTAGAATTTACCACATGCCTTTAAAGGTGTGGGCTAACTACCCTCTCTTTGAATCTGAGCAGGCTTGGGGTTTAATGGTAACCAAAGGAATGTGATGGGTTGGGGCTGTATGATTTCTAAGGCAAGGTCATTAAAGACCTTGAAGTTTCTACCTTAGCGGCTAAACCCCATGTCAGCAGGTCAGAAAATCCAATGACTCAGTGATGCCATGCTATTAGAAGCCCAGAGGAGCCCATGAAGAGAGACCAGACAGAGAAGTCCTGAGACTACAAGAAGAAGACAAGTGCTCTGGGTTTGTTTACCCTTCCACTGCTAGCACCACATAACTGCAGTTGTATAGTATATGCTTAGCCAGGACCCACAACCAATCTCTTCAAAATGAGAGATCATGTAAACGAATGTTTGAGGATAATTTGATAACCAACAAAAGTAAATGAAACAAGATTGAGTTAAAAATCTGGCTCTTCCACCAGGCATGGTGGCACATGCTTATAATCCCAGCATTAAGGAGGCTGAAACAAGGATTGGGGTTCGCAGATAGCCTCAGCTAAGAATACTTAGTGAGGCCCTTTGCAACTCAGTGAGACATTGTTTCAAAATAAAGAAAAAATAGTGCTGGGGGTATAGCTTGGAGGTACAATGCCCCTGGGTTCCATCCCGAGTACTCAAAAAAAAAAAAAAATTCTGGCTCTTCCACTAACTATATGTTCTAAAGTAAATTCCTCAATCTCTCTGAGCCTGCATTTTCTAAACCTGAAAGTGGAGTCCATCCCATCATCTACCTCAGTGGGATGTTTTGAAGAACAAATAACTAATAAGCACTTAGCACAATCCAGACACAGAGTAAGACCTCAATAAATGTCAATTGTTGTTACTATTAATTATTATTTAATCTGTTTCTCTTATGTAACCTTTAGAATAGTTTTAGTGCACTGTTGATTATTTATCTGTATTATGAACTCATGTTTGCTTTGCTTTAGGAACAACCAAAAGCTTAAGTTACAACAGTAAGGTATTTGCTGTGTCTCCTAATGAGCAATGGACAATTGATGTCACTTTCTCCCTTGACTTTCTACCTTGCTGCCCTGGGGCTTATTTCTAGAATATCTACTTCTGCAGACACCTGCACAAAAGTGTCAGTAGCATTGCAATGTCTTTGAGGTCTTCTGCCACCAGAGCTAAAAGCATGACTGTTGTTCTCGTGGTTCAACTCATATCCTAAGGATTCTGAGCCTGCCCTTCTCCTGAACCCCCTTTCTCTGTAAATGTCCACATAATGAGGAGAAAAAGTTCCTTAAAAAAGGATAACCCATTTGGCTTGGTATAGCTATGCATATGGATTTGGAGTGCATTACAAGCTTTCCACCTTCTTGGAGACCATTTAAGCCTTATACATTCCCTGTCTTACTTTTTGCCTTCTTATATCTAACCCAGAAAACCCCAAATCCAACTTCATCCTATAATAAAATTTATATGTAACAGTGATAAACAGAACCTTGCCAAGTGCTGAGTTTGTCTGAAAGTCTAGTGAATATATTATAGATAGCAGATATCCACCATGCTATAAAGAAGATTGCTAGGGTTTCCACTGAGGATAAGCCAAGAGGCCTGGTCTGATGACCTTGAGTTCAAATCCCACCTCCAAGATACTAGAGAGAATGCTGAGGATTTGATTGTGGAAGTTAGAGAATACAAGTTTCTTTGGAGGAAAAAGGGAAATGGTTGCTCTCCTTCCCACAGAAGGAAGGAGTGGAGTAAATTCCCCGTGACTTAAACCACTGAGTAGGGGGCTAGATTTAAAAGTAAGGAGACATCCACAGAGAATGAATCCTAGGACACCAGGAAAAACTAACCCCTTCCAGGAAAGTGGATGCTTGCAGAGATATGGAAATCTTGGGCCTTGTGAAATAAGGAGATGAAAGCTAAGTTGAAGAGGACCTCACAGCTCAAACTCTGGACAGCACTGTCAGACATAGATGCTGAGGCAGCAGGTGGAGGGTGTGTCTGTGATGGGCAAGAAAGTGAAAGCTTAAGTGTACGTTCTGTCCCTGGAGGTCCATGGCTCAGGCTGGGAGATGAAGGGGGACTGTGAGCAGCCCATCTGATTCCCAAGTCATGCTCTACCACATGCTCAAGAATCAGGCAGGAAAATCTGCTTGGGACAATTCATTTAACCTCTGTACCATCTCTGAACAAGACTTGGTCACGCAGTTGGAATGATGGGATGGGGTACAACCAATAGGAAGAAAGAGTCTTCCCACCCCAGCCTTTACTGTGAGCATGATATTCCTGTCCACACCACATCCTTCACCCCATAAGTAGGAGCGGCAGCTTCAGGACAAGAGACATGGCTTGAGGCGGTTCTGGATCCAGGACCAGTAGAGGGTGTTGCTGGTGAAGTCATGGTACTTACCACTATCCCATGGGTGTCAGAGGCCTTGGAGCAGAGTCAATATAAAGCAAGCCCAAGGAAAAAAGAGGTGAGTCTGAAAGAGGGCTTAGGGATGCAGAGAAAGCAGGAGTAGGATTCTGAAGGACCCAGAAACAACTATTAGTTTGGTGTGGTCAGAAGACATACGCCATATAAGATTATGCAAAGATATAATTAAAGGAGTATTTATAAAAATAAGTCAATGACTTACATACATCAGCTAGAAACCCTGCCAGATTGCAGTCTAGTAAATGCCATCCCAACACCCTTATTACTTCCTAACAAGGGGACTTTCAGCATTGATGGTCAAAGATGCTTGAGACCAGACTGGGAAATTCTTGGCATGGTCAGTCATGGGTTGTGGTACCTCTGACTCATGTTCACATTGCTGGACAATTCCATCATCCAATTAAGCTCTGGATGGCGCCTGTCCCTGTGACAGCCAGATTGTCCAAGACACTATCTACACATAATCAAAATAATCACAAGCAGGTATGTTATCCCAGTCTTTCACACTGTTCTCGTTCTGTCAGAGTGATTGCTGGCATAGAAAACACTTCACTTATGTTATGTAGCTTATAATGTATCCTTCCTATCAAAATTTGGCCACTTGGAAGTCCAAGTGGCTTTCTAGAATACAAATCTGACCAAGTCACTTTGCTCAAACGAGAGCCCTTGCCTCCTGAGCTGGCTTACAGATACTCTCTACTAAAAGGACTCTTTTCACCAGTCTCCTCATAATGATATTATTCTAAAATGTGTCCATCAACAGGTGAATGGATTACAAAATTATGGAATATACATACCATAGAATTCTACTCGGCAACGAAGAAGAACAAGACTACGTCATTTGCAAGAAAGTGGAAGGACCTGGAGAAAATAATGTTAATTGAGATTAGCCAGTCACAAAGTAAAGGATCATATGTTTTCCCTAATGTGCAAGCTAGGGAGTAATTGAGATACCAGAAGGACTTCAGATAATGGAGAATCAACCTCAGTGGAGCCAGGGAGGTGGTCTAAGGGAAGAGGAGGAGGAACAGTGAGGTACATTAGTAGAATTATTATCATTGACTACGTGTACATATGTGAAAATACCAACGTCAGTCTCGGTACTTTGTATTGAAAAAGAGGGGAGATGGAGAGGCGAGAGAGGGCACCATGTACTGTGTGCTTGTATATCACTGTCAACATAATTTGCATTATGATGTGAGACTATAAAGCACCAATAAAAGCATATTAAAAATAAATAAAAGCTGGACGTGGTGACACACACATGTAATCCCAGTACTTGGGAGGCTGAAATAGAAGGATTACAGGTTTGTGACCAGCCTTAGAAACTGGTGAGACCCTCCACAATTTACTGAGACCTTGTTTCAAAATAAAGCATAAAACAGGAATGAGGGTTTAGCTTGGAGGTACAATGCCCCTGGGTTCAATCCCCAGAATCAATCTTTGCTTAAATATAAGCTTATAACGACAAAGACCGGCTTCGTGCTGTCCGCTGTGTATTTATGACTCAGTACGGTATGCAGAACCTGCTGCTCCTTTCTCCTTTAAGTTCACAGCAAGTTAGCCTGGCAGAGCCCCCAGCATGGAGACCCTATCAAAGTTGAATTTTTATGCATTATTTTCCTTCTCAAACCTATAGATACACCCGGACTCATAATCTTCCTTGATGCTGTTGACTTCCATGGGGAAAAGCCACGCCGCTCTGGCCATTAAAGGTGTAGGCTGAATGCTGCTGGGAAACCACCCTTTTTCTGAGTCACCGTGGCATCGGATGTACCAAACCCAAACTTAAGGGCTCAATGTTTTTGCAAAAGGAAGGAGGAAAATGGCATTGATAAACCCAGGGGAATTATTGGAAGAAATAAAAACAACAGATGAAAATAAAATAAAAGACATCTGAAAAAATACAAGCTGCCTGTCTGCTGGCTTGTTTGTTTAAACCCAGGTCAAGAAGTTGTATCTCCTCACTCACTTGTTACCTTCTTTTATTTTTTTTTTTTCTTTAATCAATAGTCTCTATTTTCTTCAAGGAGCAAAGAGTAGAAAGTTTTGATACACTGCTCTGGTACTCTCTCCCAGTTTCCCCTGTTATTAACAGTTTGTCTTAGCGTGATATCTTTTTACAGTCTTCAAGTCATATTTTTATTAGTGACCTATTTATTTAATAATTAATTAAATGCATCATTTTTACTAAGTTCTATAGTTCACGTTAATGTTAAATTCTTGTGTTGTATATCCTGTGGGTTTTTTGTCATGAATGTTTATATTAGCTTTTTTTCTAATTGCTAAAAATTGAAAATATTCCAAATATCTTTGAACAACTGGATAAATCTATTGCAAACTCATAAAAGGAGCACTGACATTAAGAAAGAACAAATTCTTAATATATACATCAGTGTGGGTTCATCTAAAAAGCATTGTATGTGTAAGTATAATATACATATTATAGTCATTTTTATTTTTTTATTTTTTATTTATTTTTTATTTTTATTGAAAGTAAATGTTATACATTTTATCTGTATTTGGTGCCCTTCCCCCCTTCCGATACTTAATACCCAGGCTAACCTTGCTATATTCGTACTTTTACACCTATTTGGAAATAGCCGCTCATCAATCAAGTTCAGCCTCTTTCCTCTCTTAGTTTTCCATTCAAACTTTGCTGAAATTTCCCTTCCATTATCTGGAGTCCCTCTGGTATCCCCAATACTCACTCATTTGGGTATATTAGAGGAAACATATGTCCCTTTTCTTTCTGTGTTTGGCTGATCTCACGTAACATAATGCTTTCCAGCCCTTTCCATCTTCTTACAAATGACATGATTTTGTTCTTTATAGCTGAATAGAATTCCATTGTGTGTATTTCCTATAACTTTGTAAACCATTCATCTGTTGATGGGGGGCTAGGTTGTTTCCAAATTTTGGCTATTACAAATTGTGCTGCTATGAACATAGGTATGTATATGTTGCTGTAGTTCTCTGTTTTCAACCCCTTTGAAAAAATACCCAGGAGTGGTAAAGCTGGATCATATGGTGGATCTATTCCCAGTTTTCTAAGGAATCTCCACACAGATCTCCATAGTAGTTGAACTAGTTTGCACTCCCAACAACAATTTAAAAGAGTTCCTCTTTCCCCACATCCTCGCTAGCATTTATTATTGTTTGATTTCTCTATGCTTGCCAATCTGACTGGGGTGAGATGGAATCTCAGTGTAGTTTTGATTTGCATCTCCCTGATGGCTAATGATGAAGAACATCTTTTCATGAATCTATTGGCCATTTGTATCTCTTCTTTTGTAAAGTGTCTATTCATTTCAGGTGCCCATTTCTTGATTGGGTTGTTTGTTTTGCTAGTGTAGAGTCTTTTGAGCTATTTGTATATTCTGGATATTAGCCCCCTATCAGAGTAGTGACTAGTAAAGATCTTCTCCCATTCTGTAGGCTTCCTCTTTAGGTTCTTGATGGTTTCCTTTGATGAGAAGAAGCTTTTTAGTTTGATGCTATCCCATTTGTTGATTCTTGCTTTAATTTCCTGAGCTTTGGAGGTTTTGTTGAGAAAGTTACTGCCTGTGCCTATATGTTGTAGTGATGAGCCTATGTTCTCCTCTAATAACTTCACAGTCTCTGGTCTGATTTCTAAGTCTTTGATCCATCTCGAGTTGATTCCTGTGCATGGTGAGATATAGGGGTTTAGTTCCATCTTTCTACAAATGGATAGCCAGTTCTCCCAGCACCACTTGTTGAAAAGGCTGTCTTTTCTCCAGCGTATGAGTTTGGCCCCTTTGTCAAAGATTAATTGACTGTAGGTGTGTGGATTTGTTTCTGCATCTTCTATTCTGTTCCACTGGTCAGTGTACCTGTTATTGTGCCAGTACCATCCTGTTTTTACTACTATTGATCTATAGTATAGTTTGAAGTCTGGGATTGTGATGCCTCCTGCGTGATTCTTGTTGCTGAGAATTGCTTTGACTATTCTGGGTCTTTTCTTTCTCCATATAAAGTTCATGATTGCTTTTTCTAGGTCTGTGAAGAATGTAGTTGGTATTTTAATGGGAATTGCATTGAATCTATAAATCATTTTTGGCAGAATGTCCATTTTGATTATATTTATTCTGCCTATCCACGAGCACGGGAGGTCTTTCCATCTTCCAAGGTCTTCTTCAATTTCTTTCTTTAATGTTTTATAGTTTTTGTTGTAGAGGTCTTTTATATCTTTGGTTAGGTTTTTTCCTAGGTATTTTATTGGTTTTGAGGTTATAGTGAATGGAATTGATTGTTTTATTTCTTTCATTGTGGATTCATTGTTGGTATAAAGAAAAGCCTCTGATTTGTTGATTTTGTATCCTGCAACTTTGCTGAATTTGTTAATTAACTCCAGAAGTCTTTTGGTTGAGTTCTTAGGGTCTTCTAGGTAAAGGATCATGTCATCTGCAAATAAGGATAATTTTAATTCCTCTCTTCCTATTTGAATTCCGTTGATTTCCTTCTCTTGTCTTATTGCTGTGGCAAGAGTTTCAAGGACTATATTGAAGAGGAGTGGTGATAGTGGACATCTTTGTCTTGTTCCTGATTTTAGGGGAAATTCTTGCAGTTTTCCCCCATTCAGTATAATGTTGGCTTTGGGTTTGTTGTATATTGCCTTAATGATGTTGAGGTATGTTCCTTTTATTCCAATTTTCTGTAGTGTTTTTAACATGAATGGGTGTTGGATTTTGTCGAAGGCTTTTTCAGCATCTATTGCTATGATGATATGGTTTTTATTCTTGATTCTATTTATGTGGTGGATGACATGTATTTATTTGCGTATGTTGAACCAACCTTGTTTTTCCAGGATGAAACCAACTTGCTCATGGTGTATTATTCTCTTGATATGATTTTGAATGCGTATGGCTAGTATTTTGTTTAGAATTTTTGCATCTATGTTCATTAAAGATATTGGTCTGTAGTTTTCCTTTCTTGAGGTACCTTTATTTGGCTTGGGGATTAATGTGATACTGGCCTTGTAGAAGGAATTTGGCAGAGTTCCATCTCTTTCAATTTCCTGGAATAAGTTATGAAGTATTGGTATTAGTTTTTTACTGAAAGCTTTGTAGAATTCAGCTGGAAACCCATCTGGGCCTGGGCTTTTCTTTGATGGAAGAATTTTTATTGCCATTTCTATTTCATTGTTTGCTATTGGTTGGTTTAGGCTTGCTATGTCCTCTTGGTTCAGTTTAGGTAGGTTAACTGTGCTTAGAAATCTATCGATTTCTTCCATGTTTTCTTGTCTGTTGGAGTATAAATTTTTAAAGTAGTTTCTGATAATGCTTTGAATTTCTTCAATATCTCTGGTGATGTCTCCTTTTTCATTTCTGATTTTAGTAATTGAAATTGATTCTCTTTTTCTTTTGGTTAGGTTGGCCAGCGGTTTATCAATTCTATTAACCTTTTCAAAGAACCAGCTTTTTGTTTTGTTGATTCTTTGAATTGTTTTTTTGTTCTCTATTTCATTTATTTCTGCTCGAATTTTAATAATTTCCTGTCTTCTGCTGGCTTTGGGGTTGGACTGTTGCAGTCTTTCTAGGTCCTTGAGTTGTGCCAATAGTGTCTGAACTTGGTGATTCTGAGTCCTTCTTATGTGGGAACTCAATGCAATAAACTTTCCTCTTAATACTGCCTTCATAGTGTCCTAGAGATTTTGGTAAGTTGTGTCTCTGTTTTCATTTATTTCCAAAAATTTCTTTATTTCTTTCCTAATTTCTGCTCTTACCCATTCATCATTCAATAGTGTATCATTCAGTCTCCACATATTTGCATAGTTTCTTTTGAGTTTCCTGTTGTTAATTTCTACTTTAATTCCATTATGGTCTGAAAAGATGCAAGGAATTATATTACATCTTTTGAATTTACTGGTGCTTTCTTTGTGTACCAGGTGCTTTCTTTGTGTACCAGGTGCTTTCTTTGTGTATCTATTTTGGAGGAAGTTCCATGGGCCGATGAGAAGAATGTGTATTCTGTAGTTTCTGGATGAAATGTTCTGTATATGTCTATTACGTTCATTTGGTTTATAGTTTTCTTTAGTTCTAAAGAGTCTTTACTCATCTTTTGCCTTAGAGATCGATCTAGTGGTGTGAGAGGCGTATTGAAGTCTCCCAGAATTATTGGATTTGGGTCTATTTGAGATCTGATGTCCTGAAGGGTTTGTTTTACAAACATGGTTGCATTCACATTTGGAGCATAAATGTTTACTATCATTATATCATCTTGGTGTATTGTTCCTTTTAATAAAAGGAAGTGCCCTCATTTGTCTCTTCTGGTGTGTCTTAGTTTAAAGTCTGTTTTGTTGGGTGTCAGGATTGCTACCCCTGCCCTTTTTTGTTCTCCAGTAGCATGGTATATCTTTTTCCATCCTTTCACTTTCAGTCTGTGAGTGTCTTTGGCTGTTAGGTGAGTTTCTTGCAAACAGCATATATTTGGGTTATGTTTTTTGATCCACATTGCCAATCTATGTCTTTTGATTGGTGAGTTAAGTCCTCTGATGTTAAGAGTTATTATTGAAATATGATTTTTGTTTTCTGTCATTTTGTGTTCTGTCATCTGTTTGGTAGCTTTTTCTTTCTTTCTTACTTAGAAGCCCCTCTGATTACTTTCCTCTCTTCTCTGGTTCTGAAGTCTGCTTCTTTTTTCTTCTTTATGGTTTATTTCTTTAAGTATTTTCTCTAGTGTTGGCTTTGAATTCATAAATTTTTTGAGATTTTGTTTATCTTGAAACACTTTTATTTCGCCGTCGACTTTGAATAGTAGTTTTGCTGGATAGAGCAGCTTCGGTTGGAAGTTATTTTCTTCCAATGTCTGGATCACGTCATACCAGTCTCTCCTGGCATTCATGACCTGGGTTGTATAGTCTTGGGTGATTCTTATTGTTTTGCCTCTGTATGTCACCCGAACTTTGTTCTCACTGCTTTTAAGATCTTTTCCTTGGCCTCTATGTTAGTCATTTTGACTATTATGTTACATGGGGAGGTTCTTCTTTGATCTTGTCATAATGGTGTTCTGTATGTCTCTTGAACATGAAGATCTATCTCTCATTCCATGTTTGGGAAATCCTCCGAAATTATTTCTGTGAAGAGATTACGGATGCCCCTGGTCTGTACCTCTATCCCTTCTTCAACGCCTTTTATCCATAAGTTAGAGCATTTCATGTTGTCCCAAATTTGCTGTATGTTTAGGTTTTGTTGCTGTAATGACTTCTGCATACTATTGACTGTGTTATCAGTGTTGGATTAACTGTCTTCTAACAGTGATATTCTACTTTCCATTTCATCTACTCTTCCAGAACTTCTTTCTATTGCTGACTTCATTTCATTTATTGACTCTTTCATTTCATTCCAGACCTCTTTCTGATTCTTTTTTAGTGTTTCTAACTCACTCATCTCTTATCTCCTCTAAACTTGTTTTAAATCCTTTCATCATATTTTACATCAAGATTCGGAACTCCCCTTCTTGCATTTCTTGTAGGTCAGTATTAGTGATTTCTGTCATTTCTCCATTATTCCTAGTTCTGAAATTTTCAGAGTTCTCATGTCTGCTTTTCTGCTGTCTTCCTATCGTTAGTGGGTATTATCTTTAGTCTAGTCTTTGTATTAGGACTTTAGAAAAGACTTATCCCCCCAGAAAAAAAAAAGAAAAAAAAAACTTATCCCCCCAGAAAACCAAAAACCAAAGCAAACCCAAAGACCCAAAAAGTAAAGCAAACAATACCAAACTGCAATAGTAAAAAATAAAATATAAAAGGATAGGAAAATAGTAGAGAGAGAGAGAGAGAGAGAGAGAGAGAGAGAGAGAGAGAGAGAGAGAAGAGAGAGAGAGAGAACAGTCCTGATATGTTGCTGATATATGGTGAATCTTGTATTTGCTTGGAGTGTCCCTTGTGGCCCCGTGCAGGTATCGGGCCTTAAGCGCTCTTCTTTGGTCCCAGAGTTGAAACTGGCCCACTTTGCGCACACTGGCACTCACATATATCATACTCACTGTGTGCTCGCTGGGTCCGTGGCTCCTCTGAATTCACGCTGGCAGTCCAATCTGTGGCTCTGAAGCTCTGGCAGCTCTCCCGTATCCTGCTGACTTTTCGCTCCTGCTGTGAGCAGGTCCACTTCCTGGTCCCTGCCAATCTCTGGGCGTGTCTGTGGGGCCGCCTGTTGGGTGCCACTCAGGAGCTCCAGTTAGCTAGCAACTTCAGGTATTGGAACTCTCTGGTCACTTTCAGACTTTAGAGCTTCTCTGGGAATGTTAAAGACCCAAAAGTCCCGTTTGGGCCAGCGGCGCTGAGCGGCACTGAGGCCGACTGCGCCTGTGCCTGCACTCCGCCGGCAGCAGAGTCTTCAGCTCACTATATGCTTTCTTAGTGTGTTGTGATGAATTTTTGCAGTTCAGTTGCTGGATTTTTTCTGCCGTACTCCCCAAGTCTGTTTAGGATCGTATGTTTAATTTTTTTCTTTAATAAGACACTTCTGTCTCAGTAGTTGAACTTAACTTTCTTCAGCTACTGGGGGACGCTGCGTCTCGCCGTCACCATCTTGGACCAACTTTTTCTTATAGTCATTTTTAAAAAGACCAAACTATAATGACAGAGAACAGATAATGCAAACGCCAGTGGATAGGGGTGATAGAGGATACATCTACTAGCAAGATGATGGGTTTCCTGGAGTCTTTGACCAAGTCTCAAGTTGCAGGTGCAGGAGGCTCCACCAGGCTGAACCTAGCAGATAATAGCCACTGGGAGATGGTGAGGCAGGGAGATTCCAGAGGTTGCAAAGATCTAAGAAATGTTAAGGATTCCAACCAGCTAAAGGGGCGAGGACTCCATGAATAGGCACTCAATGGAGACATTCAGTAAAGACGACAGAAAGACCATGCCTAAGGAGCCAGCCTGTTTTAGCCTTAAAATGGAGATTCATAAACTTTTTCTGTTGGAAACCTTCTTGTAACAGCCTGGCAAAATACATGTGTTTTGACAAGGAAAAGTTTGCTCACACGCAAGCAAGTTTTCAAGAACCAGAAGGGAACATTGAGCAGTTGTAAACCTTGACACAATTTCCTTAGTTCTCAATATTGTTTACCCTGCCTTAACTGAACCCGTGACTGCCCTTCCCTAAACCTTGTCTGCCTTTCCATAAACTGGACACGTGACTGCCTTGCCTCTTAATAATTTTTATAAATGATTTCTTTAAACCCTCAATAAAAGAAAGATGCTGGTTGAAGGAGAGGCAAAAGATTTTCTGTCTTCTCCCCAGGTACCCTGTATCTCTGATATTTTGACTCTGAGTCATTCATGTGCAGGGACTTCTAAGTGCAGCATTCATGGCACTTAGACTGAATATAGATAGATGGATGGATGGATGGATAGATAGATAGATAGATAGATTAGATAGATAGACGATTCAATCTAAAATATCTAGTGAAAAAAATTTTTGCGATACTGGTGATAGAACCCAGGGGCATTCTACCTCGGATCTACACCCTTGGCCCTATTTCTATTCCTTCTTTTGAAACAGGGTCTCACTGGGTTGCAAAGGACCTCACTAAGTAGTTGAGGCTATCTGCAAGCCACGATCCTCCTGTCTCAGCATCCCAAATACTGGGATTACAAGCGTGTGCCAGCATGATCAGTTAGTGGAAAAAATTTAATCAATAATTCCAAGAAATTCAACAAATCATAATTAGGAGGAAAAAGCCTTGCCAAAAAGCCAGGGAACTTCATTATTAGGGCAGCAGGCTGTACCCTCAGGGCAACTGTTAACCAACAGAAAGGACACTGCTGACAGGAGGGAGCAGGGACCCCACGATAGATCCTACAAGGGAAACAACCACTCCATAGCACAGCAGCAGTGCACAAATCAGCAGAAATGTCCAGTCTTCTTAGCCCTTCTCCTGCTGGGAGTGTATGTAGCTGAGTATGTAGCTGAGTAGTAGTGTATCTATGTAGCATGCCAATCTCCTGGGTTCCATTCCCAGCACCAAGAAAAAGAGAATACAGAAATGGCAAGTGGGACCAGACTGACAGGAGGCAGGAGGGGTAACCACTCTGATTCCCAGATCCTAGGCTTCTCCTGGCCCCCACCCCTGTCAAAGAAAGAAGAGATACACTATTAAACCAAGGTTCCAATTAGGCTTAGGGCCTTTCAAACTGTTCCCCTGAGGATCTTGTTAATCTGCAGGTCTGAGGTAGAGCCAGAGGTTATGTTTTTATCAGGCAAGGTTCATGGTGTTGGATGACACCAGTCCTGGAATAATGAGGGTTTGAATTTATACCAGCATGTAAATATGTTTTAATTACTGAGTGGAGACTGAAGCAATCACAGACTTGCTAGAACGTAAGTGTGAATAGAAAGTCCTGAGAACCACTGTGCCTACAGACTGGCACCCAGGGAGGATTTCCCACTAAGCAGTTTGTTGGGAATAATGGGAGCCCAAAATAAGGCTACTTTTGTGGTTTAATTCCATGAGCCGTGCTGGTTTATTGTTTTACATTGCTAAGAGCACAATTTCTGTTAGCTCTTCCAAAGACCAAAAATAGCTTGTGCTCACCTCCCTGCCCCTCCCCAACACTCATGCCCATGATGGCTACTTTTATGGCAAACACACCTAGGCCACAGTGCCTCAGTAGATGGTCACACACCAGTATGGACACTGGTGTGAAAGTATTTTTAGATGAGATTAACATTTAAATTGGCAAAGTGTATTATACTCCATAGCATGGATATAGAGAGATTATACAGAGAAAAAGGGTGTTTATATATACATACATGAACACGTACATGGACAGCAGAATATGTGTACACACATATAAGTGTGTATATGTGTGTGTGTGCACGTGCACACGCAAATGCAGCTGTGGATATATTTACCTTGGCAAGAGTTTGCTGGGTCATTGTACTAGTTCAGATTCCTCCAGAATACACCTCATTGGTTGCATTTCTTCAGAGGATCCTGACCGATATGGCTTCCTGACAATCTCTTGCCTCCACACTATCCATAGGCGGGAGAACAAAACTCCAGAGCCCAAATATCGCCCACTCCTGTCCACGTTGGCTCATAACTCTGGTTTACTCATAGTCTCCAAGGACCATTTCATGGCCCAGCATCCACATTACCACCTGGAGAAGAATTTCAAGAATTCCCCACTCTCCGAGGGCCCACACTGAAACTATCTAAGTGGAAGAGAAATCTGAGTGAGCGCCACGCAGCTCTGACACCGTCAAGTCCAGGTTGCCTGGTTGCATTAGCCAGCTTTCTATCACTGTGACAAAACGGATAAGAAAATCAACTTAAAAGAAGAGGGTTTGTCTTGGCTCAAAGTTTCAGAAGTTTGGGTTCATGGTAGTTGATCTTGTTGCCTCTGGACCTTAGGCACGGTGGGGAACCATGTGACAGAGGCTATTCATCTTATGGAAGCCAGAAAGCAAAAAAGGGAGAGCCAGAGTCCTGATGTCCCCTTCAGGAGCATGACCCCAATGACCTAACTTCCTTCCACTAGGCTCCACCCCCTAAAGGTTCTTCCACCTCCCTGCAGCATCACCAGCTGGGGATCAAGCCTTCAACAGGTGAGCTTCTGAAGGACACTGAAGATCCAACCATGACACTGGCCCATATGATACAGCTCAGCTCCTGCCCAGCACATGCCAGGTTCACCTAGAAGAAGCCAGTATTCTCTGGAAAGATGTTGTCATGGTCTCTTCAGGACTTTTATAGTGAAAATATGAAGCCAAGACACTAGTCTTTTCTTTTGTACATCCATTATGACTTCACATCCCTCTGGAAAACACCATTAAACCTAGTAAATATTTGATGGTTGCTATTATCTGATTATTGCTCCAGGTTTGCTTAGAGTAGAAAATATAGAGGCTTTCTCTGAAATAAAAATATCTGACTGGTATCTGTAATTTGTTGTTCTGGGTAAGAACCCACTGAATTATTTTTTAAGGAAGACATGTATTACTCAATTTGGCAACCAGCAAAAACTTGAGTTGTCAGTATTCAAATTCTCCCTTTATAATTAAGTTATTTGATTGCTGTGGCATAAATCTTCCAAGAGCTTAGGGCACTTCATGCATTTATTATGGCCAATACAGATTTTTGAACTGAAATTTACAATATTATATTTAGACATGCAAGGAAAATTATAATATTTAAAAATTCATGTAAATTATGAGCCCTTAGGCTATTCTCTAAAGACAGGGCAGTCACTTATTCACACTTGTGTATACAAGTCAAGAGAATCTAGTCCTTTCCCATTCTTCTCATTGACGTGATAGTTCTTCCTGGACAGCACTCGGATGAGGTCCCAAAGAGAGCAAAGCCAGGAAAGCTTTTGTATAAAGGTGCCTTCTTCTGTGATTACTGTAGCCTTTCTCCAATTCATGGTAAGAGTTAGAAGAGATCCTAGACCTATTTTGCAGAAGAGCCAACTGAGACTCAGAGAGGCATATGAGGAATGAACTGTCGTCACCTGTTTGGTCCTGCACCTCCTCTGTGACTCTAAGCCTTATTCAGCCCCCTCTGTTTATGGAGAGGCAAACTTGCCACTGAAGAGAATCATACCAGAAAGATCCCTTATGAAGAACAGGAAGGGATGGTTTGCCACAAACCGATCTCTGAAGGGCAGTCTTTTGACAGCAACGTTTTCCCCAGTGGCTGCTGCTGCTTCAGTACCCTCTTCATTGACATCCACATAAGACTTGTGAATGACCTTTGATAAATATAAGTCTCTGGCTGGTGACATTCCAGAGAGATCTGCTTTGGCCAGGCTGAAGACATCTGTCATCCCCAGGGATGTCAACAGGGTATTTAATTCATACTTGATTTCAAGCTTGAATCGGGGGATATGAACTTCCACTTCCCTTTCCATCATATTGGAAGCACTGGTCCACTCCTGGAACCTCTTTGCACTCAGCTGCTTCTCTATCTGAAAGACAAAACACAGATGAGCCCAGCCCACAGAAGCCAAACATGTAGTCTTTGCATTAAATCCTGTTATGGTTAGATATAGATCATTCCCTGAAGAGCTCATGTATTACTGTTCAGAGTTAATATAATTAAGTCATGAGGACTGCAGTAGATTTACTGGGTGACAACCTAGATGCAGCAGGTGTGAGTGTGTGTGCGTGTGTGTGTGTGTGTGTGTGTGTGTGTGTGTGTAGTAGTAGTAGTAGTAGTAGTAGTAGTAGTAGTAATGGGTCCCTGTGGCCTTGGGGACTGCTGTGTCTTTGAATCCCCTTGCTTGATTGCTCTCTCTGCTCCTGGATTCCATGATGTGAGAACAGAGCCTTGCTCTTTTCCTCTCTGCTTCCCACCGCAATACCCTGAGCTCCACAGACCTGGCCTACATGGACTGAAACTCTGACATCTCCAAAACTGTGATCAAGTAAGTCTTTTTTTTTCCCTCTAAGTTGTGTTCGGTCAGCCTAATTGGGTCACAGCAATGATATGGAGACAAATATATTTGCTTTTATAATTCTCAATGTTAATGGTTCAATTCATCACCTTCTTGTCTACCTTTAAAACATACTAGCTGGGGGAAAGCCCCGCACAGTCATGTGCATATATGTCACTATCACAATGAGCCACATTATGATGTGGGATTATAACGCACCAATGAAAGTATAATTTAAAATAAAGCATGCTAATTTTCTACTTATCTGAAAATAATTCTTGCGCTTAGCCACAGTTTCTCTGTTACTGTCTCCCTCTCACTTATATTTTATCACTTACTTTTCAGGTTGCATATTTGATTCCCTCCATATCTTGGCCTCAACTAAATTCCTCTCTTTTGCACCTAAAGTCATTGTATGCCTGCTTCCCGGATGAATCCAACCATTTCTTCTTCAGCCTCATATCTGCAACATTTAATGACACCGTTCTTTGTGAACGTGGTTCTCATTTGACTTCTGTGATGCCTGAGCCACTTGTTCCACTGTAAGAACTTTAATTTTCTTGGGTCCTGCTTCACTTTCTGACATTCCATGCCTGAAACTGAACCTCGCATTTGAACTTTCACATCTAAGCTCAGGTTTCCCAAAGAAGCCTTAGCCTCCTGACTTCTCATCTTCTTTCCAATTTCATCACTTTTTGTCGGCCCTTAGAATGTCTCTCCTTGAGTACTTAACACCTTTACTAAACATCAAACCACGATGTTATGTCATATCCCATCATTATAATCTGCGAATTTTTTCTTCATCACCTTCCCACCCTAACAATATAAGCCCCTGTAAAAAGCACAGGTAGATTTTTCTTCTAAAGCATCTTTGTTCCCTCTTCTTTCTCTGCCCTAATCCCAGGTACTATGACCTCAAGGCAAAATCCCACCTGGCTTCTTACACTTCACAGGCATTTGCATGTATATATTCTTGATCTTCCTGGAGCAGCAGGTTCTCCTCACTTCACCTGTTCATCTACTACTCATCCTGTGAGGCTCACACTGAGATTATACTCAAGTAAACCTTCAATTAAGTCCTCATTCTAATTTATGCCCTTTCTACTCCCATAGAACCTTCTGCAGACTCTAAACTGCTTCCCAACTGCTATTTACTTCCAAATGTCTTCTGCCGTACACCTGTTCCCATGGCCACAGTTGTGTTCCTTTTATTTCTCAGCTTGCTGCTTGCTTCCCTCTGGAACTATGCCCAACTCAATATTTTATGATGTATGTATGTATGTATGTATGTATGTATGTATGTATGTATGTATTTTGGTGGGGTAGGGGAATTACTAGTAGTTGAACCCAGGGGCATTTTATCACTGTGCTATATACCTTCAGTCCTTTTCATTTTTAGTTTGAAACAGTGTCTCATCAATTTTCCAAGGGTCTCACTAAGTTGCTGAGGCTGTCCTTGAAACTGTGATCCTCATGTCTCAACCTCCTAAGTACTGAGATTACAAGTATGTGCCATCACAGTCCTCTTCATCTCACTTCTTAATCCAAATACATGCATCCAAACTCAGGTGTTTCACAAGCCCTTCCTACCTTTCTATGCCCACCTGTGCCATATGTCTCCACCTCAAGCCAGCACTCTCTACTCAGAAACCCCCAGCAGTGGCCTTCCCATCCATGAGCTTCTGCAACCTCCCAAGGCTCAGCTGTTCTGTTAAGAAACTCACTCTACAGAGTAGAGAGGTCCCAGTTAGGTTGTGGGCAGAGGTGTGGTCACAGTAAAGCTCTCTGTACTATACAGCTTTGTCTGTGACCCAGAATAAGGAGTTGGACCCAAACTTCCACCGCCATTATAGCCACTTCTTCATGGTTGTGGTGTTCACTCATTTCCCACAAAACCAGGCAGTTAACAGAGGTGAGAGTGCTACAATTGGATTAGAAATACCACCCCAGAAGTGAATGGCTTAAGCAGATTTCTGTAGACCTAGAATTCTACTAGCTTTATAATTGTATTATCGTGGAAAGATGTCCCCCAAGTGTCAAAGAATCAGGATGTGTATGCCTTTGTATGGTACAGCACTTTTGCCTCCATGTGCCTTTCTTATATATAAATAGCTGGTCTTGCCTAAATACACTGTCCTGAAGACAGGGACCATGCCCATCAGCTCCCAGCTCCTGGGGCAGCAGTGCAAAGTCTAGGTCAGGAATAAGTGACTGATGCACTAATGTCATGGGATATGCTGAGTATGTGCATAAGAGTATATGTGTGCAAGCACACGTGTGCACACATCCTTTAGCTGCATGCTAGCACTCTTATTACTTTACCTGTCCAAGATTAGCTATGCCTACTGGAAGCAGAATGATCATGCTTAGTTTCTTGTTAACATAGGGCAGCTCAAGCACTTGCATCTGCAGCTTCTTTATGAAGGCCAACTTGAATATTCCAGTTTGAAACATCATGTCCACCATTACAGTTTTACCCTATTAAAAGAAAAGACTTAATTAGCCAGTACAGTTACATAGGAGAATAGATATGTATGTATACTTGTATAATGTGATTAACACTCTAAAGATTGGGGCAAATGATAAACTACAAAGAATATCCATATATATATATATATATATATATATATATATATATATATATATATATGAGAGAGAGAGAGAGAGAGATGACCTGAGTTTACCAAATGTAAAGCCAGAGCTTCTAGGTAATATGGGAAATAAAATCATAAAAACAATTTCTTCTTTTTTCTTTTTTTGTTTCTTTCTGTGTATGTGTGTGTGTGTGTGATTGATGCACTGTAGTCATACATCTTAATACAAAATGGCAGAGGCATACATGCACACATCACTCATACAGACCTTCCCCAATTACCACTCCATTCCCTCCCCCTTTCTTCCTTCTCATTTTTGACTTAGTGATTGACTTTTATATGTGATACTGGGGACTGAACCCAGGGACATTCTATCTCTGAGCTATACCTCCAGCTCATTTTTTATTGTTCATTTTGAAATGGCTTCACTAAGTTGCAATAATCCTGGACAGAGATTATAGAGATGAACCACCCATGCTCAGCTAGCAGTTTCATTCTTAATCCTTCAGAGACTCTATAGAAGAAAAAGTTTTATTGTGCTTCTAGAGAAAACAGCCACAGTATACGTGTGGAAAGAATGGTTAGACAGGATCTTAAATAAAGAACAAATGTCTTCTTGTCCAGAGAACCTTGGTTTCAAAAGGTTTGTAGGTTCCATGTAAGAAAGGTTATGGTCGCTTAATAAGTTAAAATAAAAGTTCTTAGAAAATACTATTAAAAGAACCTACAAAGCCAGGCGTGGTGGTGCACACTTGTAATTCCAGAATTCGGGAGACTGAGACCAGAGGATCGTGGTTCACGGACAGCCTCAGCTACTCAGTGAGGCCCTCTGCAACTCAGTGAGACCGTGTTTCAAAATAAAGAACAAAAATAGGGCAGGGGGTGTAGTTCGGAGGTCAAATGCCCCTGGGTTCCATCCCTATACCCACACAAAAAAAAAAACCCTACAGAAACTTAGACCAATATTTTCACTAAATCTTTCTAAATTGTCCTTAAATTATCATTGTATTCTCCAAAATTTGTCATCAGTCTGGAATAGAAATACTTACCTCACTGAGCTGAAAAGGGGTCTTAATGGTCTCTCTTTTCTGAAATTTATTTTGCCATTGTCCTTTGAAATATATGGCACTCACCAGGACCATTACAGAGGATGGGTCAATTGTACCCTTTCCAAAGAGGTTTGTGACTTTTCCTTGTATTAAAACAAACAAACAAACAAACAAACAAAAAAGATAATTGGATTTGAATTTGAACTTATTGATAAAGGAAAGCTGAATACTCACAACAAATTTGCATCTATTTTTAATCATATTGTAAATTTGAGATACCAGAATAATTTCTCATTTCTTGGATATTTACTTCAGATATTATTATATATATTGTGATAATACTAATTCTGGTGAATATTTTAAAACACTTATTTGCAAGTAGTGAGGTTCAGGTAGGTATAATGCCTGATAAATATTAAAGATAAGCCATAATAATAAATGTTATAAATGAGCAGTAATATTAACATTTATCATGGCTTATCTTTAATATTTATCAGGCATTATACCTACCAGAACCTCACTACATGCAAGTAGGTATTTTAAAATATTCACTAAAATTAGTATATCACAATATATAATAATATCTGAAGTAAACACACATTTGAAAATCAAGAATTGACAGGTAGGAAGAAAATAGTGACTGTGGAATATAGCACATCTCAGTAGTTGTAACAAACAAAAATCAACTACTAAGAAGGCAGCTCCTTGACAAGAAAGACACAGCAGGGAAGATATTTATGAACAAAAACACAAAAAAGGAACCACATCAGAAAAATATCCAAAACTCAGATCATAAGATCCACGCCAAAGAGCTCGAGCACATGACTGACCTGGTGTAGCAGCCAACGCCATCTCAGGCCACTGGCCCAGACCATGACTGCTGGCTCCACAGCCCCAAGAAATTCTATCAAGTAAACCAAGGACTTGAAGTGCAGAAAGCACTGGCAGAGCTTCAACATCTTGAGCGACCAGCACCACACTTCGGGGATGGAAAAAAAGATCTGAAAGCCCGTGGCCTCACAAGAAGCCAGCACCTGCAGTGATGCATTGTGCCCTCCAGAGACTGGGGCTGCAGGACAGTAAGGTAACCACACTACTCAGCAGATGACCACCCAGAGCAGCCGCAGGAACCACAGCAGTCTAAGATCTGGTGGTCTACCACTGAGGTGGTTGGGTTAAAACCACAGGAAAGGCTTATAGTGCCCAAGGCACAGTACTGGCCCAGGGTCACAGGAGGTTGCTCCAAGATTACATTGGACACCCTCTTCCAGTGCAGGTAGGAAGGTACAGGCCCAGGGCCAGAAGGTACAGAGCCAAGGGCCTGAAAATGTAGAGCTGAGGGCCTGAAAGTGCAGTGGCTAGGACCTAAAAGCTTAGAGACCAGGCCCAGAAAGCACAAAGCTGAGGGCCTGAAAGTGCAGATCCCAGGCCTGGAAAGTGCAAAGCTGAGGGCTTGGAAGCACAGAGGTCAAAGATCAAAGATCACAGAGTCTAGGGCAGAGAGTGCAGAGCACCGGGCCAGAAAGCGTGGTACCCAGGGCCAGAGAACACAGAACCCAGAGCCAGAAGGTGCAGAGCCCAGGGACTGAGAGTGCAGAGCCCAGGGTCAGAATGCACGCAGAGACAGGGCCAGAAAACTCAACCCTGTGCCTACATGGAACTCATTTACAGTGACATCCATCACGCTGACACCTGAACACAGAGCAGTCAGAGGCAAAAGGGGCACAAATACTCATAAAGTGGATCCAAAAGCTAACAATAGGTTTTGAAGCAAATGAGAGATACTGGAACATACTCCAGAATCTACTAAAGTGAATAGACATTATATGGGCCCTGTAGATATAAATTAGCAGTACTGCTTTTTTTGTATTGGTGTTGTCTTTGATTTACCCTTATAATTCTTAGTTTCTGTTGCTTGTTTTATTATATGCATGCTTGTTTGCTCCCTCACCCACTCCTTTTAGAAGCTTCTTCCCTCAATCTTATCTACTCTCTTATTTCAAAACCTCTTTTTTCCCTACTGTATCTCTTGTTTTATACTCAAGCTATTTCATATCTCCATACCTAAATACTCTATACTAACTACAAGAATCCTTCCATATCACCATCTCTCATTCTCAACCAGACACTACCTTATTGAGTGCCCACATAAGAAGAACAGAGAGAGGGTGGGAATTGGGTAGGGGTTAAATCAGTAATGTGTACATGTATGTACACACAATTTTTTAGCCCAATATGATGTATTAATATAAAACACCAATTAAAAATTTGAAAAAGAAGAACAGAGAGTTGTCAAATAAACAACCTAATGACACATCTCAAGGATCTAAAAAAAAAAGCAACAGTTTAATCTCCAGAATAGCAGAAGGCAGGAAATAATTAAAATCAGAGCAGAAATAAATAAAATAGAGAATAAAGCAATACAAAGGATCAACAAAGCAAAAAGCTGGTTTTTGGAAAAGATTAATAAGATTGACAAATACCTATCCAACCTAACCAAAAGAAAGAGAATTAATTCAAATCATTAAAATCAGAAATAAAAAAGGAAACATCACCACAGACAGTAGGGAAATTAAAAGTATTATCAGAAACTATTTTGAAAATTTATACTACAATAGACTGGAAAATATGGAAGAAATTGATAGATTTCTAAGCACATATAAACTACCTAAATTGAACCAAGAAGTCCCAGCAAACCAAAACCAACCAGTAGCAAGCAAAGAAATAGAAACAGCAATGAAATTTCTGCCATCAAAGAATCCCCGGCCTAGATACATTTCCAGCTGAATTCTACAAAACTTACAGAGAAGAACTAATCCCAATACTTCACAACTTGTTCTAAAAATTGAAAGAAATAGAATTCTTCCAAACTCCTTCTAGGAGGCCAGTATCACATTAATGCCAAAACCAAATAATATTTTAAGGTCAATAAAAGGAAACTATAGACCAATATTTTATTAATATAGATGCAAAAATTCTAAACAAAATACTAGCTATATGCCTTCAAAACCATATCAAGGGCCGGGCATGGTGGTGCATGCTTGTAATCCCCCACACACACTTGGGAGGTGGAGACAGGAAGATCACGCAAGTTTGAAGCCAGCCTTGCTGGCTTAAGAGACCTTGTTTCCAAATAAAAAAATATAAAATACATCTGGGGGTGTAGCCCAGAGGTAGAAGGGTTCCATCCCCAGTACCACCAAAATAATAATTAATAATAATAACCATATCAAGAGAATTATACATCATGAACAAGTTGGTATCATCCCTGAAAATCTAGGCTGGTTCAACATATGCAAATCAATACATTTTATTCACCACATAAATAGAACTGAGAACAAAAAGAAAAGAACATGTCAATAGGTGCTGAAAAAGCATTTGACATAACCAACACCCATTTATGTTAAAAACACTGCAGGAAAATTGAAGTAGAAGGAATGTATTTCAGCATCATTAAGGCAATATACAATAAACCCAAAGCCAACATCATACTGAATGGGGAAAAATTGCAAGAATTCCCTCTAAAATGAGGAACAAGACAAATATGTCCAATATCACCATTCCTTTGTAATATACTCCTCAAGACTGTTGCCACAGCAATAAGACTAGAGAAAGATATCAAAGGAATTCAAATAGGAAAAAAAGAATTAAAATTATTCTTGTTTGCAGATGACATGATTCTATATCTAGAAGACCAAAAAACTCAACCAAAAGACTACTAGAGCTTATTAACCCATTCAGTAAAGTGGCAGGATACAAAATCAACCTAAAGAAATCAGTTGCTTTTTTATATGCCAACAATAAATCCACAATAAAAGAAATAAAGAAAAAATCCATTCATATTAACCTCAAAGCCAACAAAATAAATAGGAATAAACCTAGTCAAAGATATAAAAAGACCTCTACAATAAAAATATAAAACATTAAAGAAAGTAAATTGAAGAAGACCTTGGAAGATGAAAAGATCTCTCTTCCTCATAGATAGGCAGAATAAATATCAAAATAGTCATTCTTCCAAAAATGATCTACAGATTCAATGCAGTTCCTATAAAAAAATACCAACAACATTCTTCATAGACCTAGAAAAATCAGTCATGAAATTCTTATGGAGAAAGAAAAGACACAGAATAGCCAAAGCAATTCTCAGCAATAAGAACCATGCAGGAGGCATCATAATCACTGATTTCAAATTATACTTCAGAGCAATAGTAGTTAAAACAGCATGGCATTGGCACAATAACAGGCATACAGAACAATGGAACAGAATAGAAGATACAGAAACAAACCCACACATCTATAGACAATTGATCTTTGACAAAGGGGCTGTCATAAAGACAGCCTTTTCAGCAAATGGTGCTGGGAGAACTGGCTATCCATTTGTAGAAAAATGGAACTAAATCCTTACCTCTCAACATGCAAAGGAATCAAGTTGAGATGGATCAAAGACCTGGAAATCAGACCAGAGACTGTGAAGCTATTAGAGGAGGGCATAGGTTCCACACTCCAACATATAGGCATAGGTAGTAACTTCCTCAATAAGATCTCCAAAGCACAGGAAATTAAAGCAAGAATTAGCAAGTGGCATGGCATCAAAATAAAAGGTTTCTGCTTATCAAAGGAAACTATCAAGAATCTCAACACTAAGAAAACAAAGCATCCAATAACAAAATGGGCAAGTGAACTAAATAGACACTTCACAAAAGAAGAAATTCAAATGGCCAATAATGCTGAACATCACTGGCAATCAGAGAGATGCAAATCAAAACTACCCTGAGATTTCACCTAACTCCAACTAGAATGGCAATCATTCAAAACACAAACAAGAAGAGATGCTGGCGAGGATGTGGAGAAGTGGGAACTCTAAGACATTGTTGGTAGGATTGCAAATTAGTGCAACCACTTTGGAAAACAGTATGGAGAATCCTCAGAAGAATGGGAACAAATCTACCATTTGATCCAGCAATACTACTTCTAGGTATCTACCCAAAAGAAAAGAAACCAAACTACCAAACTAATGCATGTGTATCTATGTTCATAGCTGCACAATTCATCATAGCCAAACTATGGAACCAGCCAAGATGCCCATCAACAGATGAATGGATTACAAAACTGTGGAATATGTACACAATGGAATTTTAATCAGCCATCAAAAAAAAACCTCAATTACATCATTTTCAGGGAAATGGATGGAACTGGAGGACATTATGCTAAGTGAGATTAGTCAGTCACAAAAAATAAGAAATTAGATGCTTTCCCTAATATGTGAGAGTTAGGGAGAATTGGGTCATATGAGGAACTCTAGATGAAAAAGAAAATCCTATGGAGGAGCAAACAAGACAACCTAAAGGAGGAGAAAGGAGGGGAGAAGAGGAAGGAAAATCTCTAAAGCACACAATGTACTTAAACATATCGAAGTCAACCACTAAGCCGAGCAAGGGAGGGAGGGAAGGGGAGGGGATGGGGTGAGAATTGGGAAGGGGTTAAATCGGTGATGTGTGCATGTCTCTACACACAAGTGTTTTTTTACCCCAATATGATGTATGAATATAATGCACCAATAAAAAAAATTTAAAAAGAATCTAAAGAGAAAGCCTACAGAATGGGAGATGATCTTTATCAGCCACCACTTGAATAGAGAGCTAATATCAAGAATATACAAAGAGCTCAAAAGACTCTACACTAGCAAAAATAAAAATAACACAACCAAGAAATGGGCAACTGAATTGAATTGAATAGACACTTCACAAAAGAAGAGATACAAATGGCCAATAGATACGTGAAAAAAAATGTTCAACATCATTAGCCATTAAAGAGATGCAAATCCAAACTACACTGAGATTCCATCTAACCCCAATCAGAGTGGGAAGCATAAGGAAGTCAAATAACAACAAATGCTGGCGAGGATGTAGGGGGAAAGGAACTCTTTTACACTGTTGGTAGGAGTGCAAACTAGTTGGGCTGCTAAGGAAATCAGTGTTGAGATTCCTTTGAAAACTGGGAATGTAATGATCCACCATATCATCCGGCTATACCACTCCTGGGTATTGAAAACAGAGAACTACAGTAACATATGCACACCCATGTTCATGGCAGCACAATTTGTAATAGCCAAAATCTGAAATCAACCTAGGTCACCATCAACAGATGAATGGATTGCAAAATTATGGAAAATACACACAATGGAATTCTACTCAGCTATAAAGAAGAACAAAGTCATGTCCTTCACAAAAAATTAAAAAGACCTGAAGAACATTGTGTTAAGTGAGATTAGCCAAGCACAGAAAGAGAAAGGGGCGCATGTTTTCTCTAAATTGCTGAAGCTAGGGAGTATTAGGGATACCAGAGGGACTCCAGATAATGGAGGGGAAACCTCAGCAAAGCCGGAAAGGAGGGGTAGAGGAGAAAGAAGGCTGAGGTTAATTAATGAAAAAGCTACATTCAAATATGTGTATACATGTAGATATAACATTGTTAACCTGGATATTCAGTATTGGGAGGGAGGAAAAAAGGGACGTGGGGGAGGCACCATGTACTGTGTGAATAGATGCCACTGTCATCATGATCCATATTAGGATGTGAGACTATAGTTCACCAATAAAATAAAAAAATGCTTTGGTAAAAAAAATTAAAAAATGTATAGAAAGATACCAAGGATTGCTTGCTTTGTAAATATAATGATGAAAACTGAACACAGTGCCATCTTGAGGCATTCCAGTACATTGCAATTTGCGAAACCTTTCTGGAATACAAGCTATCATACAATAGGAAACCTGGGGATATCCGGAACATCAGATTCTTAGCATGATGAAGACTTTTATTTCAATGGAAATTCTGGGTCTATAATAACTAGCATGTAATAAAAATAAAGTGCTCAAAATATATTTATGAATGAATGGATAAATATATAAATGAATGATGAAATAATGGTCATATTCTAAATAAACCCACAACAACTAGAACCCTAACACTCACCCATGCTAGGCAACACCATCCACAGCTCATTCATGCCAAAAAATTTTTAAGTTATTCATACATGCCGAGCACCGTTCTAAGCACTATAGCAGGAAATTGAGACTAAAACACGTACACACACACACACACACACACACACACACACACACACACACACTGAGGGGGAAAAAACAACCAGCATGAAGTTTTGCTTTGTTTTTTTTTTTTTTTTAGGAAACCTTAGCTTAACTCTCAGATCCTCTCTGAGCACTGAGTTCCCAGGAATCCACTACCAAAGGATCAGAGTTGGTACATGAGATAAAAACATATTTTTATACTACTGTGCTAAGTAAATTCAGAGATCTGAAAATTTTGTAATTATTTCCAAGCATTCCCTAACTCAATAAAAAGAACTAAATAGATGCATATTATAAGCTGGCCACTTATTAACTAAACTTGGGAAAAATCAAGAGATACTGTTGAGAACTCATCATTAAATGATAGAATGGGATACACAGATGTTTGAACATATGATCCTTTCACTCAGAAAAGAATTTATTTTAACTGGGCGTGGTGGCACACACTTGTAATCCCTGCACTTGGGAGGCGGAGACAGGAGGATCGCACAGGTTTGAAGCCAGCTACGCTGGCTTAAGAGACCCTGTTTCCAAATAAAATATAAAAAAATATATCTGGGAGTGTAGCCCGGAGGTAGAAGGGTTTCCAGGAACCCCAGTACCACCAAAAAAATAAAAAGAAGAAAAAAGAAAAGAATTTATTTTATATTGCTGACATGCTCCTCCAAAATGCAATTACATTTAATTGAGTAATTAGATATTATTTGATCATAATTTTAATTTATGAGTTAACAAATTCAATTCTGTCCCCTGGACTGCCTCAAATTTTAAGACTTCAGAAACAAATGGTACAATCAGTTGGTGGGACAACCACACAGAGAGAGATTGCTTCAACCTGATAACTATACATCTCTAGTGAGATAAACCCTAAAGGCGAAAGGAATCGCAGAAAAAAAAATAAGCGACCATGTTTTATTGTCTTATTAGAATTGTCCTTCTGAGCTGGGCAAGGTGGTGCATGATTGTAATCCCAATACTTGGGAGGCTGAGACAAGAGAATCAAAGAAGGTTCTCAGCCAGCCTCAGCTACTTATTGAGGCCCTCCACAACTTAGAGAGACCCTGTTTCAAAGTAAAGAATAAAAAAATAGGGCTGGGGAAGTAGCTCAGAGTTAGAATGTCCTTGTTCAATGCCCAGAACTACAAAAGATGATAGATAGATAGATGTTAGATAGATAGATGTTAGATAGATAGATGTTAGATAGATGATAGATAGATAGATAGATAGATAGATAGATAGATAGATAGATAGATAGATGATGGTAGATAGATAGATGATAGATAGGTAGATAATAGATATTGTCATTCTGAGACTGTGTATTGTGGACTTAGATAACTGCAAAAATAATAATGGTATTATAAGATGGGTTTAGGGCCATGAAATAAAAGAGAAACAGGTGTAAAAGGGAATTTTTTAAGTAAATTTTGTTCATCAAAATGGGAATAGGGGCCGGGCATGGTGGCGCACACTTGTAATCCCCGCGCTTGGGAGGCAGAGAAAGGAGGATCACACAGGTTCGAAGCCAGCCTCTCTGGCTTAAGAAACCCTGTTTCCAAATTTAAAAAAAAATACAAAAATAGGTCTGGGAGTGTAGCCCAGAGGTAGAAGGGTTTCCAGGAACCCCAATACCACCAAAAAAAAAAAAATGGGAATAGGGTTGGGCATGGTGACACATGCTTGTAATCCCAGCATTTGAAAGACTGAGACAGGAGGGTCCACATTCACGGTCAGCCTTAGCTACTTGGTGAAGCCCTTTGCATTTCAGTAAGACCCTATTTCAAAATAAAGAATAAAAAATAGAAATAGAGGTGTAGCTCAGAGGTAGAATGCCCCTGGGTTTCATCCTCAGTACCACAAAACAAACAAACAAAGTCAAAATAGGATGTGTGCATGTATGAAATGATGCTGTAATTTAATCTAGAAAATAAATATTTCTTAGTTATGTCCACTGAGAAAGTATGACCAAAAAATAGCAATGAGCACTTATGCCCAGATTCTTGTTTCTAAATACCACTTCTTATTAAAAGGATTCAGAACTATCTGACTTTGAAAAACAGATGCCAGCTAAAATTCAACAAACATCTCAAATATCTAAACTGTGCATCAAATGATGTAGAAGACATCAGCACAGAGCAATGCAAAATGCTATAGAAAAAAATGAAAGAGAACCTTCATGGAAATAAATGACATGGTCATGGATAGGAAGTTGAGAAAAGATGCCCTTTCTCTCCAAATCTATAGATTCATGGTAATTAAGTCCCAATTGGTATGAAAGATCGATGACAAGCCAATATTAAGAGGCTGAAACAGAAGGATTGCAGGGGTGAGGTCCCTGCACAGTAACTGAGTTAGACCTTGATTCAAGTTAAATGTAAAATACAGCTGGGTGTCTAGTTCGGAGGTTGAGTGCCCTGGGACTCAATCCTCAGCACAAGAAAGAAAGAAGAAAAAAAAAACAGAAAGTGAGGTAAAAGAAAAGAGAGAGAAAAGAAAAAAGATAAAAACAGACAGTAGACAGGCACAAAATGGAGAAGTTATTTGCAATATATGTTTTCAGTATGTGTATGAGGAACTCTCAAAATATAAAAAAAACACATCATTCTTAACAAGCACTTCACAAAAGAAGATATGAAGCATATGAAAACATCTTTAACCATATAATTAATAAGAAAAATGCAAATTAAAAGGGAAATAACCATGGAAGCTTAAATTAATTAGACTAATAATATTAACAAAATTCCCATTTATTGTTTGGACAAGTAAATCATTGCAACCACTTAACAAAAATGTTTGGTATGTATTAAAATTGAATGTATACTTACATTATCAATAGCAACTTCACTTCAACAAATTTGGGTACACATATGTACGAAAATGTCTGTGTCAAAATGCTTGCAGCAGCACTACCTAAAATTAACCCAAAGTAATAATTTTCCCAAACATTTATTAGTGGTTGAACTGATAAGTATAGTTGGGATATTCAGAGAATAAAACATACATTGATGGAAATTAAGAAAAGAAAGAGAAAAGAAGAAAGATGAAATCAGACAGTAGATAGGCACAAAATGGTAGAAGTTTTTTGCAGTATATGTTTTCAGTATGTGTGGGATTATAAGCATTGCAACATGTTACCACATAGATGAATCTCATGAAAAGAAAAAAACTAAACCCATACTTATTCCAGTTACCTTAAATCTTACAAAGGGCAGAGCTTGTATATGGTAAGTAAAATGAAAGAAATCTTCACACTTGAGCAGAAGGGGGTTAGTTTCTGGGAGGGGATCTGAGGATGGCTTGACAGTACCTCTTCCTAGAAACTGAGATTTTATGTTCCTCACCTGGTGGTAGCAATGGGCATTTGTGATAATTTATCAAATAACATCCATGCAGTAATTTAGCTTTCTACAAGTATGTATATTTCAATTAAAAAGTTATTTTTATCAATCAAGATTCAAAGAAAATGTTAATCAACTGCAATGTATACACATTTGGGTCTTGATTCAAACAATAAAGAGACAGCTGGAGAAATAGGAAAACTCGCTGCATATCTGCTAATATTTAATGATTATTTTCAGTTTTACAAATGTGATAATATAAAGTTGTGGTCATATGAAAATAGTCTACATTTTTTGAGGGGAAACAAACTGATACATGTATGAGAAAATGATGATATCTAGAATTTGCTCCAAAATAGCCATGAGGGGGTGATGGAGATAGGGTGAGGGTATAGATGATAAGGACGGCTGTTTGTAATCACTGGCATAGTGGAGTTCATTATAAATTCACTCTGCATTGTATAGTCTTAATTTTTCCCTTATCTTTTTTATTGTATGGGGGACTGAACCAAGGAGACTTCTGTTTCTGAACTACCTCCCCCACCCCATTTATTTATTTATTTATTTATTTATTTATTTATTTTGTGCATCGGTGGATGGAACCCAGGGGCATTGAACCTCCGACCTCCAAGCTACACGTCGTGCCCTAATTTTTATTCTTTAATTTGAAACAGGGTCTCACTAAGTGGCAGAGGGCCTAAGTAGCTAAGGCTATCCACAAACCGAAATCCTCCGGTCTCAGCCTCCCAAACGCTGGGATTACAAGCATGTGCCACCACACCTGGCTCTTATTTATTTTGAAACAGGGTCTTCCTAAATTGCTAAGGCTGATGTCGAACTATGATCTTCCTGTCTCAGCCTCCCAAGTACTGGGATTACAGGCATGTGTCACCACACCTGTCTCCTTAACTAATTTTTTTAAAAATAAAGAAATAAGCACACCATTGTATCTGATACTTAATGCGCTATTTTAAAAAAGAAATGTTTAACAATAAATATGTAGGGTTTGTAACTGTGACAGGAAGATGTGCTTTTAATTAAATTTAATGATGGGATTTATAAAACCATTTCTCTACAGTAGAAGTGGTATTCATTCCCATCCTCAGAGTCACTCAGGGCAGAGATAACTCGGGGCAAAATCTTGTAGTGATATCCCATAAGGCTCCAGTTCCTTCACTGTTAATCTGTCTATTGTTGGACTTCACTCCACTTCCCTATTAGCATATTGACAGAAGTATATCAACACAGCACAGATAAAGTTTGTAGACACATATGTGACTCATCCTTACCATTAGTTTTGCTTTCAACCCAAGCATTAATTGTCTTCCTGGTTTGTTCTGTAGAATGTTCAAAGTCAACTGTTTGCAGCCTGGCTCGGTACAGTTTCTCAGAACAGCTTAAGTATTGCTGTGAAAGAAAGTGCGGTTGAACAACAATGCAAAGACAGTGTAAAGAAAACAGGCACTTACTGCTCAAGGTAGTCTAAACTCCTCATACACAGACAAAGCAGCTCGTGTACGCAAGTTTGGAAGGAAGCAAATTTAGTCTGTATTTGATTTTTGTTTTGTTTTGTTCTTACGGTCCTGGGGATTGAACTCAGGGGCGTTCTACTTCTGAGCTATACCCCCAGCCCTATTTTTTATTCTTATATTTTGAATCAAAGTCTCACTAGGTTATGGAGGGCCTCAATAAGTAGCCGAGGCTGACCGAGTGTCGGAATCCCCCCACCCCCACCCTGGCTCAGCTTCCCAAGTACTGGGATTATTAGCGTGTGCCACCATGCCTGGCTTGTCTGTATTTGTTTTTGATAAAACAAATAAATGTAAGAAAATCTAAAATCACTTTCCGAAAAAAATATTCAGAAATGTTTAGTTGTTAACTGTTATATTGTTGCTTTTCTTAGTTCTAAAATAAAAATGCAATCCAGGGGGAACCTTCCACTCTAGCAGTCCTCTTTTCTCTTCAAAGCAAAGAAATTGTAACTAATGCTCTCATGTTATCCACAAGAAAATTTGTTAACTAGAATGGTTAGATGACATACTTATCTAATGACTAACAGAAAGCCTCCCCATGGTATATATGTGTGTGAATGTACGCAATATAGATATATCTCAATTTCTTCACAAGCCACCATATGTAGTAATAGTAATAATAATCAATAATAATGATATCTGGTGTAGGTATTTGACATTTTTAAATTTATGTAAAGTATCAACAAAAATACATTAAGGTTTTCATTATGTTATTTACCTATACAATAGTACACAAGTAAAACTGGTTTACAAACTCAGTATAAAAATCCTAAAGTTGGGCAAGGTGGCTCACACCTCTCTGAGACAGAAGAACTTCAAATTGGAGGCTGGCCTGAGCAACTTAGAAAGATCTTGTCTTAAAATTAAAATTAATTAAGCCGGGCAGGGTAGCACACACTTGTAATCCCAACATTCGGGAGGCTGAGACCGGAGGATCGCGGTTCACAGACAGGCTCAGCTACTTAGTGAGGCCCTCTGCAACTTCGTGAGATCCTGTTTCAAAAATAAAGAATAAAAATAGGGATGGGGGTATAGCTTGGAGGTCGAATGTCCCTGGGTTCCATCCCCAGAACCACACACACACAAAAAAAAATAAAATTAATTAATTAATTTAAAAAGCTGGATGTGTATGTCAATGGTAGAAAATCCTTGGTTTTAATTCCCAGTTTTACACACACACACACACACACACACACACACACACACACACACACACATCAAAGAACCTTTCTTTCTTTAACTTCCCACTCCAGAACCCCTCCTCTGAGACATTCTGGAGCCACCACTGATTCTGACCCCTGCACTTGATTCCTAGACTGGACACTTTCCACTGCCTCACTGCCAGGACAGCAGCCAAGTCTTCATGGACCCAAGTGAAATTGCTCATGATTTTGTTCTCAAGGCTCTGGGGTCATCGCCCATCACCCAGAAGGACCCCGTGCCCCATGTGAACTCAACAGGATGGTTCAAGACTTAGAACTGTGGTAGTTGTGAAAGTTGCTATATGGGGTTTGGTTTTTCATTTGCCTGAATGGGTTATTTTGTGCCTAAGTTCAGTGTTGAAGAAAAGCAAAGATATACTAGGAGCAAAAATTGGGCCTCACGATGATTCCTGTCCTGAGCTGGGTGTAACTGTAGCTGGAATATCCGTAGGTGATGCCCATGAGATGGGAGTGTTTTCCAGGCAGGGATCTGATACGGGGAGGTCTGCCTTGTGACACATTCACAGTACCTTCGTGATACTAATGAGAAGTGTGTTATGGTTTGGATCTGGAATGGTCCCCAAGGTCTTGCAGCAATATAGAGAGCTGTGGCTTTTAGGAAGTTATTAAATCAAGAATACACTGACCTTATCCACACATCCATCACTGACGGGTTCATGATTTGAATAATTTTTTTGAGAAGTAGTAGAAACTGTAAGAGGGGGTCTGAGTTGCCCATTCCTTTCCTTCCCCTCGCTCTTTCTCACTCTCATTCCCAGGTGCCATAAAGTGGGCAGCTTCCCTCTGCCACCCGCTTCCACGACGAAACCTCACCTCAGACCCAGAAACAGTGGAGCCAGCCGACCACGAACTGAAACCTCTGAACCAAAGTAAACCTCCCTCTGTTGTTTTCCTCGTGTGTTTTTATCACAGTGATGAAAAGCTAACTAACACAAGGAGCTTCTCCTTTTAGGAAGAGACACAATCATTGTCATCCCAAGTCAACTTTTACCTACTATAATTCCTGGGTCACTGTTGGAAGAGGCAGAGAGGTGGGACAGAGCATCCCAACTCAAAGGGCCATGGTTGTTAGTCCTCAACACATTCAGTACTCTCCTTAAAACATTCATATATACTTCTAGGGAAATAGAAGGCAATGCACCCAGAAATGTTTCTAGTACCAAAGTTTTCCACCCACCCCAACATGGAGACTAGTCACATCTGAAACACAGCCTAGGCTAACAGGCTAGGGAAGAACAAGAGAAATCCAGAGCTTTGTTCCTCTTTACCTCGCTGGTATTTAAGTAATACTGGTCAAACAAAACCTACTTCACTAATGCATTGCATCCCAATCACAGCAAGATTGTGTAGCAATTAAAAATAGATTGATTTGAGCTGGGCATCATGGTGCACACTTGTAATCCCAGCCTTCAGGAGGCTGAGACAGAAAAATGGTGGTTTGTGGCCAGTCTCACCTCTTAGTAAGGTCCTTTGCAATTCAGTGAGACCTCGTTTCAAAATAAAAAATAAAAGTAGGGCTGAGGGTGTAGCTTGGAGGTAGAATGCCCCTGGGTTCCATCCCCAATATGGCAAAATATACATAATATTGATTTGGGTAGGGGTCAAATCCAGGTCTTGCCATTTACTTCATCATTTGTCAGAACTGCTTCATAGCCTGTAGACTAGTGCCATTTTTGTACCTCTATTAGATGGTAAAGATTGTATGAAATAATATCTACAATATATTAAGTAGACTGATCATCATATAGCAAAACACTCAATAATGCTATGTATTTCACTGCTATCGGCAAAGAGCACACATGGCACTCTACTTTTAGCACTAGAAAAAAGTTAGTCTAATCTTCTCATTTTAGTGATAAGGGAAGTGATTTGTCCAAAGTCATATGTATGACTTTGAACTCTTGTCTTTTGGCTCCTAGCTCAATGTACTTTCAACTACCTCTTTCTCCTCTAAGGGCCTTTGGAGATGCAATGAGAAATGTATTTAGTTTTGCTTCTGTTCCATAAAACATAATTCTTACCTACTTTGTTTGTGCTTCATCTCTCACCTTGATTCTTGGATGACTTTCAAGATTTTGCAGTAGTAAAAAAATTTTATGTGATATTTCACAACTGTAAATGGAAGTTTCTCATAAAATCTAAGTCATCCTCAATTCAGTCTCTTAAAGATGAATGCTATGTGACTTTTCTCGCCCTTTATCGATTTTATAGTGTGAATTCAGAGGGCGCCAAGTGTGCTCACCTGGTGGAATTCCATTTTCTTTGTCCCGTAGAGTCTGTTGGCGATGCTCAGGGTATAGTTGGAGCCTGATTGGTTGATTTGGGAGAGCAGGGTTGCAAACTCTGAATGCATCCTTCCAGCTTGGCTGCACTGTCACCAGTAAACAGAGACTGACAGGTTAAATTGATTGACTTCTTATCACTGGAGAGTCATAAATAAGGCATTAACCATCTGGAGAGCAAGATGTGCACACAAGGTCATGCAAACCAGAAGTAAAAGAGTGCAAAGTGTCTTTCCACTCTGGAATTTCTTTAGTACAGTAATCTCACCACCCTGTGACTTCGGCTACAGATGTCCATGCACAATTATATGCACTTTCCAGCCCTCACAGCTGAATTCCAAAGATGATGTTGTGAATAAGGAGATCCTAGCGGGGTATCCAGGGCAATGATCCAAGCTTTATGGTTTTTTTTGAGGCTCATAGATCATTTTTCCTCTCTGTCACACTCTTATCAACATCTTGGGTTTCCACGTGTTATATAATTAAACTCTTCTCTGACCAGGTCTCATGCAGTCACTTGTCCCTTGGTGGTGGCAATTCTGCTAAGCTTGCAGCTTTGATGGTCTGAAAGCTGGCTAAGAATGCCCTGACACTAGAGGAGCTATGCTTATATTCCCTGAAGCAATGGTTCTCAAATTGTGAGTTTTGGTCGCCTAGTAAAAAGTTGGGTTCTCTGAAGCAAGGTTTTGGTGAATCTACACACATTTATGTATATTTACAAGAAGTATCAAGCAACCATTTTCATATGATAGTTCTGTGTAACTGATATCAAAATGAGTTCCCTCACTGGAAAGAGCCAGGGAACATTGTCCCAAAGCATGTGGGTGGGGACCTCAAGCCCAGCATGTAGTCACATGGGGAAGTGTCAACGTCCTTTCTTGGACCCCTCAGTCAACCACAAAAATCTAACACTACCTGTATAAAGGCTGGCAGACTCAACAAGAGGTGCAGAGTGGAAATGTTTGAGAAAAGATGACATTAAATAAGTTAATAAAGTCTGGGAAAATTTATTATTGTTATTATTATAATTAAGGCAAACACTAAATACTAGTGATTATCAGGAAGAGAGAGACACTGGGGGAGACAGAGGTAGCTTCTTTATGGGTTAAAGAGGGCTTTCCTACCTCTATCCCTAGACTATTCTTTCCAGATTATCTTACATTAAAAGAGCATTTGAAATCTTAGCAATATTATTACCATACCTCAGATGAACCCTGAAATTCTGGCCTTAAGAATTTTGCAATTTGATTATAGTGGAGCACCTAGAAAAGAAAAAGGAGACAAATTAGTATCAAATGTAATAAATATATATCATATCTATTACCTACTTATATATTTATAGACTATATATATAGTCTATAAACTTGAGAGTAATAAGTATTCTTTTATTTCAGATCAAGATTTCTAGTGACAGTTAATGTTTAATAATATTTTCAAGTTCTGAATTAAGTTTATACACATCTTTATTTAACCTTCCCAACAACATTATTAGTGGATATCCTCATACCCATTTTTTGTTAGAGAAATTGAAGTCAAAAGATCAAAGAGCTTGCACCAGACCACTATACGCCTGGCTCCTTGGATTGAGCTCTTAGCCCCTCAGCTCTTCTGCCCCCCTCCTGCTCTCCTTGGACCACTACCTAGGACAGTGCCCATCTAGGGCCGGGTAAAATACTACACAGTTTTCCAGAATAATCAATAGTAAGACAAGCAAGTATCTCAGAAGGCCATCAGTATTATCCTATGTAACCTGAAAAGTCAACATTTTTCTTCAAGTCTCAGGTTTTCTGTCTGTAAATGGGGATAGCACTCCATACCTTCTACACAGAGTTCTTAAGAGGCAGTGTAATCATGAATATTTTTTAAACTCAATTAACTTTCAAAAGTTTCATTCAAAGTTTAAGCTTCTAGGGGAAGTTTAAACTTTTTTTGTGGTGGTACTGGGGTTCCTGGAAGCCCTTCTACCTCTGAGCTACACTCCCAGACCTATTTTATATTTTTTTTAAATTTGGAAACAGGGTCTCTTAAGCCAGCATGGCTGGCTTCAAACCTGCACGATCCTCCTGTCTCTGCCTCCCAAGCGCGGGGATTACAAGCGTGCGCCACCATGCCCAGTGGAAGTTTAAACTTTTACTAGGAATAGTACCATACATGTGTTCTCTACCCACGTTTTTTTTTTTTTTGGTGGTGGTGGTACTGGGGTTCCTGGAAGCCCTTCTACCTCCGGGATACACTCCCAGACCTATTTTTACATTTTTATTTGGAAACAGGGTCTCCTAAACCAGCTGCAGGATCCTCCTGTCTCTGCCTACCAAGCGCGGGGATAACAAGCGTGTGCCACCACGCGCGGCTCTCTCTACCACATTTGAATCCCTGGATGTTGGACCTCTGTAAGTAAACTACAGAGATTCACTTGTGGCACAGCTGATGGTAAAGAAGAGACTATATAGTACACATATTACCTCATTTGAATTACAATGTATTTCTTTTTTTTTTGAGAACATCAAGGTTATTTTTTATTTTAGGGCATTTCATTATTTAAACCATTTTTCCTTTCTGAGAAATATGATTTGCTCAAATGTGTCTTCTTTAACACCACATCAGTTTTCTTTCTAGAGGATAGAAGTAAGATGGCAGACCAGAGGGGACATGGAAGGGGACCCGCGGAAGACTCCGGGTTCTGGGAAGTCGCTGCTGCATTGCTTACCCTTTCCATCTGCTCGGCAGTGTTCCCTCTGGCACCAAGAAGGATCATACTTAGAGCATAAAGCAGACTCAGGGGAGAAAAGAAGATGTTCTCTCCTACATTGTTGCTGTTCAGCTCTTTGAACACATCCAGACAAAATTCTACGTTTGCTGTGCTGAGGGAGTCCATTTTTATGCCAAGCACTGCCTGAGAACAGAAAGGAGGACACATTTTCAGAATAGCACTTCTCTCTGCCGGATTCTCATCGTCAGCAAACACTTCCCCTCTCTGAACTCCAGGCGACCTTTCTCTCTTGGGTCACAGCCACCTCCTTGGCGGCTCCTTCTCGGTTTCTTGTGCCAGATCATTCTCCATTTTGAAGCTCTGAACATCCCAATAGATCAGGACTCAGATCCTGAGCCCCTCCTGCAAGTCTGCTCACACCCTAGCTGATCTCAATCACTTTCTTGCCATAAATGTCAGCTCAACTCAGCTTCTCCACATGGATGTCTAATAGATGTCTCACATTAACATGTGGAGAGCGAACTCCTCTCTCTGCCCTGCCCCCCTCCAGCCATCTTTGCTATAAATAGTCACTTAAATTTCTCCACTTCTCAGGCTAAGAACCTCGGGCTCATCCTGAAATGCTTTCCCGTCTTCATTCATATGCAATCTTTGAAAATGTTTTTTTTTTTTCTGGTTTCAAAAATATTCATCATCATAATTCGCAATAGCTAAAATATGGAACCAACCAAGGTGTTCATCAACAGATGAATGGTTTGCAAAATTATGGGAAATACACACAATGGAATTCTGCTCAGTTATAAAGAAAAAGAAAATCATGCCATTCGCAAGATGGAAAGACCTGGAGAACATTCTGTCGAGTGAGATCAGCCAAGCACAGAAAGAGAAGGGACAAATGTTTTCTCTGATATGCTCAAGCTAGAGAGTATTAGAGATACCAAAGGGACTCCAGATAATGGAGAGGAAACCTCAGCAAAGCCAGAAAGGAGGGGTAAGGGAGGAAGAAGGCTGAGGTTGATTAATGGAAAAGCTACATTCAAATGTGTGCGTACACATGAGTATAACATTGTTAATCTGGACACTCTGTTTTGGGAGGGAGGAAAAGAAGAAGCGAGGGGCGCGGGGAGAGCAACAAGATTGTGTAAATATACACCATTGTCAGCATGGTCCACTTATGATATGAGGCTATAATGCACCAATAAAATAAAAATAAATAAATAAATAAATCTTGAACATAAGGAAAAATATTCATCATCTGCCCACTTCCCACCTTCTCCAGTTTTACCGCTCTGGTCAGAGAGACCATCCTACCGCTCCAAAATATTGAAATTGTCTACTCACTTGGCTGCCTGCTTCAGCCTTTACCCTTCTCCATGATATTTTCTATTTGCATTTTTTTTTTTGCATTACTGGAGATTGAACCCGGGGACATTTTACCTCCAAGCTACACTCCCAGCCCTATTTTAATCTTTATTTTGAAACAGGGTCTCACTAAGTTGCAGAAAACCTTACTAAGTAGCTAAGGCTGGCCTGCAATCCTCCTGTCTCAACCTCCCAAGTACTGGGATTACAAGTGTTACCACTATGCCTGGCTTCCTCCATGATATTTTCTAAAGAAGTTATAGTGATATATTTTTTAAAGAATAGTTAGATGTATGCTCCCCTACTCAGAAACTCCAATGCCTTCCCCACCTCTTGGAGAAGAAACCAAGATCTTTCCATGACAGATGTGGCCCAAGTTCTCTCTCAGGCCTCCTCTCCTCACACTGTCCCACAAGCTCACTCTGCTAGACCCATCGCCTCCTTCCACTCCATCCACATGACAGCTATGTTGACCTCAGGGCCTGTGTACTTTCTCCTGTAGGATACCTTTCCCAAAGATACTCAAATGGCTCACTCCAGCAGCTTCTGTTCAGGCAGCATCTCATTAATAAGACTCTCTTGACCCTTCCACTTAAAAATAAAATCAGTCTAAACTGAGTGTGGTGGCCCATGCTTAAAATCCCAGTATTTGGGAGTTGGAGAAAAGAGGATCACATGTGTTCAAGGATAGCCTCAAGAAGATAGCAAGACTCTCAGTAACCTAGGGAAACACTGTTTCAAGAAAAAAAAATTTTTTTTAAGAACTCAGGGTGTAGCTTGGATGTATAATAACCCTGGGTTCAATCTCAAGTAGAAGGAAGGAAGGAAGGAAGGAAGGAAGGAAGGAAGGAAGGAAGGAAGGAAAAAGAAAGGAAGGAAGGAAGGAAATCAGCCCTCATTCCTCCATCACATTACCTTAATTTATTTTTTTTCTAGAACAAATCTCCACCTGACCGAATGACTACACGTGCATTTAGAGTCTGATCTCCCTTCAGGGTACCAACTCCACTACAGAAAGGACTGCATTTTATTTAAGCGCTTTATTCCAGCACCTAGGCCACCCCTGGCCACAGCGCAGCCACTCAATAGACATCCATGGAATAAATGAAGAGAGGATTTTCAATCCAGTAAGTGGGATGATATACAGGAGTGCGCAGAATACCGTGGAGCATGGATGAGGAGCCAGAACCAGCCTGAGGGACAGATAGGCCTCCTCGAGGAGGAGAAGTCCCTGCCACTCCCTGAAGAACGAGACAAGAGGCATCCACCCATATACTTGTAGAAGAGTACCCCCAACAGAAAGAATAGCGTGAGACCCAAACACCTGAAAAATATTGTGTATTACAGAAATCTGAAATAGGAAGCCAAAAGTAGGCAGGGACAGGCAGGTCAGTGTCCTTGGAAGCCTCACATGCCCCATTGTGGAGAAGCCAGACCACCCCAGATAGCTCAGGACAGGCATGGGCCTCCATGCCACCTGGTCAGGATCCACCAGCTCCATGGTGTTCGTAGTCTCCCTCCTCCTCCTCCTCCTCCTCCTCCTTCTTCTTCTTTCTCTCTCTCTCTCTCTCTCTCTCTCTCTCTCTCTCTCTCTCTCTCTCTCTCTCTCTCTCTCTCTCTCTCTCTCTCTCCCTCCTAGACTATATTTTTCTGATTCATTTCTCAGTGGCCACCTCCCTCCTACTCTCAGATTGCTCTACAGGCCACTACTGGAATTCTCCCATGCTTTTTCCACTAAACCTATCTTTCCTCTTCCTAGATGCCTTCAGATTCTCCCAGACAGCATTTTTGAGGTTTTGGCTATGTTTTTCATAATGGAGTTTGGATGCAGAGGCATTCTATCTCTGGGCAACACCCTCAACGCCTTTTATTTTATTTTACTTTTGAAACAGGGTACCCCCAAGTTGCTGAACATCTCCCTAAGTTTCTGAGGCTGGCCACAAACCTGCAGTCCTCCTGTCTTGCCTCCCAAGAACTGGGATTACAGGCATGCACCACCATGCCTGGCTCAGGCAGCATATTTTTAAAAAATATTGGTTGCCCACTATTCAGCCCTTCTTCTCCATTCTCGTCTTCTATGCTTAGAGAACCTTGTTTGAATATATATATATATTGGTGGTGGTACTGGGGTTCCTGAAACCCCTTCTACCTCCAGGCTACACTCCCAGACCTACTTTTTATATATATTTTTAAATTTGGAAACAGTGTCTCCTAACTCCTAAGCCAGCAAGGCTGGCTTCGAACCTTCGCGACCCTCCTGTCTCTGCCTCCCAAGCGCAGGGATGACAAGAGTGCCCACCACGCCCAGCCTTGTTTGATGCAGATATCACGCAGTTCTGTGCTTCAAAGATAGAGCCTCCCTCTCCAGTTCCCTGGAACAAGCCTGGATTCGCACAAACCAGTTGAGATAATTCTTTATCTCAGGTCAGTGACCAGTTTAGGACTCAAAAGGTACTTAATTCTTCCCAGCTAAACAGGAAGAATGGGTGTGGTGGCACACTTCTATAATCCCAGTATTTGGGAGGCTAAGACAGGAAGATTGAAGGTTAGAAGCCGGCCTCAGCAATTTAGGGAGACCGTCAGCAACTCAGTAAGACCCGGTTTCAGAATAAAAAATGATATAGGGCTGGGGTTTGGTTGTGAGGTCAAATGCCCCTGTGTTCAATGGCCAACCCCCCCCAAACACACACACACACACAACACACATACACACACACACACACACAACACACATACACACACACACACACACACACACACACACACACACACACACATACACACACACAGCAGAAGGAAAGAATTCTAGAGGGCTTCTGGGAAACCCTTCCCTCTGACAGGAAGCCTCCCACAGGAGGAAACCGGCCTTTGTCTTCCTGGTACAGTTGTGTCATCTGCATGACACTCCTCTTACAGCAGCTGTTTTGTGACCATGAGGTAGCCAGCCAAAGAGGGTAACAGCATGCCAGAGAGCAAAGCCGGAGGGAGAGACACCTTGAGTCCGGGTGACCCAGCAGCGAGTGGGTGGACTCACAGCCCTGTCTGCCCTGCCCTGGATTTTTTGTCCTGTCAGGAGAAAGCTTTTCCTCTTATTTAAATAAGCCATTTGGGTTGAGTAATCAGTCACTTCCTACAAGCCAAAAGCATCCCAACTTGCTTTAGACATTTCTTTATATACCCGTGTCCACCAAGGCCAACCAGCCCACTGACGCTACGTGCAGACTGTCCTATTCTTTTCTCTTTTTAGTCCCCCAGGAATCTGAATAGTTTCTCCTATGACCTCCGACATTCTAGGCTACAGCCCTGCCCTATTCTAGAAACTTAGTCTAGGCCTATATTCCCTAGGACATTTTAACAAATGACCAGTATTGGTCTCCACCGCGTCCATTGCTTTTCATCATGAATTTTCTTGTTTTCAGCCCATGTATATTTGAGCTAAGCCCAGTTTTGTATTCTGCCGTGTGGCCTCATTTATCACTGATCCAAGCAGGGTATACTTCTCACCAAAACACAGTACTCTGAGCCCTGATGGTCAAACAGAACTAAGAAAGTGAGGTTCTCAGACCTGGGGAAGGAAAGAGATCCTGGGACTCATCCCCTGTCAGATAGAAAAGGACCCAAAGAAAATGTGTTTGTTTTGTACTTTCAAAATAATGAACTGAGTGTGGTGGCACATGCTTGTTATCCCAGCATTCGAGAGGCTGAGACAGGAGGATCACAGTTCAAGACTGCCTCAGCTACTTAGTGAGGCCCTTTGCAACCCACTGAGATTCTGCTTCAAAATAGAGAATAAAAAATAGGGCTGGAGGTGGAGCTCGGAGGTAGAACACCCCTGGGTTCACTCCTTGGTACTGCAAAAAATAATAATAAAAATAATCACTTTGTCCTTGATTTTGTTTGGTGACTTTAATAATGAAAGTTTATCCTATAAGAAAGCGTGTTTCAGCCAGACCCTTCCCTTATTATATTCTGTACCCTAGTGGATGGAGTTGGCTAGTGGAGCCAGATTCTGTAATATATCTCAGATTTACAAGCAAATGTAAATTTGTTTTTCTTGCTAGGTGTGGTGGGGCATGCCTGTAATTCCAATACTAGGGAGGCTGAGACAAGAAGATCACAGGTTCTTGGCCAGCCTCAGCAACTTAGGCTCTGTCTCAAAGTAAAAATTAAAATAGAGCTAGGGGTGTGACTCAGAAGTAGAACATCCTTGGACTCAATCCCCAGTACCTATATATACATATATATAGTAAATATATATATATATATATATATATGTATATATATATATATATATATATATAATTTCTTAAATGTATGACCATTTCATTACTATAAAACAGTCTGCCCACATATGATTATTAGCATAGGTGGTATGAGCCCTATAGTTACTGAGGCCCCTAAGGAAAGACTTTGAAATAAGCTAATAGAAGACTCATTATGCTCTCAGCATTTATGTAAATCTATTTGTTTGATTTTTTCTAACCACAAGTATGGAAGGCTGAAATGATCACACTCCTCTGTCTTTGGCCTAAGCCATCACTGAATAACAAAGACCTTTCTCTTCTTCCCTTATTGCCTTGGGCCTATTTCCTTGTTTTTCCTCTCCATTCCCATAGACAACACTTTGCATTGGTTTAAAAAATATTCTCTTATAGGCATATATTTTTGTCTAATATTGATTCTTTATATTCATGCAGTTTTTTTGGCGGTACTGGAGATGGAACCCAGGGGCATTCTACCTCTGAGCGACACCCCCAGCCCTATTTTTTATTCTTTTATTTTGAAACAGGGTCTCGCTGAGTTGCAAAGGGCCTCACTTAAGTAGCTGAGGCTGGCTTTGAACCTGCGCAATCCTCCTATCTCAGCCTCCCAAATTCTGGGATTACACGCATGTGCCACCACGCCCGGCTTATTCATGCACTTTTTACATATTATTAACGAGCTTCTATTAAGTGGTCTTTTGCTCACCACTCTATTTTTAAGATTCATCCATGTTACTCTGGAAACGTCACCTTTTCCTCCTCATTGATCTTTTCTCATGCCTCCACCATATTTCTGTCTCTCTGTTCCCCAGGGAAGGACACCACAGCTTCACAGCAGTGATGAGCATCCTCGTACACGCCCACTTACGCGCCTGTCAAGAATTTCTTTTTAAAGGCAATGACTGGATTAAAGGGCTTGTGCATGTGCCAGCCACTGCCCTCAGAATCTTAAGTCCTGCAAGGCCAGCCGTGTTTCTGCAGTTCTGCAGAGGAGGCTGCAAAGAATGGGTGGTCCACACGCTGTCATGAAGCACAGAAGATCTGAACATCTTCTGAAACCATCTTGTCTGAAACCTAAGTTCCTCCTACTCACTGCTGTAGTTATTCAGAGAAGCGATTATTTGAGATAAAATGATTTAGTTTGACTGTCCCCAGCTTATTAAGGGCATTGTCTTCTTAGAAAAATTAAGAGATTTTTTTGAAGACACAAAGCATTAAGAGACATAATTAACAAATATGGTATTATTGGCCTTACTTCACAGTTAGATCTTACAGCTCTTTAATAATTCATCTCACAGTACAAAAATGGGATATTATAGGTTCAACTATTATAAAATAAATTATTGAAAAGCTCTCCTTAATATGTGGAAGCTAGGAAGAAGAAGAGTCATAGGAGGAACTCCAGATGAAAAAAGGAGAAACTATAGATGAGGAAACAAGGCAACCTAACAGAGGGGGATGGGAGGGGAAGAGGGAAATTCCCTAATGTACATGATGTACATTCACAAACATGTCAAAGTCAGTCACTAAGCCAAACACGAGAAGGAGGGAAGGGGAGGGAATAGGGTGGGAATTAGGGAAGGGCTAATTGAGTAATGTATGCACCTTTACCCCATTAAGATGTAGGACTACAATGCACCAATTAAAAAAAGAAAAAAAGAAACTCATGAACTTTGGTGTTTGGCAGATTAATTGGTAAGACAGAGATTTTATTGTCATTAATATGGCAATAAAGATGTCTGCTATTTCTATTTATTTTCCACAATTCTAACTTTCTAGCTGTTAGCAGAATTCTTTCACAACAAAGTCCGAATATTAATCATCTATTCTATTAATTATTTTACCAGGGCTTAAACCCAAGAGTGTTCTACCTCTAAGCTATATCTCCAGCACTTTTTTTTACATTTTGAAGCAGAGTCTTGCTAAGTTGCTGAGGCTGGCCTCAAACCTTCAGTTCTCATGCCTCAGCCTTCCAAGTACTGGAATTATAGGTGTACACCACCAACACCCCAATATTCTGATTTTATGCAGTAGCTTTTGTTGACCATATCCTCAGCATCTAAGCAGCTATATTTATGGGTATAAAGGAATGTGTGGGTGAAGGCACAAATTTGGGTTCATTGAATATACTGGCTTTTCTCACTAGATTGAACATTTCTTGAGGGCAGGGAAAATGTGCCAGTATATTATCAGGGTCTCCATCTTCCCTCAGTAATCCACAGAAAATAGAGAAATCAACATTCTGGATATTTCACAACTTCTATACTATGTCATATTTCCCAGTCAGTTTCAGGGAAAAAGAACTCACACAAGACAGAGGTCCCAATGCACATGGAATTATCAATCTTATCAAAGATGAACAGACCCCAATAAGGTCCCAGTCTAGTGATGAGGGGAAGTTGGAAGTGCCCTGGAAGCAGAAGAGATTCAAACTGAGTCCCAATAGAGGGAATGAATTGTAGGAAACCTCTTTGGGGGTACCTTTCTGTCTGCTCTTTAGGGTAAAAAAATCTCTACCAAGAAAATGGGATGTGTTCCCTGAAGGTGTGAGGCAGGGTGGAAAAAAAAAGATGTCTCCACTGTAGTCCTTCTGGGCTACAAGGGAGATTTATGAGAGAAACAACACTCTGTGAGGAGGGGAACAGGTCTCAGCAGAAGATACTGACCCTGAACTATAGGACTATAGGGCAGGTGCATCTCCAGCAAAGACCTCAGCTTCCCACAACCTGGGATGCAGTCTTCCCAGGCAGGCTCCTGCCCATCCACAGGACCCTTCTCCCATGAAAGCTTGTCTAGTGTCTGCCTTACCTCCCCAAAATTAGAACTATTCTTTTACTTCCATCCTTTGTAAATTTTACACTTGCTCCCTTCCAGAAATGCTAGAAATTTCAGAATGCGCATCTCATCACATAAATATAAACCAGGACACATTATGGCCATGTATAAGAATACACATACTATCTAAGGAACTACTTTTACAGCCATAAGAAAATAAAGCTGAGCGCCAGTAAGATAAATTCTTTTGAACATGTAGCAATTATTAAAGCCAGTTCAGTGCAGTTAAGATCATCTAGGAAGCTAAGAAGAGCTTCATTCAACAAGAGGACACAGCCATGTATGACTAGCTCTTTTTCAAACACAGATCATCATTAAGTAGAAGACACCAAAAGCATTCCATTCCATTAAGCACAGCAGAGATTTGAAATCAAGTGAGCCTGTTGCGAAGATTTTTAAATGCCCTGTTATTAATGACATTCAAAGACGTTAATGGATTCATCAAGCGGGCAGCAAAAGCCACGTTTATTAAAATTACACACACACATACAAAAGCCACACTTTACTCCCATCTGTTCCCCTTTGACAAGCTGGGCTGAGATAAGGTACAGAAATATTCCTCTTTACCTTTGCTGCTTTCCGCTGGAGGTGAATTGGACAGCTTGGCAGGTTGGGCTGCCACTGTGTCCTTCAAAAGGAAGTGCACGCCTTCACTTTTTTCCGCCCCTCCCTTTCATTTGTGTCCTTAGTGAATCATCTGGCACCTACCAGGCAGGAAGCCCGGCTCTGAGAAGGAAATCCTAAAGGCCAGCAGAGCAGCTTTGAGGCTCTCGGGATGGCCAGTGCTCTCTGAAGAAGCACTTAGTTCTTAACCTCCCTCTGTGTCACCAATAGGGAAACATTAACAGTCCTAGTCTTTATTTAAGAAAAGCAAACTGGTTTTGTTATTGTTGTTGTGGTGGTGGTAGTGGTGGTTTTGCTTTGTTTTGGGTTTTGTTTTAGTGCTAGGAATTGAACCCAGACATTCTGCTTCCAAGCTACATCCCAGCCCCAATTTATTTATGTACTTATTCATTTTATTTGGAAACAGGGTCTTGCTAAGTGGCTGAGAGTCTGACTAAGTTGCTGAGGCTGGCTTGGAACCCACAATCCTCCTCTCGCAGCCTCCCAAGTACTGGGATTACAGGCATGCGCCATCACACCTTGCCAAACTGTCTTTCTGAAAAGAATAACATCAACGCATCCAGTTGGCGGCGCCGTATTCAAAATTCCAAGAACTGCCAGTGTTAGGGCACGTGACAGGAAACTACTCAACAGGAAAGATTCCGGTGGCGAAGGATGTTCTCTGGTTTGTGGCACCTTCAGCCAAATCTTCTGTCCACTTGTACACAGAGTGTGTGTTTTTATGTAGAACTTCAGCAAACTGCTGGCAGGTAAATCCTGTCCCATAAAACACACACACACACACACACACACACACACACACACACACACACCCCATACTCAGCCCAGTGCTATTCTGTGGTTTTTGTTTAAAGGCTTGGTAGGAGCAACGAGCCATCATTACCTATTGTAAATTCTAGGCTGAGACATAATTCAGAAATAAATGGGGAAGAAAAACTACAGAGGAGAGGTAGGAATGAGAGCTGTCGACACAAAATGCCTGAGCCAAGAAATCGCCAAAATTAGTGTTATAAAAAGCCCCATTCCCAGGGGTCAGTCTTGTCCCTGTAACACACAGCCCAACTTCTCCCAAATGGCAGCATTGCCACCTCGAGCTGTGAAGGTGGACTGCACTGTTTGTGATAGGAGAAAATCGGTGTGGCACTGATTTTGCCCATCACTTTCAGCATGCAATGTGTCAAAAATTTCCTGTCAAAAATCAAACCGTTCTACAAAATACAAGGACCAGAGGAGCCGGGCATGGTGGCACATGCCTGTACTCCCAGCACGTGGGTAGCTGAGAAGATCGCAGGTTCAAGGCCAGGCTCAGCAATGTAGCAAAACTCTCAGCAACCTAGCGAGACCCTGTTTAGAAATTTAAAAAAAATAAAGAAAGGGCTGGGGTGTAGCTTGGTGATTGAATACCCCTGGATTCAAGCTCCAGTACCAGAAAATAAATAAATAAATAAATAAATAAATAAATAAATAAATAAAATCAGAAGGCTTGGTTCTAAAATTATGGTTTCATTATCCATTGGTTCACAAGGTCCTCACAAAAATAACTGTACACAGCCAGGCATGGTGGTGCACACTTGTAATTCCAGTATTCGGCAGGAAGAGACTGGAGGATCTGGGTTCGTAGACAGCTTCAGCTACTTAGTGAGGCCCTCTGAAACTTAGTGAGAGCTTGTTTCCAAATAGAGAATAAAAAATAAGGCTTGGGTGTAGTTAGGAAGTAGACTGCCCCTGGCTTCATCCCCAGCACTACAATAATACTAATACTAATACTGATAATAATAATAATAATTGTACACAAGCAGCCACACAGAATCGATTGGATCTACAACTCTTCTATTCTGTTTTTTTTCTTTTTTTCTTTTGAAAAATGTTCATGCTGAACTTACAGTCCTCATTCAGATTCCCAAGTATTAGGATTATAGGCATGTGTCATCATGCCCACTTGTTGTTGTTGTTGTTGTTGTTGTTGTTGTTTGGTGATGGTGGTGAAATTTAATTCAGGGATATTCTACATCTGAGCTATGCCCTGAACTCTATTTTATTTTTATTTTGAAATAGGACCTCTCCAAGAGGCAAAGGCTGGCCTTGAACCTCCAATCCTTCTCTTAACCTCCTAAGTACTGGCTTACAGGTGTGAATCACACCTGGCTGGTCCTCTACTTTTTTATTATATTTTCACCTCTCTTGAAAGTCCACAAGTTGTGCTGTCTAAGTATTAGTCTCATCAAAGAAATTCTTTTTAGATCTTTAATCTAGACTGTATGTATGTTATTTTCCCTATTAGAGAGGAAATACTTTTTTTGACTGCAAAAAGATGCCTCTTAGCACAACACTCTTTGACCCTCTTTACTTTCTTATTCCTTCCTCTTCCCACCAGGTCTTAACCGGGATTCTTTGGGAGTAGAGCAGTAGACAGCCTCACCCGCATGAGGTCTGTTTGTGAACCGATCCAGGAAACAGAAATAGGGGCAAAAGAGAAGTCGAACAGGGAAGGAGGAAAAGCTATTATGAATATTGTTTTATCAGATTGGCCCCTGGTACCTGATTGTATCTCAGAGCGGCCCACCCAGAGCGAACCATAGGGGAAGCACTGAGCTATTGGCTTTCTCCCCATAGTCAAGGAGGCTCCGTGCGTGCTAGATTGGACTGGAACCACACTTTCTTAGTACGAAGTGGAAATGACATGCTAACAAATGTATTGTGCTGTGATTTGCAAAGTTCCACCTCTTAGGTCTCCCAGATCCTTGGGATGTGTTCCCCATAATGAACTTTCACTCTTCACAAAAGTTCCACCATTTTCTGACAGGACATTTTCAATAAATCAGGATTTTTTTTTCTATAAGACACTGCCATTCTTACTTTTCTAAGAAAAAAGAAATTCTTTAAAAAGAAGTTATGTCATGATTTCTTTTTAATTAATCCAGAATTTTTAAAACACCTAGATCACTTTCGATTTCTTCCCATTATCCCCTGACAAAGACATGGATATTAAAAAGGAAGATAGATGCACAAGGCACAGACCCAAGGAAAATAACAAAGCTTTATTTTATTTTCCAGGGGATAGAGAAAGAGCCCTTCAACTCTAATGAGTCCTTCTAAGGCCCTAAAGGGAAGATACTTCAAGCCCTCATGAGCCTCATTACTTTAGTCTACACACTTGGAAAATGTTTCTCAGGTAAGCCAAGAGGAATCTACCACAAGAAACACAAACCAAGAGAGAATTGGTCTTGTAAAACTACCCTGTAAAACTCACCAGTAGACAGTGTTAGAAAAGGAAATGAGCCCAAAGGGGGCAGAAGATACTCACGATGCAGACGTGAGGTGGTGTGTACACAAAGAGCAAAACTCAAAACATCAATGACGAAGAGGCAAAGACCTGCCCTTCACTGAGAAATATGTGAGTGTCCAAAGAGCACAAAGCTCTCAGCACCATGAGTCATGAAAGTAATGTGAATAACAAACACAGATACCACATCACACCCACCAGAACGAGTAAGTAAGAAAGATTGACAACAGGCACATAGAACAATCCACTCTCCCACCATGCCCACTCACTTTGGGAAAATGCTATGTTTGGGGTTTTTTTTGGGGGGGTTGTTTGGTTCTTTCTTTCTTTCTTTCTTTCTTTCTTTCTTTCTTTCTTTCTTTCTTTCTCTTGATACTAAAGGTGAACCCAGAAGTATTCTACCTCTGAAATATACTATTTTCTAGTTTTTTATTTTAAACAGGTTCTCATTAAGTTGCTGAAGGTCTCACTAAGTTACCAAGGCTGGCATCAAACCTACAATCTTCCTGTCTCAGCCTGCCAAGTACCAAGATTACAGTTTTGTGCCAACACAGCTGATAGTAAAGTGCCAAGTTCTTAAAGAGTCAAATATACATTTACCCCGTGGTCTAGAAATTCCTCAAAGAATCTACTAATGACAAGTGAAAACATGGCCACTCTCCGCTTTGTATAGAGTATTGAAAATAACTAAACCTAAGAGCCACACACTGATGTCCAGTAAGAGGAAAAACCGTGAACAAACTATTTATAGTCATGCAGTAGAACATGAACCAACATTAAAATAAGGAAAACAGTGGTCCACACAACAATGCTGATGAATCGCAGAAGCATTGTACTGAGGGGGAAAAATCAGTTACAAAAAGGTGCAAGCTTTTCACCCAAACTGACATGAAAACAAAACTCACAAGTACTTGCATTGGGTAAGGACTAAGAAACGGTAAAAGAAACTTTCTGGAATAATAGAAATGTCTCATTTCTTGATAGGAGTATGGGTTACATGTGTCCACGCTTTTCTCAAATTTGACTGAACCTACTGATTTCACTGGTCATAAATTACACATCAATAATAGTGATTTGTTCTAAATGCAACTTCCTGTTTTGAGATTGCTGTGGACTCGGTCATATGTCCTTGTGAAAAGTTATACAAAGATTTAATGTAACTTTTAGCCAGTTTCTCTCAAGGGTGAAGTATAGTGCAAGGTGTCAACCAGGATACTGGCACTAGCACAGTCAAGGTACAAGATATTGCATCACCACAAGGGTTCCTCTAGCCACCCTTTCATGCTCACACCCACTCTACCCTATTCCTATTCTCAAAGCCTGGTATCCACTAATCTGGTCCCTATTTTTTTATATTTGCCATTTTGGTAATGTCATATAAATGGAATTGTACTACAGTTTGCAACTTTTGGGGTTTGACATGCTTTGTTCACTTTTGCTCACTTTATGTTCACTTTTGTTCCATAAAGTCTCTGAGATCCACTAGGTATTTTCATGAGTCTCTTCTTTTTTATTTCTGAGTAGTCGGATATGGTATGGATAGAGACAGTATGTTTAACCATTTCCTGGATGAAGGATACCTGAGTTGTTTACCTTTGTGGATATTGCAAATAAAACTGCATCCTATAGTCATCATGTTTTTTAAAAGAAATTATCATTTTTTAAGAATAGCTCTACCACTGAGTGCGGTGGTGCACACCTGAAATTCCCGTGTTTGGGAGGCTGAGACAGGATGATTGCAGGTTCAAGATCAGTCTTAGCAACTTAAAGAGCCTCTCAGCAACCTAGCAGAAACCTTTTCAAAAAAAAAAAAAATGGGGCTGGAATGGGAGTGTAGGTTGGAGGCAGAATGTCTCTGTGTTCAATCCCCAGTAATCTCCCCCCCACAAACACATACACAAGTAGCAGCACCATTTTGTATCCCACCTGCCACTGAGTGAATAACCTAGTTTTCCACATTCTCTCTAGCTTTCAGCATCACCACAACTTTTAAGCGATGGCCATTCTGACCTGTGTGTTTTAGTTGTCGCTGTTATTGTTTATTTTTGCGTTGAGTTTTGGGCAGGATTATTTGTCTATTTATGGATTCTGCAGCCCCATTGATTGAAAAGGCTAAACTCCCCCTCAATTAGTTACTTTTGCACCTCTGTCAAAATCCACTGGGCATATATATGTGTGGGTCAATTTCTGTATTTTCCATTCTGCTTCATTGATCTTTGTGACTGCCTCAATTAATCAATACCACACAGTCTTGTCGACTACATGTATATAAAAAGTCTTGAAACTTGAATTGACTGAACTTTGCTACTTTATTCTTACTTTTCAAAAATAAATATTTAAAAATCGCTTCCCAGTGGTATCAGGCATAGTGCTAATTTTAAAATACTACCTCTTATCTTGGCCTCTTACACTGGTGGTCCTCAATGAACCTTAGTTTTCATACTTTTTGTACTCTCCCCCACTCCATGACTGGTTTAAATATTAGAATAGGTCAAAAATGATATTTTGTTAATACATCCATTTCTTGCTTTCCTATATACTAGAAATAAATAATTGTAATTTAAAAACACAGCACTGCTTTCATTAACACAAAAAAGAAACATTGACGTATAAATCTAACAAGATAATGAAAGGCTAGATAAAAAAAACTGAAAATTTTTGATGAAAGAATTCAAAGAAGATCTCAATAAATGGAGAGATAGATCTTGTTTATAGATAAGAACACTTAATTGCATTAAAGTATCCGTTATTTCCAAATTGATCTATAGATTCAACCAATTCCAAATCAAAATTCCAAAAATTACTTTGCATGTATCTGCAACATGATTATAAAACTTGTAAGGAAAGTCAAAAGACCTCGACTAACCAACACAAATTAAAGAAAAAGGGTGATCTTTTCTTGGTAAAGAATTAACACTAACCAAGTTTATAAATTACAATAAAGCTACAGTACTCAGGGAAATATTTTATTGGTGAAATAATGGGTGAGCAAATCAATAAAATATAAAAGCACCCAGTAATAGACCTACTGATCTCACTCTGAGAAATGAGCACGTTTTGGGTAAACTAAACTATACACAATAAAGGCAAAGTGATTTCTGGTGGTTCCCAGAATTCTTTCCTAATTCTCCTTTAAAGCCTTGTTTGGATGTTTTTCTAATATTTACTGAGCCCCTACTGCATGTCAGGTCCTGTTCCTCGCATGGTGCGTACAGCAGAGAATGCAACCACTACATTGACTGCAGTGGTTTCCTGGGAATTGGTGAGCTGGACTGCACCAGACTGATTTAACCATCAGCAGGCTTTGAAAATCCTCCTTTGGCATCCTTGCACATGGATCCTGATGTTATTGTTACAAAAATGAATAAATGATAAAGATAGTAATAGAAAAACCTTTATTATTCATTATTGACAGAAAATTCTCAGTCTCCATCTCTAGTGCAGATTTTTAATATAGCACCTGCTACAAGTATATTGAAGCTGAGTTTTTGCTTCCACAGCTGCTTAATGTTTCTGCTTTAGCAAAACTGTTTGACCTAAAAAAAAAAAAAAAAACACTTCTCTTGCCATCTATGAACCCTGAAGTTTCTTTTTGGGAAGTAAGATGCTTCTTTCTCATTCATCTGCCTTTTTGCCCATATCTTGCCTGGAGCAGTGAGAGACAGGGTGTACAGTGCAAGGAACACCCACGGTGCCCAAACTAGGCATCTGTGTTCTTCTATGAGCCCCTTAAGGCCCTCGGATGCCCACAGACCTGGGGTTTTAGAGCATTCTTGTTGGTTCGATTTACTAGGATGGCTCTGCCTCCTGAGTTTCTCAACCTCTCAAAAACTCACCATCCTCCAGCCTATCTTGGTGCCGCCCTCTGTTTTTGTGCTTCTTAATGACTGCATTCCACAGTGTTTGTGTTAGTGGGTTGGGAGGCAGAATTTGGCTTGTCAAATAAAGGCTTACCAGAGAAGAGCATTTGTCTTGTTTTATAGCTTGCCATCCTGTGTACTGAGTAACGCTGAGATCAGGAAATAAGGAGCACTGTGTGTTGCTGTGAGATCAGGAAATAAGGAACACTGTGTGCTGCTGTGACCTGAGATTTGTGTGTACAATAGAGTCAGGTGGAGAGGAGGAAAAGGAAGAATGGGAGGAAGGAAGGAAGGAAGGAAGGAAGGAAGGAAGGAAGGAAGGAAGGAAAAAAGATAGCTTGGGGAGGGGAAGAAAGGGAAGGAAGGATGGATAGTTTGGGAAGGAGGGAGTGAGAGAAGGGAAAGAGTAAAGGAAGGAAGGGAGTGAGGGGGAGGAAAGAAAAGGAAGGAAGGCAGGGAGGGGCAAGAAATACAGAGAAGGAAGGAAGAAGGAGAGGAGTCTGGAGTAGAAGGAAAATGGGTTTCTTCTTAAGGCGATATTCAGATCACAGTGTAAATGATACAGAGATATTCAGCAATTTAATAAATTTACTCTTTTCAGAGAGATAAATATATGTATCATATCTACCTGGAAGCTGCTAATCTTGCTTCCAAGATCCTGTTGGTTCCAAAAGCCTCTGGTTGTGGAACCAAGGGCTCTCTGATTACCTACATCTCACAGCTCGTCGTATCAGCCCAGAGCATCTGCGAAACGAGATACTATAAAATTAAAAAGATTCAAAAAAGAGTAACTTATTTAATAAGGGTAGATCACTAAAAATAGGATGAAAGGAAGAGGAGAAGGTGCTAGATTCAATGTGGAAGGGTCTTAGTGGGAAGATAAAGAGGGGTATGTGTCCTGGGGGCAAGCACAGAGGGAGAGACGGTTGGAGAGCTAAGGAGAAAGAGAAAAGGAGCCGACAACAGGCCCCAGCAGGGACACGGGGGTTGAGACCACGTCCCTTAGTTTGCTGATGGAAGTCAGCCTACTAGACTGGGCAATCTTGGGTAAACCCTCCCAGTCTCATTTTCCTCAGTGGCAAATCATGGTAGGTAGATGCAATCATTTTCTGTAGTCCCTTCTCTGTCCAGGTTTCTTCCTGCAGCTGGCCCCTCGTGAGGCCACAACTGGGCAGACCTACTAAAAAACTTAATGCTGCTTGCTAGTATTTTGTTGAATTATTAATTAGATTGTAGGTTTTTGCCCTTTCTGTATATGATGTCACTAAATTTATGCTTGCCGCTAATCTTGCTTCCAAGATCCTGTTGGTTCCAAAAGCCTCTGGTTGTGGAACCAAGGGCTCTCTGATTACCTCCATCTCACAGCTCGTCGTATCAGCCCAGAGCATCTGCGAAATGAGATACTATCCTATCAAGAGTTTACAAAGTGTTGAATCCCCGGATGCTGTAATTGTCCCAGTCACAGATGTCAGAAGACTGGCCTGTTGCCTAAGTGGTTGCTTCGCAGGGAAAAGACAAAGTAGGATTTCTTCTTCCAATTACCTGGCACAATGAATAGAGACAAGATGTCAGCACTTGTGGCTCATGTTTACACAGTTTATTAAAGAACAAAAGCTTTCAGAATAACTGGAGCATGATCACCTAGAGGCTAAATACTGCAAAGAGTATTTAGGCTTTGGGACTCATTGTGTTTCAACAATGGTCCCCAGATCTCCTGGGCCACTTCACAGAGAATCAAAACCAATATCTTGCACATTGAGCCTAAAGACATTCAATGCCCTGGGCTCTCAAGTTACTTGGTCACATTATTTAATGTGTATGTGTTGGCAAATATTACCTAACTTGTGGTGGCTGAGAAGCATGAGGGAGGAATCTGTGTTATTTTCCTTTTCTTCTTTTATGGAACACAATATTGGCTCCGAATAAGTATACAAACCATAACTGATTAATTAGTGATAATGAATAGACAAATTATTACTGAACAAGTGATCAAGTCGTAGTTCTATGCAAGCAGATATAACAGAACTGCTCACTCTGTCCTGTCTAGCCCAATCCTAGTTGCTTCAACCACTGGGAAAAAAAAATGTTTCTCACTTTGCTAAATGTAAAATATAAAAGAGTGGGTTGCATCCTTACTGAAGGAACCCAAAGGGAACCAGAGCTCATTTAGGCCAAACATCTCATAGAAAGAAGAAATGAGAGCTTGGAGTTGACTGAGCCAGCATGTTGTTTAGGGGTTGCACAAGGACAGAAACCAGTTAGCACTCAGTTCCCCATGCTAACCTGATCTCTTTACCTTGATATCTGAATTCTTCTTTCTTTCAACAGCTGACTATATCCAAGCAAACAAGCCTTGTATAAAATTCTAGGGGTATCCTTTCTCATCTGAAAAAAAAGAATGCCTTGTATGTTGTTGTATATTTAATATTTAAATAAGAGAGAGACTTCCAGTCCAGACAAGATGGGATGGACTCATTTGTCCCTGGTCCTGACACTAAGTACAAATAGATGCCCCAGAAATCACATAAGAGACAGCCAAGGGCATCCTCTGAAGGGTGCTGAGCACACATGTAAGCTGAATTGTGACCCCAGACCCCAAGAAGCAACATGGCAGCTCAGCATATCATATCTGCTCACCCAACAGAAGGTGAGAACCATGTGCTACCTTTCCTGTATTAGAGAGCAGTCAGGTATGCTCTTTTCCCTTCCTCCTCTCCTGATGGAGCAGGAGTCTCTTTGTCAACACCAGGAAACCTGTGGATATCTGGAGCAAATGAGTGCTCTGCAAATAAAAATATATCAGAGGATGTGTTCTTCTTCTCCTGAGACTCACCTCTCTCTTGGAGAGGTACTAGATGGCCAGATAATTTGAGGGAAACAAGAAGGCTTATAGAAACTTTGAGGTCAATGAACAAGGGAATTGACTCAAGATAATAAAGAGATTTGGAAGCATGATTGGGAGAAGAGCTGAGCATGACTTCAATAGTTATAGATTAAGACCATATGCTTCTCCACAATCCGATGAGCTGGCATGATCCATCCCTATTCAGTCCATTGTTGATGTGGCTCTCTCTCCTGGGATCCTCCCCTCATAAGATTCCCATGGTGTTTCTCCACTAGGGGTGTGGAGGAAAATGGTCATCCTAGCTCTTACTGTGAAGAGGAAAAGCCATAAAGTTATTTTGTCCCAGGAAGTCTGTTCTATTGGGTTTCCATCACAGCCCGAGCCACCTCACAGTACCAGTCACGTGGCCAGATGGGCTTCCATGGAAAGCTCACAACACTGTAACCAAATTTTTTCTCCACTGGATCTTTTCCTCTTTGGTCCCAGCTGGGTCACCAAAATGATATGGGCTGTCCTCTTATTGGGTTCTTGTCCAGTGGATATTAATGAATAAAGCCCAAGGACTAACAAAAAAGAATAGAAATATGAAGGTTTATTTTAAGCCAAGGAAATACTGAAGACAAAAACAGCTTCCCACACACACAGGGGGAAGGAGTTCCCTAAAGAGAATAACCGCTGACGTTGCTGGGAGGTGAATTTTTAAACGTTATTGAGGTTTCTCAACTGAGCATTTATGATTAGTCAGAGTTGGATCTTGGGGGATCAATGTCTTTTGATCCTTACTTTAAATTGGTATCCTGCGCGCTGATGGGTTCTAATCTCCTGGCACCATTTTTCTGCTCACCTTCCCACTCACCTCTTCTCATCGATTTTTATACAGGTTGTCCCCAGAATGCAGCTCACAGAGGCGACACAGATGGCCTCTTTTAACGTTTCCTGCTCCCAGTTCCTTTGCCCTGCCTCAGCACCGTCAAGACAGGGATCTGCCCCCTGGGGCACTTCTGTCCCCAGCCTTCTGTAACTACCACTCTACTCTCAACTTCTATGAAATCAACATTTTTTAGATTCCACCTATGAGTGAGATTTGGAAGTACTTCTTTTTCTGCACCTGACCTATTTCACTTAACATAAGGCTTTCCAATTCCATTCATGCTGTGGCAAATGATAAGATTTTATTATTTTTAATGCTGTATAGCATTTTACTGGAGATATATATATATATATATATATATATATATGCATATACATTTTCTTTCTCCAAACATGTGTTGATGGACAGCAAGGTTGATTCCATATCCTGGCTATTGGTTATGGTGCTGCAATAAACATATCAGTGTGGATATCTCTTCATCATACTGATTTCACTTCCTTCTGATAATATATTCAGTAAGATTTCTGGATCAGATAGTAGTTCTATATTTAATTTTTGTTTATTTTTTGTAGTTTAGTTTTCAACCCACAGTTTATTTTTCAACTGGACATTGGGCATAGAGGCATTCTACCTCCAAGGTACACCTCCAGCCCTATTTTTTTAATCCTTTATTTTGAAACAGGGTCTCACTAAATTGCAGAGGACCTCACTAAATAGCTGAGTGTGCCCACAAATCATGATCCTCCTGTCTCAGCCTCCCAAATGTTGAGATTACAAGGGTGTGCCACCCCACCCAGCATTATACTTAATTTTTGAAGGTACCAACATACTGTTTTCCATAATGGCTATACTAATTTACATTCCCACCAACAGAACATGAGAGTTTCTCTTCCTAATCATCCTTGCCAGAATTTGCTTTTGTTTTTTGTAATTTTGATAATACTCATTCTAACTGTGGTGAGATGATGTCTCATGGTTCTGATTTGCATATCCCTGATAATCAACAATTAAAGAAGAGGGCGACCTTTATAGAAAAAAGGAGAGTCTATATTGATACTCATTGGCAATAAAATAAGAATGCCAAAGGAAATCAGACAGGGAGCTTTGAGATCAGTAAGGGGATATGGTTAGATTTGATTGAAAACAGAGTAAGATGTTAAGTCTTGTGTTGTATTGGATGGGAAGGTGGTGATATAATGTCTGCATGGAGATAGTGTCATTTTGTCTGTATCCCATGATTCACTCACATATGAGACTAATTTTCCAACTTCTTTTTAACTTTTTGTTTTTCCTCTGTGAAAACTAAAAAGGAAATCTAATTGATAGTTTTTTGAAGTTATTTGATACATACATATCTATATATCTGTAGAGAGATTCTAAGAGAATACAGTAATGATACATATACTATTATTTGATGCTTCAAGATTTTTCTCTACTACTCATTTCTCTATAGATAGGCCCAAGCAAAATCTTGGCAAAAATAAAGTAATAAAAATATTGTCTCTGCAAGAGAAGGAGAGAAGAAGAGAGGAAAGGGGAGGGAATTGGGGAAGGGAAAATTGCATGATGTGTGCATGTATGTCTCTACCATCTTAGACACACCTTACTTTAAGAAGTAAAGCTTGGGAAAATGTAGATGTTTCTTGACCAATTTATAAAGGCATTATTAATAGTAGGATATACCTAAAATTGCAATTTCCTATGGGATTTTATTTTTATTCCTAGAGTTCTTGAACCAATTAAATTGGTGTGGTTTCCTAAGTATTGACAGATATAAGTTGAAATGTATTTACATGCAAAATTTTCTAAGGACAGTCGAGTCTTTGGGGGTAGTATACATCAGAATGTCACATCCTGACCATTATGTGCCAGGAGCACTTTGCAGGAACTAAAATATTTCAGTTGTTTTGCAACTTGTCTTTTGTAGTTTTTGTTTGTTTGTTTGTTTGTTTGTTTGTTTGTAGTACTAGAGGCTTATTCAGAGGTATTCTACCTCCAAGCAACTCTACCCCCAGCCCTTTTTATTTTTTGGTTGAAACAGGGTCTCACTCTGTTGCTGAGAATCTTGCTAAGTTGCTGAGACTGGCCTCGAGCCTGTGATCCGCCTGTCTCATACTCCCAAGTACTGCAATTACAGGCATGTGCTACCATGCCCAGAATCTTCTGGTTTTGAAAATATAACTACTTTTCTGCTTACCATGCCCTGCATCCAACCTGTGTGAGGATAACAAATATGCCTACTTCACTGAATTGCAAGATGTAAGCAAGAATATATTGTGCTTCATTATTAGTCTACCTACAAGAACTCCATGCATATTAACAGAATAAGTCTCCAGAGAAAAGAATGTCATTTCAAGAATGCCTCTACCTCCTCTCATTACTTTTACAGGCTTCTGACCCTGACATCCAACTCCTAAGTCCAACATTGATTTATTAAGTGCAGTGACAGAGAAGTCTGTGATAGACAGTTGCAACAACTTTGTTTCTGTTTCATCTTACATGCAATTTACAAGGCTGCCAGGCAAAATGACTCGTGTGTTTCAATTGCTCTTGAGCAAGGCAGAGTGCCGGGGGTGGGGGGAAAGGAACAAGAGTCCCTTTTCCAGAGTTTGCTGGGACACCTCCTCAGTGTGTCCTTGGACTAGAAAAATTGTTTTCCTGGCTGTGCAGAGTATTTACTAGAGAATTTGGTAGGACGAACAAAACCTTTCAGAACTGAAAATAAGAAAATACAAATAAGCTTTTTAGTTGTTCGGTGCCCAAAGTGTGTCTTGAAAACTGTTCAACATTAAAAAAAAAACAAAAAACAAAAAAAGGCAAAACAAAAGATAGGGTGTTTGGGGATATCAGGAACAACAAACACTTAATTTTTCATCCCACCCTGTTATAAATAAAATGAAAGTTAATAAGGAAAAATTACAGTGGAGATTGAAATTAAGTTTTCTGTTGACAAAATGCTACATAAGCAAGATTTTGCATAGACATGGGGTACAAGAGTCGGTGAATTTGTGAATCATTACAAACTGAAATGAATTCCTGGAGATTAGTGCTGTTTTGTAAATAAATTTGTCACCGTATAGTTTTGGGACCTCTTTTTCACAACTACACAAATCAGATGAGAAATTTAAACACTCATTTTTATGAACATCTTGATTCATATCAACGCTTGCTATTTACCAATAAAGATTGATGTTCAAATAATATGACACTTCTTTATTGCACAACTTCCTACTAAAGAGGATAGACAGCTTTCTTAAAGTTGGAGGAGTGCACAGATAGATGGATCTGAGGGGAATGAGGAAGCTGGAATTTTAAATTTATTGACACTGGTATTGGAAAAGCACCTTCAGTTGCATTCAAAGTGAGTCAGCCATTTCGAATGATTAAAGATTTATCATTTTCTCTATATGAAAAGGAAATACAGAGGTAGAAGAGTAAGTCTGTCTCTTATAATTGTCATGCTAATAACAGCAAAAGCTGGCCTGATTGAGAAATCTAAAGCTGATTTACTTGAAATACAACTGAAATGACGAGGCAGAGCTTGCAAGAGGAGTGGTATATAGCCAAGAACTCGCCATACAGAGCATAGAAGCTTACAGGCTCTAGCCGCTTCTGCTTCTTCCAGGAACACAGGTAAGCACTCCCATACACTAGCCGAACAACACAGACTGCTTTTAAGAATCATCACAACAATGCAACCTATATTATGCATATGTTTCATTTTGTCTGATTGTATTTTTTGTGTGGATCATATTGAAAATGGCATACATTCAGACTCCCCTACCTTTCTTCCCCTCCTCCCAACAATGAGTGCCCAGGTTGACCATGCTATATTCATACTTTTACACATATTCGGATGTAGCTTCTCCATCAATCAGCCTCAGCCTTCTTCCTCTCCTATCCTTCCATTTCAGCTTTCTGAGGTTTCCCCTTCATTATCTGGAGTTCCTCTGGTATTCCTAATACTCTCTAGTTTGGAAATATTAGAGAAAACATATGTCCCTTCTCTTTCTGTGCTTGGCTGCTCTCAACATAATGTTATCTAGGTCTTTCTATCTTCTTGTGAATGGCATGATTTTGTTTTTCTTTATAGCTGAATAGAATTCCATTGTGTGTATTTCCCATGGTTTTGCAATCCATTCATCTGTTGATGGAGACCTAGGCTGGTTCCATATTTTGGCTATTACAAATTGTGCTGCTATGAACATGGGTTTGCATATACTACTGTAGATCTCTGATTTCAATCCCTTTGGAAAAAATACCCAGCAGTGGTATAGCCAGATCATTTTTTGGATCCATTCCAAGTTTTCTAAGGAATCTCCACACTGATCTTCAAAACAGCTGAACTAGTTTGCACTCACACCAACAGTGTAAAAGAGTTCCTCTTTCCCCACATCCTTGCCAGCATTTGTTGTTATTTGATTTCTTTATGCTTGCCACTCTGATTGGGGTTAGATGGAATCTCAGCATAGTTTTGATTTGCATCTCCCTAATGGCCAGTGATGAAGAGCATCTTTTCATGTATCTATTGGCCATTTGTATCTCTTCTTTTGTGAAGTATCTATTCAGTTCAGTTGCCCATTTCTTGATTGTGTTATTTGTTTTGCTAGTATAGAGTCTTTTGAGCTCTTTGTATATTCTGGATATTAGCCCCCTATCAGAGTGGTGGCTGGTAAAGATCTTATCCCATTCTGTACACTTTTTTCTTTAGGTTCTTGATGGTTTCCTTTGATGAGAAGAAACTTTTTAGTTTGATGCCATCCCACTTGTTAATTCTTGCTTTAATTTCCTGTGCTTTGGAGGTCTTGTTGAGAAAGTTACTGCCTGTGCCTATATGTTGGAGTGTTGAGCCTATGCCCTCCTCTAATAACTTCACTGTCTCTGGTCTACTTTCTAAGTCTTTGATCCATCTCAAGTTGATTCCTATGTATGGTGAGAGGTAAGGATTTAGTTCCATCTTTCTACAAATGGATAGCCAGTTCTCCCAGCACCATGTGTTGCAAAGGCTGTGTTTTACTTATTCTGCTAGGGAATGATTAAAATACCTTCTTCGTCTAATTTGACTTCTATCTAGACAATTCTCCCAAGTAAACAGTGCACCTTTAAAAACATATAGGGAGAATGCTTGGTAGTCACAGAGCCTTGGAGGAAAATTGGAAGAGGTGTCTCTTGACAGTTGGATGGATGTATCCACAGAAAACTAAGTCTTGGAATTCATTATAAAGCCTTTGTACCCAAACCTGGCACTGTCAATGATGAAGAAAAGATTCAGAAGTTTTGTGCAGTATTGGAAATCTATATCTTGATTGGGGTATTGACTTCATAATATATATACATATATTTCAAAGTCATCAAAATTCACACTTTAAATGTATGCATTTTGTCATGTGTCAATTATGCCCTAATGCAGTACTAACAAATGGATGGTATTTACCAAATGGTAAAAAGTTCTGTTACCCGTTTATAAGTCTTAAATGGCATTTTCATGAATCTTCTAATTAGAAATTTAACACATGTACATTGTAGAAGGATTGGAAAGAAAAAAAAAGATAAGAACTTTAATTGCCAGAATTCTGCAATGCAGATAAGTCTTTTCCTTTAAGACGATTTCATTACAGAGTGACGCTCCAGGCAGTAAAATCATCCTACAATGAATCTGATGCTTTTACAGGGGTTCCAGATCACACCAAGGTCACCATGAGTTCCCTCAGTGAAGCAAACTCCAAGTTCACACTGGATTTGTACCAACAGTTGAGGAAGTCAAAGGACAACATCTTCTTTTCCCCTGAAAGCATCATGTCAGCATTAGCAATGCTCTACTTGGGGGCCAGAGAAAACACTGCACAAGAAATTGAGAAGGTAGGCTGAGGCTTTCTTACGTCGTCCTGTTGACTAACGTGCAAATAGATGGTCACAGAGCAGGCAGCCTGTCAGGTAGCACAGGATGCTGAGCAAGCAGGCATGTCCATGACTGTGTGATCACAGAGCTTACGAGAGACACACCCTCCCCAAAGGCTCACCCAGGCGCTTCCTTGTGCCTGGGTTACTTTGGGAGCTGGGATGACATCTTACAACTGCTCAACAACCAGAGATGAGCCTGGAATGTGAAGTCTATGGGTATCAGGGATGCACTGATTTAATTCTGAGGGTTACAAGTGTTTCCTCAGCGAGAAATGAATGAGCATTGTGGCCAGTGATAAACATGCTCTGCTGTGTGTTTTCAGAGAGTTAACTCATACTCTGAATTTTGGAGTAGGAAATGCTTCTATTTCTTGACTGTGCTTGCTTTTGTTTTCATCTGTGTTTTGGGGAGGAGGAGTAAAGGGGTTTCTCTGTTTTTTTTTTCTTCTGACTTGGGTCTCTAGAGTGAAGTTTCCTTGACCCATTTTTGTCTCTTCCAGGTCCTTCACTTTAATGAAATTGAAGACGACTCAACAAAAGGAGAGAAAAAAACTCAGGTGAGTCTCAGAGAAATTCAGTCCTGGGAGAGCCTCAGATACCTGAGAGAGTCATAGTTGGAAATGAGAATTTCACATAAACTGAAAACAGGCAATTTTTAGGGAATATCCGGGAAAAGATTAGGACACACAAGATGGTTTCATATTTTATTTTCATATTTATTATTTTCATGTTGCTCTCTTACTCAGAAAAGGTCAGCATTGTACTTAGGAATATAGGGTCTGGAGCCAGAGAGGGTAGGTTCAGATTCCTGCTCTGCTGTTCCCATATGGTGAACATGAGCAAGGCACTGTGCCCTGAGTCACAGCGGCCTCTCCCAGGAAACTAAAAAGAACCAGAGGCAATGCATGCAACATTTATGATAGTGCCAGCCTGTTCTAAATAAGAAGCCATAAGAAATGATAGTTATTATAAAACAACAGTAATTATCACAAACTTGTTACTAAAATCGCCTGTCATTAACTCAGTAACAGGATTAAGAGGAAAAAGCCTAAGTTCAAGCATGTTTTAGGAAATGATTGCTAGCAGATTGAAGCAGTAAATCGGCTTCAAGGCATAAGAACACAAATATAAATTTTCAGATGCAGATAAGCTTAGGCTTACAACGTGGTTCTGCTGATTTACATTTTTTGGAGAGGTTACTTAACTGTCTGAGCTCTCTTGTTTTCATCTGAGTTGGACTCAAACTTACATTGCTTATACACCCTTAGCTGAGAAACAGGCACATGCTGTTCTTACGTACAGAGAATGACCATCACCAGGGAAAGCCACAGATCTCCATCCACCTCTCTCAAAAGATGAAGCCACCAAAGGAATAGCCAGCCTCACGCCATAACACATTTAAAATAGCCAGACTTCAACATAGCCATATCCTTGATGGTGGCTAGAAATTAGAGTCAGGCATGGTGACAGCTGCCTGTAATCCCAGTGTTTGGGACGCTGGGACAGGATGATCACAGGTTCAAGGCCAATCTCAGCAACTAAGCAAGATTCTCAGAAACTTAAACTCTGTTTCAAAAACTAAATAAGCCGGGCGTGGTGTCGCATGCTTGTAATCCCCGCACTTGGGAGGCAGAGACAGGAGGATCGCTCAGTTTCGAAGCCAGCCTCGCTGGCTTAAGAGACTGTGTTTCCAAATAAAAATATAAAATAGGCCTGAGAGTGGAGCCCTGAGGTAGAAGGGTTTCCAGGAACCCCAGTACCACCAAAACAAAAAACAAACAAAAACTAAATAAATAAATAAATAATGGGCTGGGATGTCGCTTAGAGGTAGAATGCCCAGTATCAAAAAAGAAGAAAAAGAGAGAAAGAGAGAGAAAAGGAAGAAAGGAAGGAAGGAAGGGAAGAAAGAAAGAAAAGAGGAAGGGAGGAAGGAAGGGAGGGAAGGAAAGGAAGAGAAGAAATAAGGGAGACTTAGTCTTTCTAAGAAAGCTTATCTGGAAAAGTAAACCTAATATTTAAACTAACAAGAAGACAACCTAATAGCACTGCATCTTTAGTTCAAAGAAGAATAGGCTGTAGTATCTTAGAGCAGAAAGAAATAATTTTCTGGAAGAGGTTAAATGTAAGGTGGATTTTAAGAGTATTTGATGTAAATATGTCAATATCAGGAAATAAGCCAAAGATCATCTTTGAGATTACCAACCTTTAGGTATCAATCTAGTATTTACATTGACAGAGTAATTCCTTAAGCACCTTTTCTGATATTGAAGGTTGAAAAATCAGGAAATGTGCACCAACTATTTCAAAAGCTTCTGACCGAATTAAACAAACCCTCGGATGCATATCAGCTGAAGATTGCCAATGGGGTCTATGCAGAAAAGAGTTTTCAGTTTCTCCAGGTAAGTTTTACCTGGCCCTCCTTGCCTTAAATCTGAATCCTGGGTCCTATGAGGAGAAGCCAGGCCAAGGAGCCTGGCTGATTCAGACAGGCAGCATTCACCCAGGGCCATCAGCTCCATCTGAATCTAACCCACCAGAGTGTCCCAGGCCCTGACAATGCATGGGTAAAGTATAGATTAGGAGGATAGAGAAGAGAAGTCATGAGATGCCATCAATGAGCTGGCATGGACTCAGTCCCTGTGAGTAGGTTGTGGTGGGAAATATATGAATAATGGGATATTTCTGGAATGGACAAGCTTGGATGTGTATCTAGGGAGAATAGGAGAAGTGCCAGGGAATACTGACTTCCCAGGATGGACAATATAAACAAAGATGAGAAATGTATGGGAGTGAATCTACTAGCAGTAAGTCTCAAAAGCAATTTATCTCCTCCAGAGCAACTCGCTTTGAAATTTGCGAACAAAAACCTCTTATTTCCTTGCTTTTTGATGGATAGTATTGACTTTCAGTGACCCCCTTCTTGTGCCAGCCTGCACTACCTTCTCCTACTACCTGCATAATGCCTGTGTAAAAATATATGCAGGTGCAGCTGCATATTTACAGGTGCAGCTGAGTGCAGTGGTACACACCAGTGCTTGGGAGGCTAAGATAGAAAGATCATGGGTTCCAGGCCTGCCTCAACAACTTAACAAGACCCTTAGCAACTTAGTGAGATCCTATTTCAAAATTAAGAAATGAAGAAATTTTATTTTTTAATTTTTTTATTGGTGCATTGTAGTCATACATCTTAATGGGATAAAAGATGGTGGAGACATACATGCACAAAACACCCAATTAGCTCTTAGCCAATTCCCACCCCATTCCCTCCCCATCCCTCCTTTTCAAGCTTGGCTTAGTGATTGACTTTGATATGTTTAAGTACATCACGTGCTTTAGAGAGTTTCCCTCTTCCCCTCTTCCATCCCCTCAGTTAGGTCGCTTTATTTGCTCCTCTATAGAATCTCCTTCTTCATCTAGACTCCCTCGTTACCCATTTCTCCCTAGCTTTCGCGTATTAGAGAAAGCATTTGACTTGGAAAGAAATTTTAGAAAGGGGTGCAAGTATTTCTAAGAGGTAGAATGCCCCTGAGTCAAAATAAAAATGTAGTGCAGAAGATAGTAGTTTTCATCAAGGTCTGGATTCAGCTCACTATAATTATAAGTAATTAAATGTGGCAATGCATAAATTACTTTTAATTCTTCCCTTTCTTCCTTCACATCTCAAAGGAATACATGAATGATGTTAAGAAATTTTACCTAGCTGATGTGGAATCTCTTGATTTTTTAAACGCTACAGAAGGAAGCCGAGAGAAGATCAATTGCTGGGTGGAAAGACATACAAACGGTTAGTATGTAGGGGACAGGAGAGAGGCACTTTGAAGAACCTGGTGAGCGATCCTTGTGCTTGGCATGGCACAGAGCTGTGGGTTGAGATGAGGAGCTGGGTTTGCAGAAAGGATGAACAAGACAGTGCAGGTGGTGGATGATCCAAATAATGTGGGAAGAACCAACCAAAACCAGGAAGGGGATTGCAGGAAACCTGTTAGGTGGAACTGTGGCTGGAGAAATATTTGCACAGAGCCCTGAGTGACAATATCCTTGTGGATCTTATTCCCCACTCAGACCCACTTTGAGATCATGCCCCTTTCTTTAAATCAGAGCCAGTTTTTGACTATGAATCTTTTTAAATCTTTTATTGGAGCATTGGAGTCATATATCTTAATGGAGTACAAGATAGTAGAGGCAAACACGCACACATCACCCAATTAGCCCTTACCCAATTGCCATCCCATTCCCTCCTCCCTCCCTCCTTCTCATGTTTCACTTTCTGATTGACTTTGATATGTTTGTGAATATACATCATGTACATTAGGATATTTAACAGAATATATTATAAAGGGCTCCTTCCTTTTTGACTAATTTGGAAATCAGCAGACCTCCTGCAAGCCACACTTCTTGACACCTGAGATGAACCACATCTCTACAGAGATTATCACAACTGACTTCTCCATCCCTGAGAAGAAGCACCTCTCCTTATAGCAAAGCCTACAGCAAATAAACATTAGAAAGAATAGGAAGACCTTCCCCTCAGTAGTAGTTTCCTACAGCACCTGACATGTGTGTCAGATTACAGAGCTCTTACCAATTTTCCCAAGGTGCTATTTCTTCTGAGCAGTGAATCTAAAATTGAAAAAATAGAGAGATGGAGAGTGTCTCAGCCAACATTTTGACAGCTATACTATAATATAACTTACCACACAATTTAAAGAAAGGAAGATTTATTTGCTCACAGTTTATTGTTGTTGTTATTTTTTAGATTCTAGAGTTCAGTCTATATCAGCCTTGGTCTGCAGAGTTCAGGGCATGGTGGCAAAAGTTGATAGAGGGAGAGAGCAAGACTCTTCTCTTACATCATGGAGGCTGGAAGCAAGAGAGAGAGAGAGAGTATGCAAGCAAAGGGATTCAAAAACAAAAGTATAGTCCTTCAAGTCGTACCCTCAGGGACCCACCTCTGCAGATACACACCACCTGCCTATGTTACCACCCAGTAAACCCATTATAATGGATTTCTCCACCGATGAGAAAGATCACTAACCTCATGACTTAATTACATCAACTCTGAACACTAATACATGAGCTCTTTAGTAGACACTCTATTCATAACAAATAGAAAGGAAAGAAAGACTTAAGTTGAAAGTGAAGATAAAATTAGTTTTTCAAAGCCACACATGGTGGCCCATGCCTGTAGTCCCATTACTTGGGAGACTGAGACAGGAGTATCACAAAATTACTTCAAGGTCAGTTTCAAGAATTTTGTTAGATCTTGTTTTAAAATAAAAATAAAATAGGGCTGGGGGTGTGGCTCAGTGGTAGGATACCGATGAGTTTAGTCCTCAGTCTCACACACACATACACACACACACAAATACTTTTTCAGTATTCAATATGAACTGACTGTAATCACCCATAAAGAGGTAGCCTAAAGTCCTTTCCCATTCCAGAAGATGGTCCCTCCATCACAGGTGACCTCTCAGGATAGCACTGGGTAGAAGACTACACCTACTGAACAGGTCAATGAATCCCTAAAGCCATGACCTTAGTGAATAGTTAATAATCAGTTATGAACTTTTGCAAAGCTTCTTCTAGATTCACCACTTGTACTTTGCATGACTGACCTTTTTTAATTCTTTGATCTTCAGAAAAAATCAAGAACCTATTTCCTAATGGGTCTCTTGACAGAGACACTGTCCTGGTTCTGGTGAATGCAGTGTATTTCAAGGGGCAATGGAATCTGGAATTTAATAAAGAATTTACCAGAGAAGAAAAATTTTGGCTGAACAAGGTAATGTTCACATTTCATTCACCAATGTAAATTATATAGAGAAAGTTCAATTTAACCCCATCTGATAAGATGTTTTACAGAAAGTACAAAACAGAATGGGTCATGGCTGTTGTTTTGTTGTTTTATTCTTATCACATTATTTTGTAGAAATACCTAAAGAAAAGTCTGTCTTTACTTCACACAGTTTCTAAGTTCCCTCTCTTCAGAGGAGAGAAATATATTTGGTATCTCAATAGTATTTTCTTTTTGCCTTATCTCTTACTTGGAACTTGTTTGTCTCCTTCATTCACCGCAGAATGAGAGCCAATCTGTGCAGATGATGTATCAAGACAACTTTTTTAATTTCGGCATGCTGGAGGATGTGCAGGCTAAGATCCTAGAAATACCATACAGAGGCCAAGATCTGAGCATGATCGTGCTGCTGCCAAATGAAGTGGATGGCCTGCAGGAGGTAAGACGTTCATTTCAAGTTCTCTCTCCAACTACCTATTTTCCCCCTATAATACCTGCCTTTTTAAGCCTAAACAAGACAAAAGCTTTAAAACAAAGATACGTCAAAAGAGTGAAAATTTCAAAACAAGGGAGAATGTTTCATCTTTGTGTCACACATATTTTAGCTTAGAGCCTGATTTACAGTGAAGGTTTAGTTAATTTTTAATTACATAGTGTTATACACATTAAATGTTATGTTGGTAGTACAACATAACAAAGCAACAACTTAAATTTGGTTGAAAGAAATATATACCAATGTGAGTAATATTTAAAAATATGTCAAGCAAAAAATGGTTAAAGATAGAGTGTGCACTATAACACTCTAAGTATATAAAAAAGTTCCCAAAATGGCACATGTAGTAAGATGGTAGCTTAAGGGTTATAAACATATGATTCATTTTGTATAAAATAATGTAATTATTCTACTTTTACACATACACACATATATGTATTATATATACTTAGATATATATGTACTATATATATACTTACACATTCAGTACTGCTATTTTAGCCTATTATAATAAACATTAATCCATTGTCTATTGCATTGATTGCTAAAGTAAAAATTTTTCATATATTTGATTCATTGTTATGGTATTTTGAATGCCTGGAGTTAATCATGTCAGTTTCTTTTTTTCCATCTTTATAGCTTGAAGATAAACTCACTGCTGAAAAATTAAAGGAGTGGATGAGCCCACATTGTATGAACAAGACTATGGTGCATGTATATTTTCCTCGGTTTAAAGTGGAGAAGACCTATGACCTTAGAACCACCTTGGAAGACATGGGGATAAGGAGAGTCTTCAGTCCACAGGGTGCCAATCTCTCAGGCATGAGTGGGAGCCAGAATCTTGCGGTGTCTAAAGTTGTGCACAAGTCCTTTGTGGAGGTGACCGAAGAGGGCACAGAGGCTGCAGCTGCCACTGGCGTAGGAGTTTCAACCACATCTTTACCAATGGTAGAAAATTTCCATTGTGATCACCCTTTCCTATTCTTTATCAAGCAAAAGAAGACCGAAAGCATCCTCTTCTTTGGCAGAGTTTCTTCCCCCTGAATGCCACTAATTGGGGCAAACATTCAGTTATTCTAGTGAATTGATGGCTGGAACAAACAGGTTTTCTTGATTTTGTTTTTCTTTCCAATCTTATAATCATCTCTAAAAATTCAGTGTCTAAAAGAATATTTCTATAAATACACACAGACACACACACACACACACACACACACACACACACATATATGCCTACTTTTTTCTGAAAAATCTCCTTGGGAAAAAAATGTTCAATGTTAAGATAAACACATATTTCAATACTGTATCTTCAACACTGTATTTCAATACTGTACTATATTTGATATATGATTCTATTTGTGGCTTTTAAAAATGAACTAAGCCAAATCATACTTTCCAAACTGATTAATCTGAAAACCTATACTTCCTTCAATTTAGGTGATATTGGAGACTCTTTATATTTCTAAATTTTGTTGCCTTATCCTTTTTCTTTTCAATAAAGTGCAAGCAGCCAGTCACACATAGAGAAGATAGGTGAGAACTATAGTAGTCATACAAAAAGAAAAATAAAACCAAATTTAGCCATGGCAAATTTGGAGTGGTGGGCAAATACACTTCTGCATGCATGCATTTTATATATTTTTAAACCAAGGGAAAAAATGTTTTGCTGTGCTGAGGATCAAATCCAGGACCTTGTGCATGCCAGGCAATACTTAACCACTGAGCTAATCTCCCAGCCCAAGGAAAACCCAGAGTACTACAATATGACAAAATAGTCATACTCCAGATATTTGCACTTAAAAACATACTAATTATAATTGACCATATTAGAAAATTCCAGAAATAAACCACTAGAGACTTGCACTGCCTAATACAGTAATCACTAGCTATATGAGACTGTTTAAAATTAACATTAAAGTTAAAATTCCTTTGTCTCACTAGCTACATATCATGCACTCAGCACCCATACATGGCCGGCAGATCTCATACTGGACCACACAATTACTTCACATCATCATAATTCCATCACCACAGCATACAGTAAACAGCAGTACTACAGAATCTGGAAAATTATGTGATGACATTTAGTATGAAGGCTCCTAAGAAAATAAAAAAGAAAGAAATGTACTCTTTAACATGTTAAAACACAGATGCCTAGATTTATTTTCAAGTCAAAAAGAAAGCCCTAGAAGCATTACCTTTGAAGGGCAAAAAATAAATTCAGTATTATTGCTATCTTAAACCATATTCAACAATGAATTAGTGAAAACATAAAAGAGTATATCAATTTACAGAATATGATAACCATTTGTAATTTTAATAATAAAAGCACACATGTATATGTGTGTAGACATATAGCCTATCTCTGAAGAAGTATATAAAGAATTAAACTATGTGTTCCAGGGAGGGAACTGAGTGTCTTGGTGACAACAATAGCAAAAAGATTCTGTATTGCAAACTGTTTTTCTCTTTTATATCTTGAATCACAAAATGATATTTTCTATTCTCAAAGTATGAATAAAGTCTATTTTTCTGGGATAAACCCAACTTGGTCATGAGTGTATAATTTTCTTGATGTGGTTTTGAATGTGTGTTGCTAGTATTTTGTTTAACGGTTTTGAGTCTAAGTTCATCAATGATATGAGCCTGTAGTTTTTTCATCCCACAAAAGAGTCGATTCAAATAGATAAAGACGTGGAAATTAGACCAGAGACCTTGCAGCTACTTGACGAGGGCATATGTCCAACACTTCAACACAGGCACAGGCAAAAACTTTCTCAACAAGACCCCAAGGGCACGAGAAATTAAAAGGAGGATCAATATATGGGAGCGCATTAAACTGAAGACCTTTAGTACAGCAAAAAGAAACCATCATGAACATCAACAGAGAGCTGACAGAATGGGAGAAAATTATTAGAAGACTAATATCTATAATATACAGAAAACTCAAAGAAACTCACTGCTAAGAAAACAACCCAATAAAAAATGGGCAAGTTAATTAAATAAACCCACTCTCTAAGTGTTTGGGCTCCTCTCTTACCTCTGACAGCTTTGCTTTTAGGTGTCAGGGCATCGGGAGTTACTGTTAATGAGTTTTGTGCAAGTCCCAGGTTCTGTGTATTTCCAGCCTATAGTCCGTGCCTCTGCACTCTCCAACTGGGGCTCAGGCCTGAGCTTCTCTACCCACAGGGGTGGAGGGCATCCAATGTATTCTTGGATTGACTGCCCATCACCCTGTGCAGGTATCATGCCTTGAGCACCTTTCCTGTGTCTCTGGAGATTCTAACTGGTCTAGCCCACCAGGTCCTGTGGGACACACTGGGTACACACAGTTAACACCGTTTCCCATGGCACACACTGTGTGCACACCAGGTCCCGTGGCTCATCTGGGTACACACGGTTACCTGGCTGCCCTGGTCTGGGGCTCTGGAGAGCTCACTGCAACACTGGTTCCTGCAGCTTCTCTGGGCACACTCCCCTTCTGAGTCTCTGGAGGTCTCACTGTGCCACCTCTGGTGAGCAAACAGTGCCGCTCAGGTGCTCAGGTGCAGCTCGCTGCTTAAGATGTTGGAGCTCTATGGCCACTTTCAAACTCTTGGGTTTGTCTTGTTTTGTTTTTTTTCTGAATTTCTTGGGCCTGCTGCACCGCACAGGGACTTGCAGTTTGGGCCCACACAGCCCATGATGGCGCCAGCGGCCAGCCATGTCAGCAGCAAGTCCATCATGCATTTGGACTTTTTTGCAGTGGATCTCACAGTTCAGAGTTACTGGATTCCTTCCACCGTGATTCCTGGATCTGTTTTGGATTGTGAACTATATTTATTTTATTATGATGTTTCCTTCTCAGTAGTTGAACTTTATTTGTTTCAGCTAGATGTGCTACATCCTGAAGTCGCCATTTTGAATCTCTCAAAATGTAGTATTAAAATAATCAGGAGCCAGGCATGGTGGCACAATCCCAGTACTTGGAACGCTAAGACAGAGGGATCGCAGATTCAAAGACAGACTCAGAAACTTAGTGAGATTGTGTTTCCAAATAAAAGAACAAAATAAGGCTGGGGTTATAGCACAGAGGTAGGATGCCCCTGGATTTCATCAACAGTACCACACACACAAAAAAAAAATTAAATTACAATAAAATAATTAGCCAGAAGTCAAGAAATGAAGTAAGAGGGAATGAAGAATATTGGAACAAGCAAGAGGAAATAGCAACTTGGTAGATGTAAACCAACCAAAATTATAATTACAGGAAATATTGATGGGCTAAACACTAGCTAAAAAACGTAAACCATCAGACTGCATTACAAGCAATAAAGACTGACCGTTTGGATGTTTGAATGCTGAGAACATCAAACTCCACCATCTTTTTTCTCTGATCTGCATCTCACTGGTAAGATAGACCTGGAGCTCCCTCCCTTGGCACTCATGAGAAGCTCCAACCAAGCAGGCTCAGACGTCACGGAAACCTGCACCCTAGTCCCAAGCCCTAACCACAGCAAAAGCCCACACCAGCTGACTCTTTCTGATTTCTCTCAAGCCTGCTTGAAGCTCTGCCCTACTCTTCTCAGAAAGTTCCATTCTTAGATATCTTTTGGGTGGGTGTAGCATCATCATTTACAACATCTGACTGACTGGGGATAGATGGTATCCCTCCAACCTCCATAGAGTAACCACAACATCCAACTATATGTGTATTTAAATTTTTATTTTGAAGCCTGGAGTGGTAGTACACAACTGCAATCCCAGTATTCAGGAGGCTGAGACAGGAAAGTCATAGTTTTGAGGCCAACCTCAGCAACTTAGTGAGAACCTCAACAATTTAGTGAGAGCCTATTTCAAAATAATTTCAGTACTTTGGAGGCTCACAGGAGGATCACAGGTTTGAGGCCAGCCTCAACAACTGAGGCCTTCAGCAAATTGGTGAGACCCTGTTTCATAAAGAAAAATAGGGTAGGGTGTGCGTGTATAGCTTGAAGATAGAATACCCCTTGGTTCAATCTCCAGTACCACATTAATTAAATTTTTTATTGATTAATTAAATTTTTATCTTACTATAATGACACATTTAACTTAACTATAATGACACATTCAAGTTAAAATAAAATAAAAATATGAAAAATAAACACCATGCCAACATTAACAAATGAAAACTAAGTGGTTACATCAATGTAAGACAAATTTAACTTCAGCACAAGGACTATTACCAGGGATAAAGTAGAATTGAAATAGCAATACAGATCAATAGAAAAAATACAGAAATAGCCCCACGTATTCATGTTGCAAAGTGTCCAAGATTATTATTTCATTAGGATAAAGAGATGTTTCAACTAATGATGCGGAAACAACTGGATGACCACATGAAAAACAGTCTATTCCAACCAAAACTTCACAAAATGAATACAAAATAGATGGCACATATCTTTAATCCCAGTCATACCCTGTTTCAATATAAAAAATAAGTAAAATAAGAAGGGCTGGGAGTGTAGCTCAAAGGTAGTGTATCCCTGGATTCAATTCCCAGTACAAAGCAAAATAAATCATAGGGATAAAATCAAAAGCTGAAACCATAAAACCTCTAGAAAAATATATGTCACAGTCATAACACAATTGAGATTGGCAAATATTTCTTAGATAAGACAGAAAAGTTGAAATCATAACATAAAAAGTAAATAAATTGGACTTCATCAAAATTTAAAATTACTCTTCAAAGAACCATCAGAAACGCAATCCATGCTCTCACATAGAACTTAGAATGTTTTTATTGGTGCATATTAATTATACAGAATGGTAGGTTTCATTGTGGCATGTTTTTTAAAAAAATAAAATCATAATTTGAGCCAGGCGTAGTGGCACACACTTGTAATCCCCACACTTGGGAGACTGAGACAGGAGGATCACACCGGTTCGAAGCCAGCCTCAGATACTTAGGCTCTCAGCAACTTTGTGAGACCCTATTTCCAAATAAAATATAAAATAGGTCTGGGAGTATAACCTGGAGTTAGAAAGCCTCTGGGTTCTACCCCCAGTATCACCAAAAATAATGACAATAAGAATTTGATCAATACCTCCCCTCTTCTTTTTCTTCCCTCTGACCTCTTTCCCCTAACCTAATGGCCTCCCTTCTATTTTTTTTTTTTTTTTTTTGGTGATACTGGGATTCCTGGAAGCCCTCCTTCCTCCGGGCTACACTCCCAGACCTATTTTATATTTTTGAAACAGGGTCTCTTACACCAGCGCGGCTGGCTTCGAACCTGTGCGATCCTCCTGTCTCCGCCTCCCAAGCGCGGGGATTACAAGCGTGCGCCACCACGCCAGGCTCTATTTTTTATAAAATCCTTTTTTTTTTCTTTTTCTCCCTCCTCCCACTGCCATCTTATAAAAGCTAAAATCAGGATATCAGGGAACTGTGATCTCTCTTAAGGCCTGAACAAAAGAATTACTTCCAAGCTCATTTGGTTTGCTTGACAAATCTGTTTTCTGCACTTGCAAGACTGAGGTGCCCACCTCCTCTCTGGCCACCAGCAGGAGTCCTCTCAGAGCTAGAGACCTACCTTAGAGTCTTGTCACAGGACACTTTCTGTCTTCAAAGTTAGCGGGAGGATTTCACCCTTGTCAGATTCCTTTCCGGCCCTACATCTCTCTAATATCTCAGCCAGCATTGAAAGGATCACAAGATTAGGTCAGCTCCACTCTGATAATTTCCTTATCTTACTGTCACTTGGTTGGAGATCTTAATTATTTTCACAGAATCCCTTCCCAACAACAACTAGGTTAGCAATTTATTAAATAACCAAGAGAATAGATGCGCACAAGCAGGGGCCCTGGCATCTTAAAAGCCACCATAGAATCATGCCTGCCACAGTGTCAGTTTCTTAGATTTGAAAAATATCCCTGTATTAGTCAGCTCTCTCTGAGCAAGAGAGAGAGAGAGAAAGAGAGAGAGGAGGAAGAGAGAGAGCGATAGAGGGAGAGAGAAGGGGGAGAGAGAGAGAGAGAGAGAGAGAGAGAGAGAGAGAGAGAGAGAGAGAGAGATATCCAAGGACTGATATAGTTCTTAAAGCCATCCCTCCACTCACCTCCTCCAGCCATGACCCATTGCCAATAGTTACACCCAGTAAATCCATTCAAATTATTAACCCATCAAATGGATGTGCCCACTGATAAGGTAAAAACTCATGATTCAATTATTTTACTTCTGAACATTAGTGCATTGCTGCATCCCATACGGGATACTCTGTATCCAAACCGTCATAGTACCTTAGTAATTGGGGAAAACAGAAGCTAGGAGAGTAATGTAAGAAAAGCCAATACACCCCCAGCACAGTGGTGCATACCTGTAATCCAAGTACTTGGAAGGCTGATACAGGAGGATTGCAGGTTTGAGGCCAGCCTCAGCAATTTAGCAAGACTCTCGACAACTTGGTAAAACTTCTTTGAAATAAAAAATAAAAAGGGCTGTAACTTAGGGAGTGTAGCTCAGAGGCAGAATTCCCTTGGATCAGTTCTTGAGGAGAGAAGAGGAGAGGAGAGGATAGGAGAGGAGAGGAGAGGAGAGGAGAGAGAAAAAGCCACTATACTATTCTTGTTACAATGTTTTTGTCAATCTAAAATAATTTCAAATAAAAGGCTAATGTAAAAAAAAATTATCTTTGAAAATCCTAGTTATATATGTTTTCTCTTTCCTTCTGGAATACAAACTGACAGAATTACTAAATGTAATTACTTTGAATAATAATAGTGGAAGAATAATAAAGATGATTTCAGGAGGCAGAGAAGAAAAGATACAGAGCGTCTGTTAATATTAAGAGCTGGACATTTTCTGAAGCATAAACAATCGTATTTAATCTCTAAAGCAGCCGGGCGTGGTGGTGCACGCTTGTAATCACCGCGCTTGGGAGGCTGAGACAGGAAGATCGCACGGGTTCGAAGCCAGCCTCAGCAACTTAGCGAGACCCTGTTTCCAAATAAAATATTTAAAAACAGGTTTAGGAGGGTAGCCCGGGGGTAGAAAGCCTCTGGGGGAAAAAAAAAAATCCTCCAAAGCAGCTTTGTAAATTATTATTCTATGGGGTAAGCTCTGTATTTTACAGCTATAGGAATTGTGGGAGAGAAAGTTGCGCGCTTGCTCGGAGTCCCATGGTTATTACGTGGTGGCACTGGGATTCGGGCTCAGGTGATCTGATTCCAGAGTCCTCATTCAGACGCATTTCCCCATCAGATCCCTCCTCCGCATCCACCTCCCTACAACAGCGACTCACTGCTTCAGCCGCTCTGCCTTCTCTCAGAAGCAGACAGCTCCCAAGGAATGCCACAGAGGCAGTAGTTCACATCTGACCCAAAGTCTTCCGGAAATGTGATTCATCACCACAGAAGTCAGAACTCATCACCCTAAGTGACTTTCAAAAAATGTGCCGGGCGCGGTGGCGCACGCTTGTAATCCCCGTGCTTGGGAGGTGGAGACAGGAGGATCGCACAGGTTTGAAGGCAGCCTCGCTGGTTTAAGAGACCCTGTTTCCAAATAAAAATATAAAATAGGTCTGGGAGTTTAGCCCGGAGGTAGAAGGGTTCCATCCCCAGTACCACCAAATATATATATATATATATATATATATATATATATATATATATATATATATATATTATTCTCAGGCACTTGGGGTATTTCCCCTTCTATACCTGGAGCTCAGATCACCTTCAAATAAGTTTATGTTCTTTTATAAACACATTCTTATCTATTGAGTGTGATCAATTGCACTGATTTTTTTTTTTTTTTTTTTTTGCAGTACTTGGGCTGGAACCCAGGGGCATTCTACCTTTGAGCTACACCTCCTAGCCCTATATTTTACTCTATATTTTGAAATAGGGTCTCACTAAGTAGCTGAGGTTGTCCTAAAACCACGATCCTCCAGTCTCAGCCTCCCAAATGTTGGAATTACAAGCATGAGCCACCACGCCTGACTTGCACTGAATTCTTAACAAGACTATTTTAAGACAGAAACAAGAGCGAAGCATTCATTTGAGAACCATAACTTAAGTTGAAAATTTTGTAAGGTGTACATCTGAGGGTTTATTTTACTGTGATTCCTCTGTAGTAAATAGGGCTTTCTATCTAAAAAAAAAAAAAGAATATAATATTCCCTTTATCAGAAACAAATAAAAAGAAAGAAAATGCTAGCACCGGGCATGGTGGCACATGCCTATAATCCCAGTATTTGGGAGACTGAGACAGGAGAATTACAGGTTTGTGGCCAGCTTTAGCAACTTAGTGGGAACGACAGCAACTTATTGAGACCCTATTTCAAAATAAAATATAAATTTACTGGGAGCATAGCTCGGAGGTAGAATACCCCTGGATTCCATCCCCAATACAAAGAGATAAAAAGAAGAAAGAAAACTCTTAGTTGTGCCACTGGTACCACTAATACCTAAAACAAGTGAAAAAATATTTTTAGTTAATTCCTTTTTTAAAACTAGGACTTCAGCCATCTCCCAGAAACATTAGTTATAACTTGCTTTTTTTTTTATCAAGTTTTCATCTAAAGATAAGTCCAGTTTAAATTAGGCTAATTCACTAGAAGAAATCACCAGCTGGGAAACAGATCTCTCTCTCTCTCTCTCTCTCTCTCTCTCTTTCTCTCTCTCTCTCTCTCTCTCTCTCTCTCTCTCTCTCTCTCTTTATTTTCTCTCTCTTTCTCTCTCTCTCTCTCATCTCTCTCTCCCTCTTACACACACACACACACACACACACACACACACACACACACACTTGGCACTGTATAAAGAAAAGTTTTTTGCATCATGAGAAAAAATGTAAATGACTTTAGCAAATACCTAGATTACTTTGTTCTAGCTAGTAACCCCCAAAGAAAGAGAATTTCTCTCCCATCACTTTTGTATGAAATCACAGGACTGATTCCTACCCCATGATTGGCCAGCATGAGCCACATGACCAACAGAGGGCCTTTGATATTATAGTTGGCAATGTACCAAATTGGCACAAATTGTCATCCAGATAAGGCCTAATCAGAAGCTTCTCTGCTCTTGCCAAATAGAATGTTGCCCAACTACATCTCCTGGCTTTTCCCCAGGATCATCACTTTACCATTCGCAGAGATGCCTGGACCCATTAAGGACACTTGGAAACCCAAAGAAAGATATCTTGAGCATGCTGGTGAAGAGGGTCTGGACTGAAGAGACCGCCATAACTGCAGCTAGTGGAGAGGACCTCATCAAGGCTCTGGACTGCAGCTGGGGTCAGCAACACCCATGGTATGTCTATTGATGTGCTGGCCCATCCCTCTTCAGTCACTGCACTTCTTAAAGCCTTCTTGCTAATAGCTCAGATGAATCACCTCCTCCCTTCCCTCCCTGCCTTTTATAATAGACTGGGGAGGGATGCTCATCTGATGTTGCAAAGGACATGGGAGTGTGGATGTCTTTATGAGCTGGAGATTTCATTTCCCTCGAGTATGTATCCTAAAAAGGAATTTCTGGGTCACACAGTAGTACTATTTTCAACCTATTTAGCAGCCCCTGTACTCTGTTCACAATGGTTTCAGGTATGTAATTCATAGGAAATGTAGCACACAATCTTTAAAGATGCAACTACTTTCAACTTATCATAGGTACTTGGCCAGAATTACAGAAGACAAAATTGTCACAGCTCGATCTTGATAACACTGTACCCTTTCAGAATCACCTTTACTTTTTTACAATAATTGCAGATCACAGCCCCCTTCTGATTGTTCCTGCCTAATACATGAAAGAGCTGCCTCCCCAAAAGGCTTCTTTCCTTTTAGTGATTGTGCTGCCTACAACTAAATCTGAGTGCTGGGGATCGTAGACATGCCACTGTGGCTGTACAGAGCAGTGGTAACGGACCCAGACAAAGCTTGGAGGAATCATCTGGACAGTGAGTCCCAATCCTTCAGCCCACAAATAACTAGAAGCTTAATAATAAAAATGATCACCAAAGGGCTTGAATCAACCATAATATACAATTCTTTCTTCAGTTAGCTTTGTACAGAAATAGAAGATGCCATTTTTGATGGCCAAAGCAAAATGTCTATGCATAAGCTTTAAAAGGAGCATCCAAACACCTATTTCCTATAGTTTTAGGAAAAATTATAAAACACACCTGATAAACACCAAAGTAAATTCAGAAATTAAAAAATGCGTTATTCTATCGTGTAGAAAGATACTTGTTCTTCCTAAGATGACTTACAAATGTAGTATGATCTATACTCATACACAACGAGAATTCTTTATTTTTTTTCTTTCTTTATCTTGTTTTTGATAGGGGGATTGAATCCAGGGGCATTCTACCATGAAGCTAAACTCCCAGCCCTTTGACTTTTTTATTTTGAAGTAAAGTCTTGCTAAATTGCAGAGGGCATCACTGCAGAGTCTGGCCTTAGTTTTGGTGGTACTGGGGTGAAACCCAAAGGCTTTCTACTTCCAGGCTATACTCCCAGACATACATATATATATATTTAAAAAAAAAAAAAAAAAACAGGGTCTCACTAAGTTGCTGAGCGCCTCACTAAGTAGCTGAGGCTGGCTTCGAACCTGTGTGATCCTCCTGTCTCAGCCTCCCAAGTGCGGGGATTACAAGCGTGCGCCACCACGCCCGGCTGAGGCTGGCCTTAGCTTTGTGATCCTTCTGTCTCAGCCTCCCACATACTAGAATTATGGATGTGTTCCACCATGCCCAGCTGAGAGTTGCTTATAAAGTTTACTTTGAAAATTAAACATGAACACCCATGAAAATCCCACAAAAGAACAACATAGGGAGTTTAGTGGGTTGAGGAGTGTTTTTCCAAAATGCCTCTTCATTGATAACCACAAAATTTTTCTTGAAAAGAGGGGTCTTTGCAGGTGTAATTATGTCAAGATGAAGTAATAGCAAAAGAGGCTAGGTCCCAAACCCAATGACTGGTGTCTTTATAAAAGAGAAGGACACCCATAGACTCTTAAAGGAGAGGGTCTCATGAAGGTGGAAACAAAGAAGATGGGATGGTTTATCAGTCCAAGGGATCATCAAAAATTGGGAGAAGATGGAACAGAGTCTCTCTCAAAGCTACCAGAGGAACCAGCTATCAGCCCCTTGATTTTGGACGCCTGCCCCTCAGAACTGTGAGGTAATGCATTGCTCTATCTTAGGCCACCAAGTTTGTGGTAATTCGTTTATGAAACAATTAGGTAATTGTGGTAATTAGTTATGAAATAATTAGGAAGCTGGTAGAATAAGGTAGATGTTTCAAACATTGAAACATAAAATTTCTGTAATCGAGATGGTTTGAGATCTCTCTCTCTCTCTCTCTCTCTCTATATATATATATATATATATATATATATATATATATATTCTATTTTGGCAAGAGCAGAGAAGCTTCTGATTAGGCCTTATCTGTATGACAATTCGTGCCAATTGATATAATATATATATAGATATATTGATATATATATCAATATATATATATTCATCGAGATGGTTTGAGATATATATCGAGATGGTTATATATATATATATATATATATATATATATATATATGAAGAGAGAGAGAGAGAAACAGACTTCTTATAGAACTAAATAAAATAGCTATAAAGATACTCATTAAAATATGCACAAAGGTAATACCCAGAACAGATTGGAGACTATTGAATAGGTTCACACCCACAAATTTATGATAACATTAAGTAAACAGCTGCATTGGGATTAATGTACACGATGTTCATTCACAAACAAGTCAAAGTCAATCACTAAGCCAAACATGAGAAGGAGGGAGAGAGGAAGGAATGGAGTGGGAATCGGGGAAGGGCTAGATGAGTGATGTGAGCATGTATGCCTCTACCATCTTGTATCCCATCAAGATGTATAACTACAATGCACCAACTTTAAAAAATTGCAGAGGTATTATAAAATGATGCGACTTCTTTGCAAAAAAAGTTCCTCAAATTGAAAAGCATAAATATATCCGATGACTCAACAATCCCCTTCCTAGGAATATACCCAAGAAAAATGAAAACAGATGTCAGTGCAAAAATGTACAAATGAAGTACTCTTAGCAGTATTCTTTAGAGTAGTCAAAACTCCAAACACAAATGTTTCTCAACTGATTAATGGAGACACAAAACCTGACCAATCAACACAGTGAAATATCAGCCAAAATAAAGAATGATGTATTAGCCAGGCATGGTGGCACACACCTGTAATCCCAGTATTTGAGAGGCTGAGACAGGAGTGCCGGTTCAGGAGTGAGGCGCTCTGCAAATTAGTGAGACCCTATTTCGAAAATAAAAAATAAAATAGGGCTGTGAGTGTAGCTCAAAGGTAGAATGCCCCTGTGTTCAATCTTCAGTACCACAAAAAAAGTTTGTTGTATTTATTGATGCTACAGCTTAAATAGACTTTGAAAAGCCGAGCATGGTGGCACACGCTTGTAATCCCCGCGCTTGGGAGGCAGAGACAGGAGGATCGCGCAGGTTCGAAGCCAGCCGCGCGCACTGGCTTAGGAGAGCCTGTTTCCAAATTTAAAAAAAAATGTAAAAATAGGTCTGGGAGTGTAGCCCGGAGGAAGAAGGGCTTCCAGGAACCCCAGTACCACAAAAATTTTAAAAAATAGACTTTGAAAGTGTGACAGTAAATGAACGAATGATGGAGTTTGTATCACATGTCCAGAACAGGCAGATCCAGAGAAACAGATAATGTGGTGATGCTTCCTGTGAGCTGTACAGAAATACAACTGAGTGTTGGGATTAGTGAGTATGGGAATTTTTTTTTCTTTGGAGTGTTAGAGAAATGTTTTAAAATTAGATAGTGAATGTATCTTCAAAACTCTGTGAATATACTACAACTACTGAATTATACACATTAAATGTGGAGATTTATGGCATTAAATTATATCTCTAAAACTGTTATATTTTTAAAAAACAGTGGTAAGAAACCACAAACTATGAGGAACTATTCATAAATCATATATTGATAAAGGAATTAAAACCAGAGTATGTAAAGAAGCCTTTTGATACAATTCAAAACAATAAGACTAATCAACTTTAAAATGAGCAAGTAATTTGAATATATACTTTATTAAAGAAGTCATACAACTGGCCAATAAGCATGTAAAATTATCAACCTAATTCACATTAAAGAAATATACAATGAGACACCATCACCACCCACTAGAATGACTACAATACTAAACCACAATACTGATTTGGTAAGGATGTGGAGAGACTAGAAAATTTTCTACATGACTAGTAGGAATATAAAATGATACTGATGTATTGGGAAAGATTTTGCAGTTACTTATAAAACTAAACAACTTTTATGGACCTGCAAGTCCACTTTTAGAAATCCCTACCCAAACGAAAGGAAAGCCTACTTCCACACAAAACCCTTTATCCAAGTATTCATAACAGCATCAATTATGACAGCAAAAACTGAAAATAGACCAAGCATTCATCAGCTGGTGAATAAACAAAATATATCTTTCCATGAAAAAGAATACTGTTCAGCAATAAAAAATTAATTGAGAATCAGTACATGCCACAATGAAATGCATGATTCTGAAATTAAAATGTACAGATAATATTTAAAAAGAGTCGATACATGGTTGTAAAAGCAAGAACCTCAGAAGCAGCATGCTAAATTTAAAGAAGCCAGACACAAAATACTATGCATTGTGTGGTCCATTTATATGAAATATAGGAAAGAAAAATTAAGGCAAAAAAAAGTAGTGATTGCCTGGAGCTGGAGGTAGGAACAACTTGAAGAAAATGTGGGGTGTGGGAAATGTTCTAAAACCAAATTGTGATGATAAATGCCCAGCTCTAAAAATTTACCCAAAAAGTCAATGAATTATAGTTTATAATGTATGAACTTTATGGTACGTAACGTATAGCTGAACCAGACCGTTGACAAATATGTCAATAATTTGATCTTATTAAAAACCTGGCGGGGGTGGTTAAAACCATTCACAATAATGAGCATCTGGAATACTTTCAAAGCTTTTCAAACAGCATCATTAAGAAAAATAACATTTGTCAATATCCTTACCTTATTCAAAAATTAACAGAAATATGCAAATAGGGACAAATAAACATTTTGTTCCTCTAAATGTTACTCCAGATACCCACTCACCAGAGCCCAAAAGAGTAACAGGAGTGCTGATCACCTGAAGCGCTGATCTGCTCAATACACACGGATTTCAAATAGCAAGATGTTTATGCAACCGGCAGTGGGGATACAGAATAGAAGATGAGATGAGAAAATCCTCTCTGCCTGCCAGAGTGTTTTATGTGGTACTAGCATTTTAACATATGTTTGTTCATGTGTTCCTAAATTATTTCCTATGTGTAAGTAACTTGCCACATTATCTTTTGAGAAGGAAGAAAAATAGCACATTGAGTAAAATACTGTTTTATTTTACTTGTGTAATATTATAATATGCCAAAATAGTCGAACTGGAAGGATTCCTAAAAATCCCCAGGAGTCCATACTCTATCCAAGAGGCCACCTCTCAGCCGGGCCTGGTGGCGCACGCTTGTAATCCCAGTACTCGGGAGACTGAGACAGGAGGATTGTGCAGGTTCAAAGCCAGCCTCAGCTACTTAGTGAAGCTCTCAGCAACTTAGTGAGACCTCATTTCCAAATAAAATATAAAATAGATCTGAGAGTGTAGCCCAGAGGTAGAAGGCCTCTGGGTTCCATCCCCAGAACCACAAAAAACAAAAAAAGATGCCACCTCTCCCTACTGGGGCATGAAACCCTACAAGACACAGATTTACTTTCAAGGAAACCAAGGGAGCATCGATGAGTCTCCACCTGTCTTGCTTTTTGTGTGGCGCTAACAAAAAGGAAACTTCCAGGGAAAGTTGTGAACGCTCGCCATCGCACTGGTTAAAAAGTCCATGTAAAGGCAAGATTGGAGGGTCAGCAAAATCAAAATGCAAACGCCTGGATGGTTTCTATACTCGTACGAAGACTCCAACAATGCTGCTTGTGGTATTTTCTGGGAGCAGCAGGGTCCTGGCCATGACTATCTCAGGGAGAAGAAAATCTGCCAAAGAAGAGGATGCTGTTGGAATCGTTGTGCCTGATGAGAAACAGGAAAGGGTGATTACAATGCACTTGTTCCCATCCGAGGGACAAAGAGACGATAAAGCCCACGCCAGTGGCCGCGGTGGCCTCTGTGCCTTCTTCAGTGACCTCCACGAAGGACCTGTGCAGGAACTTCTGGGCCTGCAAATCGGAGCTTGCGGACATTCCCGAGTGGTCCGTGTCGAGCCTGCTGAAGGCATCCCTCAACCCCATGGCTTCCAGGACTGGATCCAGCTCATAACTCTCCTCCACGAGCATCCTCGGCAGGCGCAGGTCCACGTTCCGGTCCTTCATGTGCCCGGGGCTAGTCCACTCTATCAAGTTCTCGGGAGATACTTCTTCTATAATCTATTTTTTTAGTAAAAAATGGAGGACAAATTGACATGACTATCGATAAAAAATTAAAACAGTGCGACATGTTTGTATCAGAACCTATTCATTTTAGTAATAAACAAAAGTAAACATTTTGCCCGGCGTGGTGGTGCACACTTGTAATCCCAGTACTTGGGAGACGGAAACAGGAGGATCGCAGGTTCATGGCCAGCCTCAGCTACTTAGTGAGGATCTCTGCAACTCAATGAGTCTCTCTATTTCAAAATAAAGAATAAAAAATGGGGCTGGAGGTGTATTTTGCACACTGTAGTAGAATGCCCCTGGGTTTCATCCCCAGTACCACGAAAAAGTAAAAATTTTACTAAATGGCTGTGTTATACTTCTTTATTAAAATGACCTGGCTATATGTGAAAACTCAGTATCACTAAATTGATTTTTAAGGGTTAAAAATAAGTCATTTCCTAGTCTAGCAATCTTATATGACTTTAACTTTTACGACTCCTCTCTAGTTTTTGAATGCACATATATTTACCTATTTGCAATCAGAGTAAATGCCATTTATATAATTTAACTTTTTCATCCTACTTTGTATCTCTCCTAAGTTCCTCCAATATTAGATAATATTCTCCTTGAGTTGAAAATTTTTAGCCTACACTCATCTATTCATTCACTTTAAAAGCAGCTAGTATGGCCCGGCATGGAATCGCAAGCCTGTAATCCCAGTACTTGAGAGGCTGAGATGGGAGGACTGCAGGTTCCAGGCCAACCTCAGCAACTTAGGGAGGCCCTCAGCAACTTAGCAAGGCCCTGTTTCAAAATAAAAAACTGCTGGGAGTATAGCTCAAAGGTATAACCCCTGGATTCAATCCTGAGTACCAAAAATGAAAAGTCTAGTATGTGGTGGCCATGATGATTGATGCTGATAACTACCAACAAATATAAAAAGTATTACAAATTTCACACTAGATGTCCTAGTATATTCAATGCTGAAATTATTTTTTTCACTAGGAAAAGCAATTTTTGTCTTCTGGATTATTTTCTTAGGGTAATTCCCACACGTGTTTTTGAATCACAGTTTAAATACTCTTAAAGGTCATCTATCGAGCCGGGCGTGGTGGCACACACTTGTAATCCCCATGCTTGGGAGGCTGAGACAGGAGGATCGCGCAGGTTCGAAGCCATCCTCAGCAACTTAGTGAGACCCTTTTTCCAAATAAAATATAAAATGGGTGTGGGAGTTTAGCCCGGAGGTATAAAGCCTCTGGGTTCCACCCCCAGTACCACCAAAAATGAATAAATAAATAAATAAATAAATATCTATCCATCCATCTATCCATCTATCCATCATCTATATCTATCTATGTGTATGTGTTCATATATAAGCTTTATAATATGTCCAACTTATATTGTAACTTTCAAAGTTTCATAACAAAGATTGAACCTAAAATTGTAATCATATAACAGCTATCATTTGGGGGGTGTTTTCTATGTCCTCCACCCATTCAAGGCTAAATTTTCCTCATTAAATAGTAATAACACTACACATTTAGCACCGTGAAGCCCAATTTGTGACTGGGAAAGCATTGAGATTTAAGGGCGTTCAGAAGCTTCAGTGGTCAGAGAGCTCCTGCCGGAACAGGGGTTTGGAACACAGCCCTCTGATGTTCAGAATACACACCAGCCACATTCACGTTTTCACTGTGCAGTGGGTGGGTCTAAATCAGTGAGTCCGAGACTAAGGGTCAAGGGAAGGAAGCCAAAAGTGATAAAGGCCTGCTGAGTCGTATGCAGATGTCTACATATGTGCACAGGCAATTGTTTTCCTAGGAAAGAGGTCCAAAGGTCTCGACCATGCTCAGAATGGCAAGGAATCTTTAGAATGCTCATATAATCTTTTTATATACTTTAATTGGTACAGCATACTTATACATCATTTAAACTGACCCAAACATACATGCACCCATCACCTGACGTATTTCCCTCTGTATATCCCCCCTTCCCTTCCTCCCTCCCCATACTTGTTAGTAAGATTGGTAGTGAACTCTTGTATAAACATAACCTTATTTGAACTGTCCCCTTCCTCAAGCGTCCTTTCCGCCTTCCCAAACCCTCCCCAAATTCTCTCCCTCTACTCTACTGGTTTCCCTTCTCATTTATCTTAAATTCCTCTTGCTGTCCATTTGCATTCTTGCTTTCACATATGAGAAAAAAGCAAACAACCCTTGATTTCTGGGGACTGGCTGATCCCACATATTATTCTCACATAATCTTCAATGTTCATTTTAACTCATCTTAAAATATGTGCGGGCCGGTTCTCAGTAAGCCCGATTCCATGTGAGTGAGAGGTACTTCCTCTTTGACACTGCCAGGCAGCAGCTTCTATTCAGACCCTGTTTCCAGGCTCACCCAGTTCAAGGGTTGGGAGTGAAGCCTTAGAAAATGAAAGCAAGAACAGAGAGACCAAGGGGTTTACCTTATCCAGACCATCGATGTCATTGGGCAGAAGCACAAACATGCTTAAGTCGTTGTTTTTATATGGAATCCCCACAATTTTGGCCTGCAGGTCCTCCAGGGAAAGAAAGCTAAAGGAATGGCGCTGAGCCATCATCTGTACGGTTTTACTTGTGCTCTGTAAAACATGAACAGCACACAGTGCCAAAAGGCATGAGGCTATTATTGGTGCAATACAGTCTTACATCATAATGTAAATCATGTTGATAATGTCATACATGCACATGCTTTTGGTGCCCAATAAAAGCACGAAAAATAAAAAATAAAGGATAATATAAGCTACCTCAATAATTGCAAAAATAGGGCTGGCTAATCCTTGTCATTTGCTTAGTATCAATAATAGGAAAATAAAGGCATGCTTTATAAATTTTTTTCAAGGCGTGAGGCTAATGGCATTAGGCAGCCACGTTAGCTCACTGAAAGAATCAGTTTAACTTAAAATAATGCTAAAGATGAGAGTCACAGAATAACCATTGGCTATCTTTTGGCGTACATTTGCTCAAACATGACTTTGGATGTTATACTCTATGTGTAATCACATCACATAAATAAAGGGCCATACCTTATCCAACCAAAATTCCTCCTCCTTGGTGTTTTCTTTCTTAAATTCCCTGTCCCACTGCCCTTTAAAATACACTGCATCTATAAGCACCAGCTTGGTGGAGCTGCTAAGAGATCCCTCTGGAAACAGGTTCTTGATTTTTTCTGCAAACAAAAAGAGAGAGGAGATTGGGCCACCTTCCAAGTTACCAATGATAATGTGTGACATAAATGATGCACATGGACTTGGCTGATTGTGGAAAACTCAGCCAGGTCAGCACCTGAGGGCCTCGCTGGCAGGGCCTTCACTGGCGGAATCGATGGGGAGGTTCTCACTGAGCCCATCGCCAATTTATCCCACTGGATAAATTGAGGTTGATGGTCAAGTGTCCAGGCTCTGGAGTCAGAGTGCCTCTGTGAGCATCCAGTTTTGCCTCTTATCAGCTGAGGAATCTTGGGCAAGTTATTTAAGTTCTTTGTGCCTCAGGTTCCACATCTGTAAAATAGGAATGAAACCTGCCTCATAGGGTTGTTGGAAGGAGGAAGGGATTTCTTCATTGTAAAGCCTCAGACCACCATCTGGCACATATCATAATCACTCAGGGTGAGCTATTCTCATCTATTTAATAGAGCTTCCACCTGAGATTGGGAGATTACTTACTCTACCAGAGAGAGTTGATATTTTTAGCTCTGGGTTCAGCCCATCCGCCACCACATTCTGAAAAACACTTGTTCAACCCATCTTTTGAGAGATCCCTATTTTCTGATTCTTTTAATTTCCTTCCCTTAGAAAAAGCATGAAGAAAAACGCATTCTTTAATAAAAAAATATCTCCCTGACAACTGCAAAAAAAAAAAATGTAAAATATCATCTATGGCTATTGCTTCCCAAAGTATTATTTCCAAGTCAATATTTCTTTCTGGTAGTTCTTGTGTGTTTGACTCACACTGGGAAATGAGGAGACAGTGGGGTGAGGAATTCATCAAGTTTTGTGCTGTAGATGGGGCCAACATTTGCAACACCCTTGCATGCTGTTCAAGTGGAAATGGGCCCAGGGAAACAGAGTTATGGGTAGGAAAAGATAAGTCTTGATGAAAGAGCTACATGTTTCTCACTTAATAATCAGAAAGGCAAGCCTCTATGACATTTGCACGGAGGGACTCAGACTCAAAAACAAAGGCTCTAGCCAGGCATGGTGGCATTCGCCAGTAATCCGAGAACCTGGAAAGCTGAAACAGGAGGATCACAGGTTTGAGCCAGTCTCAGCTACTTAGCAAGACTCAGCAACCTAGCAAGACTCTGTTAAAAAAAAAAATAGAAAAGGGTCAGGGATATAGTTCAGGGGTAGAATGCCCCTGGGTTCAAGCCCCAGTAATAAATCAATAAATTAATTAATTAATGGCTCTGATATACAGAAAAGAGTATACACAGTCATAATCCCTGTTTCGGGAACCACAAAGATATTGTGATACGTGGCCATGTGCGAACAATTCTCCACTAAGTGTCTCCATGCAGCTGGCTTCCTGTTGTCTCTTCTCTGGCTCCTCTCTAATCTCTCCACATCTGCTGGGACCATTCCACCAATTGCATTACCCTCCCCACCCCACAGCCCATCCCCCCTAGTCCATCCCCGCCTTTTCAACCCTCAGCTCAAGCCCCTCCCAGATCTTGCTCATCTGCCGCCTGCGGTATCAAGCCCAGGGGTTCTCGCACAGCAAGGAGTCAAGAAGTCTTTGTACAGAGTGAGCCCCCATACTGTACCATTTGTTTGGCTTTCAACCCAGGAATTAATCTTCTTTCGACTTTCCTCTGCTGCATTTAGAAAATCAACAGGTTCCAGAGATGCATGGTAATATTTCTTAACATAATCTAAGTATTTCTTTAGAAAAAACAGGAAAAAATAGAGATTTAAAAGTCAACTTATCAATTGCCAACATCTCTAGATAAATTTATCTGTCCATTAGGAAAACTAATATGAAAAGAAAAGTTTTTAGGCTCTGGGTAAAACACCTCGAGTACTTTTATTAACAATTTTATAAAGGTGCGATGGGATTAATTAAAACAAAAATCAGTTTAAATTGTTAGGACTAAGAAGAAGCTAGAGAACAGGCCAGAAAGACCTCCATTAATGTGGGTAAGGCCAGGCAGCCAGTTAAGGCAGCATGTCTCCAAGACCCAGAGTCCTGAGCGGAGCATTTGGCCATTCATGATGACCACTGACAGATATGGTAGGCAAAGTGAAACTTACTTGAAGGAAGAGGTATGTTTTTTCTCCAAACAGCCTGTTGGCTATTTTTAGCTCATAATCATTAGTGGGTTTGCTTATTTCAGTCAAAAGCTTTTGTAATTGGTAATGAATCTCTTCTCTCTTCTCAATCTTCAAAATTAAAGAAAAAAGAACTGAATGGGTTTTCTTAACAAAAGCAAGCCTAGATTCTCCTCTGAGAAGACATGGTTACTGAGTCTTTCCCTCAGTGGAGCACCCTTGAGGGTGGTCGACGGTTCGGTACAAACCCTGGATGTCAGTTGGCTTTTACACAAATCATACCATAGTGTAGGTCACAACAAATCTCAGATCCACAGAGAAGCAGTCCCATCAGCCCTACACCACAAACTGTCCTTTCCTGACCCAGGTTGCACTTGGGTCTCAAATGTAACTGCCCACTAGATGTGTCATACATCTGCTTTTATCTACCCACAAGAATACTATCACCTAAGGAAAGTATATGATTTCCCAGGGTGTGTGTGTGTGTGTGTGTGTGTGTGTGTGTGTGTATGTGTGTGTGTGTGTGTGTGACTGAGGATTGAACTCAGGGGCATTCTACCTCGAGGCTATATCCAGCACTATTTTATTTATTTATTTATGTATTTATTTATTTAGGTAGTTCTGGGGATGAAACCCAGAGGTCTGCTACCTCCGGGCTACACTTCCAGACCTATTTTATATTTTATTTGGAAACAGGGTCTCGCTAAGTTGCTGAGAGCCTCACTAAGTAGCTGAGGCTGGCTTTGAACCTGTGCGATCCTCCTGTCTCAGCCTCCCAAGTGCGGGGATTACAAGCGTGCGCCACCACATCCGGTTTATTTTTTATTTTTAAATAGGGTCTTTCTAAGTTGCTGAGACTGGCATTGAACCTGCAGCCCCTCATTCTCAGCCTCCTAAGTACTAGGATTACAGGTGTGTACCACCATACCTAGCTCCCAAATCATTCTTACCCACCAAAGTTTACAAATTTCTGTTCTAGATAGTATATAAGAGAAATGACTCTGGAGGGAATAGATAGCCATTTTTCCGAAATACAGATAGGCCTGAGGTGAGACTTATTGCTCCTCTGGCTCCTCTGGGGGGAGGAATCAAACTTTTCTATAGAATTCATCAATTTCCTGATTGAGGGCTGAGATGTGTCCCATGGTAGAGCTAGCTGACTTAAAAGACTTCTCTGAAACAAACAAACAAAAAAAAACCTTGTCTGTCTCATTGCCTACTTAATGGTGTTGGGCTATTTTAATTAATTGGATACAGGGAGAGGCATTTTAGTTTTAAAGTGGATAGCCCATTCCTGGGTGGCGCACACTTATAATCCCAGTATTTGGGAGGCTGAGACAGGAGGATTGTGGTTTAGCTACTTATGCCATTTGGAACCAAGTGGGACCTTGCTTCAAAATAAAGAATAAAAAAATAGATCTGGGGGTATAGCTTGGAGGTAAAATGCCCCTGAGCTCCATCCCCAGTACCGCAAAAAAATAATAATAATAGGAGAGAAAGAAAGAAAGAAAGAAAGAAAGAAAGAAAGAAAGAAAGAAAGAAAGAAAGGAAGGGAGGGAGAAAGAAAGGTCACCTTCCTCTAGAATGAGTCCCATAGATTTCTTTGTTTTGTTCCCTTACTTTGCTCTTTTTTTTCTTTCTTAGTTCCCCAATACCCAGAGTATAATTAACATTTGAAGACACCCAAACTGAAAATGTGAAAGTGTGCTACTCTAACAAAATCTGTTAGGCAAAATTTGTCCAAACAACTTGTTAGATATGACTAAGTTAGTAAACTAAAAATTAAGATGGTAATTGTCTCAGAATGTAGCATAAAGATAGAAAGTGATGAAAATATGTAGGTGTTAAAAAATCTAGGCAAGAGAATAAAAATGCTGGCATTCTTTCAAAAGGCAAAAATATACAGGATAAAGGGAGCATTATTTAAAAAATTAAATAGCTGAGAATTTTTCAAAATTAAAGAAGAGTATTAATTTTTTTTTTTTTTTTGGTGGTGGTACTGGGGTTCCTGGAAGCCCTTCTACACTCCCAGACCTTTTTTCTTAAAAAAAAAAAAAATATATATATATATATACACTATTTATTTGGAAATAGGGTCTCTTAAGCCAGCACAGCTGGCTTCGAACCTAAGCGATCCTCCTGTCTCCGCCTCCCAAGCACGGGGATTACAAGCGTGCACCACCACGCCCGGCTAAGAAGAGTATTAAGAGTATTAATTTTAATATTCAGAAATCGCAGAAAGTCAATGTCACGGTAAATCTGAGAAATCCACACCTAGACACACTGTAATAAAGTTCAAGGACAACAAAAAAAGAGCAAAACTTACATGCAGACCGAGATTGATCACCTACCAATAACATCAATTAAACTAACCTACCAATGTCAGCATTAGAAGAACAAGTAAGATGGTAATTCAAATGATCGAGAAAAATATCCACCTAGAATTCAACATAGAGCTAAACAAACATTCAAAAACAAGCAGAGACAAACACAACCTGATAGCTTCTGCAGTGTATAAATCTTTACTAAGGAAATTTCCAAAGAATGGTATCAGCACTATGGCAGGATAAGAAGCTCCAAGTCCTTCCCCACAGAGATACAGAATTAAGAAAAGATAAAAATCAAAAGTGCCTCTTTGAGAAACCTGGACACCAGTTAAGAGGTTCCTGCAGCCCTGCTGAGTGTGAGGCCAACTGCACTGGTGCCCAGTAGGAAAAATCCTGATACGCATTCACCAAAGTTTCTCCCCACCAGATAGTAATGTGGACAGAGAAGAGTTCAAACTCCCGATCCTTCCCGGAGGACAAAAAGAGAAGCACGAAACATTACAACTAATATTCTAAGGGACTTGTCTTGCCTGAATTTAACTTCTCCCAGGAACAAAGTACCATGCTGGGGTCTACTGACAATAAGTAATCAATGTGCACAGAGTGTGCAATATCACAGAAAGACAACAGGGAGAACTCCCAATTAGAAACAAACAAACAAAAAAAAAACCTTTTCAGCAATAGATGACATGCACAAACCCAGAGAATACACCTCCCAGAAAAGGCTTGAGAGGTCTGCAGAATTCCTTGCTAGCTGGGCTATTTAGAGAAAGCTCTCCTGCTGGGCGTGGTGGCGCACGCTTGTAATCCCCACGCTTGGGAGGCAGAGACAGGAGGACCGCGCAGGTTCAAAGCCAGCCGCGCTGGCTTAGGAGACCCTGTTTCCAAATAAAAATGTAAAAATAGGTAATAGGTCTGGGAGTGTAGCCCAAAGGTAGAAGGGCTTCCAGGAACCCCAGTACCACCAAAAAAAAAAAAAAAAAAAAAAGAAAGAAAGAGAAAGCTCTCCATATACTAAAACAGACCACAACAAAGGTGGCCATTTTTTGCAAATGACAAAGACCAAAGGTAATAGTAAGAACACAAAGAAACAGGAGAGAACATAGCCCACTTACAGGAACAAACTGAATATCCAGAAACTAACCCTAAAGAAATAGAGATATATAAATCACCAAATAAAATATTCAGACTATTATAAAGACACTCAGTAAAATCAAAGAGAGTTTAGATAGGCAACTAAATTTGAAACAAAGCGTGAATCAAACAATGAAGAAAAATCAAATTAATTCTAAAACTGAAGACTACAATATCTGAATTGACTTTAATAACTTTGCTTGTGAAACTCTACAGGAGACTTGACCAGGTAGAAGAAAGAATCTGTGAATAAGAAAGCAAAATCATGCCATTCATGACAACATGAAAGAACCTGGAGAATATTATGGAACTTGAAATAAGGCAGACACAGAAAGTCAAATATTGAATGATCGCACGCATATGTAGAATCTAAAAATGCTGACCTCATAGAAGTAGAGAGTAGATGGTGTTTGCCAGCATCTGGGGTGCTTAGGGAGAAGGAACGAAAGGGAAGATGTTAGTCAATGGATATGCAATTATGGTGAGATAGGAAAACTATTTAAACAAATGACCAATGTAGACAAATACATAAAGTAGGTAAGTCCTCAGGGCTGAGGCATAAAGGAGAAATTATACACAAGGGTGGAGGTAGAGGGGTAAATGGAGAATGACTATGAATATGAGTATCTTTTTGAGATGATGAAAATGTTATAAACCTGACTATAGTGAGGGTTGTATAATTCTGTGAGCATACTAAAAAACCATTAAACTATATACTTTAAACATTAATTATATGATATGTGAATAATATTTAATAAAACTGTTTTAAAATAAATAAAATAAACAGAAACAAATGAAATTAATTTAATAGTATATTTCATTTAACCTACCTAGAATATCATTTCAACATATAACTACAAAATATTAATTATATATTATATGTGATAATTCTATATAGCATTTCAAGAAAATATGGGTATATAAATATATACACACTATCACATGGTTTTTTTCATGCTTTTCTCTTGAAATCCAATGTGTATTTTATACCTACATGTACATCTCAATTCAAACTAAATGTGCTTCAAGCCACTTGAATAATTACCATATTGGATAGTTCAAGACCAGAGAAACTCTTATCTAGGAAAACCAGGAAGCTTGTATAAAAAGAGTCATTGCAGTCTGTAATAACAAGGAAGAAAAGAAGGAGAAGGAGGGAGAGAGGGAGACTCCGTCAATAGAACAAATGAATAAACAGCTGTGAAAATAGTCCCTTCAGCAACAGGTATCAACCTAACAAAGATGACTATAGTAAACATAATGCTGAAGTTTACCAGACAAGTTGCAAAGGATAATGACCGAAAGGAGGCTTGATGGATGGATGTAATGAAATGACTAGTGTGTGGTAACAATACACTTCTAGTTCTGAGCAGTGTACTTAGAGAAGGTACTTAAAGGGCAACAGGGAATTTCATAATGGTTTGTTTCTTGCTCGGGGAGGAGGAATTAAAGGGTATTCCTTACATTATTCCTTTTATTTTGTGTACATATGGCCCAAGATTTTATGACAAGTTTTTAAAAGCAAGGCTCAGAATTCTCTGAATCCATGGTTTTCTTCTCCTAAGGTTTTATAGACTGGAGAACACAAAAGAATTTTTAGTTTCTCTCATTCCCTTCTATGCATCCAGGCAGATGGCACTCAGCTCTCTAGGAGAGCCATGAATTCTCCTGAAGCTTTTTAATGGAAACGACTGTAATCGTTTATGCAGTCTCTTCCAATAACCAATTGGAATCACATAACAAAGCCCATGTTTCTTATTTCACCTAAATTTTCCTCTACCTCACAATGGGGAAGCCTTTAATAGGGATGCTAGCTCTTAAAAGACCTGTTAGAAATTAATACTTAATGAATTATGTACACATGGCATGATGCTATACACACAAACTAAGATGTTAGGTGCTACAGGACAGGAAAGATAGGCACAGATGCTGGCAAAGGACCAATAACCACTTATTTTCAGGTTTGCTACAAAAGGCAAATTGCTATACAAAAAACGACTAAACCATTAAACAACCAACTTTGCTCCAGTCTGACAAAGGAGAAAATTGAGCTGGACTATGAAAATAAATACAGAGCAATATAGGTCACACACATATATATTCACATAAATGTATACATAGACAGTGAGAGACGTGTGTACACAACAGGGAAAAGGCCACATACTCCCAGTGGTGATCTGGAGTTGATCAAATTGTTTCTTTACATATTGCCACATTAGTGAAATATTCAAAGTTGAGTGGTTATTACTTTTATAATTAGAAAAATTATTTTAAAACTTTACATATGAATCTTGAAATGTTTTGCAAAACAGGCAAAATAACATTCTGCGTGTATATAAATGTATGGCCATGAATCTCTCTATTACTGACAGAGAGGGAGGAGGGAAGGGAAGAGGAGGTTCAGGAAAGGAAACAGACCAAACATTGTAATGTGTATAGAAGGATGTATGTAACTCTCATTACCATGTGCAATTACAATGCACCAATAAAAATTACTTTTAAATGTTAAAAAGAATTCTCTGGATTCATATGATAATCAAATGGCACACCTCAAGCCTGCATCTAGCTAGATAAATCACTTTGCTCGTGTGTTTCTTCATCTGTTAATGAGATTAAAGTAGATGACCTCTAAGATGTGCTGGTCCTAATAATCTTTGAGTCAGAAATTCCACTCTTCTTTTATATCCCTGTGGCTCCCCCATCAAAAATAAATAAATAAATCCTGGAGGAGGAACAGATTTGCCTCAGAGAGTCATGCAGGTTGTGCCAGCACAAAGCTGGGATTCAGCCCGCACCCAGTCGCCAAGCCCTTCACCTTGGGCATCTACCCAAGGGAAAGTGGATCTATCTAGTGCACACAAATCTCTGCATGGACTATCATAATGGGGAGGGGAAGTGCTCTGGAAACAACTACATTCCTCACTTGAGTGCACATCAGACCAAGTACATGACCCAGATCTGTTGAACATACTCCAGGAGGAGGCCTGGCTCTCCAGATGCAATGCAGCCACCCAGACAACTTGGCATTTGGGGATTATGAAATTAACAGGTCATATAGCTGGTTGATGTGAGCCATGAATTTATGAGGGCATAGAACTGGAGTATGGCTACTGTCAAAGCAATGCCCTTTCTGAGAGCCCTAACTGTCCCCTGATGCTAGCTCTGACCCAATAGACTTAATCCCTGTTTTTTAACAGTAAATAAGGCATAATAGAACACTAGAGTTAGAAGATCAATGGCCCTGTGCTAATATTTTATTTTTTAAATAAAATACTAGGGAGTAAAATATTAATGAAATTTTATATCACCTACTACTACCACCACCACTGGGTGAGTTATTAGTGTTCCAGATGCTTCTATTGGACACTTTACAGAAGCCCAAACAAGGTAAATAATTGACCCAAAGTAGAATAGGACTTAAGTGACTGAGGCAAGATTTGAACCCAAACTTTTAAAACTCAACATTCATCCACTCTACTGGAAAGTCTCTTCAACCTATAAGCCCTCACCATGGTAGTTACCCATTAATGTTAATTCGAAGGGCTTATTATTTTTATTGAACAATCTTAGTGCCATGGTTTGGAAGTGGTGTATACCATAGGCTTTCAAGTGTGGGAGGCTCAGTCCCCAGTACAGTGATGTGAAGAGGTGGTGGAATATTTAAGAGACCTACTGGGAGATGTTGAGGTCACTAGAGGACTGCCCTCTGAATAGATGAACCACCAAATGATCCAGCTATACCACTCCTGGGTGTCGTTCCAAAGGAATTTAAGCAGAATATCACAGCGATACATGCATATCTATGTTTATAATAACACAATTATGGAACCAGCCTAGGTATCCATCAACAGATGAATGGGCTGTGAAATTATAGGATACATATGCAATGGATTTCTCTTCGACCAAAAAAATAAATAAATAAAATTATGTCCCCTTCAAGAAAATGGATAACACTAGAGAATATTATGCTGTTATATTATTCAGTCACAGAAAACGAAGCGTCATATGTTTTTTCCTATTGTGGAGGCTACAGAGAAATCAGGATACAAGAGGAACTTCAGATAAAGGAGGGGAACCCTAGTGGAGCGATGGAGGGTTCAGAGTGGAAGAGACTTCGTGAAGAAAACACTTGAACTTATGCTAAGTACATGTGCAAAAATATCCATACCAATCTCAATAGCACATATGAGGAAGGGGGGGGAGTAGAGTAGAATCCAGAGAGGAGGAGGAGATTATCAAGTGCCATGTCCACTATCGTCTGAATTGTATTAGGCTGTATGATTATAATGCATAAATAAAAGAATTTAAAAATAAAAAAAAGATGCTGGGCGTGGTGGCGCATGCTTGTAATCCCCGCGCTTGGGAGGCTGAGACAGGAAGATCATGCAGGTGCGAAGCCAGCCTCAGCTACTTAGTGAGGCTCTCAGCAACTTAGTGAGACCCTGTTTCCAAATAAAATATAAAAAAGGTCTGGGAGAATAGCCCGGAGGTAGAAAGCCTCTGGGTTCCATCCCCAGTACCACAAAAAAAAATATAAAAATAATAAATAAATAAATAAATAAATAAAAGATGAATGTGGCAGTTTCTCTTTCCTCTTATCCAACACACTGTAACTCATCCAAGGGGTGACTGTCACTAGAAACCAAACATATGAGACCATCCAATCTTGAACATTTTGCCTCCAAAACTATGATCTAAATAAAGGTGCTTTTTTATTATAAAGTAACTAGCTTCAGGTATTTTGCAATAGCAACATAAAATTGACTAATACATCTACCAACATTAGTTAGCTATAGGGATCATTGCTGCTTAATTATAAGTGTGAAATTTTCATGCCTTTCCCAGTCCTTTTCCCCAGTGATCCCACACCTAAAAATACAACCATACTGATGGGTGTAAAACATGTGTCCTACCTCCTGTTCTTCAGTCTTTATTCTGGATAATTCTGTGTCTTTTTCAGAGTGAAACACCTGATAGGGAGGAAATAATACAGTGGTCAGAGCAGAGAAGACTTCACAGAGGAAACATCACAGTCTGTGGGAAGTAGATGCTTGTTAAAGAGGCCTCAGTGGATACAGGTAACATTTAACTCCTTGCAAAATCATTAGAAGGTCTGGCTTGCCCACTGATCTCTTCAGAGGAGCCTATTTATTCATTCATTATATATTCATCTTTGATGTGTCATTTATCCCAAGTGGAGATTATATCATTTCTCCCATGAGTTTTTACTTCTCGTGCTCCATCTTTAATTATGATAGTAATGGCTTTGGACAAGGCCACTCAATCAGTCTCCACCCAAAAGAATTTCAAGCATCAAAGAACAGATGGCATGATGATATCTGGAGGGAAGATAGACCTGAAATTCCTTTATGTCTTCACAGTCTTTGTTTCCTGCCCCATAGGTCAAGATGAGCATATTTTCAAAGTAATGCTAGAGGACTGGTCCCCAGAATTAAGTCTGTCCATGGAAAGCCAAGGAAGCTCCTACCTTCTGCAGCTGGGAAGCTGTGGTTCCTTGTTTCACCAGGAAGAGCATGCCGATGGCAGTGGAGATGCCCAAGGGGGAAAAGAAGATGTTGCCATCCTTTGTTTTCTTCAGCTCTTTGAAAAGATCAAACCCAAACTGAGCGTTTGCTGCGACCAGTGACTCCATGATGACTTTCCCGAAGTCTAGAACAAGCAACAGCTGGAGTCAACACCGGACATCTGGACTGGACTCCTTCATGTCATGGGAAGGCTCCTTGAACTGATCCAGAAAATAGGAGTCTTTCACATTCAAGGAAAGATCAACTCCGTCTGCTCCTCACCCTTCTCTTGTCCTCCTCTCAACAGCAGACATGAGTCAGCCGGAGCTTGGCATCAGCCAGTATTTCTCAGTTCTGGTTTCCCCGGGTAGCAGGGTTGGCGCCTGAATGGCTGTCTTCTCTCCTGTTCTCTGTCAGAACCTGCCTGCCTCTGCCTCCCACCACCTCCTCTTACACTAAGCTACTCCAGAGAGACCCAGCCCTTGTCCTGCCCATACTCAGCTGGTCCAGCTGCCCTAGCAACAGCTTGTCTGGCTGACGACGCAGGGTTCAGAAGTCACAGGAATCCCACTAGCCTCAGGACCGAGCAGTGTAGTCCAGCCTTAACATGCAGCCTTAAAGGCGCTAATGCATTTTTGCTTCTCAGTGAATCCAGGGGGAAAAGTGGCAAGATAGTTTTTTTCTTTTTAAACCCCAATCCCTAAGTCCATGAAAACTTGACTCTGGGATGAATTTTCCTTGAAAGAGCAATAAAATATCTCTCTAGTCATAGATTATTAGGTAGGGTAGAAAAAAATTTTTCCTTTGCTTTTTCTGTATTGTTTCAGGCTTATTCAGGAAGCCATTACTACTTTTTTCCAAACAAGGGATTGAACACAAGTTGCTCTAAACCACATAAGCTAAACCTTCAATCCTCTTTTATTCTGAGACAGGATTTTGCTAAGTTTCCCAGACTGACCTTGAACTTGTGATCCTCCCACCTCAGCCTCCTGAGTAGCTGGGATTACTGGTGTGCACCTAGCACACGCGCACACACACACACACACACACACACACACACACACTAATGGTTTTTAAGTAGTGAATATTTGCCAAAATAAACAAGTGGAACATGTTTTATGTCTTTCACCAGCAGCTACTTTATAAATACTTAATAAAGACTATAAGAAGAATCCTAAAACAAGAACGAAATTAATGCAGAATAAAGTTGCAAAAGCCCAAATACACTGGGGGCTTTGGGAGCTCAGCCCTGCTAATGCTCCCTACCTCTGCCATCATGGCTTCAGTTTCAATCTTGGGGTTTTTTTTGTTTTGTTTTGTTTTGTTTTGTTTTGTTTTGTTTTTGGTGGTACTGGGGTTCCTGGAAGCTCTTCTACCTCCGGGCTACACTCCCAGACCTATTTTATATTTTTTTTATTTGGAAACAGGGTCTCTTAAGCCAGCGAGGCTGGCTCTGAACCAGCGCGATCGTCCTGTCTCCGCCTCCCAAGCGCGGGGATTACAAGCATGCGCCACCACGCCCAGCTCAATATTGGGTTTCTTTACAGAGATTATCACAGGTTATACTCAGAAATAAAATGAATTAACTTGCTGTCAAACAAGATGAAGATACATTTTCGTGATCTCTTAGGCACTAAATTAAATAAAACCACCTTAAGAAAAGTTTATGCACAAGAAAAATACTTCTCTCAAAGCAACACACATATATATTCTCAAAACATAGGAGTATTAATTAAGGAAGAGCTTACCTGGCTGTTAGGGAGATAGAGGTGGCCACACAAGAAAGTAGGAAGTGTCTGTGGAGTGAGTGGCTGGGATCCTTAATTTATAGCTCTCCCTCTGCCTCTCCCTAGTCATTACCGTTTGCATTTCCAGTGAAACAGCCTTTGGTTTCTCAATGATAATTTCCCTAATAAAAAGAGCATACAAATTTTATGACAAAAACTGAGGATTTCAAACCTTACATTTTTAGTCATGGTCATGAAATCATGCACTTAACGTTGTTGGCAATCTTATTTTTTTTTTATTGGTGCATTGCACTCATACCTCTTAATATCTTAATGGGGTACAGGATGGTGGAGACATACATGCACACATCACTCATTTAGCCCTTCCCCAATTCCCACCCCATTCCCTCTCCACTTCCTCCTTTTCATGTTTGGCTTAATGGTTGACTTTGATATGTTTATGAATGTACATTACGTACCTTAGGTAATTTCCCTCCTACCCTCTCATCCCTCTCAATTAGATTGCCTTATTTGCTCATCTATGGTTTCACCTTCTTCGTCTAGAGTTCCTCCTATGACCCATCTTATTTTAACAGTAACTCAAATAGTCATGTGCTTTCGACAGAGAGGAAATAAATTTAAATTCTTTTTTAGAGTTGGAGCATAATGAGACTCAAATAAACCAGAGAACAAAAACAAGACTAAAATCGGGAGCTCCCTAGAGAGGAGCATTAGAATGTCCAGGTCAAGTGAGGGATGAACTATTCGGGCGTGGGGGAGCACGCTTGTAATCTCCACACTTGGGAGGTGGATGCAGGAGAATCACGCAGGTTCGAAGCCAGCCGTGCTGGCTTAAGAGACCCTATTTCCAAAAATAAAAAAGTATAAATAGATCTGGGAGTGTAGCCCGGAGGTAGAAGGGCTTCCAACACCCCAATACCACCAAAAACAAATGAAGGATGACCTAAGAGGGTACCCTAAGAGGGTTTTCATTTCTAATGATACTGGGGAACCTCTGTTGAGATCAGTCATTTTACACCTGGGAAGACCATGAAAATTTTCTGGAGAACTTTAAAAAAATATCATGCCCAAACCTCATCCCAGACTGAGTCAGCATCTCAGAAGAAGAAACCAGGCCTCAGTATTTTTGTAATCACCCCCAGGTGATTACGATGTGCACCCAAGGTCAGAAACCACTGGTTAATACAGCCTGCTGATGATATGAATTGAATGCATGCCTTACTCACCGCAGATGATCAAAGTTACACCCTGACAGGCCATCCTCTGCCACAGAGGTAGATTAGTGGTGGCATTATTTGGGGGTGCCAAGTGCAACGGAGAAAAATGAAAGAAAAAGTCTTGCTAAACGAGAACCAGAAAAAGGAGTGAGAAGATTTTAGACCGGCAGCTACACACATTTTGCACACGTGAATAGACACACATATACACACACTACTCCCGTTCTTGAGTATTCTGTCTATTCATTAGTAAATATCTCACTTCAGTTCATTCAATAAGTATTTATTGAGTCTACCGTGTACCCGACATTATGCTAAATACCAATAATTTGTAAAAAAAAAAAAAAACGCCCAACAACATCACTCCTCACTGATAATCAGAAAAACAACTACCAAAAAAGAAATAAATAAACTTAATAAAAAGCACACCCCCAAATTCCAGTTTTTCCTGCCAACCCTGGAGCATTCCTACTGGCTCTACTAGTTCATTAAAAGAAACAGCACTTGGATTAGTCTCAGCTTTAGTCTCCAATGAAGGGTGTGAAGATTTGTCACTGTTGCTAAGCAACGACTCTTGAAAGGGCAGCATCCTATCCTCTCTGCTTAAAGAAGGATGGCCTTGGAGATGCAGCCTCAAAGGGTGTGGCTCCTAAAGGTACCCATCTCAATACTTGTCTAAAAACTATGTTTTTGTCAGACATGGTAGTACATACCTCTAATCCCAGTACTATTTAATTAGTGTATTGGAGTTATAAATCTTAATGGGGTACAAATGGTAGAGGTAATCTCAGTTCTTGAGAAAGGAAGATCACAGGTTTGAGGCCAGCAATTAAGTGATACTGTTTCAAAACTAAATTTTTAAAATAAGACTGGAGTGTATCTTGGAGATAGAATGCTCCTGAGTTCAATCCCCAATACCAAAAAATAAATATACATACATTATACATGTGTGCGTATTTATTACAACTCTTCAAGCAAATTTAAATATAATTACCTTTTTTTATTGTAACTCAGAAATATAAAAATTGAATAAAGTCAAAAGAATTGCATTTACTTTTATAGTCACCTGGATGTCAATGAAATAGAAATGTTAGGGGTTTTTTTAATTGCATAAAGTCCTTGAGTTAGAAATAATGCTCCATATTTTAATATTCATATCAGCTTATGTCTTCTGTGTCCCTTCTCCCTGGCCCTAGACCATCTGCCCCATTGCACAGCTCTTTCCAGATGTTACCTAGCATTTCCTGAAGCCTTCCTCTACTGCCCTGCCTTTCTAAGGACCACTCTATTCCACAAAGCCTTCTCTGAAAACAACCACTTATATATCCTGGGATCAGGAAGCAAGTTTCCCATTCCTAGTTTCCCTCCTGCTCTCACTTACTCCAAGCATTTCTTTCAGCAGTTGCCTCCAATATCCCCCTTTGGAGACTCACTCCATCTGCGGTACTGCCCTATCCCAAACCACAGCACTAGCTGTCGCCCTGCACACAGCCTCCCTGTTCATCCTAGCTGCCCACAGGGCTCTGTTCATCTCCACTATCCACATCAATGCCGTCTCTCACCTTTCCTGACCTTCACCTTCCCTCTGCTATTGCTGGCACCTCACAGGTGATTGGCTATTGTCATCTGAAGAACAGCCAAATACCTTTATCTGATTACAGATTCCCATCTTTATTCTCTCTAAGTCAAATGTTTTAATTTTCACATTATAGTCATACATCTTAATGGAGTACAAGATGGTAGAGGCATACATGCGCACATCACTCACTTATCCCTTCCCCAATTCCCACTCCACTCCCTCCCCCTAGTGTTTGGCTCAGTGATCGACTTTGATGTGTGTCTGAATGTACATCTTGTACATTAGGGAATTTCCCTCTTCCCCCCTTCTATCCCCCTTAGTTAGGTGGCCTTAATTGCCCATCTATGATTTCTGCCTCTAAGCCTAATTTTCAGTGTCTTCTCAATCCCTTATCTTTGGGCTCCTCCTCAGTGCTTCTATTTTATCAGTCTTTCTTTCTGGTTGCAAAACTGTCCTGGTGGAAGAAGATACGTTGATGAGTAAGAACCTTAAGAATTGTCCCTATGCTTAGGAATGAGGAGAGATAAGAGGGATGCCCTGAAGTAGAGTACTGACGGTTCCCTACCCTGTCTCAAAATTCAGTCCCGGCACAACCTCTGCATGTCTGTTACTGACAGTGACTCATAACACTTTTCTTCTAAAGCCTGTAATACCGCCAACCTGTACTGGTATCACCCAGTTACTTTGGGGGCTGATAAGTCATAGCTGAACTCATCTGGGGCCAGCGATTCTCCACCAAATGGGAACCCCTGCCAGAAAGCTTTAAACCACTTCACCACGGCCAGGGTGTAAAGAGATGGCCCTCTGTCATCAGGAAGGCTTAACTTTGTAGGACGATTTCTGCTCTCCAGCATCTCCACAGCATCAGTCAGAAGCCAGTCTTCAGGTGAAGCCACAAGACTATTTAAGTTGCTTTGCTTGCCCTGTCCTCCAACTTCTCTTAAAGAAGTATCCCCTCCCTCACAAAAAAAGTATTTACATGATCCAAAATTGTTATCCTTGCCTTCATTTCTTGGGTATCTGTGCTAAGACAAAAGTGTTTTAGTATCTAGCCCAAGCTTCTCATTGCTTTTTGCTTTTCAAAATTCCTGGGTAATTTTGCAAATACTGTCCTTTAGATAAATTTCTACTAGTTTATCATGATCTATGAAAATCTTCATATTTAAATTGATGCCTCTTAGAATTATAATTACGTAGAAAAAATTTGTAATTTTTACTTATTGAACAAGGAGCATCTTATCTTACATATCCTTCAATAGAGCTTATAGACAAAAAGAAATGAAAAGAGAATTTTATTTTGCTCTTTGTGCGCAGAAACATAAAAAATTAAAATGAAATATGACTTAAGATTTCTAGATTATAAGTTTGTATGTACATAACTTAATCCTGATCAAGATAAAATCTTGATTACAGTAACATTTTACTTCAAATAACTTAGGGTCAATAAATTGAATGCAAAACAATGAGCTGTAATTCTGGTATACTGGTTGGTCAATAAATATTATTTATACACATACAAAAATAATTAAGCTCACTATCAGTGCTTTCATTCAAAACTGAACCAAGAAAGCCTAGCAAGTGCAAGAGTACAGTAAAACAATTGAAAACTCAGCTGGTTATATGAAAGCTAATTATTAAGAAGATTTCAAAGGAAAAATAAAAGTATTCACAAAGGGATTGAAACCTGCATGATGAGAATCAAAAAGCAAGTTTAGCAAGGTTGCTTAAGGTGAGGCCAGTACAAATATGTTAATTAGCTAAATTTAGTCACTACATCAAAACATCATGCTGTACTAAGTACAATTTTATCTTTCAATTTTTTGACATTACTAGAAATTGTACTAAGGTTTTATATAATCTAGGCAATTGTTTTTACCAGTGAGCTATCCCCAGCTCTTGTCTGTCAATTTAAAATATAAAAAATAAAATATTAAAAAGCATCACATACCTAGTAAGTATGAAAGCTGTATATTTTCTCATATAAAAAGATTAAACATAATTTAGAGAGATTAAGAAGACTAAATGGAAAATGCATTTCATCTATAGTTTGGACAGCTCAATATTGTAAAGATGTCAGTTCTCTCAAAATCGATTAATATGCTCTCAATCAAAATTCCAGGCTATATTTTTCAAAAACAATGCTCATGTGATTCCAAGTTTATAGGAAATATCAAAGGGTCACAAGTAGCCAAAATGCTTCTAAATGAGGAGGAGGGAGTTAGACCTGTTCTGTCAGACAGCAAAACTTATTATTAAGTAATTAAGTCAGTCTAGTTTGGACAAAGGATGGGCCCCAGCAAAGACCAATGAGCATGTACACATTGATTTTAAAGGGAAAAAAATGTTGCTACAGAGCAATAGAGGAAGAGTGACCTCTGCAATAAATGACATCAAGTCCATTGGCTATCAATAGGGGGGAAGAAAAATCTTGGCTACCACCTCACATCATATACAAACTTCCATTCTAAATAAATTACTGAAATACATGGAATACACAAAAGCACTACAATAATAGTAAATACTGTAATGCTAAAAATCAACACATTGTACTACATAAAATTTGAATGTTTTCATTCATCAAAAGACACTATCAAGCCAGCCGGGCATGGTGGTGCACGCTTTTAATTTCAGCTTTCAGGAGGCTGAGACCAAAGGATCGTGGTTTGCAAACAGCCTCAGCTACTTAGCAAGGCCCTTTGCAACTCAGTGAGACCCTGTTTCAAAAAGTAAAAATACGAAAAATTAGGGCTTGGGGTGTAGCTCAGAGGTACAAAACCCCTGGGTTCCATCTCCAGTACCGCAGGGGGGGAAAAAAAAAAAAGACACTATCAAGCCAACCATGGTGGCACATGCTTGTAATCCCAGCATTTGGGAGGCTGACACAGGTGGATCTGGGTTCTCGAACAGCCTCAGGTACTTAATGAGACCCTTTGCAACTCAGGGAGATCCTGTTTAAAAAAAAATAAAGAAGCCAAGCGTGGTGGTGCATGCTTGTAATCCCAGCACTCGGGAGGCTGAGATCAGAGGATCCTGGTTTGCAGACAGCCTCAGCTACTTAGTGAGGCCCTCTGCAACTTCATGAGACCCTGTTTCAAAATAAAGAATAAAAAATAGGGCAGGGGGTATATCTCAGAGGTCAAATGCCCCTGGGTTCCATCCCAAGACCTGCAAAAATAAAATAAAATAAAATAAAATGAAGAAGTAGCAACTATGATATCAGACAACTTAGACTTCAAGCCCAAACTTATTAGAAAAGACAAAGCAGTTCTTTTTTTTAATGGTAAAAGGAACAATCCAGCAAGGGGAAATAATGATAGTCAACATTTATGCCCCAAAATAGGTGCGGCTACTTTCATAAAACAAACTCGTTGTGACATCAAATCACACATAAATCCCAATACAATAATACTGAGAGATTTTGATATCCCTCTCACACCATTAGACAAATCTTCTAAACAAAAGGTCAGGAAAGATGTCTCAGACCTAAAGAACACCATCAACCAAATGAACCTATTAGACACGTACAGAATATTCCACCCAACTACAGCACAGTTCACATTTTTCTCAGCTGCTCATGGAATCTTCTCCAAAATACATCACATCCTAGACTACAAAGTGAGCACTAGCAAATTCAAAAAATGTGATATACTTCCCTGTGTCTTTTCAGACCATAATGGAGTGAAACTAGAAGTCAATCATAAGAAAACCTAATGAAACCAGAATACCCATTAAATCACCAAAGTCATTCCTAACAGAAATAGAAAAATCATAACTTAAATTCATTTAGAACAGCAAAAATCTCAGTATAGCCAAAGTAATTTTCAACAACAAAAAACATGCAGGAGAAATCACAATACCTGACTTTAAACTATACTACAAAGCCATAGGACTAAAACCAACATGGTACTTGCACAGAAACAGACACATAGACCAATGGAGTAGAATAGAAGACACAGAAAAAAATCTGCACACTTACAGCCAATTAATTTTTTGACAAAGGGGCCAAAAAATACACTGGAAAAAAGACAGCCTCTTCAACAAATGGTGTTGGCAAAATTGGTTATCCATAACAAGAAAAATAGAAATAAATCCCACTTTCAATTTAAAATAGATTTGGAAATCAGGCCAGAGATATTGTAGCTCCTTGAAGTGGGAATAGGTACAACAGTGCAACACATAGGCACAGGTAAAACCTTTCTCAACAAGACCTCAAAGGCACAAGGAACTAAAAGATGAATCAATACGTGAGATTACATTAAACTGAAGAGCTTCTGTACAGCAAAGGAAACTATCAAGAACCTCTACCAAGAGCCAACAGAATGGGAGAGAATTTTTCATCTACTCCTCCAATAGAGGACTAATATCTAGACTATACAGAGAACTCAAGAAACTCAGCACTAAGAAAACAAATAACCCAATAAAAAATGGGCAAATGAACTAAACAGACACTTCACAAAAGAAGAAATTCAAATGGTCAATAAATGCATGAAAAATGCTCAACATCATTAGCAATCAGAGAGATGCAAATCAAAACTACCCTGAGATTTCAACTAACTCCAACTAGAATGGCAATCATTCAAAACACAAACAACAACAGATGCTGGTGAGGATGTGGAAAAGTAGGAACTTAATACATTGTTGGTGGTATTGCAAATTAGTGCAACCACTTTGGAAAACAGAATGGAGGATCCTCAGAAGGATGGGAATGAACTTACCATATGATCCAGCAATACCACTTCTGGGTATCTACCCAAAATAATGGAAGCCAAACAACCAAACTAATGCATGTGTATCTGTGTTCATAGCTGCACAATTAACCATTGCCAAACTATGGAACCAGCCAAGATGTCCATCAACAGATGAATGGATTACAAAACTATGGGATATGTATACAATGGAATGTTACTCAGCCATAAAGAAAAACACAATTACATCATTTACAGGGAAATAGATGGAACTGGAGGAAATTATGCTAAGACTGATTAGTCAGGCACAAAAATTAAGAAGTCGGATGCTCTCCCTAAAATGCGGAAGCTAGTAAGAAAATGGGTCATAGGAGGAACTCTAGACAAAGAAGAAGATACTGTAAATGAGCAAATAAGGTGACCTGAGAGGATGGGAGGGGGGAAGAGGGAAATCCTCTAATGCACATGATGTACTTTAACAAACATATCAATGTCAATCACTAAGCCAAACATGAGAAGGAGAGAGGAGAAGGGAATGGGTGGGAATTGGGTAAGGTTTAATTGGGTGATGTGTGTATGTATGCCTCCACCATCTTCTACCCCATTAAGGTGTATGACTACAGTGCACCGATAAAAAAAATTAAGAATAAAAAATAGGGCTGGGGGCGTAGCTTGGAGGTAGAATGTCTCTGGGTTCCATCCCCAGTACTCCCCCCCCAAAAAAAAGATTCTATCAAAATTGAACACATGACCTAACAATTCCACCTCAGGTAACCAAGATAAATGACATAACCAACAAAATGACATAAAACAGTTAACCCAACATAAATGTGCTGATCAGCACCCAAAGACATGAGCAAGAAGGTATGCAGCACCATCATTCCAACAGCCAAGTACTAGAAGCCCAGATGTGCATTAACAGTAACCAAATTAACCAACATAACCAAATTAGGTTGTGTTCACCTATGTTGGTATGCAACCATTATAACCAAATTGTGGTATGTTCACTTAATTAAACACTAGGCAATAATGATAATGGATGAACAACAAAACAATAGACAACAAAACAGATGAATTTCACAAAAAGTTTACAAATAGAAGCCAAATGTAAAAGAATACAGGCAGTATGATTCTATTTACATAAAATTCAAAAGCAGGGAAAAGAAAACTATAATACTGCAAGTCTGTGTACTGGTTATATTCAAAAAGAAGGAAAAAAGTAGTAATTGAAATAAAACACAGGGGAGGTGTTTTGAAGAAATGGGAATGTTCTGTTCTTTGTGTTTCATTTCTAACCAGTAGTTGCATGGGTATTCAGTGTTTGATAGTCCATTTAGCTCTATGTTTATATTTCAACATTTCTATATTAGTGTATTCCTCAAAGAACCATAATGGATATAATTATAGACATTTTATAGTTTTGATATTCTTATAAATAGAGTTTGGGTTTTTTCCATTTATTCATTCATTTATTCAACAAATATTTTTAAGCATCTATACTATATCAGATTCTGAGTTAAGTATGCAAAAAAGTAGTGAAGATGATGTAAAAGGTCCTTTTTCTCATAAAATTCACATTCTATTGAGGAGATAAAATACAATAAAAATAATTAGTAAGATCATCTGTAATAGAATTAAATGCTATGAATCAAAGGATTGCATTTGTAAGTCATTTATTGATAAATAACTTTGAGGGCATCTAGCTAACCACCTTAAAATATGTTCTTTCAATAAGTTTTCAACTTATTAGTTTGAATTTTCTAAAGATAACGCAAAGATCTCTGAATGATGTGTTTTTATCTCTTTACCAATATTTATTCATCTGATAGAATTTTTTCTCAATGTAATAGAAGTCCCTTAATCGCAAATCTCTGTAAACACTCTCAATTCAATTGGCACAGCAGTAGGACTTCTTTTATTTTTAAAACTGTGCTTAACTATACCAACAGAAGAGGGCGATCTTGAAACAAGAAAACAAAATGTAGCTCCAAATCAGCTTAAAGTTGCTGGTCATTTTTAGTCTGGAAATCTTACACCTGAAAAAACAAAACCACAAAAAAGATTGCCTAGAAATATGCAAAACTACTATAAGAAGAAAAATCAACCAAGAGGAAGAGGAGACCAAAGCTGCGCTAAAACAGCATTCGATGAATTAAATACCATTTGAAAAGCAATTGTGAACATGAAGAAAACTACAAATCATAATTCCAAAATAAACATAGACAACAAAAATAGTTACTCAAATGTGTGTGATGATATCTGTCTGAAGTCAGGGAATGAATTATAGAAGTGACAAAATAATTACAAAAATGAGACTACAGAGCAAGTTGTCTGTAGGATAAAGTGTAATAATATAATAGGTACAGAGAAGAGAAATAAAAACAAGCTAGAGAATAGAAACATAAGGAGGTAAAAATCGAATAGGATAGAAACAGTATAGCAAAGAAATATAAATTATCACTTTACACTAAAATATATTACATTTAAATATAATTAAAATATATTATAATTATAATTAAAATATAAGTAAAATATATTACATTTTAGTGTCTGAAATGTAAAGGTAAAAAGGTGGAGTAAAAATAATATTTAAAGCTATAATCCAAGAAAGTTTTTCTAAAAGGAAATAAATTCTGAATCTATATGTCCAAATGGCATAGGGAAATGTAGCTGGGAAAATGAGGCTGAATGATGCTAAGTCTTTACCATCTTCAGAAAAAGGAGAGAGAAAATAAATCTAGTCATTCATAAAGTGCAGAAAACTAACTGGACATCAGAATTCTTAAGAGCAATATAAAAATCAGTAGACCCATATTCAAGAAACTAAAGGACAAACCAGACCAAAAATATCATATCCCATATTCAGTTTTATGAATCGAATCCATAAAGAAACACTCTTAAACGATCAAGAATTAAGACAATATTATCAGGTCATAGGGTGGTTCCATTTCTAGTCTTTTGAGAAACTTCCACATTGATTTCCATAGTGGGCCTACTACTTTGCTATCCCACCCAACAGTGTATAACGGTTCCTATTTTTCAACCTCCTCACCAGTATTTATTATTTTTTGTATTCTTGATAATTGCCATTCTAAGTGGAGTTATATGGAATCTCAATGTAGATTTGATTAGCATTGTCCTGCTTGCTAGTGAAGCTGGACATTTTTTTTTTTTTTTGAGGGTCTGGGGATGAAACCCAGGGGCATTCGACCTCTGAGCTATACCCCCTGCCCTATTTTTTATTCTTTATTTTGAAACTGGGTATCCCTGAGTTGCAGAGGGCCTCACTAAGTAGCTGAGGCTGTTCCTGAACCACAACCCTCCGCTCTCAGCCCCCCGAATGCTGGGATTACAAGCTTGAGCCACCACGCCCGGCAAAGCTGAACATTTTTTAAACGTTTGTTGGCCATTTTTGTTTCTTCTTTTAAGAAAGGTCCAATTTGTTCAATTGCCATCCTCTTCAATACCTTCCCATAAGAATTAAAGTCAGAACATTCTCACGATGCACTTAAACTCATGTTTATTGCAGCACAAGCCACACTAGCCAAATGATAGATCCAACCAAGGTGTTCATCAACAAATGAATGGACAAAGAAGTGGTATATATGCACAAGGGAATTTTTTTCAGCCATAAAAAGAACAAAGTTCTATCATTTCTAAGAAAATGGATGGCACTAGAGAATGCTAAACTAAGTGAGATCAGCTGGTCTCAGGAAGTCAATGATCTTATGTTCTTTTCTTATGTGAAAGCTAGACAGAAAACAGGAAATAAAGCGACTTCAGGAAAATGACGGAGAGACCAACAGAACAGCAAAAGGGAATTGAGGGAGAGAGGTGGGAGGGGGAAAGGAGGACCGAGGAAGGTAAAAGTTCAAATAATGAATGGCAATATATGAAGGGATCACTGCCACTCCAACATGTACAAGGACGGCGGGGACGGATTGTGTTAGTAAACACACCAAGTACTGTGAGCACACACGTTTGTATCCCTGTGAACCTCAAGATGATTTAGAATTACAGTTCACTAATAAATCTTTAAAAGTAAAAATTATAAAATTTAATTTAATTGTTATAAGAGAATTTAGAAAAGCCAGGCATGGTAGCACACACTTATAACCCAGTATTTGGAAGACTGAGATAGGAAGATCACAGCTTGACAGCCAGCCTCAGCTATTTAGTGAGGCCCTGTTTCAAAATAAAGAATAAAAGATAGGGATGGGGCGTATAGCTCCGAAGTAGACTGTCCCTGGGTTCAATTCCCAGTACTGCAAAAATAAAAAAAATAAAAAATTAGAGAATATTGTATTTGTTAAGATTTTCTTGAAGAATCTACCAGAAAGTAAACTTAAAAAAAAAAAAAAGATTGAGGAAACCTCAGAAAAAAAGACTGACAGAACACGAATAGCTTGAAAACTAAATCAAACATGGGGATAAGGAGAAAAGTACTATGTAAATTTTATACATTTTATATGTTCTGCTAAAGCAAAAGGGAAAAAATATGGGAGAAGATGCTAGAAAGAAATGAGAAGGTAAAATATAAAATATGTCCATTATTATTGTACTGGAAACAAACGGGTTTCAAAGTATGTTGTCATTTGTGTGTGTGTGTGTGTGTGTGTGTGTGTGTGTGTGTGTGTGTGTGGTACTGGGGTTCCTGGAAGCCCTTCTACCTCCGGGCTACACTCCCAGATCTATTTTTATATTTTTATTTGGAAACAGGGTCTCTTAAGCCAGTGCGGCTGGCTTCAAACCAGCGCTATCCTCCTGTCTCCTCCTCCCAAGCATGGGGATTACAAGTGTGCATCACTGCCCGGCTCTGTTATCATTTAAAAATGTTTAAAAACACCCGGCATGGTGGCACACACTTGTAATCCCGAGCTTGGGAGGCAGAGAAGGAGGGTCGTGCTGGTTCGAAGCCAGCTTAAGAGACCTCGTCTCCAAATAAAAATATAAAATATGTCTGGGAGTGTAGCCCGGAGGTAGAAGGGCTTCCAGGAACCCCAGTACCACCAAAAAAAAAAAAAAAAGTTAAAAAACTAAGAAAAAAGTAACATAAAGTCTTTATATTATTTATATTATATTAAAATAGTATAAAGTCATTATATTAATGATACAGTACAAAATTAATGCTTAAATGAAAAGTTCAAACTTTCCTAAATATCCCAGGAAATATTAGGAGAAAAAATAGTGAAATGCCAAAATGAAAATATTTTAAAACTTCATATGGTAAAATTAACAAGCAAGAATAAATAGGAAAATACTGCAAAGGAAAAGCAATAAATCTTCTATCATTAAAACATTGATTTTGGCACATGAATAGACAGACCAGTGAAAGAAGATAAAATATCCAAAAATAGAGCAAAGCACATTATGGACAGTTAGTAATGATAAATGTGGTGTCTCTGATCCCTGAGGGAAAGATAGATGTTTTACTAAGCGATACTCAAACAGCTGAATAGCCATTTGCAAAAAGATAAAAATTGAATCCATATGTCACCTCATGTGTCATCAGTGTAATCCCATTTGTGTCTAAATGCAAAGCATACAGATGATGGGAACAAATGAGTAAATTCCCTGGCAACCTAGAGGTAGGGAAATCATGATTTCAAGTCTAGAAACAATTAAAATGAATTAGCTCAACTTAGGAACATAACTGTTAAAATAAGTGCAATGATCAAAGACAAAAAGAAATGACCCACTGAGGGAAGACGCTTGCCGAATTTTTGTAGTACAAAGAAAGGTTAATTCTCCTAAAACAGAAAGAGCTCTTAGAAACCAAGGGGAAAAGCACAGAAATATGGTCAAAAGTAAAACATTACACAGAAAGGAATACACGAAATGATCAGTATGACATCCTCAAATTTCCTCAAAACAAGAGAATTCAAATGAAATCTATACTGAGATATCAGTTCTTCTGTAACGTTTTGGAAAAAAAATCCAAAGACTACAACATTCTGTTGTTGTTTGGGGATGAAAACAAGCACCTAAATTGCTAATGAGAAGGCTCTATTTGACTTTTAAAATAAGAATTTAGCATTTGCTAACAAAATTACAAATGCAACTTCACTGTGACCAAGCCATTGCACCATAGGAATTTGCCCTAAAGTTATACTTCTACAAATCCAAGATTGTATGTGTCCTTTTCCTTCCTGTTTCTAGATTGTAAATATTTATTTATTTATTTATTTATTTATTTATTTATTTATTTATGGTCATATCTCCAATAGTTTTAAAAAGCTTTGTTTCCCACTTTCTTAACTTTCTGCTTTTATCTTTTTTATATTCATCTTTATTTGGGATTGTGAAGTATATTGATCTCTTTTCAAACATTCTGGGGGGGAAAACATTTAAGTTGTGTGTTTTACTTATTTGATGTTTTATAATAAATGAATTAAAAGCTTTTAATTTTTCTCTGAGTAGTTTTATTTGAGTTATTGGCATCTGGAAAAGGTATTCTAAGGGTTTTAACCACTTTTATAGAGTTTTCAACCTGTTTTTATTCATACATCCTTGTATTTTCAAGTTATGTTATTTTTATTTTTGACAGATGGTACCTTTTCTCAAAGTGAAGTATTTGCCTTTGTTCCTATGATTGTTTTGATTAGATTTTTTCTAATGTTATTGTTATTCTTGCTTCCTTCTGTTAATATTTATCTAGTATCTCTCGGCCATTACGTGTGTGTGTGTGTGTGTGTGTGTGTGTGTGTGTGTGTGTGTGTGTGTATTTCTGGCTGCAAAAGACCAGGAGATTCAAGCTGTCTCCTCCCCAGCTATTACTGGGGATTGAACCCAGGAGAATTGTACCTCCCAGCTATACCCCCAGCCCTATTTTATTTCGAAACAGAATTTCACTAGATTACTGAGACTCTACTGTCTCTGCAATCCTTCGGTCTTTGCTTCTCAAATACTGGGATTACAGGCTGAGTGTGGTGGTACACGTTTGTAATGCCCGCGCTTGGGAGGTGGGGACAGAAGGATCTCGCAGGTTCGAAGCCAGCCGCTCATGCTGGCTTAAGAGACCTGTTTCCAAATAAAAAAGTATAAAAAAAAATAGGTCTGGGAGTATAGCCCAGAGGTAGAAGGGTTTCCAGGAATCCCAGTACCACCAAAAATAAATAAATAAAATACTGGGATTACAAGTATGTACTAACATGCCCTTATTTTAATTTTCCTATTGTTTTAGAATTGTATGATGGTTTAGCTTCCCATGTCAATTTAACTGGGCCCAGAGATGCCAAGAGAGCTAGTGAAACGCAATTTCTAGATGCAGCTGTGTGAGCGTTTCATGAAGAGATTTTCATTTGACTCAGTAGACTAAGTTAAGAAGATTCCTTCATCAACACTGGTGGGCACCATCCAATCCCGTCAGAGGCCACACAGGACAAAAAGGCAAAAATTTAAAAAAAAATAAATAAAGGAAATCTGCTATGTCTGCTTGAGATGGGACTCCATCTCCTCCTGCCCTTAATCACTGGACATTTGTGCTTCCGATTCTCTGGCCTGTGGACTTGGTCCGGGACTCGCACAATTGGCTCCCAGTCTGGGAGACTTCGGACGGAGGATTACATCATTACACACACCCACACTCACTCTGGATCTCCAGCCTTCAGAATCAGACAGCCTTACACCACCCTTCCCTGATTTTTTAGCTCGCAGATGGCAGACCCTGGCACTGCTGAGCTCCACAACCACGTGAGGCCATTCCTCCCGACGAATCTTTCAGCCTTAGAGCAGACACTGCTTGTTCCATGGTTCTGCCGCGGCTTGTACCAACACTGCTTGTTTCATAGTCCTGCCACAGAAAGCTGCTGTTCTGGGCTGACAAGAAGTGTCTCCCATGAAAATGATTGTAGTGACGTCAGGTAGGATAATACAGAGAAAATTACATTCATAATTTGGGCAGCTGCAGAGAAGACATTTTGAATCTTCTGGCCTTTGGCAGCCAGCACTTTACTTTTATAGAGGGTGTGTGTGCATGTGTGCGTGTGTGTGTGTGTGTGTGTGTGTGTGTGTGTTGCGGGTCTGGGGATGAAACCCAGAGGCATTTGACCTCCAAGCTACACCCCCTGCCCTATTTTTTATTCTTTATTTTGAAACAGGATCTCGATAAGTTCCAGAGAGCCTAAGTAGCTGAGGCTGACCCTGAACCATGATCCTCCAGTCTCAGCCTCCCAAATGCTGGGATTACAAGCATGCACCACCACGCCCGGCTTATAGAGGGTTTAAACAAAGCGTTTCTAAAATTGAATAAAGGCAGGGCAGTCACAAGTTTAGGGTTACGGACCAGGTTTAAGGAGAAGCAATCACAGGGACACTGAGAGAAAGGAAGTGTTAAACATTACTGGAAGGAGAAGACATCGAAGACCACACTTTTATCAATTGCATCAGATCCCCTGGAATTTGTCTGTCTGTAGACAATCCCACCCAGCCAGTACCATGCACTCAGCTTGAGCCGGTCCAAGATGTTAATCTCAGTTCTAAGATGGCTCCCAACACTAACTATCCAGATATGGCTCAGCATCCTGTTGGCTGGGTGTCTTCTGGAGAATGCTGGCTAATACACGCTGTCTCCTGTGAAGAGCTTATAACTGGATCTTTGTAATTTTAATGCAACTGTCTTTTAACTGATTGATTTAACTCATCATATGTCTTGGACCTAGTCATATTTGGATTGACTTACCATTTTATGTTTTATATTCACCATTCTCATTTATTTTTCACATTTTTTTACTTTTTGACACGTATTGCTTTGTTTTCTTCATTTATGATTTTGATTTTGGAAATTATACATCCTATCATCTCAGTTCTTCAACTGGTAAACCAGAAGTTTTGGGGGGTTTTTGTTGTTGTTGTTGTTTTGTTGTGGTTTCTTTTGGTGGTACTGGGGTTCCTGGAGACCCTTCTACCTCCAGGCTACACTCCCAGACCTATTTTATATTTTTATTTGGAAACAGGGTCTCTTAAGCTGGCAAGGCTGGCTTCGAAGCAGCGTGATCCTCCTGTCTCTGCCTCCCAAGCGCGGGGATTACAAGTGTGCACCACCACGCCCGGCTATCCAGAAATTTAATACAAATGCTGGACATCATTTTCTATTAGTGTTGAGGGTTGAACTATTTTTCCCAACCTTCCCTGACATAGAAGAAGAACCCCAGAGGTTTTACTTCCTCCCACCCTCTCTTCCTAATTCCTTTGTAACCTCAACTTCTTATCTCATGTTGAAATCACGTGAATTTCATTTTGTTCTATTTTGGTACTGGGGATTGAATGTAGGCACATACTACCTATGAGCTACACTCCCGGCCACTTTTGCTTTTCACTTTGAAACAAGGTCTTGCTAAGTTGCTGAAGGTCTCCCTAGGTTGCTGGAAGTCTTCCTAAGTTGCTGAGATTGGCTTTGAATCTGAAATCCTCCTGTCTTGGCCTCCCAAGGACTGGGATTACAGGTGTAATCCCTACCTGGCTGAATCTCATTTTTAGTTATTCATTATAACTTAAGTAACATCATGTTTTACTCTTTTTTATCATTGCTACTCATATAACATATTTTCTTGGCCAATTCATGATTCGTTGTTTTGGAGTAGAACTTCTAAATATTCTTTTAGGTTCAATTGGCAGATGGGAAAACTAAAAACCCTTGTGCACACCTCGTGCCCTCACACTGAATACTGACTGTGTGGGCAAAACATTTTATTTTCAGATGTTGTTTTGTCTTGAAACTTCAAAATAATATTCTTCTGTCTTCATGTGGGACCAAGGAGAGACCTCAGTTCTTTCTGTTCTTATTCCTAAAATGCCTATTAGTAAACATTGAAACTTCTTATAATACAGTGCATGGCTCTTAACATTTTAAATACTTTTGATTTATTTACCTTTTTATGCTGCCTTTTGCTAAATTGCACAGCTCAGTCTTCCAGCTAACCCTTCAGCCACGTTCACCCTGCTCTTCAGTTCATTTACTGATCGTTTGTAGTGATTAAGTGTATTCCCAGGGACTGTGAATGAATCTCTTTATCCCTTGACCTTATTTGATAGGTGTTGTTAAACATAACATAACACTTAATAGCCAAGCGTGTTGGTGCATGCTGGTAACCCCAGGATTTGGGAGGCTAAGACAGGAGGAACCAAGTTCGCGGCCAGCCTCACCTACTTAGCAACGCCCTCTGCTACATAATGAGACCCTATTAAAAATAGGGCTGGGGTGTAGGTCAGAGGTAAAATGTCCCTGGGATCAATCCCCACTACTGTATGTATGTATGTGTATATATATATATATATATATATATATATATATATATATATATATATATAATTTTCATATATATATTGCAAATTATGTATATGTATATATATACATAATTTGTATTTTAAGATCTCTTGTTTGACTATTAGCTCAGGATGAGTTCCTCGTGTGATTCTTTTCTTCATGGGGTGCATTTGATTTTCTTAGGCTGTCAGTGAATGCTGTTTTCGGGTTTCCCACAGCCAGCCTTGGCAATTTCGGAGTGGGAGGGACAGCTTGTAAACTTTGTGTAGAAACTTCTCCTCCTCCCTAATATTGCTACCTTTCTGGCATTGCTATTTCTCAGTGCTCAGGTGGGTACCGTGCTGGCCTGGGGGCAAAAGCCTGTGCACTACTTGGCAAATGTCAGGGACAAGAAGGCGCAGACCTACCTGGATAATCCTGTGGCGGTCCTCAAACCAGCCGCTACAATGGCTGCCTCCCTCATACCTTGCAGATTCCAGGTCCTTCTGTCTCCAAACTTGAAGAACTCTGTCATTCTCAACTGTAGACTCTACTCCACCACCTAAAACCTTACCTTGAAAAAGTTCTTGGGGGCCCTCAAAGTTCATATACGTAAAATAAAGAAGTTGAAATAAATAACCCCGTGTATTCTTTATTTCTACTTGAAAAGATACACGAATTAATGACTATTTATCGGCTGTGACAGCATCTAACCAGACAACCTGACTTAAATACAGGTTCAACCATTTGTTTCCTGGGTGACCTAAAGAAAATTACTTAATCTCTCTCTGCCTTAATTTATCATCTGTTCAATGTGAATAATAATAATAATAATAATAATAATAATTAATAATAATAACCTACCTCTTGGGAGTATTGCATGGGTTAGTGCATATGAAGGTCTCTGATCAAAGCAGGTACTCAAAACACACAGTGGTATTAGGTGTTGTTACTATTCTGAGTCAAAGATTTCATGGCTGCAAATTTATTCTGCTTATTTAAACTTATTCCATGTCAGGATCCAGCATTTTTTTTTAAAAAAAATCAATGCTACCAGGCATGGTGGCACATAATCCCTATACTTGGGAGGCTGAGACAGAAGGATCAGAGGTTCAAGACCAGCCTCAGCAACTTAGTGAGGCCTTAAGCAACTTAATAAGACCCTGTTTTAAGGAAAAATATAAAAATACAGCTGGGTGTATAGTTCAGAGGTAGAACACCCTTGTATTCAATACCGAGTGCCATAAAAAAAAATCATTGCTAACAGGAGAGTCACAGCTGCCAACAATTTTTAGACATAAAAATTCTAAATAAGGAATTTTTCTTCTTCTGTTGATTATAAATTGAGGACATATTTTTACTTAAGGAATTCCTTTACTGGATCTTTTAGTCTTTGACTGTGACAGATCCCATTCAAAGTGAAGTACACTTATTTTTCATCTCTGTAATGTCTACAGCATGGTGACAGGTGTAGGATATTAAAATAACCCACATTCACAGAAATATATCTAAGAATAATTTTTGGTTGTGTTTCTTAAAAGCCAACTTGATTCTGTAAAACTCTTTAGTCACATGTTTCCCCTTCAAATGTTTAGACTAGGTTCCATTATCTTCAGAAAAATTTAGCATAAATGTTTAAGGGCCTATCCAATTTTTATCCCTTAAAATAACTATTTTTCATCTTCTCAGATGCTGATAGAAGTATTTTTGCAAGCTTTTGTTTTTGAAGTTTCTTGGCATGTCTATTTTTTTTTTTCTTGGAAACCAATCAGTGTAATCAGGCTGCCATCCAAGTTAAAACTATTTTCTTCCATTATGTCTTTAATTATTGATTCCATGCCAATTAATCTGCTTTCTTCCTCAGAAACACCAGAATTCTTGGATTTACTTTCTAGTCTCTCTTCATGTCTTCCAACTTTTCCTTTTATCATTTCCTGTGCTTTCTAAGAGAAACACTCAAATACGCCCTACTCACCATTAAATTTTCCAGTGTGTCAGATTTGCTTCTTGATTTCCTTTAAAATATATTTAAATTCTTCTATTGCATCTTATTTCCCTAATAGTCTTCTTATATTTCAAGAGCCTTTAACTTCATGGATTCCATAGATGTCGTGTCTACTCAAATCCTCTTGAGCATGCCAAAAAGTTCTCTAAAGTTTTCTTCCACCTCTTACTAAAAATAATTTTTATAAAGTTTCTTTTTGTGTCTACAGAAGAATGTACCCTTCCTTATTTAGCATTATCTTTTTAATTCTGTAGTTTTCCATATATTTCATCTTGGATATGAGATAGTTATTCAGAATCTATGTGTGTCAACAAAAGCTGTGGAGATTTGTGTCAGTGCCTCCGATATGCATTTCATTGCTTTTCAAATCTGTTTCACCCTTCTGCAGATAAAACTTAGTTCGTGGAAATGATAGATAACATCATTTAAAAGAGAAACTCACTGTATTGAAATATGAGAACTTATAAGTTAAATACAAATTCTATGGACTTAATATCTCAATAAGAGATACACATATTTGAAAATATATTTTGCCATTTTTATTGAGTAAAAAGAAAAGAATTTGGATTATTCTGATTATGTAAAAAGAAAAGGATAAGAAATTTGAGTTAGGGAAATAATACAACATGAGTGATGGGATGCAGAGTACATTTGGATTTGACATTCAGCTCGGAGCAGAGATATCCAGAGACAAATGCACATCTTCCTCGTCCTGTAATCCCAATTGGATCTCTGTTTCACATTAATGATATTGTGATTTTTAAAATGATATGCATGCAAAAGAAGCAGAGAGCAATTAGGGATGAAGCAGTCTGTTGTGTCTAGATAGCCCCAGCTCAAAGGGAAAAGTGAGGAGGAGTCCAGGAAGGAAAGATGAATTAAACGTGTGACATCAAAGGAGGAGTTGGATCAAAATAAGAGAGACCAGAGTCAGTTAACTATTGAGCGCAGTAGAGGACCGTTGGGTCCTTTATATCCATGCCTCCCTTACCAGAGTACTTAAAATCAGCATTAAAAAGCAATTGTTTTTGAATCCACGTTACCTCATTTGTTCTACCTTTCAACACTGTTAGATGGAGGAAGTTTCAAATTGCAAAATGGAAGAGCTCATTCTCCTAATAGTTTTCATGATCTGGCTGGGTTTCTGGCAATTACAGCAACCCGCTGAGCTGGGTTTTGTTTCTGCCTCTGGCTGCCATATTGGAAGGTCATTCTTACTAGTACACAAAAAGTGAATCATCAGAAGTGCCTCTCTGCCTGACACTGCCTCAGTCACTACTGACAAAGCCATTTGCTCCACGAGTGAGCTTCTGCAATGAGACGGCTGTATGGAGAATGTGGAGTTTTGCCCTCACGGCACAAAGTGACCAGGAAGTGTGGGGGAAGAAACTAGCAGGGGGTCAGGTAAAGTTAACCTACCCACTCTTGAAAAATCACTACAAGCACTCTTAACCAGTGCAGTAGCAGCTGGGAGGAGGACTGTCACAGGCAGAAAACAGGACCACGCAGGAGATCAAATTCCCTGAGTAAGACATGTCAGTGGGTGTTTTGGAACATTTCGCTAAGGGAGATCATGAACTCAGATTGTTCTGTCAGAGACTAGAGCTGGAAGGCCAGGAGTTTGAACACTCAGGCATCAGACATTCAGTAGCCTAGAGCTTGATATGAAGCCAAGAGCCTTCCTGCAAAGGGTTCCATGTGCATTGTGACCAAATGCAGGACAACTCCCACTAGAATCGTAGGCCTGAAGACTCTGGGAGGACAAATAGGTTCGTGTTACCAGGAAGCAGACGGAGCAGAGTGGGGATTCCAGCTGTCCACAATAGTGGCACCTCATCATGCTGGGCATTCAGCAGTAAGGAGCTATAGATGGGAATTGCCTGAGGAGGCAGATGAAGGAAAGAGAAGTGCTCTATCATGAGGGCTTCCATGATTCACTAAGGAATACTGAGACCAAACTCTTTCAAATCCAACCGCCACTTTTATGGAACAACAGCAAATTCAGGATACAAATATTAACCTGCTTTATGTGAAAGCAATGCCAGTTGGAGGATTCATATGTCTTTAGCGATCATTTAAATATAGCCCCAAATCCCTTTTCAATACAGCCCCAAGCTGAGTAAAAAGAGCTCATAGGATGTTCTGTACAGTAGAGGAAGAGTTAAGAAGCAGAGCCTCTTACCCACTGATGGCCATGATTATATCCACCCTGGAAACAGAGCTGAGTTTCTCAAACATATTCTGGTCAAATGTTTTCTCTTGCTACATGTTAAAATGGCTTCTGAGTTTGCCATCTCTCCAAAGTAGCTTAATGGTGAACTTTCAGGATTCTGTCATAAGAAGACAGGTAACACCGGACATGGTGGCAAACTCTTGTAATCCTAGCACTTGGGAGGCTGAGACAGGATAATGGCACAGGTTCGAAGCCAGCCTCAGCAACTTAGTGAGACCCTGTTTCCAAATAAAGTATAAAATAGGTCTGAGAGGATAGCCTGGAGGTAGAAAAGCCCCTGGGTTCCACTCCTAGTACAAGAAGAAGAAGAAGAAGAAGAAGAAGAAGAAGAAGAAGAAGAAGAAGGAGGAGGAGGAGGAGGAGGAGGAGGAGGAGGAGGTGGAGGAGGAGGAGGAGGAAAGAGTAACTAAGATAAAATCAATGTCATTCAGAATTGTGTTAACCTTTGGGCCACCGAGGGTGAATTTGTATTATAATTACTCTACCAATATTTGAAAGTTTAGGGAAGTAAGAATGAGGATGCATCAAGGTTCCTTCAATACTAAGATGAGTATCAGCTTCAGAATGAGAGAAAGATTAGGACAAAGACTGATGGCCACAGGAAGGTAGCCCACAGCTTCAACTGAATGCAGACAGCTTTAGATATTAGCAAAAATCACAAGTGTTCATGTACAAGAGGAAGAATATATTTGTTTTTCTCTTGCACCTAAGTACTAGACAGTGTGCCCCTTTCAAGGACAATAGACTCTGCCATAAAAAAGCATGGTTTGGGTTTTGTTGTGTCTAATGAAAAACAGAAAAGGATGGTTGGCATTAAATTCTTTCCAAGATGGCTCTGACTTTTCACTGCCAACAGCTCCACTGGCTGCAGCTGCCTGACTCCCGTTTTCATCCACCTCCACAAAAGCCTTGTGGACAACCTTGGACAAATAAAGATTTGGACTTGTAGAGATTCCAGTGAGATCAGCCTTTGTCTCATCAAAGATATCTGTAATGCCCATGTCTTGTAGAATAGAATTGAGATCGTAGCTGTCTTCCAAGGTGAACTGGGGGAAGGAGACAGCTACTCTTTCTTCTGACATGTTTTCTGAGCTAGTCCAGGCTGTTATTTTTTCATAGCTTAATTTCTTTTCAAGCTACAAGAGGAAGAAAATAATATTTAGGTTCAGATGATAAGCCTGTAAAGAAAGCCCAAATTACTTCAAAGTGAGTCTATTTCAACACTCAGTTATATACGACCTCCAAGGTCTTTCTCAAAGCCTCAGAATAGACTGATTTCATTTTAACTCCTCCAAGTAAATATCTTTCCTCTCCTGAAGATACGGAATTTCAGTTCTAGATACATGGGTGCTTAACAAACTCATGTTCAATGATCAGCAAAACTCAGGTGAATTTGGGCAAGACCTAACATTCTGAGGTTGGAGTTCTTTTTCTATAGAACTGCAATTTGGCTCTTGTAAGGATTTGAACAACAACAACTCTCTCTCTCTCTCTCTCTCTCTCTATATATATATATATATATATATATATATATCATAATGCTGGCATGTAGTGACATTGAATAATGTTTATTACTGTTATTTTAGTTACTCTACCAATATTTCTCACTTTTCTCTCAATTTACCCCCTAAGACAACTTGTACTTAAGTTTCCCCAGCCTTAATTAATTCCTGCCTTCAGTATCAAAATCTCTACTTCTGTCAAAATATGTGCACCTCAAAAATATAATACAGATAAATAGTCCTTAGACTATAGCAAAATACTCTGAGCAAGAGGCCAGAAATCAGCATATTCAGGGAAAAGGGAAAGCTATTTCACTTGTAGCAATTTCTAAGTTGCTCAGCACTCAGATTCCATAATCTTGGAAAAGGATTTCAGAGAGTTATAAAAAAAAAAAGAGATGAGACTCCCATTTCCAAATTTTTGGCATGTGTTCTTTGGTTTAAACCAAAAAGAAAAAAATATCAATCTAATTCAGATTCTTTTTTTTATACTATGGATTGAGCCCTGGCCATTCTACCACTGAGCTAGATTCCCCGCCCTATTTTCTAGTGATGATGATGATGAAACATACTCTTGCAAAATTTCTGAGGGTCTTGCTAAATTGCTGAAGCTGACTTTGAACCTGTGATCCTCCTGTCTCAGCCTCCAATGTACAGGGATCATAGGCATACATTACCATGCCCAGCTAATTCATATTCTTAGTCACTCAGTTGGGTGAATTTGGGCAAGACCTAACATTCTGAGGTTGAAGTTCTTTTTCTATAAAACTGAGAAAAGGATTGCAGAGGGCTCTGAATAAGAGGCTTCGCTTTCTGAAATAATTGGGTTATCATCTTTTCTCGGTATAGTGGGTGATAGATGGTGTTGTTCTCCAAAGAGCTACAACTCTACTTTGGCTCACCTCTCGAAGGCCCTTTGCGTTGTCCTCAGAGCGCTGTGGAAGCAGAACGAGCATGCTGAGCTTCCCTGAGGCATACTTCATTTCAAGGATCTGTGCCTGCAGCTCCTCTATGAAGCCGATTCGAAACAGATCCTTCTGCCTCATCATCTTCACAGTCTTCTCTTCATTCTGTGGTGAACAAGGCAGGGAGTCACACACGGCCAGGTGAGTTCACAAAGTCTCACAGCCCCAATTTCCCTGGGGACAGGGGTTCTTTAATATGACATGGGTCTGTACCACAAGTCCTGAATCACACCATGTAGCCCACCTAAGGGCAGCCCCTGCCCACTGATCCTTTACCCTTACTTTGCAAACAGTATCTCCCATGTTTCTAAATAGATCTTCAGCTCTCAGGACCACTCATTGGTGGAGTTGCTATCCAAGCATCTCCCACAGCCTATTTAGCCAAAGCAAGCCTCACAAGCTGTCCATCTCCAATACCTGCTCCATCCCAGCCTCTTGGCCTCATCCCTCTAACCTGGAGGACCCTGAGCGGCACCTAGGGAGCTATGCTGAAATGGCAAGCATCTACGTATAGCAGCATCTGCTCCACAGACTTCCTTCAAAACGACACCAACCTGGACACCTTAAACCTAGACATAACCTCAACAGGGGCGGTCGACCATCTAGAGATAAGGCCATTCAACACTGGAGGGAACTTGTCCCTGGTAACAAAGTTGAACAGCTGACCAGTGGTGGCTGGAATCTGATCCCGGAACTCTCCTCCCCTCCTAAGCCTAGTGACTTAGAACATGGTTTGGTAGAACAAAGACAGATGTGACTTCTAATGCCCCCGCCAGATGCTGACTCCCACTAACCACAAAATATCCTTGTCATCAACATAAGCTGGGACCCAGACACCCAAGCGTGAGACTTAAGTCAACGTCCTGCAGATCATATTGGGGGAAATTAAGAGTGGAAATTCATGAAACCTATGGGCTCTAATACAGTACCTCATTCAGAGAGAAAGGTGCGTCAACTGTATTTTCACAGTCAAAATATTTTTCCCATTTGGCCTTGAAGTAAACCGCATTCACCAGCACTAGCACTGTTGCATCACTGAGAGTGTCCTTGGTGAACAGTTCCTTGATTTTACCTAGAGGAAGCACACCAGAGAACACCCTAAGTATGAATTATATCAAAAATATTCATTCAGACAGGTTTTCAATGCATTTTACTTAACATCCCCAGAGTTAGAAGATGTCTCATTTAAGAACTAACCCCATAATATTACGTGGATCAATAAATACTTCAGTATGGAATCAATGTTATGTACAATTACAATGCCCCAATTAAAAAAAGAATTTCAGTGCCAGGCACAGTGGCATGCATCTATAATCCCAGTACTCGAGATGCTAACACAGGAGGATTACAAGTTCAAAATCAGCATCACCAGCAACTAAATGAGACCCTGTTTCAAAATTCAAAAAATATATATATTTTTTTTTGTTGGCACTGGGGTTCCTGGAAGCCCTTCTACCTCCGGGCTACACTCCCAGACCTATTTTTACATTTTTATTTGGAAACAGGGTCTCCTAAGCCAGCACACGTGGCTGGCTTCGAACCTGCACGATGCCCCTGTCTCTGCCTCCCAAGAACAGGGATTACAAGTGTGCACTACCATGTCCGGCTCAAAATTCAAAAATTTAATGTGTGCATGTATGCCTGCCTCTACCATCTTGTATCCCATTAAGATGTATGACTACAATTCACCAATAAAAATTTTTTAAAGAAATAAAAATTAGGGATGAACATTTATGAACCCTATACAAATCCTATTAAAAAGGGGAAGCTGAAGCCGGGCGTGGTGGTGCACGCTTGTAATCTCCGCACTTGGGAGGCTGAGACAGGAGGATCACGCAGGTTCAAAGCCAACCTCAGCTACTTAGTGAGGCTCTCAGCAACTTAGTGAGACCCTGTTTCCAAATAAAATATAAAAAGATCTGGGAGTATAGCCCGGAGGTAGAAAGCCTCTGGGTTCCACCCCCAGTACCACAAAAAAAATAAAAATAAAAAATAAAAATAAAAGGGGGGAGCTGGGTTGAAAATGGTGGCGCACACTTGTAATCCCCACACTTGGGAGGTGGAGACAGGAGGATCGCGCAGGTTCGAAGCCAGCCTCGATGGATTAAGAGACCCTGTTTCCAAATAAAAATATAAGAAATGGGTCTGGGAGTGTAGCCCGGAGGTAGAAGGGTTTCCAGGAACCCCAGTACCACCAAAAAAGGGGGTGCTGGGGGAACAGCTCAGAAGTTCAGTGAGCCTGGTTGCAAGCCCGAGTACCCCAAAAAATATTTTAAGTAAAAAAATAGAACTAACCAAAGAAAATGACATGACTCCCTTGCTGGTGCAGAGGCAGGGAAGGCACTTACTGCACCCTGAAGGGCGATCCACGTCAGCACTGCGGGATCTCCTGAGACCCCTATACCGCCTTTGATTAGAACTTGTCATCAGACATCTAATACCATGATGTGTCATTCAAACTATGCATCCAACCACCTGACTGCTTTATAATGTCCTGGAGAGAATAATTATGATGTAAACTTCCTATCTGAAGCACATACCATAGTACAGTATACATGGTTACACATAAACAAACATACCTATAAAACCTATCTTGCAGGGCCTTTCCCATGCCATCTTGCAATTCACCCCAAGTAAGCCATGAGATGTAGGTATAGTTTTCTCTTATTCATTAAATAATATACTGCAGCCAATGACCAGTGAAGTCAGACAGCCAAGGAGCAGCAAGGCTGGCCAGGGTCATCCCTGGAGCCCTCCATCTCCTGGTCCAGTTCTGCAGCCTCTCCACAATAACACAGCACCAAAAGGAGATCTGGAAAAGCCCTATGATATCAGGCAACAGTCCCTTTCAGGGTCCATCCTCTTCCACCCCGAAGTATCAAATACCAGTTACTTGAATGCAAACTTGAGGTCCTAAGAAAAGAAGGTCTATATACCTCAATACCTAAATCCCAAAACAGTACATCATGTTGACATTAGTTTTATTGGCGGGGGCCAGGGAGTGTTTGAGATTAAACCCAGAGTTTTAACCTTCTAGCTATACTCCTAGCCCTATTTCATTTTTTTTTTTTTTGAAACAGGGTCTCATTAAGTTGCTGAGGAACCTCACTAAGTTACTGAGGCTGGCCTGGAACCTGCAATCCATCTGTCTCAGCCTCCCAAGTACTGGGATTATAGACATGTACCACCACACATGGTTGACAGCATCTATTTTTAAAATACTTCAGGAGTGATAACTCACTAAGGAGAAATGTCTATCCATACTTTATTATGGATTTCTTTAGTGAACTTCTTTGCTCTTGACCACTGAATTGAGCCTTGAAGGAATGGGAATTCTGGTATGTAGAAAAAGGAAGGACAAAGCATTTGGGTATTTGAAAACCTCCCACAAAGAAAGAGCAGAGCTAAGCTGGCCCTGCATCCATATGAGGAGGACAGGAGACAGCAAAGGCCGGGCTCCTAACAGGAGAAAGGACAGAAAGCATTGCACCAGGTAACAAAGACAAGACGAAATAAGTCAACCAATGACCTCAGACTGTCAGTTACTACGAATGTGTGCAAATGCCCTGAGTCATAGTATTCTGAGAATGCATTACTTTTCGTGGCACATGAATATTTTTGACAACACCATGCCGAAAAAGCATCTCCCTTTATTTACATCCAAGCAAAAAAAAAAAAAAAAAGCAATGAAAAGTAACAAAATTATCCAAGCACATTAACTGTTTGATGCTTTTTCCAAACAAGCTTTGGACATCTTGTCCCAAAAGATTAGCAATCTGGAAAGTTGAGCTGACCGCTTTTCTTTTCTTTGAAATGGAAAAGAATACCAAGTAGGATGTTTTGGTCTTTCTTACCTTGACATTGAGATTCAACCCAGAAGTTAATATTTTGCCTGGACTTTTCAGTGTCTTTCCGGAAATCAACACTTTCTATCGTAGTGTGGTAAAATTGAATCACACCCTCTGAATATTCCTGTTCAAATGGAAAATTGAGCAACAACATCATACAGAGATGCTACTAGTTTTAATTAGCCAGAGACATTTCAGTTATTATAGCGGCAATGTAGGGTATAGAAGGTTCATTCATGAAGCAGTCTATAGTCATAATGGCACGAGCCTTTCCTACCATAAAATCTTTTTGTTTGAACAATTCACTTGTGGAGACATCACAAGATAAATATCAAGTAACTTAGACTTAGCTGCAAACTGCTTACATGTTTAAGCATTAAAACTGTTTAATGCTTACAGAGTTTCTGTTCAATGTAATGAAAAAGTTAAATGGGTTGATGTTTATAGATTATTGTGAGTATAATTAATGCACTAAATTATATACGTATGATGATTAAAATGTAAAATGTAGTGTTCTATGCATTTGAACATAATTTTTAAATAAATAATATACCCAAACCACTGATTTGTGTACTTTCAATAGGTAAGTTACATAATATATGAATTTATATCTCAAAAATTTGTGAGGGTTTTTGTGTGTGTGGTACTGGGGTTCCTGGAAGCCCTTCTACCTCCGGGCTACACTCCCACACTCCCAGACCTATATTTTATTAATTTGGAAACAGGGTCTCTTAAGCCAGCGAGGCTGGCTTCAAACCAGCACTATCCTCCTGTCTCCACCTCCCAAGCATGGGGATTACAAGTGTGGGCCACCACGTCCAGAAATTTGTGAGATTTTTTTATAATCTTAATATCAAGTCTCATTCTCTTTGCAAGAAAACACACTCACTCAAAAAGTAAGCTTCTCCCTCCCTCAACTGGTCCAGCTCTAACCAGCTGCATCACATCTTTGTCTCTGGTCACATCCCTCATGTTTATTTCTAGAGACTAGAGAGGTAACCAGAGTTCCAGGTACGAGCTGCTTAGCCAAGGAGACAAGACCTGTAGCTTTGAGCTCCCAATACCAACTCCTGCCACAGCACAACCTTTCTGAAAAACACAGTGAGCACACCCCCCTGGAGCTACCTAATCATGGCACAAGACAGGATTTTAGGGAAGTGTTGCAATGGATTGAATTTCCAATGTCCACCAAGACCTCATGAGGAATAGGCAGCCATGTTGGAGGGGGGATTGTTTGAGGAGGGGTCCCTGTGAGTGTGGCCTTGAGAATTATATATGGTCTCTTTTCGCCTTGCTCTGTCTCTTGATACTGGCCTTGGTGATATGAGAGCAAAGCTTCTCTGTCTCCAGCCGCAACACCCTGAGCTCCACAGAACCAGCCTTACATGGACTAAACCTCTGAAATCTCCAAAACTGTGAGCAAATAAATCTTCCTTCCTCTAAGTTTGTGTGGTCAGACTTATTGGGTCAAAACAATAAGAATGCTGGCTGAGACAAGTGCCTTCCCTGAGTGCAGCCCACAGGCAGAGGAGCTACAGAAAGCACCTACCAGGTACCTTCATTGGGAAAGACAGTCATGAGAATGTCATTAGCAAACCCACTCATACTCCAAAGGCTGTTCACCCAGTGACCCTTCCTCCACCCACTCTATGCACTTACAACAGACCTCATAAACTCAAGTTGAAAGCTGGGTGGAAGGAAACACAAGTGTGGGGCAGAAGGCAGTGAATCCTGGGCATCCCACCAGCCTGCAGCATTATCCTGTCAAAGAGGCAGGTGAGCCAGGGGATGAGTGAGCCATCCAGCCGCCCACTTCTTTCAAGTGGTGTGCTCTGTGGCAGCTTTCCTAACCAGCCCCATGCAACTCACCTGGCAGATTGGGAATTCCTGCTCTCCGTATAGCCTGTTGGCCATACTCAAAATATAGTCGGTTTTGGCCCTATCTAATTTGGAGAGAAGCTTCCCGAAGTAGCAGCTGAGCAGATCATTCTCATTATTTGATGACTTGACCTAATGAAAGAAGAAACATGTGACCTTAGACATGACCTTCAAAAGAGCATTTTTACAGAAGCAAGCCACTCAGTGAGGTGTCATTCCCCTGTGTTACCAGGTGGGGGAGCAGCTGAGAAGAAGAGAGGAACCAAGGGCGAGAAGTGGCCCCCTGGGAGATCCTGGCTCCCACCTCCGGTGGAGATCATCCAGGGAAAGTATGTAGGGGCTTCTCAGTATGCACAGAATATTTTAGTTTGGAACCAATCTGGTTTTCTCTGTATTCCAAAAGATACAAGGAACCCAGTCATCCACCCTCCTCATAAACTTTCTAAAATGGGGTAACCTAGAGAATATCTTTTTTCCCTCCTTGTTGTTGGAGACAGGCATAAATGTTTTGTGTATGAATGGAGCTTTCAGCACAAAATAGAAGAAGTAAAGATGGAGGGAGAGTCGGAATTCCACAGCAACCCCAAGCCCTTATCTTGCGTCTCTGGCCACACTTCACCCTGGGGACCTGTGGCCTGTGGAGGCAGGTGAGTGATGTGGCTATGAGCTAAGCTTTCTTTTACAATGAGCAGAAGGTGCCAGATTCTACTCATCAGGAAACTAACTCACAGCCCAGCACCTATAAAAAGCCTCATGAGAAGAAAGGCATGATAGGTCATATGAGGTGATTGACAGGCAGTGTGTAGTGCTTGGGGGTAAGCAGCCATTGCCAGATACAATAGAGCCTGAATGAGCTGCTAGTAAAGAAGAGGGGTAGGAGCTTACTGTGGCCGCCCACCTGCAGATCCTGAGTTTCTGTTGCCTCTTGCTGCCCTTCCAGAGAGCTGTCAGCCAGAACCTCTCTGCTGCTTTTCACACAGGGGTCAAGGTCTTTGCTTTCATTCTGGGAAAGTTCATTGAAGTGTAGCACCTGTGTGATAGTGGAATAGGGTCATTCAGACAACACATAGTAGGAAGCCTGAATAGCTTCAGAACGGTTTTTACAATGTGACAGAGAGACTATGATTACATAGGCAAGCAAAATCACCATCATTCATTGAAAGAAATGGATACTTCTTTAGATTGTGAGGCAGAAGGGAGAGGAAGTAGTTGAACACTATCCTCCCCCTGGAACTGCATTTAAGAATGAATATAGGGAGGGAGGGCACCAAGTACCGTGTGAATAGCTGCCACTGTCAACATGATTCACATTATGATGCGGAACTATAGTGCACCAATAAAAGAAAAGAATGACTAACCAAGTGAAAAGAACACAGGTATCCACAAGCAACAGGTCACTATTAGAGCACTTTAGAAGTGACCTGTCACACTGAAGACAGTAGGAAAAACATAGAAGATAACCCAGGGACATTCTACCTCCGAGCTACACCTCCAGCCCTATTTTTTATTCTTTTTTTTTTTTGTTTGTTTGTTTTGTTTTTGAAACAAGGTCTCACTGAGTTGCAAAGGGCCTCACTAAATAGCCGAGGCTATCCATGAACCCCGATTCTCCTGTCTCAGCCTCTCAAGTATTGGGATTATAAGCGTGCGCCACCACACCCAGCCTCATTGAAATTTTTATACTGACTACATGTTGATATAATATTTAGAAATTTTGGACTAAATAAAATTTGTTATTGAAGTGATTTTTACCGATTTCTTCCTTTCTTTTTTCTTTCTTCTTTCCTTCTTTCTTTCTTCCTTTCCTTTATTGGTTCTGAAGATTGAACCCAAGGGTCTTCGGCCTCTGAGCAATACCCCCCAGCCATTTTATTTTTTATTTTGAAAAAGAGTTTCACTAGGTTGCTGAGGGTCTTGATAAGTTGATGAGGCTGATCTTGGACCTGTGATCCTCCAGTCTCAGCCTCTCAAGTACTAGGATTATAGGCCCGTACCACCATACCCAGAGATTTTGCTTTTTTTTTTTTTTTTTTTTTTTTGGTACTGGGTATTGAACCCAGCAGCATCCCTGAGCTGCATCCCAAGCTCCTTTTTTTTATTTTGAAACGGGGTTGCACTAGGTTAGTGAGGGTCTTGCTAAGTTGCTAAGGCTGTCTCAGCCCCCCAAGTACTGGAATTCAGGCATACACCATCATACTAAGCTTATTTTTTTACCTTTTTAATGTGACTATTCAAAATGTTATAATTACATATGAGGCACATATTATATTTGTGTTGGAAAGAATCAAACTAGAGTATAATAAATTGAAAAGGCTGAAATAGAAAAAGACAAGCTGTCTAGAGCTTCACAGAAAGGCGGGGGACAAGGCTGCACACCTGTACCACTCATACTCAGGTTGTTGGCTAGGGGGCCCCCAAGTGTCTAGAGAAGGAACATCAGCCACACCTGGAGAAGGCAAACCGCGTTCTACAGGAAAGTTTTGCTAACAGAACAAGAAATAAATGATACGGCAAGTCTAAGTAGATAAATGAAGTACATTCTGTTTTAATACACAAGTACAACTCCTGCACGTTCATAGACAGCAGACTTCTTCACACCTAACCCTGCGCTATGTGCTGGGCTTAAGGAGTATGAGATCAGACTCCTCGGGAACTCATGGGGATTGTTCTTGTCTCATTCATTCTACAACTACCTATTGGGTTCCCACTTTTAACCAGGCACGAATCCTTCCCCCTAGCAGATTATATTCTATTTTAAGAGGCATAAAAAGAGCAAAGCACTTAGAAGTTGACTACCATATGCAGGAGGTCAGATGGCAGGAGATCTATGCGGGGTAAATTGGCGAGGACTATTTATGGAACACGGACATGGACTGAGCATGAGTGGTACAGGTGTGCAGCCTTGTCCCCCGCCTTTCTGTGAAGCTCTAGACAGCTTGTCTTTTTCTGACCGGAAGGTTAGAGTAGGATCAATAGAAAAAATGACCCAGATCACGTCTCAAAGGAGAAGGAAAACTAAGATATTGGTTATCTGAGGGCAGTGCCATAAGGCAAAGGGACTCAGCCTTAAGGCAGATGTGGGCATGGCTATCTCTAGGGACCTGTGTGACCGACAAGAGAGAGGAGGTGGAGAGGGAGAAATCAGGTCACAGGGATGAAGATGGATTCAGACTTTCAAATCTTAATGGAACATTTTAAGGACTCAGTTCTATCATGAACCAAAAGAGAGATCTGGAGGTTTTGAGCAGCTGGGAAGGAGGATCTGCCTCTGGTGTTACACGCTCAAATTATTGTGTTGAGAACAGACGGTCTATGGGAGCCACATGAGAAGGCGGCCTCAGTGGCCAGCTCAGAGACAGTGGGGTTCAGACCTCAGGGAGATGGCCAGAAGTGTATGGACCCCGGATAGATTTGGAAAGAAAAGCCACCACAGTCCTCTGACAAACGTGGTATGAAGTGAGAGGGAAGAGTCGGGGGTCACCAAGGTCTCCAGCCACCAGATAAGTAGCTGGTTCTTAGTGAGTGTTTGTTAATGGAATGAGAGAGAGGAACACAATCACATATTAAAAATTACCAGCAATATCGGTATCAATAAATACAGAGACAAAGAATGACAGACTTACAGAGATAGATACAAAGGTGAATGAGGAAACAAAACAGAGGCTGCTGGGGAAGCTCCATCAAAGAGTTGGAAGTTTAAACCTTGAGAGTGGTAAGATAGAAAAAGGCTTGAGGAGGACTCCAGCAAGCCCTGGGTGCAGGGGGCAACTCTGCTCACTGGAGTGGGGTTAATTTCTGACTTTGGATGTTAAGCCAGCGCTCGGGGCCCCATGCAGCACCTTTTTGGATACATACCTCATCAATCTGGCGTGCACTGTTGTTTCTAGCTCCTAGGCGAACCATGCCCAGGGCAGCTGAAAGGCTCAGAGGACAGAAAAAGATATTTCTATGACAATCATCTTTGCTTATCTCTTGGAAGAGATCAAAGCAGAATTTGATATTTGCTGCAACAAGGGAGTCCATTGTAAAACTGGTAACTGTCTAAAACCAAAGAGACGGAGAGAGAGAGAGGGAATAGCGATTAGAGAAAATAGGTGGACAATTCTTATTTTGAATATGCAACATTTATAATCATACACAATTATTCAGTGTGTTGTTAAAAAACTAAAAAACCAAGGCCATTGTCCTTGTATACAAACATTGAGGTCAACGTCATGTTGACACAGATAGAGATCTATTTTGTTGTTGTTTGATGGTGTGGATTCATTTCCTAGAGCTGCCAACAGTTGACTTAAGCAGCAGGAACTTGGTCTCCTATAGCTCTGGCTGGAGAAAGACATAATTAAGTCTCCATAAAATTGGTTCACTCTGGAGTAAAGGCTATATCTTGCCTCCTCTCCAGCATCTGCTGGTGTTGCCAATAATCCCTGATGTTTCTTGGTACCAGTCTCTGCCTCCATCTTCACAGCACACAGTTGTGCCTATATTGCCTCTCTGTGTGTATTCAAATCCTCTTCCTTTTATAGACACCAGTCATTGAATATAAGCCCTAATGACTTCATTAAACTTGGTCTACAATGGCCCTGTTTCTAAATAAGGTCATTTTCACAGGATCAGAGGTCAGGACTTAGACACATCTTTTGAGGGGATAAAGATGCTACTCACTCCCGGTGGAACTTCCTACATGCAGATGAAATAAAGTGAGGTTTCCCATTCCCTATGGTCAAGTGAACAGCCAAGGAAATGTCGTTCTTCCTTGTCCTTGTCCACGGGCTGTGCTGGTCCTGTTTTGTCTGTCCTGCCTCTCCCCACAGTGTCCCATGGCTGCAGAAATACCCGGAAAACTTATGGATCATGTGCCTTGTCAACACTGTCACCTCCTCTTTTTTTTTTTTTTTCTTTTTTGGTACTAGGATTTGAACCAGAGGCATTCTATTTCTGAGCTATACCCCCAGCCCTATTTTACTTTTTTATTTTGAAACAGGGTCTCACTAAATTGCTAAAAGCCTCACCACATTGCTGAATTGCTGAGGCTGATCTCAAATCTACAATCTTCTTGTCTCAGCCTCCCAAGTTCTGGGATTACAGGCGTCCACCACCACACCCACCTCTCACCTCCTTTTGACTCATCCCATGCGCAGCCTATAAAACTCAAGGCACTTTAGCCAGTCATGAGTATTGTTCAAGAGGTTATTACCTTGAAAGAGTCTATTATCTTGAAAGATGTTGGGGGTGTCGAAGTCACTGCCTCCAGCCTGCTCCTTGATAGATTCCTGGTCCCCACCCCCAATCTACTATAGATAGAAATATCAACAAAAGCTCATGCAGAGCTCGCATTGGGCCTGTGCCTCTCTCAAATGAGATATCCTTCATTTTGTCTCTTTGCTTCTGGGTATTGTTAATTTCCAAAAGGAAAATGTAAACCCTCTTATTTGTGTTTTTATATGTGGCACACGGTAAGCGTAAAATAATAATTATTGCATTTAATCAAATGGTGTACATTGGCTTTGACCTTTTCCTAGTTTAACGCAGGACCTTGTAGCCTCTAAAACCTAATTCAAAAATACAACATCAGGCAACTTTTAAAAACTGCCCCTGACATATGCTGAATATTTTACATATATAATAGCTTTCATTACAATTTTATGCATGGATATTATTACTCTTCTTTGACAGCTAAGACATCAAATCATACATACACTTATCCCCAAAATAAGTGATCTTCATCCTAGTATCTTGGATTTCTACCATGTCTTCCCTCAGCTTGTTAACCTGATGCCTGGCCTATGGTGGTTTGTGCTCCTCTTCAACTTACCTTACTTTTACTCTTAAATTTTTCTGCCTCATTGCACCTGTTTGTGTTTTCCATTTTGTGCCCTTGAAGCCAGGTTTGAGATATACTTTATATTTCAAAATAACTTTTTAAGAGAAATCTGCTCTGCGAGGCAAGCAAGCGGAGCAGAGAAGTGTATCTCTCTGCCATGATCACACACAGAAACAAAAATCAGAGTCTCACCTGCTTCTTAGAAAGGGCATGACTGCTCACGTAGACCAACTCCCTTATTCTGAAGATTAAAAGAAGAAAAAAAACTAGGGCCAGATGCACTGAGGTGATGGGCACATCATGCAACGGGCCGAGAGATAAGCAGGGCCAAGACCTCTGGGCGCTTTGTGCGCTTGTTTCTAATTCTGACACTCTGTGGGCTGCAGCACACCCCCAAACTGCGTATGTTTCAGCACAAAATTTATACAAAGTTAAGTTACTTTGTCTCCTGGACTGGCTGTAGCAGCTGATGTCCTTTTTTGAATGTCAGCTAGTTATACTCCACAGACTGGTCCCAAGGTCCCATTACAGTTCTGTTCTGCTTTAGTGCTGCCTCATCTGCCAGAGAGGGCAGAACGGTAGTAATAGAAAACAAACCCAAAAGAAAGAACAGCCTGAGCCAGTCATGGTGGCACATACCTGAAAGCCCAGTACTTGGGAGGCTGAGATAGACGTATTATATGTTCAAGGCCAGCTTCAGTAATCTAGTGAGGCTCTCCACAATTTAGCAAGATTCTGTTTCAAAATAAATTAAAAAAGTAAAATACAGCTGGGGGTATAGCTCAGAGGCAGAAAGCCCCTGGGTTTGATCCCCAGTACCACAATGAAAAAGGAAAAGAAAAGAATGGACTTGGTGTTGCTGTCAATAGCAGATGGCTAGATGTAAGCACCTATACTAGGAAGATCTTTCTTGGCTTTATACATAGTATTAAAGTATTGGAATATAGTATTAAAGTATTGGAAAAATACTTATAGTATTAAAGTATTGGAAAAAAGAGCCACGTGTGGTGGTGCACACCTGTAATACCAGGACTTGGGAGACCGAGACAGGAGGATCACAGATTCGAGGCCAACCTCAGCAAGTCAGTGAGACCCTCAACAACTTAGACCCTTTTTCAAAGTAAAAAGGGCTAGGGGTGTAGCTCAGAGGTAGAACCTCCCTGGGTTCAGTAACAATTTTTTTTAATATAGCAACAAAATGAACATTTAATAATGTGGTTCAGACACCATCTTATAACTGTCTTCTGGTTAAGAGAAGGAACTTTGCTTCTACTGTGGAAAATATTCACCACACAAAGAAGTTACTGTTTGACTAAGTCCAAATGTGATTGCTCATACATCAATCTTAGTAAGAGTGCCTCTTAATAGGATACAACTTGAAAAACTTGTATGTAATTCACTTCAGTCATCATTATTTTCAAAGAGACTTGAAATAACCTTTCAAAATAGTAAGGTCACCCAGAATCCATTCAGCTCAAGGAAAGAGGACTACTCTCACCCACCATGGATGTAGAACAATACCTAACATTTCATTTGAGCCTGTGATGGACCTGGTATTTTAAAAATAGTATCTCAAATTCAAGAAATCTCATAAGTTAGGATTTTACATCCAGCCAATAAATGACAGCACTGATAGGCAAATCAGTCATCTGAGTCTGATTTCAATGCCACCGTCTTTCCCCTAAACCATGCTGCCCTCTGACACAGGCCACACTCACGCGCTACCCCAAATGATGGATGTTTTGTTTTTCTGTTTGTTTTTTACAGTGATGGGGACTGAACCCAGGGTCTCCAGCATGCAAAGAATACACTCTTCCACTGAGCCACATCTCCTTTCTACATTGATTTTTTTTTTTTTTTTTCAGTACTGGGGATGGAATCCCGGGACATTGTACCTCCGAGCTACACCCCAGCTCCATTTTTTAGTCTTTTTCATTTTTTGAAACAGGGTCTCACCGAATTGCGAAGGGCCTCGCTAAGCAGCGCAGGCTGTCTGAAAAGCGTGATCCTCAAGTCTCTGCCTCCCAAATGCTGGGATTAGCATAAAAACACAACTTATTTTCTTTCTTTCTTGTTTTCTTTCTCTCTAACTTTACTTACTCCGGTAAAACCCTCTTTGAATTTCCTCCACTCTCTCCTCCCGTAGAGCTAATTAGCCACCACTGTATACAATAACCGCATTGCAGTTATGTTTCTCTTATTTTCCTTATTACACTCTAAGGAATTCGTTCTTTATATTTCTCTACTTCCAGAACATGACTCTTCTGAATTTAGGTTCAGTGTTTTATTTTTTTTTTCATCTTTATATCTCAGCAACAACACAATGTATATGGAAGCATCTGATAAGCATTTGTGGATTAATTTGCTAACATCTGTCCCTCTCTCGTTGTAGAAAAATATAGTGCCTGAAATATTGGGTGACAGTGTTCAGACATTATGCATCCTCAGGCAGCTGAGGCCAACAGAGATGCCACACACAGTAGAATCAGATTTTTACTAATATTCTACTCAATTAGAAACAGTTCCATTTTTAAAGTATGGTTTTTTTATACAGTGAGAATTAAAAATTTAAACTACACAGATATTCTGACAACCCAAATATTCTGAGTGAGACCTTGCTTTCCTATATACAACAGGCAAAAACTCTTCATATACTCTAAAAATAATTTCAAATATTATAATTTTTATTTCCACAAAGCTACTGATAGCCCAAAAATGAAATTCTAACTTTACACAGGGAGATGTTATTCTTCTGGAATTATTCAAACCAGAGAATAACAAACTAATAATAAACAACATCTAAAAACAAAGAAATATTCACAAAAGATGCATAAATGTTTTCCAACTTACAGAGCAAAAGAGATATCCAAATATACCTTAATTAAAATATAGATGTTCTATCATTCTATATTATGCTTTATAACTAATTCTATAAAGGTGAAATATAATCATTCAGATGTGTGAAAAAATTATTCAAACATTTGCATTTTAAAAAAAAAAATATTCATGCCGGGCGTGGTGGCGCACGCTTGTAATCCCCGCGCTTGGGAGGCAGAGACAGGAGGATCGCGCAGGTTCGAAGCCAGCCACGCGCGCTGGTTTAGGAGACCCTGTTTCCAAATAAAAATGTAAAAATAGGTCTGGGAGTGTAGCCCGGAGGTAGAAGGGCTTCCAGGAACCCCAGTACCACCAAAAAATATATATATATTCATCAGATACATCAGACATTTGGCAAAATGACTGAGGTATGAAAGGTAACAGACACTTTTTATATCTTCTAGTGAGTATCGCCATACCTGCACAAAAGCTAAACCACCACAAAACAAATTGCTCTTTTTCTAAAGACAGTTAACCTAATAAAGATAGCATGTCTTTCAGTTCAATCACATCTCCTTTGGTTTTTAATATTAAAAACAATGTTCCAATGCAGTTCTTATTGTTTAAAAATTATACTAGGTAATGTGAACATTTACCTTCTTGCCTTCAGAGTTGCTGCTGACAGCTGGCCAGGTAAGTTTCAATCCACACCCTGTTAGGAATGGAAATATATCAACTTCGCCCCTCCCAGAATGGCGCTTTTCCAAGTGCCATTTTGGAATCTAGGGTAAAATTGTCATTGATTGATTAGAGGGAGAAGGTAAGTGTGTCAAGTCATTCTTAAAATCAAATTCACATGCTCTATGCTTTCAACTAAATTACATATCCCACTTAATACACTTATATTTCCCCCAATCTTCCTAACTGGCTCTTTTAAAAGAGTGTTCAACATCATATTTGACCCACAACTCTTCAACCCACATCTTGAGTCTAGATTAAAAAGAAAAAACTGGAGATCTATTTTACTACACATACTCATTGCCTTTCGTGGTATCTTATACTTGAATTTATGTCATTCTAAGTTTATTACATAGGACTTGAAATTACATTTTTTCCCTTGCAGTAGAGCTGTGGTGAGGGAAAAAATCATTATTTGATTATCTACTAAATATCTGAATACCAATAAGAAAATAGAAATTATCAAGATGTGCTGACAGCAAGAACAAATAGAGGAAAAATTTTCTAAGATAAAATTCATTTATTAGGAACCAAGAAACTAAACAACTACATACCAGTATCTCTAGAAAAGCTGTCTAAATTAGCCTCCTAAGATCTGTGGCCTATTCATATATCTACCCTATACTCCTCAAGGAGTATTAAGGCTCCAGACACTCCTGTTTTTTGTTCACTTGTTCGTTTTTATTATGAGACTTCTGGAAAAGTTTTCATCGCATGTATCCAACAACTGGGAAAAATAAAAGTTTGACCCTGACATGTTTAATACCTGAGGACTTGGGCTCAGTTACAAAGGCTGTAACAACCAGGAGAGATCTGGGGAGAATCAAAACTCTTGAGAACTGACTTGATTCCCTTTGAATGCTACATCTTTCCTAAGTTCTTACCAGACAATAATATTGTCTGAATTGCAATGTAACCAATATGAAGATATTAGATGTAAGGAAATTCAAAATAAACCATTCTTTTTTTGTGTATGTATTACTGGGGGTAAAACCCAGGGACATTCTACCTCCGAGCTATACTCCCAGCCCTATTTTGTATTCTTTATTCTGAAACAGGGTCTCACTGAGTTGTAAAGGGCCTCACTAAGTAGCTGAGGCTCCGCAAACTGCGATCCTCCTGTCTCAGCCTCCCGAATGCTGGGATGACAAGTGTAAAGGAAACCATTCTTAAAAGCGATGTTGACTTTGTGGACAATATAAACTACTTGTGCAGCTGATGCACAAGTGAAACAAGTAAACAAGTAAAAAATATTTTTAGAAGACAAGATAAAGCCTGTAATCCTAATACTTAAGAGACTGAGACTGGAAGTCCATGACTACCCTCAGCAACTTAGAGAGGCTCTGTATAACCTAGTGAGACCCAGTTTCAAAATAAAATAAAAATAGTCAGAGTGTAGGTCAGAGGTAGAATGATTCAATCCCCAATACAAAAAAAAAAAAGATTTAGACCAATGGAAATCAGTGGCTAACCATCAAGAGGTTTTCTCAGTTCTCCGTAGTAAGCAAAGAAAACAAATATGCTGTTAGCTTTCTTCACTCCAGGATTGCTTGAAAAATGCTGGCGTGATTTTTCTTTAAATGCTTTCACAAAATTCTGAAAGCCAATCTAGTCATCGGTCATGATTTGCAAGAAGAGATTGGAAAATTTTAGCAGGCGAATCAATTAATACCTCATGCCAGTTGGTTGCTAACTACATGGCCCTTTTTAAAGGGTATAATTTACAACTAGCCCAGCATCATTTCCTGCTGGCCACCTGAGCTGGTGATTGTCATGTTTGTTATTGTTGGTTATTGTTCTACACATTGTACTGGGCTTCTGGGTACCTGAGCTGATTCAAAGAATGTTTGCTCATCTTTAACCGAGGATTGCATCTGTTTATCCCCTCAGATAATCCAACAAAGATCTGACTCCCGATGACTGTGCCTTACAATCCTAAAGCTTTGGTGTGGTGTGATTGCCCAATGAATAATGGTGAAATCTGCCACTAAGTGTAGCTACATGTTAAGAAAACTTGGTAAATGAGAATGTATTGAGTTGGCATTTAGCATCCGGTAACTTTAGACTTTGCACATACAATATTGTCAGTCTTTCTAATGTCACTGCTTCAAGTATCAGAGAATTACACTGGAGTTTGAGGGAACTGAGGAGGTCAACTAGCCTGACAGTGCTAGCTGAGACAAGCTAAAAGCATTTTTCTGTGTCAATAAAGCATAAAAAAATAGTGTCTGTTTCATCAAGTGTAGACTTAAATGATTGCTCTTAGATATTACAACTCATCATGAGTCATGAGTCAATCAATTAACCTTTTAAAAATAACTAGTCCAGAGATGCCAGGATGATTCACCAAAGTCTTTGCCAGCTTCAGATGCAAAATGATATGATGAAAAGTCTACTTTTGGAAAAAGCAGCATTTTTTAAATAACATGAATAAAATTATTTGCATCTAATTTTACAATCCCAATACTGAAGAAACAAATTGTGGTTATAAGAACATTAGCCAAAGCCAGGCGTGGTGGTGCACATTTGTAATCCCAGTAGTCGGGAAGCTGAGATAGGAAGACTGAAGGCTCAACATCAGTCTCGGCAATGTAGGGAGACTCTCGGCAACCAACACGACATTGTTTCAAAACAAAAAAATAAATAGAAAGTGGGCTGGAGATGTAGCTCAGAAGTAGAATGCCCCTAGGTTCAATCTAATAAATAAAGAGAGAGGGGGGGGAGAGATAGAGATAGAGATAGAGAGAGAGAGAGAGAGAAGAAAAAGTAGAGAAGGAAGGAAGAAAGGAAGGAAGGAAGGAAGGAAGGAAGGAAGGAAGGAAGGAAGGAAGGAAGGAAGGAAGGAAATCAGTGCACACCTATAATCCCAGTTTTATGGAAGGCTAAAATAGGAGGATCACAGGTTATAGGACAACCTCAGCAACCTGGCAAGACCCCATTTTAAAATAAAAAGATCTGAAGGTGTAGCTTATAGGTAGAATGTCCATGGATTCAATCCCCAGTACAAAAAAAAGAAAGAAAAAAATCAACATATCAGCACAGTCATTTTCCGTCTAATTAAAAAATATGTCTGTTTTATCTGAAGTCGATGGCTTGATTGGCATTCATCATTTTGGGCTCCAGACTTCAAATTTTGATGACATATAAAATCTGAAAACAGAGAAAAATCCACTAAAATAAGAAATACACTCAATGACAAAGACTAAAACACAAGAAATTGCTTTAGAATTTGCTCTCGCCCTGATGATATCAATTAACCTTTCTGAACATAAAAGCATGCAGTTCTTTCAGATCCAAACTAAAGTTGGCTAATATGCCAACTGCCCGCTCACAAATGACCAAGGCTGGGAGATGAGAGACGCAAACGATGAGATAGCAGAGAGCCCATTCTGGGAAGAGCAGAACACGCACAGAGGATCCAGCTCCCATCTGAATTTTATGAGCCTGAGACCCTGAGCAAAGACCTCTTGTACTTCAACTTTCCCACCAGTCATAAAATACATAGTAGTATAATTCCCCATGCTCTGTATTAGGCAGCTATTTGTGTTATTAATATAATTATATATAATTAGTGCTGCATAAACTTAAAGTTCCTACACAAATCTTTATGACATACATTACTTTCTTTCAAAAATTGTAAATTAGCTGGGTGTGGTGGTGCATGCTTATAACCCCAGTACTTGGGAGGCTGAGATGGGATTGCAAGTTCAAGGCCAGCCTCAGCAAGTAGTAGGACTCTCATCAAGCTAGCAGGACCCTGTTTCAAAATAAAAATATAATAGAGCCGGGCGTGGTGGTGCATGCTTGTAATCCCCGTGCTGGGGAGGCAGAGACAGGAGGAATGCGCAGGTTCAAAACCAGCCTCGCTGGCTTAAGAGACTGTTTCCAAATTTTAAAAAATATAAAAAATAGGTGTCTGGAAGTGTAGTCCCAAGGTAGAAGGGTTTCCAGGAACCCCAGTACCACCAAAAAAATTAAATAAAATAAAATAGGATGGAGGGTATAGCTCAGAGGTAGAATGCCCTTGAGTTCAATCCCTAATGACACACACACACAAGAATTATAAATTATCATTATCTTTCAAAACAGAGTTCACAAACTATAATTCTTGGGCCAAAAGTAGCCCATTGCCTGTGTCCTTAATCTTATTTATTTATTTGCTTGTTTATTTATTTATTTTACTTTGATACTAGGGATTGAACTCAGGAGTGTTCTACCTCTGAGCAAAATCCTCAGATCTATTTTGTCTTTCATTTTAAAACAGGATCCCCAGGCATGGTGGCTCACGCCAGCATTTGGGAGGCTGAGACGGGAGGATCGCGGTTCGTGGGCAGCCTCAGCAATGTGGTGAGGCCCTTTGCAACTCAGTGAGACCCTGTTTCAAAATAAAGAATAAAAAAAATAGGGCTGGGGGTGTGGCTCGGAAGTCGAAAATCCCTGGGTTCCATCCCCGTTGCTGAAAAAAAAAAAATATTGGTATGTGCTACCACACCCAGAATCTGTTTTCTTAAATTTTGTTGGAAAGCAGCACAGCTATCACTCACTGCTGTCTGTGGCTGCCTTTGCTCTACAATGGAGTGGAGGAACTGTGAGACCACGTAGCCCACTTACTGAAAGTCGGCTAATTCCTGCTTTAAATGGTGAAGCAGCTTGACTTCTAAGGTTAATGGAATCGTTATATTCTTAAATACACAGCCATTCTTTACACACAACTTGTGTGTGACACGCTGATAAGAAATAGTTTCTTTAAAAAGCTAGTTTCTTATACACAATTGAAAAATAAAATTATTTTCTTTAGGTTAAAAAAAGCTAGTTTCTCTTTTTTGCATGTTTTTTTGCTTTTTTTTATTATAATGATTTTTTTTCATTTATGCACATGTCCTTGGTGCTCCCCTCCCCATTTTTTTCCTCCCAATACAGAGCACCCAGACTGACACGAGTATTTATTTACATGTGTACACATCGTCTATGGTAGTATTTCTACTAATGAACCTAAGTCTTCTTCCACTCCTATCCTTAGATCTCCTCCCTGGCTCCACTAAGGTTCCTCATCATCATCTGGAGTCTCCTGTATCCCAATTACTCCCTCTTCTGCACATATTAAAGAAAACATATGACCCTACACTCTCCGTGATTGGCTTATCTCACTTAACATAATATTTTCCAGGTCCTTCCATTTTCTTGCAAATGATGTAATTTTATTTTTCTTTATTACTGTGTAGAATTCCATTGTGTCTATTCCCATCATTTTGTAATCCATCCATCTGTTGATGGACAACTAGGTTGGTTCCATAGTTTGGCTATTGTGAATTGTGCTGCTATGACCATGTACCATAGAGATAGGTTATTATCTTTAATATCACCGCTTCAAGCGGCTATAAATCGAGCTCCAAAAAACGGAGAAGATACTAGAGGGTTCAGAGTTTTTCAGTCACTGAAGACCCTGATGGTCAAGGAGGTGTTATTAATTTATTGAATGCTGACAAAACTGGTCACACAGCAGCAGATAGATATTGGCATCCATCCCCCAAAAATAATTTTGCCTTAGTAAAATGGAAAGATCCTTGCACAGGAATTTGGAAAGGTCCTGACCCTGTACTAATATGGGGAAGAGGGCATGTTTGTGTTTTCTCACAGGATGAAGATAATGCACGGTGGATACCTGAGCCGCTGGTGCGACATATGGATCAAACACAATTGGAAAACTTCCGGATTAATGCTGATGATGCTTCCAGCTTCAATGATGAATGAAACATGGATTTAGATTCCAGATCATCCCATGCTTCATCCAGCTATTTGAGAACAACAGGAGATCCTTGTCTTCAGTAACAACTCACGATTGTTGGGACTTCTTGCTTTGAATTTTACACCCATTGCAGAAACTTTTAAATTATTCTGGACAAAGAATTGTACACCCTTATGTTTTTCTAAAAATGTCAAGAAGATGGGATGTCTGCAGTTGACGCCCATGGTATTGCAGACAAGTACAAAGACTGATAGTAACTGTGCTGTTAAAGATGTGGTCTTGTGGGGCCCTATTTACAGAGGGAAAGAAGATAAAAATGTTAGCCCACCAATAACTTGTTTACCCTGTTAAATTGATTTAACATGTAGAAATCCTAGTGTTAATTAGAGGAAATGTCTTACTGAAATACCTATTTTTCATGATATTCCCAATAACTCTTTTATTAGAGAATTGGGACAAAGTGTGTCCTTGGACAAAGTGAGAACATTTTTATTCAGCAGAAGTGCACAATCTACATCTAAAAAGTACCCCCATTTAAGAGGCTGGTAGTCAATGACGGGTAAGATTTCCTTAGGACAAGGAAACCTAAGACAGCTCTGTATTGTCCAAAGACGGGTAATCCTTGATACCTGAAGGAAACAACCTAAGACAGGCACAGCCTTCTTTTGAATATAATAAGAAAGGGGGAATTGTGGGGAGCCATTAAGGTTTTCCCCTAAAAGAATACTTCTGACTGTCCTTTGCCCAGAGTCAATAAGGTTTTGGGTCATGGAAAGTTCAAAATAAAAGGTCTGAGAGAAGCTCAGGTGGTGATGGCACAAGGGATTGATTGACCTGGAACTGTATAAATAGAACAAGAGCGATAAACCGAGGATCTGCCAGTAGTGATATCGACCTGGAAGTGGACTGGCAACCCTTCCATGCGTGAATTAAAATTATTTGAATTAAATGCATAGAATTGAATTCTTTCATCCTCACTCCTCTCTTTGGAACCCGTACTTTTGCCGGTAGGCTCCGGCAAATAGGTCAATTTGGTTTGATGGTGTTCTTTAGATCTGAAGCATTTTTACTGACCTCTTGTCTAGAAGATCAGTCTAATGATGTGAGAGGGGTGTTGAAGTCTCCCAGTGTTATTGTATTGGGATTTATGTGTAATTTAACGTCACAAATAGTTTGTTTTGTGAAAGTAGCTGCACCTATGTTTGGGGCATAAGTGTTGACTATCATTATTTCCTCTTACTGGGTTGTTCCTTTTACCAATAAAAAATGACCTGCTTCATCTGGGCTTGAAGTCTTACTTGTCTGATATTATAGTTGCTACTCCTGCTTGTCTTTGAGTTCCATTGGTATGGATTATCTTGCTCCAGCCCTTTACCTTAAGTTTTTTACTGTATTTACTTATAAGGTGTATTTCTTACAGGCAGCAGATAGATAAATTATGATTTTTAATCCATTTTTCTACTTTATGTCTTTTATTGGGGAGTTGAGGTCATTTACTTTCAGTGTGATTATTGAAAGATTATTTTTAATTCCTAGCATATTGAGATTTAACTTCTGTTTGAGGTAGTGTTTGCTCTTCTTTGCTTAGTTATTTGCTGGGTGGAAATTCTTGTTTCTCTGGTTCTGGCATGTATTACTTATTTCTTCTTTGCAATTAATCTCTCTGAGAATTTTCTCTAGGGCTGGTTTGAAAGACAGATATTCATTCTTAGTTTTCTAAGGACTCTTCACACTGATCTGCGTAGTGGCTGGACTAGTTTGCAATCCCACCAACAATGTAAAAGAGTACCTATTTCCCCATAGCCTTGCTAACATTTATTGTTATTTAACTTCTTTATGACTGGGGTTGGATGGAATTTCAGTGTAGTTTTTATTTGCAAGAAACCATATTTGAAAGACAGAAATGCAGTTTCTTCAGGTAAATATGTGTGTTTGGTTTGCTCTTTTCCCTAGGTAAAACTCTAAGCACCTTCTGTATTACAACAAAATAATAGCTTAGAATGACTTGTTGAACAACTCTTTACCAAAGCCCTCCTCTGTGTCAGGCATCAGTTATACAATGAACAAGAGTGTACCTGACATCAAGTACAGTAGTTTGTAACCCAGAATGTACTGCCGACCTGGAGATATAATAAATACTAACTGGAAACCTACTATGTGGCAGGCTCTTCCACAGCCATTATTTTATTCAGTCCTTCCAATATGTCAGAGAGGGAGACATTGTTGTCCCAATATGAGCAGTGAGGAAACCACAACTAAGAGAAATCAAAACTGACATAGTCATGATTCCAGAAAATAGCAGAAAAATCAATAATGTGATCCCCTTTCTGTCTCTCTGATCCCAAGAATAAAGATCTGCAACACACAGGACTTCCATACCAGGACAACTAGCCCCAAAAGGCATTGTCACCAACATGACTTATCCCCCTCTCAGCACCTGCCTGGAAGCCAGTGAGTACAGTCCCCAGCCAAGGTCCAATGGTGCCGAGTCAGTATCACACAGAGGAGAGACCAGCAAGTCTTGCAGCCTGTGCAACCTGGTGAGGAGAGGTGTTGAGCAAGCAGTATGGGGACTTTAAATAAGACTGAATCAGGATCTTTGCAAGCTGGCATGCCGCCTACTTATTGTCAGAAAACCACACATTAGGAGCTAGAGCCTCTGGGAGAATAGCTTCTGAAAAGGCCTGAGCTCTGTACCTTTGTTCTTCTTTCTCCCTAAACAACTTGTAGAGCTCTTTGAGCACTGTGCTATACCACAAGTTCATAATTTGTAAAAATGAATACATAAAATCCAAGAGGAATATTTTTCATAGCTTTTCCCAGTACACCACCTCCAAATGAATTGAATAGGGCCAGAACTCTGGGGTTCTGAGCCACGTGTGAAGCTGTACTTTCCCGGTATTGTCAATGGTTTATTCTGTGCTTCTGTGATCTACTCAGTTTTACCACAACTGCACAGCTGTCCAGGACAATTCCCTAAGCATCCTCACCAGTTACTATTTTTTTCTCCAGGCATTTCAGACAAAACCTAAGAAACAAACAATATCTCTCCCTTCTTCCTTTCTCTCCTTTGTTCTTTCTCTTCTGTTTTCCTCCTTTCCTACACGTGCACGATCCATTTCAATCCAACTTATTTCCTGTTCTGTGTAGCACACTGATAAGACATACTTTACTTTCTCCCCCTCCTTTTCTCCTCTCCTTCTCTTGGTAAGGCTATTTCAGATAAGTTATTTCACTTCCACAATGTACCAGATATTATTATCACCATGAAACATTGGCTCTTCTTCAGTACAAATGGCCAATAAATACATCAAAAAATTTCAACATCATTAGCAATCAGGGAGATACAAATCAAAACTATACTGAGATTCTATCTAACCTCAGTCAGAATAGCAATCATCAAGAAGTCAAACAACAATAAATGCTGGTGAGGAAGTGGGGAAATAGGAACTCTTCTACACTGTTGATGGGATTGCAAATTCATACAGCTGCTATGAAGATCAGTGTGAAGATTCCTCAGCAAACTGAGAATGAATACACCATAAGATCCAGCTCTACCACTCCTGAGTATCTTTCGAAAGGTACTGAAATCAGAATTTGACAGTAATACATGCATATCCGTGTTTATAGCAACAAAATCCACAATAGCTAAATTATGAAAACAACCTAGATGTCTATAAACAGACGAATGATGACAAAATTATAAGATACACATACAGTGGAATTCTACTCAGCAATAAAGAGCAAAATTAAGTCATTTGCAAAAAAATGAAAGGACTTGGAAAACATTATGTTAAATGAGATTAACCAGTCACAGAAAGTGAAGGGTCACACGTTTTCTCTAAAATGCAGACGCTAAAGAGTAGTTGGGATACCAGAGAGACTTCAGATAAAGGAGGAAATCTCCAGTGGAGCAAAACAGGTGGTCTACAGGGAGGGGGAGAGGGAGGCTCAATGAAGAAATCACTCCATTGACAACATGTACATATGTAAGAATACCAGTGCCAGTCTCAGTGCCCTGTATGGGGAAGGGGGTAGTGGAGCAAGACAGGTGGTCTACAGGGAGGGGGAGAGGGAGGCTCAATGAAGAAATCACTCCATTGACAACATGCACATATGTAAGAATACCAGTGCCAGTCTCAGTGCCCTGTATGGGGAAGGGGGTGGTGGGGCAGAAGCCAGAGGAAAGCTCACCGAGTGCTGTGTGCATGTATGTCACTATTATTATAACCTGAATTGTGGTATGAGACTATAATGTACCAATAAAAGCATGAAAAACATAGTTCATGTTTTGTTAAGGAAAATAACACATCCTTGAGGAGTTTCCAAGATATTTAAGAGGCCATTCAATTCAATTCATAGTTTTGGAACAAAGCTATACCGCTGGGTTTCCACGGAAAGGCCCTCAGCATTCTCCAGTGTTATAAATACCCATCCCCAGCCTGGATGAGGGAGGAGCATCGTGAGGATCACATACTGATTGCAATTATATTTTAAAAAAATATAGACTGAGCTGGGCATGGTGTTGCACACCTGCAAGCCCAGTACTGGGGAGGCTGAGGCAAGAGGATCGCAGGTCCAAGGCCAGCCCCAGGAACTTAGTGAGGTCTCTTCCACTTAGTAAGATTCTACAACTTACACTCTGTTTCAAAATAAAAAAAGAAAGAATGACTAGAAGGTATAGCTCAGAGGCAGAATGTCCTTGGGTTCAATCCCCAGTACCAAAAGTAAATAAACATAAAATACCCACTGTATCCCATGAGGAAACCCCATGGATCTGTGGAGCTAAGGTCTTGAATGATTAACCTATAAATCTGACACGAAAGAATCCAAAAGAACTTAAAATAACATATGACTTGCAAATAAACTGAGTTCCCATGAGCCAGATTTAACATAGGATCATAGTTTAACTGAGAACATAAGAGCATAAGGATTTTGAATGAGGTAGATGGTAGAACACTTAGGGATAATAGAGTACAAATCAATTTTAAATAACATGTTGTTTGAGAACATTTTAAATATTAAAAAATATAAAGAAAAAGATAATTTATGAACCCATCAAAATCCACAATTTCATTTATTTCTATATGCTCTTTGTATACAGCTAAGCTCATGCTACATTTATACTTTCATGCCCTTCTTTTTTATTTAATACTTTGACCTAAATATTTCTCCATGTTTCAAAATTTTATTAATAGGAATTATTTTCAATGACTATGCGGATGTGCCAAAAATCACTTATCTGCTCTCTCATTGAACATATAGGTGGTTTCCAATTTATAGAAATAATGTTGTTAAACCTCTTTGTCTTTAACCTTTTTAGCTAAATCTCAAATGCTCTCCATAGCAAAGCTATCCAGGAGCTGAATTACTGGATGAAAGGCATAAACAATCTCAAGCCTGAATTTATCACACCAAATCATACTCCAGAGAAATCCCACCAACAGTGCACGGAAGGGTCTGTCTTTCCATGTTATTTTTTTAGGCAGTTTTATATTGCCATGGTTCTCTATGCTGTTATCCTGTTTTGTTTTTTGTTTTGTTTTGTTTTGACACTGCAGATGGAACTTCAGGGACATTCCACCTCCCCTCCAAGCTACACTCCCAGCCCTATTTTATTTTATTTTTTATTTTGATACAAGGTCTTACCAAGTTTCAAGGTTGAACCTGCAATACTTTTGTCTCAGCCTTCAAGTATTGAGATTCATAGATATGCACCACCATGCCGCACTACTGTTATTTTTGTGCGGGTGGGTGGTCCTGGGGGTGGAACCCAAGGGCTTTCTATCTCCAAGCTAAACTCCCAGACCTGTTTTATACTTTATTTAGAAACAGGGTTTCACTAAGTTGCTGAGAGCCTCATTCAGTAGCTGAGGCTGGCTTTGAACCTGTGCGATCCTCCTGTCTCAGCCTCCCAAGCGCTGGGATTATAAACCTGCACCACCATGCCCAGCTACTCTGTTATTTTTTAAACCGGTTCTTTGCTCCTAAAACCTGGTACCCAACCTTTTCTCTGCTCAGGGAAGTCCGAGCAATAAAGTAGAAAGGAATGAACACAATCTGCAGCCTCTAGATTCTTCTTGCATAAAGGACTGCCCTGCAGAGGCAGAGAGTATGCAGATGTTCTGTGACTCTTTCCAGTCAGATTTTGAGCACCCTCCCAACTGGCCCATCACCATGGGGTGGGGACAGGGTGTAACCACCTAATTTCTAGCTATTCTTAAGAGAATACTGAAGACAGACCAGAACCTCCCTTGACTCTTCTGCCTGATTGCAGTGCTCAGCATCGACATGTTGAGCTGCCTCTCCAGAGGCACCAGCAGCAATTTCTGTCAGGCGTGCAGCTTACCCCTCAGGGGAAGTGATTTATCTCATTCTCTCAATGTACAAAAGGGAAGCTAAAAAGAAATGGTGTCCACAGAGACAATCACATGGCATGGTACCCTGGCCAATTCCCTTCTGATTCGCCCTTCCACCCCAAAGTTTTCTGGGAAACCAGTCATCCGCAAGCACCTGTCTCCCAGGATGCCTGGGAAATACCACTCATTAAAAAAAAAAAAAAAAAAAAACCCTCTATGAGACATAGGCTTGAGTACCCAAGCAGGACAGGATTTTCTGGGCTTTTTATTTGATAGTGGAGGGAAAAGCTGAGAAGACAGATATTATTTCCTTGATACAAGGCCTGGAAAGAAAGCATACCCCTTCCTGCTGTTCTAAGTTCTCCTACCTTCTAGAAACTCCCTCTTTCTACTGCTGGAAATAAGTGATAAAATTATTGTGGCAGCCAGGCATAATGGCGCACAGTTGTAATCCCAGTACTTGGGAGGCTGAGACAAGAAGATCGCAGGTTCCCAGCCAGCCTCAGCCACTTAGTGAGGCTCTCCATAACTTAGTGAGATCCTGTTTCAAATTAAAAAATAAAAAAATAGAGCTAGGGGTGCAGCTTTGAGGTGGAAGCCCCTGGATTCCATTCCCAGTACTGCAAAAGAAAAAAAAGTCATTGTGACAGGCCCTGCCTCTTAGTGCTTGCTCGGCTTTGTGGAGAAGTCTGAAATTTTCATATATACTTTTCTCCTCTTTCATTGTTTTTCTTTGTGTGTGTGTGTGTGTGTGTGTGTGTGTGTGTGTAAATGAGGAATGAACCTAGAGACATTCTATTTCAAGCTACACTCCCAGCCTTGTTTCATGTTTTTGTTTTGAAACAGTTTTTGCTAGGTTTCTGAAAATCTCTCTAAGTTGCTGAGGCTGGCCTTCAACCTGTGATCCTCCTGCCTCAGCTTCACAAGTACTGAGATTACAGGTGTGCACCTCCATTCCCAGGCTGGATGTTATTTTTTTAAGAGCATTGTTAGGGTTACTGAAGAGTCGCACAGCGATCCAGACAGCACGCTTTCTTTCTGGACACCTCTTACCTGCTTTAAGGCTCAGCCATGGCTGCTGGCGGATGACTGGAGCCCTGGGTAGAGTCTTAGGCGAAAGGAGGAAAAGATGCTTCCAGTGAGGAAGTATCCCTGGCCAGTATGGACCTCAGTTCCCTTCTTCTTACAGAGGGAGCCCAGGTGGATGTCCACACTTTAAACGTTGGCCAGAAACAGGAGAGAAATTTTAAAAGATCACCTATTTCTACTAAATGTAATCCAGTTACCTTTTTTGAAGGAAGAGTAAGTAACTGGGTCCCATCAGGGGATTTGACTCATTTATCTAAAGTGACCTTTCTCAAGTCGGATGATGTGAAGCCCAGTACATCTAAGGCCTCAGGGTTATGAATAAAGCCTCAAGAACAGAGAAAGAATATCCATGTGTGTACTTAAGAGAAGCAATAGAATGCTTGCAGGAAAAATTCTGACAGATTAAAAATTGTGTGAGAGTAACCGAGTCACAAAGCCTATAGCAGCCTCTTCAAATCTTATCAGCCCTTCCAACTTCTTCAAGCCAGACAAGAAAGTGAAGGTACAAAGAGACCACTTACAACATAGGACTTTCAAATTTAGGTGCCATCAATAGAAACTAACAATAAAATTTCAAGAGGTAGAAGAGAAGGTCATGAGCCACATTATTTGCAAAGGCCAGGTTCATACAGGTGCACACCTGCAATCCCCATACTTGGGAGGCTGAGAGAAAAGGATCAAGAGTTTGAGGCCTGCCTCACCAATTTAGCACAGCCTTCAGCAACTTAGGGAGATTTTGTTTGAAAATTAAAAATAAAATAGGGGTAGAGTTGTAGCCCAGAGGTATGCCCCTGAGTTCAATCCCCAGTACCCACCACCACCACCATCAACAATGACAACAACAAATCGCTGGCAAAGGGCTCAAGCCTCTCTGTGATATGATATAATGAGACCTCTGGGCCATTACCTTGCCAGAGCCACAACATATTTTGTCTTCTGCTTAGTAATTCTAGAGATCCAATCGCAAAAAGAAATTTGATTCATTTGACCTGCTTGTTCTTGGTAAGTTTTTGGTGATGCAAGAACTCACCACTTCCTTTTCTTTTTTTTTTTTTATTTTTTGTGGTACTGGGGTTCCTGGAAGCCCTTCTAACTTAGGGCTACACTCCCAGACCTATTTTTATATTATTTTTTATTTGGAAACAGGGTCTCTTAAGCCAGAGTGGCTGGCTTCGAACCTGCTCAATCCTCCTGTCTCCGCCTTCCAAGCGTGGGGATTACAAGCGTGGGCCACCACGCCCGGCTTCACCACTTCCTTTTCTAAAGGCACACAACCTGACCATCTTTCTGTACTTGTGCTAGGGATGCACGTCGGCACATCAGCCTCACTCCTCTGCCATTTACTCAAGCTCTATTTCATTCTCGTGGTAGCCATCCTGCAATATTCTGTATAGGTTTGTGCGTCACTTATCTTTGGTTATAGAAGCTGCCTTCTGTCCGTTTTGCTTGGTGCTTTAAAACTTGAGCTGAGCTGGGCGTGGTGATGCACACCTGTAATCCCAGTACGTGGGAAGCTGAGACAAGAGGATCAAATGTTTGAGACCAGCCTCAGTAACTTAGCGAGACTTACAGCAACCCAGCGGGTCCCTGTTTCAAAACAATAAATAAAAGGGCTGGGAGTGTACCTCGGAGGTAGAATGCGCCTGGATTCAATCCTCCATACGGAAGGAAGGAAGGAAGGAAGGAAGGAAGGAAGGAAGGAAGGAAGGAAGGAAGGAAGGAAGGAAGGAAGAAGAAAATTTGAAAAAGAAATCTGAGGTGATCAGCGAACTCTTGTGTAGCATACATGTTTCTTTAAATACTCTTTAAATACTATGTTCTGGCCGGGTGTGGTGGCGCACGCTTATAATCCCCACGCTTGGGAGGCGGAGACAGGAGGATCGCGCAGGTTCGAAGCCAGCCGCGTTGGCTTAAGAGACCCTGTTTCCAAATAAAAAATATATAAAAAAAATAGGTCTGGAAGTGTAGCCCGGAGGTAGAAGGGTTTCCAGGAACCCCCGTACCACAAATACATACATACATACATACATACATACATACATACATACATACTATGTTCTTTTTCCTTTCTCCATTTTCCTGTACTAAGAACTGAGAATTTTATTTCTCGTCCTCTTGATCCATAATCCCTGTTAGTGTCTCACAGCAAAGAATGATACATTTTTTAAGGTTTTCTTAAATGTGCGTTAGAAGGAGCACTACCCATCAGTCAACCTCATATCTTGCAGCTTTTGTCTTTACATTCCTAGGGCTTCTCCCTGCTGATTCATCTTACCCAGTTAGTCAAAGTCAAATCCAAAGTGTCCATTGTCCTTCCTTCCTTCCATTATTTGTTTGCTAGACTATCATTAAGTTATTGCTAGATTGTCACTGAGTTACCCCAGCAATGATAAAGTTATGATTTATCCCTTTAAGAGTCATCCTTCTAAAAGGTTTATTAGTTTATCCTCAAAGCCAATAAAGGAATGTATCAACTGACCCAGAGCCTTTTTTGTTGAAAATCTATTCTCTCCCCATGAAACTGTCGTGGCACCCTTATTAAAAATCAATCCCCATGAATGTAAAGGTTTACTTCTGAATCCTCAATTCTATTCCATCAATTTATATGTCTATCCTGATGCCAGCACCTTGCTATCTTGACTACACATACAGAAGAATAAAGCTAGATCCTAAATAGAACCATGCACAAAATTAATCCAAAATTAATCAAAAATCTGAATGTCAAAGATAAAACTAAAAAACATTATTTGAGCCGGGCGTGGTGGCACACGCTTGTAATCCCAGCATTTGGGAGGCTGAGACTGGAGGATCACGGTTCGCAGACAGCTTCAGCTACTTAGAGAGGCCATTTGCAACTCAGTGAGACCCAGGTTCAAAATAAAGAGTAAAAAATAGGGCAGGAGGTGCAGCTCAGAGGTCGAATGCCCCTGAGTTCCATCACCAGACCCACGAAAGAAAGAAAGAAAGAAAGAAAGAAAGAAAGAAAGAAAGAAAGAAAGAAAGAAAGAAAGAAAAAAAATTTTGATCCAACTATACTACTCCTGGGCATCTTTTCAAAGGAACTGAAAACAAAATTACAATAATATATCTATATCCATGCAGAACAATTCACAATGGCCAAATTATGGAACCAACCTAGGTGTCCATCAACAGAAAAATGAATTACAAAATTTTGGGATATATAGGTAATGGGATTCTACTCAGCAATCAAGAAGAACAAAATTATGTCATTTGTAGGAAAATGGATAGACTTAGAGAACATTATATTAAGTGACATTAGCCAGCCACAGAAAGTGAAGGGTCATATATTTTCTCTAAAATGCAGAAGTTGGAAAGTAATATTTGAGGCCATGAGTTAGGCAACGAATTCTATATATACCAAAAATATATCATAAAAAACTAGATAAACTGAAATTCATCAGAATTACAAAATTTGTTCTGCCAAACACTCTACCAAATAGTTAAAAAGGACCGCCCATGAAAGGGAGAAGATATTTGCAAACTATATTGTTGATAAAAAATTATATCTAGACTACATAAATAACTCTTATTCAAAGATAAAAAGAAAAATTACCTAATTAGAAAATAGACAAATGGTTATCAATAAAAATCTCTCCAAGGGAAATATTCAAATGATCAATACTATATTTAAAAAGGTCTGCCATCATACATTGCAAATCAAAAGCACAATGAGATATTATTTCACACATACTGAGATGATAAAAACAACATTGACCAGAGTGAGACCAGAGTGAGAGCGATAGTAATGTTGGAACCACAATGCATAGCTGTTGGGAACATGAAATGACGCAGGTATCTCTCACTCTCAAGAGTGTACTCCCCCTTTAATGTGTGACCTCACTTGATCCCAAAGGCCTTATTCTCATTCCCAGATGGCCTGAATTTTTCTTTGAATGTTTTCCTTTAAAAAGAAAAACCTTTGTCTATATCTCTGAAAAACAAAAAAGAAAGAAAGAAGGAAAGAGAAAGAAAGAAAAGAAAGAAAGAGAGAGAGAGAGAAAGAAAAGAGAGCAGCTTCTTATAATGTTAATCACTGTATGACCCAGCAATTCCACTCCCAGGTATATAACCAAGAGAAATGAAAACATACATCTACATAAAAACTTGTATGTAAACATACCCAGCACTATTATTCACAATAACCTAAAAGTAAAAATAATTCAAATCGCCATCAAAGGACAAACAAAAGGAGTAGTATAGTTGGATCAAAATTTTACCTTTCTTTCTTTCTTTCTTTCTTTCTTTCTTTCTTTCTTTCGTGGGTCTGGTGATGGAACTCAGGGGCATTCGACCTCTGAGCTGCACCTCCTGCCCTATTTTTTACTCTTTATTTTGAACCTGGGTCTCACTGAGTTGCAAATGGCCTCTCTAAGTAGCTGAAGCTGTCTGCGAACCGTGATCCTCCAGTCTCAGCCTCCCAAATGCTGGGTATAGCTAAACTGTGGTATAGCTATAGAATAAAATGTTATTCTTCCTTTAAAAATGACATGCATTTGCCAGTTGAAAGATGCAATTCACAAAAGGCTATACACTTTATCATCCATTTATATAAATATCCAGAATAGGCAAACCCACAGAGACAGAAAGTAGCTTAGTGGTTGTTCGGACGATAGGCAAGTACGGATGGGGACTATTAACGTGTGCTCAGTTTTTCTAAGGGATGATGAAAATGTCCTAAAATTGAATGTGGTTATGATTGCACAACTCTAGATATGCTAAAAACCACTGCATTATACAGTTTAAAAGGGCAATTTTTATTATGTGAGAATTATGTCTCAGCAAAGCAGTTTCTTAAAAATAAAATATTGGGGTTCCTGGAAACCCTTCTGCCTCCAGGCTACACTCCCAGACCCATTTTTATATTTTTATTTGGAAACAGGGTCTCTTAAGGCAGCGAGGCTGGCTTCAAACCTGCGTGATCCTTCTTGTCTCTGCCTCCCAAGCGCGGGGATTACAAGTGTGCGCCACCAGTACCGTACAAAAAAAAAAGAATAAAAAAATAGGGCTGGGAGTGTAGGTCGGAAGTAGAATGGCCCTGAGTTCCACCCCCTGTACCGCAAAAATAATAATAATAATAATAATAATAATAATAATAATAATAATGTACAGTAAATAGATGTATATTTTACTTACAATGAATCTGTAAGAAAGACTTAATAAAGACTGCTGCTTACCAAAAGAAAAAGAAAATATTGGACACATTGCGTTCCATACATCAAGACTCCCTACAGAAGTCCAGGTGCTTGAAGTCCATCAGTACTTTCATCTCTTGTTCCCATGTGACTTTTATTTTCATTTACAATTCAATAAAGAGTCATTGGGCATCTATTATACAGTAAGGTGGATGCTTCTAGAAACAATAAGACAGATACAAAGTTAGCATCAGTAGAACTTTCAGTATATTTTAGAAAACCTGCCACCAGCACTCCCAAATTCCCACAGATTCACAGTCATCCTCATTTTCTTTCCCCTTACCCAAATGTGTTCCCACATGCTCTAAACCTCATCTCTGAGTGCAAACACTTCGTAACTTTTCTTTTTTTGTACTGGGCTTTGAAACCATGGATGTTCTACCTCTGAGCTATATATAAGCCCAGCCTTCCCTCCTTTTTTGTGATTTTTATTGGTGCGTTATAGCCTCACATCACAATGTAAATCATGTTGACAATGACACACATGCACACAGCACTTGGTGCTGCCCCCGCCTCTTCATTTCCCCCTCCCAATACAGAGTGCCCAGATTGATGTTGGTATATATTCACATGTATACACATAATCTATAGTAGTATTTCCATTAATGAACCTACGTCTTCCTCCTCCCTTACCCTGAAGTTTCTCCTCATAATCTGGAGTCTCTTTTTTATCCCAATTACTCCCTATCCTTCACATATTTAAAAAAAAATCATATGACCCTTCACTCTGTGATTGGCTAATCTCACTTAACATAATGTTCTTCAGGTCCTTTCATTTTCTTGCAAATTATGTAATTTTATTTTTGTTCACTGCTGAGTAGAATTCCATTGTGTGCATTTCCCATAGCTTTCTAAACCATTCATCTGTTGATGACACCTAGTTGGTTCAACAAATTGGTATTGTGAGTTGTGCTACTATAAACATGAAAATGCATGTTATTGCAGTTCTCTGGGTTTCAACCCCTTTAGAAAGACCCCCAGTAGTGGTATGGCTGGATCATATGGTGGATCCATTTCCAGTTTTCTAAGGAATCTCCACACTGATCTCCGTACTTGCTAGTTTGAACTAGTTTGCAATCCTACCAACAGTGTAGAAGAGTTCTTTGAAAAGATTAACAAGATTGACAAGGCCCTAGCCCACCTAACCAAAAAGAGAGAGAGAGAGATACAGAGAGACAGAGATAGAATCAACCCATAATATAAAAATCAGAAATGAAAAAGGAGGCATAACCACAGACCCTGAGGAAATTCAGAGGATCATTCAAAACTATTTTGACAATTTATATTCCAATAAACTGGAAAACATGGAAGAAATGTCTAAACACATACAACCTACCTAAGAGGATATAGAAAACCTAAACCAACCAGTATCAAGCAAAGAAATAGAAATAGTAGTAAAAAATTCTGCCATCAAAGAAAAGCGTGGGTCCAGACGGGTTTCTAGCTGAATTCTAAAACACTTTTAGAGAGGAACTAAACCTAGTACTTCACAAGTTATTCCATGAAATTAAAAGAGATAAATTTTTTCCAAATTTTTCATATGAGGCTTGTATCACATTAATACCAAAACCACATAGAGATGGCTTAAGAAAATTACAGAGTAATATCATTGATGAATGTAGATGCAAAAATTCTAAACAAAATATTAGCCATGTACATTTAAAATGACAGCAAGAAAATTGTACACCACAACCAAGTTGGTTTCATCCTAGGAAAGCAAGATGGGTTCAACTTATGGAAATCAATATATGTTGTTCACCACATAAACAGAACTAAGAACAAAAGCTACATGATCATATCAATAGATGCCAAAAAAGCATTTGACAAGATCTAAAACCCATTATGTTAAAAAACATTGCATAAAATTAGAAAAGAAAGAATGTATCTTAACATCACAAAACCAATATACAATAAACCCAAAGCCAACATACTATTGAAAGGGGGGAAATTGCAGAAATTTCCTCTAAAATCAGGAACAAGACAAGGATGCTCACTATCACCACCCTTTTCAATACAGTCAATACAGACTCTTGTCAGAGCAATAAGACAAGAGAAGAATATCAAAGGAATTCAAATAGGAAAAGAAGAATTAAAATTACCTTTGTTTGCAGATGGCATGATCCCTTATATAAAAGACCCCAAAAAGCTCAATCAAAAGACTACTAGAGCTTATTAACCAATTCAGCAAATTTGTGGGATACAAAATCAACTTAAAGAAATTAGTAGCTTTTCTATCTGCCATCCATGAATTCATGGAGAAAGAAATACAGAAAACAATCCCATTCACAATTACCTCAAAATCAATCAAATACCTAGTAATAAACCTAACCAAGAGGTAAAAGGCCTCTTGAAATTAAATTTGAAAATATTAAATGAAAATTATAAAATACTAAAGAAAGAAATTGAAGAAGACCTTGCAAGATGAAAAGATCTCCGTTGCTCTTGGATAGGCAGAATAAATATCATCAAAATGGCCATTCTACCAAAAGTGATCAACAGAATCAATGCAATCGCTATCAAACTACCGACTTCATTCTTCATAGACATGGAAAAATCAGTCATAAACTTCATATGGAAAAACAAAAGACCCAGAATAGCCAAAGCAATTCTCAGTAACAAGAACCATGCAGGAGGCATCACAATTCTTGACTTCAAATTATACTACAGAGCTATAGTAATTACAACACCATGGTATTGGCACAAAAACAGGCAAGAATAGAAGATGCAGAAACTAATCCACACACTTACAGTCAATTGATCTTTGATAAAGGGGCCAAATACATATACTGGAGAAATAACAGCCTTTGCAACAAATGGTGCTGGAAAAACTGGCTATCCATTTGTAGAAAAATGGAACTAAATCATTATCTCTCACCCTACCCAGGAACCCCCCCCCCTTTTTTGAAATAGGCTCTTATCCGGTTACTAAGGGTCTTGCTAAGTTCCTGGGGTTGGCCTCAAATTCGTAATCCTCCTGTTTCAGCCTACCAAGTACTGAGATTACAGGTGTCCACCACCACACTCAGCTTCTAACAATTTTTAAGTAATAGCAGTAGAACATTTATACATACTATTAAATATAAGTCAATAAATGTGACCTATCTCAATAATTTTTTCAACCATGCACAATGAGGATTTTATATAAGAATGTTTGGTTTAGCCGGGCGTGGTGGCGCACGCTTGTAATCCTCGCGCTTGGGAGGCGGAGACAGGAGGATCGCGCAGGTTCGAAGCCAGCCGCGCGCGCTGGCTTAGGAGACCCTGTTTCCAAATAAAAAATGTAAAAAGAGGTCTGGGAGTGTAACCCGGAGGTAGAAGGGCTTCCAGGAACCCCAGTACCACCAAAAAAAAAAAAAAAAGAATGTTTGGTTTAAGTAAGGTTATACCTTGTTTGTAGTTGCCTTTCTAGAAAATCAGAGTTCTGCTGATTTTTGTTTCCTACACTCTCAATGGCAATTTATTGGTCATAAAAGAACATGATTCATCCACATTCCAAAGGATCTTAGAAACATGGGTGTAGATGTCAGTCAAATTATCTTTCAGGCATTAAACTGTTCCAGCTCTATCATTCCCCATGTCATGTCATCGGCCTATAGTCTTGCCTATTGTTCTATTAGTACCTGTGGTCACGCCCGAATGCCAGTCTTTCCTGTAGAAAAGCAGAGAACATGAGGTGTATTCAGTATGATATAGGACACCAGGAACACACAGGCAAGAACACTGTCCTTCCCTGGAGGAACATGAAGTCTATGGGGAGAGGTGGAGAGTGCAGTGTGTCAACCTGAAAATCTCTCCACAACTGTTCTCTGACAGGGCTCTCACTGACACCAGAAAAAAAGTCACTGGTGATCAGTGCATGATGGGGACATGTGCTCACTGATTATGATAAATATATCTTTATGTAATAAATGTTATTATTTTTCTTGAAAATATTAGGTCATTTTTCTTTTTCAGTTCCTTCTAGGTTTTTTTTAAACTGTGTGTGTGTGTGTGTGTGTGTGCGCGCGCGCGCATACACATGCATTACTGAGGATTGAACCTAGGAGTGGTCTACCTCTATGCTCTACCCTTAGGCCCAGCTTACATTTTATTTTGAAACATCACCTTACTAAGTTGCTGAGGGTCTTGTTAAGTTACTGAAACTGGCCTTGAACCTGTGGTCCTCCTGGCTCAGACTCCCAACTACTAGGATTATAGGTGTGAGCCATTATGACTGCTTAACTTTTTCTTTTTAGCTCTCCAAAAATTTATTTTGGTCTATGATGTGAGGTAGGGATATAAGGTGTGTTTTTTTTCCTACTATATACTTGATTAATGTTCTCAGTATATGTGCTGAATTACCAACTTATTCTACTTTGATTTGAATTGCTTCTCCTACTATCAAACTAATTTTTGTAAATGATACAGCTAAAATATGGGCAAAATACAATAATAATAACAATTTAATTGGATTGTTATAAGTATTGTTATTGTATGGCTATGATGTACCCCCTTGAATGCTTAGCAGACAAAAGTCTGCAGGTTTGAGGACAGTCTCAGCAATGTGACCAGACTCACAGCAATATAGTCAGATTCTGTTTCAAAGCAAAAATAAAAACAAAAGAGATGAGTTTGAAGGTAGGATTCCCCTGGGTTCAATTCCCAGTATAAATAAATAAATAAATAAATAAATAAATAAATAAATAAATAAATAAAAACTTTGAAATTATATAAATATCCTTCTATGCTGGGTGTGGTGGCGCACGCTTGTAATCCCCGCGCTTGGGTGGCGGAAATAGGAGGATCACACAGGTTCGAAGCCAGCCGCGCTGGCTTAAGAGACCCTGTTTCCAAATAAAAATATAAAATAGGTCTGGGAGTGTAGCCCAGAGGTAGAAGGGCTTCCAGGAACCCCAGTACCAATAATAATAATAATAATAATAATAATAATAATAATAATAATAACAACAACAACAACAACAACAATAATAATGATAATAATAAAATATCCTCTCCATCAAATTTTTTCAACTTTTAGCACCTATTAACCATTTCTGTTTAAATCCGTTATTACCATAACTATTATAAAATATCAATACTAATCTATATTTCTTAGTTGGTGATCTGAAAATCCACTCCATTTTTTTTTTTACAGTACTAGGGATGGAACCCAGGGACATTCTACCTCCAAGCTACACCCCCAGCCCTATTTTTTATTCCTTACTTTGAAACAGGGTCTCACTCAATTGCAAAGAGCCTCACTAAGTAGCCGAGGCTGTCTGCAAACGCAATCCTCCTGTCTTAGCCTCCCAAATGCTGGGATTACAAGCGTGTGCCATGATGCCCGGCTTAAGAAATCCACTCTTCGTATCAGTAAACCATTAGCAAAAACCTGGCTGAGTATAGTGTGTTTATATTTTGCTTCTAAATACTCATCAGAAATGTTTTAAGAAAAAGTATTCTCTTTTTCTGAAACATTGGCTCTGCTCCTGGAAAATCCTAGCATGTCCCATATGAATCTGACTCTAATCTGCACTAATTTGTTGGTCATAAAGTGCTATGAATGAGTCTGTATTTGCAGTTTCAATTTCCAAATAAGTTGGCTCCCAGGCACACACCTTCACCAGCCACCCTGTCATTATGCCAGGAGAAGCCAAGACAAAGGTGCAGTTGCAAATGCTAGGAGGACTGAAAAAGCAACTCGAAAGACAAGTCCTGATGTCTAAAGGACAAAGACACCATATTAGAATACAGATGAGGACCAATCACTGGGGATTCCGCACCGTGGGCTTGCTGGGAATTCTGCATAGTAGTTTTCTCCCTAGACATTGACTCTTCTGGGAGAAAGAGAATAAAACCTCTTGTGAATTTAAGCCTCCATTAGATTGAAACCTCAGGATTCAGGTTACAATCAAAATCAGTAAATGTCTAGCATTTCTGTGCTGGCCACTGAATTCATGCTTGTTCATGAAAAACTCATAAAACAATTTTGTGAGTAGAAGTAATTTGGAAAATCCAGTCCTTTGGTGTGATAGATTATATAATAAGGCAACAAGACCAAAGAATGACAAGGTTAGAGCCTCTGACATGTCCCTACAACCATTCTCAGATAGCTTTGAGGGTATTTTTATGAGTTCTCACCTTCAAAATAGATTACCAGTTATTATTGAATTCACAGTTGTTTTTGAGAATGCAGTTGGGCCACTATATAGGATTTTGTTCTTCATTTAGATTCTGAGACTGTTGGTGAAGACACATTAATTTTAAAATATTGGGCGAGAAGTTTCTGAACAAGTTGAGTGTGTCTAGGGATTGGGACCAACCTTTACAACAATGCAGCAAAGCAAAGGGGAAATCAAGCCTGGGACAAGCAAAACCGGAAGGAGTAACATCATCAACATGATCTGAATTCTGAATTTGGCAGTTCCTCTCTGCATCCTGAAATCACCTCACCTCACACATGTTTTATTTGGAAATAATAAACATTATGCTAAGTAAAATTAGTCCCAAGAAGTAAGAAATTGAATGCTCTCCCTAATATGAAGAAGCTAGGGAGAAAAGGGTCATAGGAGGAACTCTAGATGAAGAAGCAGAAAGCATAGAGGAGCAAAGAAGGTGACCTAACTATTGGGGGATGGGAGGAGGAGAGGGAAATTCTTTAATGCACATGATACAGATGCATAAACATATCAAAGTCAATCACTAAGCCAAACATGAGAAGGGAGGGGAGAGGGAAAGAGGTGGGAATTGAGGAAGGGCTAAATGAGTGATGTGTGCATGTATGTCTCTACCATCTTGTACCACATGAGGACGTGTGATTACAGTGCCCCAATATAAAGAAAGAGTCAAAAATAAATAACTGCAATGCACTAATAAAAATAAATAAACAAACAAACAAACATTACTTAAGAATTTAACTCATTCTCACCCAACTAGTATTATTTTCAGTTAAGCCTATAGCACTCTCACCCATCACCAATATCAAACAGCCATAAGGGTCTAGATCCAGAGCAGGAAGATAAAAGCCACCATCCTTAATCCAGATGTACGTATTTCCCGCATGCCTGTGCAGATTTCTCTAATTCTACCCTTGTCGTATATTCTTGCAAACATGAGCATTGGGTTGGAGTATGTGCTGAGAGGGAGGCAGAAAGGTGCCCAAGTTACAAATATGCCATTACAGAGGGCGTTATGCAAACCAATCTCCACAACTCCAGCTCTAGATCAGCAATGACAAGGATCGGCATGGATTCATTACAGCCATGAGGGAACTGGATTAACATGTTTTTAAAAGGATTAAATCTATTCCTTTGTTCCATTACCTGCAAAATTAAGGGGTTGGATGCAGGGAACTCTTATTCCTCCCAGCTCTGAAAGTTTGTCCTTTCAGACTCAGCATCAAGTGTAATAAAGGATCATGTTTGTTCTGCTGTGAGCTGAATGGTAGGACAATGACTGGATTAACTCATAATCCATCAGGACCTCAAGGTTGAGAGACCTCATTAAATGCCACATTTGTGATTCAAACTTCTTATAACCCCCAACATTAGAGCTTTTGACTCATTCATTAATAAACATGTGCTGAGTGCTTGCTGTATATCATAGATGTGTGTAACAAGAAGCTTCTGTTCCACTCAAGGTCTTTCAGACTAAAAGGGTTTAGGGACCCCTGACTTCAATTCCTTTGAAAACATACCCAGAAGTGTTATATATGGGTCATAAGGTAGTTCCATCCTTAGTCTTCTGAAAAACCTCCACACTGATCTCCAGTGGATGACTGCTCTAATTTGCAATCCCACTAACAGTATATAAGGGTTCATATTTCCTCAGATTCTACCAAGGTTTATTACTGTTCATATTTTTGATGATTGACATTTTCACTGAAGTTAGATGGAATATCAGTGTTGTTTTGATTTGAAAATTCTTGGTTGCTAATGATGTTGATCATTTTTTATGTATTGTCCATTAAAAACACATTATGGTCTTCAAAATGCAAGAATGTTGATGATGTTTGCTGTTCTTTCTGCTACTATTACTACTACTACTACTACTACTACTACTACTACTACTACTGTCATGGTCATTTTTCCTTTTTAATCATTTCAATTTTGGCTTCACCTGGCTTGTAGATACACCCTAAGGATAGCAGCTTTTTAGCAAACTCTTTCCTACTGAACTTCAAGAATCATTTGCATTTACTATGGAGACAACCTCTCTTGATCTTCAACAAAGCTACTCTTGAAGATGAATGCAGAACAGGATAAAAGAACTCTTGAGTAGGTAAAATGTGCCTCACCTCCAACATCTGCACCTCTCCTATGGATACCAAGCCCAGGACTACCATCATGTGCGGCCCATGCCTCTAATGAGTGTTCTCTTGCTGTATCCCAAACCCCAATATTCAGACACCAATCAGAAATTGACTTTTCCATCATTACTGTTGAGGTGGAAGATGTTCAGTAGCTGATGAGTAAATTAGAACTTTCCTATAGAGTTCCGGCGAGAGCGCGGTGCGAAGCGAGTGGCGGCCTGCTCCCCGGAGCCCTCCGCGCCCTCCGGCCCCAGGCCGGCGGGGAAGCCGGGGGCCCGGGGAGGGCGCGGCCTCCCCTGCAGACCCCGAGCCCTGGCCCGAGCCGTGCCCGCGCTGCCCACGGGCGGGCGGCCAGCGGAGCCCGCGACCCCCGCCCAGCCCCGAGGCCGATGGCCGCCGCGGCGTCGGAAGCCGGCCCGCCCCAGCCCTGCGGCCCCGAGGCCTCCCGGCCGCCGGGACCGGGCGCCCTTGGGTGGCGGCGGGCGTGGCGAGCGAGGAGAATGGCGGCCGCCGACGGCGAGGCCTGAGGCCCGGAGAGCCCGAGGACGGGCCGCGCGGCCGCGGCGCGGAGTGGAGCCTGTGCCTGGAGCCGCCGGCCAGCGACGCGGAACCGGCCTCAGCGCCCGAAGGCGAGCGGCCGCCGCGAGACGGCGAGGACGGCGGCGTTCTACCGGAGGGACCGGCCGGCGAGGCAACGACCGCCCCGAACCCCGGCCCTCGGCGCCGGCCCGTGTATATAATATGAAAAAGCTGCTCTCAACTTCCCCCAGCCTTCAGAAGAAGACTTCCACCACCTCCGGACAGTCTAGATGTAAAAAGGTTGCCGACGGATGAGAAAAATAGTTAGAAAATGACGTCTTGTAAATGCCCCCCCCACCTTTTTTTTTTTTTAGGAATCGGAAATGTTTTCTGGAAGTGACTTTTTTTTAATGGAGTTGTTGGACCGCTTCCAGGAGCGACGCTCGTCCACGTTTGTCCTGTGGGTCAGAGGCCACGGAGCAGAAGGCCAGGCGGAGGAAGAGGAGGTCCTGCCCAAGGCTGTTGAAGTGCAAAGAACGTTTATCGCAGTGTAACCATCGTTCAGTATGCGCGTTTTCTTCTTCAGTACTGTATACACAGACATGCTAAATACTTTTTTTAATTATGCAGTTTTTCTAGATGTTCTGAAGTGCCTGATGTTAAAGTAGTAGTAAAATACAACTCATTTTGTAAATTTTTTTGTTAAAATTCATATGAAATGTTATATTTCCTCCTCAGTAGGCCAGACTGTGTGTGCAGTGTTCTCCAGAGAAGAAAAATGCAGAGTGCTGTGCCAGTGTGCTTGGAATGAAGCAAGAATAACCGTCATTTCTTATGTCTCTTGCACTGTTTTACTTTGGCATGTACATAGTGTATATAAGACAAATGAGTCCTAATCTACATCTAGTCTTTCTAGATGTTAAAAGAGGTTGCCAGTGTATGACAAAAGTAGAGTTAGTAAACTAATAAATTTTGTACCTTTTGTGCTAAAAATCTTAGGAAAATTGTCTTCTGCAAATTTGAGCATTATAGCCACTGGGTTGGTGAGGGTCCAGAATGCTCATATTTCAAAGACACTTTCAGATTGCAACTATTGTTATATATATATATATATGTATGTATATATATATATATATGCAGTTTATTCAAGACTGTTGTGTACATAGCGGACAAATTTGAGTCCTTTCTTGAAACATCTAGTCTATCTAGATGTTTAGAAGTGCCCAATGTATGTTAAATGTAGAGGTAGTAAAATACCACTTTGTAAATATTTTATTCATAAAATTCATATGAAATACTGTCTTTGGGGAATGGGATTGTTAAACCACCTCTGAGCAGGGTGGTACTGTTTACTTGTTCTCAGTGATTTGGAAGAGGTGGGAGAGAAGCAGTTGCAAAAGGTAGTGTGCTCGTGTGTGTATATTTGGACACTTTCAGACACCATTTTTTGTAAGTTTGACATGTTTTGTTTTGCTGTGTATATAGTGTATATAATGGACAAAGGAGTCCCAATTTTGCAACATCTAGTCTCTAGGTGTTAAAAGAGGTTGCCAGTGTATGACAAAGTAGTTAAATTAGCACTTTTTTATACTTTGTGTTGAGATTCATGGGAAAGCTTGTCCTCTAAATTACTTTGGTTATGAATTTGTTCAGCTATCTCCAAGCATTGCATATGCGTGTTGTCCGTTGGACTGAAAGCAGAGAAGGAAAGGAGGAGGGAATGGTCATATTAGAAGATACCTCAGAGTAGAACCATTGCTATGTGTGCAATTTTACTTACTAAGGCTGTGTGCATGGTGGGAAGTTCTTAGGAAAAATTAATTCCTAGATATTAAGAAGCTTGACATACTTTAGAAGTAGTAGAATAAAACTTTTTGTAAATAGCTTTTTAAAACTGATGGGAAATACTGTGTTTGGAAATGGAATTGTACACCACCTCTGGACAGTATATTGTCTGTACCTGTTCATTGGGTCAGGGGAGGTGGGCGGGAAGAAATTGCAAAAGGTGTTATAGTGTGTGCTAGAAAATTTCAGCTTGCTCATTGCCCTGTATGTTATATGCATTTAACTTTGCTATACTGTATATATTATGTATATATTGGACATATGAGTCCTAATTTTATAATATCTAGTTTCTAGATATTAAAGAGGTTGCCAATGTATGACAAAAGTAGAGTTAGTAAACTAACACATTTTGTACACTCTGTGTTAAAAATCATAGAAAGACTGTCTTCTGAAAAGGACTTTGGAAGCGAAATTATAACATGACATCTAAGTGACATGTGCCTATATCAAATGTGATACAGGAGAGAAGGAACCAGAAGAAATGAAGGATTTTAGGCCAGAATGCTCCTGCTCAGAAGACACTTTCAGATATAACCATTGTTGACATGTGTGTAGTTTATCCAACACTACTATGTATATAGTGGACAAACTTAAGTCCTTATTTGAAACATCTAGTCTTTCTAGATGTTTAGAAGTGCACAAAGTATGTTAAAAGTAGAGGTAGTAGATAACGTTTTGTAGATATTCTTTTGTTAAAATTCATAATGAAATAATTGTCTTTGGGAATGGAAGGAACAAACCACTTCTCTGAGCAGGACACTTTGTGTTTGTGCTGGCTCGGGGAAGGAGGGAAGGAATGCAGAGGGCTTCATACCAGTGTTTTTGGTGAAGCAAGATTGTGTGTTGTTGTTCCTTATGTCTGTTTTGTTTTACTTTGCTGTGTATATAGTCTATATTCAAAGGAAAAATGAGTCCTAATTTATAACATCTAGTCTTTCTAGATGGTAAAGAGGTTGCCAGTGTATGATAAAAGTAGTAAACTAATACATTGAGTACACTTTGTGTTAAAATCCATAGGAAAGGCTAAACTTAAATCCCCTTAGGAAGTGAAATTACTAAAATCCTAAGCATTGCAGTTGCATATATCTGACCCTTGGGTTGATAAGGTGAGAGGGGAAGGGTTCTATGTGTGTGTGCTGTATTCATTGCTACAGTATGGATAGTGGGAAATAATACTTGTTGGAAACATCTAGGCTTTCTGGATGTTTTTAAAGTGCATGCATGGCACATGGTAAAGTAGAGGCTAAAGTTATGCTCTTTTAGTATTGTTACTTCATAGTATGGTTGCATTTGGGGAATGGAATTATTAAACTTGATGTCTTGGAGAGGATGCTGTTTGACTCTGGGTAATGTGTGGTGGGGAGCACACAGAAGCTTTCTGTGCCCCATAGTTCATATTGTCTAGCCAGTTACATATGTACATTTTAGTTACAATTGCTGAGTATTAAAGGGTAAATTCTAATGCCCAAAATATGTTATAAGTAGGAAAATACTCCCTATATAATTGTCCATTTGTTAGTTTTTAGGAAGCGCTCTCTTCTGGGATGACCTTTGTTAATCTGTGTCTTGGAGCTGGGGGAGGTCTTGTACTTACATGTTACTGGAAGGGGAAGAGGGAGACGAAGATGGGGTGGGGAAGAGCTCACTGTTAGTATCTCTGTACCCGGAAGACAGTTTTAGATTCTTACCATAAGTTTCTGTGTGTGTTTTTGGTACGTACTTGTGTTCATTGTGCACAAAGTTCCTATTTATGTCTTAACACCTTAACTTCATAGATGTCCCAAAGTGACAGTGTATGGTAATAAGTAGAGCTTGATAAATTAGCCAACTTGAAAATACCTTTTTGTTCTAATTGTTAAGAAGGTGCACCATGGGCATGGAACCGTCACACCTCTGGGCAGTGTGTCAGGGCTTGTTCATCCCGCTGGCAGCAGAGGGGCGGAAGGAAGTGCACAGAGGTGGAGCAAGTGTTCCTCAGATGGACATTTTGATTTTGTTGTGAGCCATTGGTGTGTGTGCGTCCTCTGTGCTGTTACACAGTACCACCTTAACTCACTGGGAACATTACTTTAAAGTTAATATTTTAGTAGTAATCTGATGACTCTTAGAAACATGCTGGTATACTCTTGCTTATATCTACTTTTAAATCGAGCATTAAGGGAATGCAATATTTCACTCAACTCTGCCAGTATGTGTCTCCAGTGGCCTGCTGCTCTACAGAAATGTTTTCGTCCCAAGAAAGGCAGGATTACAGTTACTTTTCTACCAGGTTGAGTTGGTGTACTATATCCTTGGTTATTGAAAATACTCTTGTAACTTTGAGATTTTTGAGTTGAATATTGATGTGTGGAAAAGCACGATACATACTACGATCTTGATCACACACATGGCATGTCGTGTACGTGTACAAAGGAGTGGAAGGCCACAGCAACCCAGCTGCTTGTGACTGGATGATTTTGTTCTTGTGTTTTTGTTTCCTGTAGTGCATATATAAACTTTACAAAATAAAGGTTATTTTATGAAAAAAAAAAAAAAAAAAAAGAACTTTCCTATAATAGATGTGGCCTTCTTTAGATACCTCTGGCCTCGATGGACAACCATTACCATATGGGAAGTGTTTTCAGCTTTGTGAAAGAGGACACTGAGGTCTTGGTAAACTTGTAAATAGAAGGCTAGAGGCAAACAACTCCCAAGTCTTTTTAACTCAAACGTGTGACTGTGTTCTCTAGGGTTATCTGCCACCAAAAGGATGTCTTCAGTCTTATCTACTAGAATATAAGGAATAAGGAGATGAAAGTATGTGCTAGAATTTCAATGATCTTGGGAACCATATGATGGCTTCATGTTAATTACAATTATATATATATATATATATATATATATATATATATATATATATATATATATGGGTTATTATAAGAAATAGCCCATAAACCAGTGGGAATGACTGTATGGTTACTGCAAGTTAAGAAAGAACAGCCATCCCTTGGTCACATGACTGGATGCTATCAAGCTATGTCCCCACAATGTCCCATGTGCCATAATTTGGACAAAACTGTTCTCGACTATGAATAAATAACATTCCCCAATTCAAAGACATAAAATTCTAATAGATATAATTATTTTATTTATGATTATTTCAATCAATTAATCTCTTAAACCATTGGTATTAATTGCAAGTTGTCTATATTAGGAAAAAGTATAAGATGGCACAAACTATTTCATTTAAATAATCTCTTAAGCCTTTGGTATTTTTTGCAAGTTATCTATTTCGAGCATAAGAATAATATGATGTTTAATTTAGGAGAATAGAAAAGGCAAAGGTAACAAATATTTGCTGGAGGTTTACTATTGCCCAGCCCTAAACTAGATATCTTATTAGTTTATCTCACTTAACACTCTACAGAAGAGAGGGAATATTATCTCAATTTTGCAGCTTAGTAAATAAAAACTAAGACTTGCTGAAGGTCTGTGAACACTAACTTACATGATTCAAACCTGTATCTTTCTTACTCTGGATCAACTGCCTCACAAACTACATACCTAAGTTTTGTTTTGTTTTGGTGGTACTGGGGTTCCTGGAAACCCTTCTACTTCCGGGCTACACTCCCAGACCTCATATATATACATATATATACATATATATACATATATATTTTGGAAACAGGGTCTCTTAAGCCAGTGTGGCTGGCTTCAAACCAGCGCAATCCTCCTGTCCTCCGCCTCCCAAGCACAGGGATTACAAGCGTGTGCACCACGCCCAGCTACATACCTGATTTTTACATCTAACAAACAATATTTTTCAAGCTAATTGGTGAATTGTGTGGTGGTCCAATCCTAAATGAGTTTGAAAATTATAGGTATGTGCTGTATCTTTGAATGTCTCCTCCCTTCTTGTGAAATCCAGGAATTACTAAGCTGTATGTTGACTATAATTTAAGAATGAACACAGCAAATCAAGCTAAGAACTCAGGATCAGTAGAGAGAGGAAAAATTAACCCAAGGGAATGCTCTTAATCTATTTCTATGGGTGAATTATTAGCAACAAAACTGAGTTCTTATGAGTATTTGGGGCATATGAAACCAGGGCTTTGCAACCCTGGCAAGCACATGCACACTTGGTCAAGCATGCTATCTGTGTTCTTCAGACTGCAAAGCTAGAACAAAAGATTTAGGTCTTGAAGAACCCCATGATTTTACCATTTCTCTCTGCCATACCTAATTCAAAACTAAGTATGAATACTATTTTTAGTACAAAAACAATGTGTATGGATGTGCCTGAGACTTACTAGCTGATCAGTAAGCACTTGATTAAACATGAGTCGTAGTTCCTGAGTTCCATCTACCTCCTCCATGGGGCTTTCCCAACTGTTCTCCTGGTCTCTAGCCCACCCCTCCCATTTAAGGATGCTGTTCTAATTATTGCTTTTTTGTGACTCCCTTCACTTAATTATATACTTGTCACATGTACCTTTTTGAGAGAGGGCCGGAGTCAGTGAGTCCATGGGTTACATAGTCTGCGGGAGCCGATAAGCATTTACCATCTGATTTTGTTGACTGGACGCCACACATCGAGGTCAACTCTTTGAAAGTGAGACATAGTCTGAAGGCAGCAGCAGAACAGCAACTTTTGAGTTGTACCAGTATTGTTTTGACTGATATCTAACAAGTGGAGGAGAGACATGGCACTCCATCTAGGATGAGCAAAGGAAGCAGGCCCTGAACCCAAGGGGAAGAGGAGCTTCCGCCTGACTCTTGGAAAAAGTGGCATGAGGGTGTAAGATCAGCAAGCAGACAATAGCAACAAGATGGTGGTGTCAGAAAAATCTTATGAGGTGGTAGAGATGGCTAATAATAGAGTCTTTTAATGTGAATAGAGTGGGGAGATGTAAATTAACCTTGTGCCTCAAGTCAATGAAAAAGACATTAGTTTTTATGTGGCATATCATTTTTTTTTTTGGTGGTACTGGGGTTCCTGGAAGCTTTTCTACCTCCGGGATACACTCCCAGATGTATTTTTTCTATACTTTTTTATACTTGGAAACAGGGTCTCTTAAGCCAGCGCGGCTGGCTTCAAACTGCACTGTCCTCCTGTCTCTGCCTCCCAAGCACGGGGATTACAAGCATGTGCCACCACTCCCAGCTATGTGGCATATCATTTTTTAATGGTATAATTCTGTTTTTACTGATTTGAACTTCTCATCCCACCCCCTACACACATACACTTGCACATGCATGCCCATTTGCACATGTGTGTGTGTGTGTGCTCACGTGCCCAGTTTACAACAGTAAAACTTAACTGATTATTTATTCTTATGAAAGTCTATCCCCATATGTGATTTTTTTTTTTTTTTTGTGGGTCTGGGAATGGAACCCAGAGGCATTTGACCTCCGACCTACACCTCCTGCCCTATTTTTTATTCTTTATTTTGAAACAGGGTCTCACTAAGTTGTGGAGGGCCTCACTAAGTAGCTGAGGCCGTCTGTGAACCACGATCCTCTGGTCTCCACCTCCCGAATGTTGGGATTACAAGCATGTGCCACCATGCCCTTATGATTTTTTAATCGTTTAGTACTAAGAATTGAATGCAGGAGCAATTCTACCTCTGAGGTAAACTCTCAATCCATTTATTTATTGATTGATTCATTCATTCATTTTTCTTTAAAACAGGGCTTCACTAAGTTGCTGAGGCTGGCCTCAAACCTGCCATCCTGTCTCAGCCTCCCAAGCACTAGGATTATAGGCATGTGACACTGCATCCAACTCCCAAATAGGACCTTATGTTGAAGTACTGAAATCAGGGCCAGTAGGAAACTTGTCAACACATCAAACGCACTACATTTCAAACTGAACCCAACCATCTCCTCCAAGCTGGCTGGCCTCCCATGTACCTGATCTCATAGAATGGCCTCGCCCTCTGTTCCTTCACCTCAGATTGGAAATCTGGGAGGTTCTGTTGCTTTCTCCTTCTGTTCCACCCTCTCCCACCTGCACCCGAGCATCAAGATGTTTTGCTTCCACCTGCCAGGTCTGTCTGTGCTCTCCCCCCATGCTGAGCGGTCCTCCTACCCCTGCCCTGCATTGAGTCCTCATGGTCTTTATTCTAGAGGACTGCAACAACCTCCCACCCCTTTCTTATGTCCTACCGATTCTCCCTGCTTCGCTCTGCCTCCCCCTTTTCCTCAACATGTCTACATGCAAATGTAGAGATGCTCACCTTCCTCGCTTGCTGTGGCCAGCTATACCCTCATGCATGCACCATGCCCTCACACTCCATCGCACACACTCCAGCTGCATGCACCAATCCTGTGGCCCTAAACACAGCTTGCCCTTTTATTGTTCTTGCCTTCCTTCCTCTCCAGAAATAGCTCCCACCCCACCCTTACTCTGAATGAGCAATCCTCGTCCTCCTCCAGGGCTGGGCAGGGGCACAGCTTCTGCCACCATTGTCCTGCCCTGGGAATTCTGGTCCTGTGTGTGCTGCAGGATTAAGGTCTCGGATCACTCAGAGCCTATGTACTATGCGTAGGGCCATGCCCTGGGGAATGCTGCTCATCTTCAGGAACAGGTTATTCATGGTAAACATCTCCAAAGAAAAGCAAAGACTTCCCACTTGAAAGCAGAGCTAAGGGAGATGGTGCTGGTATGGCCTGCAGAAGGTCCTAGGGGCTCTGCAACAGCTCCCTGGTTGGACAGTTTGCACAGAACTGACCATGTAGAAATGGCAGGGACTCAGGCAGACTTCCAGGATGCCACAGCCTGTGGGGTTCTTACCACGGGACCCTCGGAAACTGCACCACACTCCCTGTGGTGCTTGTCTTGAAGCCCCTACCCTTGGGTCCCACCTTTGATAAATGATCAGAACCACAAAGCTTGAAACCTTGGAGTCTGCATTTGGGTATGATTCTCAGGAGAATCTATGGCTGTAGAACTCCTCAGACTCTAAGGATAAGGAATGCACATCTCATGAGAGCAAAAGCAACAAGACATGGCAGGACCGGCCAGCCCTGTTAGGACCTTGCTCCCTAATATACAGGAGACTTCTTACCATATCGGTTCATTGTGACCATGCACAGGATGGTGCTGGAATCAAGAGAAGAGAAAGGCAGTCCATTGATAAGTCAAGTTGAGGGGATACCAGGAGTGGGGTTAAGGGGAAAAAAAAGAACATCTAGCAAAAACCCAAGAAACAAAGAGCCAGCCCATAGGTAGCAGTCCCTGCCTGATGGGGTTTTGTTGTTGTTCTTGTTGTTGTTTTGTTTTGTTTGGGTTTTTTTTTTTTTTTTTGCTGAATAGGGGGTGGAATCAAGGGGCATTCTACCTCCAAGCTACACCCCCAGCCCAATTTTTTATTCTTATTTTGAAACAGGGTCTCACTGAGTTAAATCCTGTAACAGTCTCCATTTACCAGATTTTTTCTTAATGACAAATAAGGGTGAATTCCAAGGGGAGTTAGAAATTTCTATATGGCCGTATTCAAGCTGTTCCTGTACTAACTGCTCCGCGGCTTTTATTTTTTCTAAGGTTAGGGGCCATTGATCAATCCAAACTGGTTCCTCGTTTTTCCAAGTAATAGGATCGGCATGGAGCACAGGCTGATCAACAGCCCCTTCTACAAATACCCTAGGCCTGCTCGAGGACGCTGTAAATGAAGCTTTAAAGGCTCTATAACACCCTGATTATTTATCCCTAGACCTTCCTCTGGTAAAAGTCCTTGATCTAGCATTTGCTGTGTCACTATAGGGCTGGCACTATAAAGATATACACCCATGTTCTGCATAACATCTCGGCCCCATAAATTGACAGGAAGTCCTGGAACAATATAGGGCTGAAACACTCCAGTATGGCCTCCCTCATCTCTCCAAGTTAGCCAATCACTGCTTTGTTCGGGGTTTTGCATCTGTCCTATGCCTTTAAGGTGAGTGAGGGAAGAATGCTTAGGCCATTTGTTAGGCCAAAGATCAGCTGTTATAACAGAAACATCTGCTCCCATGTCTAATAACCCTGAAAATTCTTTCCAATTAATAAACAATTTCAATTCTGATCTTTGATTTCCAATCGCTTGGACCCAAAAGGCATCTGATGAGCCAAATCCCTTTTTATCTTGTTTAGGTCTCTGAGCACTATTGTTAGTTTGCACCTGAGGTAGTAATACTAATTGTGCCTGTCGTTGGCCTGCATTAATAACAGCTATCCCTTGAGGAGAATGTATCATGCTTTTTATTTCTCCTTCATAGTCAGAATCAACTACTCCAGGGGCTACTATAATTCCCTTCATGGTGACACTACTCCGTCCTAACAACAATCCTACTGTCCCTTTAGGTAACAGATCATAAACACCAGTAGGAAGGGCTTGCATCCCCATTTCGGGAGTTAATACTGTATAGGTGGAGGCACAGAGGTCCAATCCTGCGCTGCCTGGGGTTGCTCTGAGTAAGTCCTGAGTGGTTTGTTTTGTTCAGAGTTGTCCTGCTGTGGTACAGCTGTCTGGAGTGCCCCATAACATTGTTGCTGCGGGGCCTGGGGCGGGCCCCTCCTTCCGTTTCCCGACAGGAACTGATTCCCTTGCTCATCAGTCCTTGATTTACATTCCTTAACCCAATGCTTCCCTCTTCTACATCGAGGGCATAAGCCTGGCTCTCGTCTATTACTAGCACTCTGCCTCTGTGGACAGTTAACTAAATGACCATTTTGTCTACACCCATAGCTTTTAACCATATTATTCTTAGGTCCCGACTTTTTATGTTGTTGGAAAAGCATTTCTTGTGCAGTTTCCCCTTGTAATGCCGCAGCCATAGCTAGTCCCTGTGTATATGCAGGTCCTATATCGGAACATAGCTGAATATAATCAGACAGGTCTCCTTTCTTTCTAAAAGGGCCTAAGGCAGCTTGACAAACAGCATTAGCATTCTCAAAGGCTAATTGCTTTACCAGCAACAGCCCTGCTTCACTGTCGCCTAGCAATCGACAAACAGTTTGTAATAACCTGGCTACAAACTCCTGATATGGCTCATCTGGTCCTTGTCTTATTTTTGAAAGATCTTTTGTTTGTTTTCCTGAAGAAGGCAACTGTTCCATCTTCGACGCGCAGCAGCACTGGTCTGAGCATAAGAAGCTAGACTAAATTCCAATCGCTGAGCCGTCTCCCTAAACTGCTCCTCCTGCTAACATATCAAGATCTATGGGTATTCCCTGAGCTACGTTCATATCTGCTGTGGATTGGCATTGTTCTGCAAATTCAGACTTCCATAATAAAAAAAATCACCCCCTGATAAACAAGCTCAGGCTATCTGTTTCCAATCAGAAGGACACAAAGCCTCCATAGAGAGAGAGTCTAACACGGCCTGAGTAAAAGGTGCTGTTGGTCCATATTGAGCACAAGCTGTTTTTAATTCTTTTAATTGTTTGAACCCGTTTTGTCGGCATCTAAGAAACCTAATAACACTTCCTTAACCATCAGGGTCTTTAGTATCTGGGAAAACTCTAAATCCCCTAGTATCTTCTCCGTTTTTTGCAGCATGATTTATCGCTGCTTGAAGTGATGATATCAAAGAAAACAACTCATCTCTATGGTACTGAGCAGCAGATTCTTCCTTAGGAAGCTTAACACAAAGCATATCTTCTAACCTATATGCAAAAAACAAAAAACTTATATTTTGACCCATTGGATTTTTACAACTCTTACGTTAAGAACTAATCTTCTGACCTATTGTATATTTCTATTTGCACGTTAGGCGCCTTCATTTCTATCTTAGTTTCTTTCTTCATTTGCCGGCTTAGTTTCTTTTGTGCAAAGCTTTTCTTTAGTGACCGATTATATATTACAAAATTCCCACGTTTCACCGCTACTAAAAATCTTTTGAGTGCACTTCTTTTTTTATTCAGTGGCGTCCTTCACGGGATCCTCAGTTTCAGAATTGCTCCCCGTATGGGCCACCACCTGCCAGAGCCAGCCGACAAGAGTATGGGTTCTGAAGTGAGGCATGAGGATGGAGAATTTTAAATTCTAACTGGGGGAGCCACCAGCCTACTATCTCTACTGGTCAACCCCTGTATGTGGGTCAATATTTCCTACAGGTCAACGACTATGCCTGGGTCAGTATTCTCTATCGCGCCAACACTCCTGCCCAACGCAACTTCTAGGTCAATCTCATCTTTATTGCGCCGACGCCGACCTTGTTTTTCCAGAGGTATTTATACACAGCTACAGGTCAATCAACATTCTCGTGCTACCACCACCAGAATACAATAAAGACCAATACAAAACACACACATTACAGATAGGCCTCTCAGTACCCTCATGTCATCACCACCTGATCCTCTCTCAGACCTCTTTGAACTTTCCATAACCCCAAACCTTGTTGACTCTGGACGAAGGACAGTCAGCTGAGTCAGAGACACCAATCTAGGGGAAGGCCTTAATGGCTCCCAACAGCAGCTGGTGTTCACAGAACTGTACCAGGTAAGTGGGAGCCGCGAGCACTGTCTCACCTGTAGGAGTGCCCTTGGACTGGGTGTTGCTTTTACCAAGGAAGGCCTAGAGCAGCTGGCTTTCACAGGTCTGTTTACAACGAATTGTCAGCGTAACTTATAAGCACATGGGATGTAAGAGGAGATCCAGAAGGACTCAAAGAACTGTGAAATGAAGACAAAGGTGCACAGAAGACGGAGCACAGAAGACTGGTCACAGAACGGGTCCTGGCTGGAGCTCTTCCAGCTTCCCTCTGTGCCAAAGGGCTGAAATATCACAGTGAGGACTGACACATAGGCCCCCTCTGCTCTCCGGGGGTGCAGCGCTAATTGGCTAGGGCTCCCTTTGGCCCAGCACAGGTTGAGCTGTAGGTCATACAAAGGTACCTGAAAACATCACTGTGCTCGGCTGAGCATCTTGAATGCCAGGGTGTCGATACCCGGCTCATCTTGGTCCTTCTCTAGCACTGCCCATTTAGGGTTAAAGAGGATCATCTTTAAATCCTAGGACACAGAGTCCTGTGGTTGTCTGTGAGAGATTAACAACACAATGGACTAAGCAGCCCCAAATCCAGAAGACCAGAATGTGGTCCTACCTCTCCTACTCTCTAGCTCTGTTGCCTTGGGCACGTGCTAAGACCTTCTTGAGCAACATTTTATTTTATTTAAATTTTATTTGTGGTGTTGGGGATTGAACCCAGGGCTGTTCTGCCTCTGAGCTACACCCCCAGCCCTATTTCATTTATTTTGAAACTGAGTCTCACTCAGTTGCTGAGGCTGGGCTTAAATCTGCAATCCTCTTGTCTCAGCCTCCCAAGTACTGGGATTACAGGTATAGCAAGCACCACCACACTGTGCTCTGAACAATGTTTTATTCCAGCTTCAAAATAGGAGGAACTATATCTTACCAACAAAAGTATTCTTAAAAGGGAGGGGAACTGATACCAACTTAATTTATAGCATTATTGTGGGGATCCATTCAACTTTGGGTTTTCGTTTGTTTTGGGGTTTTTTTGGTTTGTTTTGGTTTTTTTATTTTGAGGGTCTATGGATGGAACCCAGGATTATTCAACCTCCAAGCTACACCCCCTACCCTATTTTTTATTCTTTATTTTGAAACTGAGTCTCACTGAGTTGCAGAGGGCCTCACTAAGTAGCTGAGGCTGTCCACAAACCGCGATCCTCCAGTCTCAGCCTCCCAAATGCTGGGATTACAAGCGTGTGCCACCACGCCCAGCTCCATTCAACTTTTGTACATGAAAAATATTTATAAAGTAAGCCGGGCATCGTGGCGCATGCTTGTAATCCCCGCGCTTGGGAGGCAGAGACAAGAGGATCGGGCAGGTTCGAAGCCAGCCGCGCATGCTGGCTCAAGAGTCCCTGTTTCCAAATAAAAAAGTATAAAAAATAGGTCTGGGAGTGTAGCCTGGAGGAAGAAGGGCTTCCAGGAACCCCAGAACCACCAACAAAAATTTATAAAGTATAAAAATAATATATGGGTGTAGAAGACAATTATCAGCCTCAGAAGTTGAATCCACACATATCTTAGGACGGAGTGGTCTCGAGGGGCTTAGACTAGGAATCATGTGTGAGAATTCTGACTTGTCAGGTTAAAGTAGGTCAACAGGGCTTTTGTTTGAAAAATGGCTGGGTGAGCGCTCGACTAAAGATGAAGAGGAGGATCTCACTTTAACTCCAAAGTCAGTTCTCAAGCCCATACTGAGCACAGTGGCGCACCGGGAACAACCTCAAGACGTCTCTGCATGGCCTTCCTAAAGCATGTTCAAGATCAGGAAGTTTCACATGTCACTAAGAGACTAGGATGAATTCAGAATTATAGCACCAGGGATTACACAAATCCCCCAAAGCAAGCTCCTTCAGCCCATCTTCTCCTCATCCATAAAAAACCAAAAAGCCATACCACTAATAGGAAATTAGGGTGCATCCCCAGATTAAACGCTTGGTGTAAAAAATAATCCATGAAGTCTACAAACTGCCAGATGAGGACAATAATGTGTTGCCTCGTGGAGGGGCTGACCAGACCCTCAGAAAGGAGATGTGACATTGGAAGAATTCTGTCCAGAACCCATTAACAGTGAGTAGACAGGTCAGCTCTGGAGAGAAAGTGTCCTGCCTATCTCCTCCACCCCTCTATTCCAGGTACCTAAAACAATTCCTTGCAAACAGTAGCTGTTCAGCTAGTGCTGAGTGAACTTGAGTTGAACTGATGAGCACAGCCCACATCTAGTGTGCCACTCTTACCTTCCTCTCTTCTGACTACAGCCCCAATTTTATTGTGAATTCCACATTTACTCAATGCTCGGCGCACATTTCCACTGAAGGTGTCACCTCCAACCCTCTGAGTAGCACATATGACCAAGATGTAAGCCAACCAACACCCGGCATTGTTCTGTCCCCGATTATAGGCTCAGCAGGCAATTTGTCATTCAACAGATACTTACAGCAGAGAATTTGTCATTCAACAGAGAGTAACAGCAGGCACTGTCAGGAGTACGTGGGTCTTTCACTGGGGTGTCGAGGAAACTAGAGACAAAACGCATATGTGCATATTTATGTATGTCTATTTCTTCATACATGTGGACATGCATGCACAGGTACGTGTTTGTGTGTCTGTCTGCCATGTGAAGAGTGGATGGTAGAAAAGCAAGATGTAAAGCAAGATAGCAATCTGTTATCTGTTTCAATTATCACAGATCGTGGTGTGACCAGGGAAAATGTCTATCTTGGGTGGGCATGGTGGCGCATGCTTGTAAAGCCAGTACTTGGGAGACGGAGACAGGAGGATTGCAGTTTCAAAGCCAGCCTTGGCAATCTAGCGAGGCTCTCAGAAACCTAGTGAGACCCAGTTTCCAAATAACGAAATAAAAACTCGGGCCAGGGGCATAGTTTGGAGGCAGAATGCCCCTAGGTTCAATCCCCAGTTCCAATTCCAAAAAAAAAAAAAAAAAGTCTGTCTTGATTCTTGCTTCCCTAAGAGAGAAAAAAAAAAAATGAAGTAGAAAAGCAGAAATAGGGGGACTAGAAGAGGTTTATTTAGGGCAGTGAAGGTACAAAGACAGTTGTGATTTAAAAAAAAAAAAGTGGGGGGAAGTTTATATTGCAGAGAAAAATGTCTGGGACTGGCCGCTTTCCAGAATGCAAAATGGCAGGAGGAACTCTTCAGGAAAGCCTTACATTCCCTCTGGACATCTCCTTCCTCGTGCTTATTTTATTTGGAGTGGTTGGTTGTCTTTTTAACACCACACCTTAGTGAGTCTGCACTGTCTTTATCCTGTTAAGAGACTTTCACCGGGGTCTAAGTGAGGCCCTGCAGGGGGGTTAGCCTGCTGATATTCCCGTAATTATCTAACTGCACCTATTTTCACTTAAAAGGACTTGCTTAACTTCTTCCCTCGGGTGCTTATGGTCCTATCCTAATTCAGCCCACCTGCTCATGTCTAACTACCTAACAATGGAATTTAGATCAAGCTGGGAGCAGCAGAAAAGCGGGTGCATTTGAGAGAGATCAGGGTGCAGGGATTGGCTGTCTGGGGTGAAAGAAAAATCTACTATAAAAAATCATCTGAGTATCCCTGGGGTATTTGGGTGCTGAGGTCATATAAAAATAAAAGGACTAGGGGAGAGGAGCAAGCATGGGGGAGATCAGGACTCCAGCTGGGATTCTGGCACTTGGGGGCGTCTGCTTGACAGTCACAGTTAACAATGGAATATAAAGGCTCCAGAGTGATCAACAGACAGCCAGGAACTGAAGCCAGGGAACCGTGTCAACAACAAAGGGAACCCCGGTGCTTGAATTTTTAAAAATATGAACTGGGTGTGGTGGTGCCCACCTGTAATTTCAGGACATAGGTAGCTGAGACAGAAGGATCACAGATTTGAGGCCAGTCTCCACCACTAATGAGGCCCTCGGCAACTTAGTGAGACTGTTTCAAATTTTTTTATTTTTTTATGGATTTGGGGTATAGCTCAGAGGTAAAACACCCCTGAGTTCAACTCCCAATACCCCAAAAATACAGAAATTACACAGGTAGGTAGGTAGGTAGATAGGTAGATAGATGATGATGATGATGATGATGGTGATGATGATGGATAGATAGATAAGAGGTGAGAGATGGAAGATAGATAGATAGATAGATAGATAGATAGATAGATAGATGAGAGATAGCTGATAGAACTCTTTCACAATGGTAACCAAAAAATAAATAAACATTACCAATAAATCTGAATTTAAAGTGAGTTCATGACTTGAATCGACTTTTTTTAAAGAAGATATACAACTGTCTAACAGGTATTAAAAATAAATGCACATTTTATCCCCTCCCCAACGAATGCCTCTAACATCTGGTACCCCACGAAGATGTATGACTACAGTGCACCAATAAAAAAGAAAAAAAGTTATACAATTATACAGAGCCAAATAAAAAAATAAACACTCCACATCACTAATCATCAGGGAAGTGCAAAATAAAACCACAACCAGTGGGTTTCATCTTCCACCTTTAATGGCTATTGTTAAAAAGTCAAAAGATAACACAGTTGACAAGTAAATTGGAACTCTTTGCACTGGTAGAAGAAGGTAAATACTGTGGGCCACTAGAGAAACAGTCCGGAGGTTTCTCAAAACATTAAAAATAAAATTTTGGTCTAGTATTCCCAGTTTGGGGTATAAATCCAGAAAAAATAATTGAAAATAGTACTTTTTTTTTTTTTTTTGGTGGTACTGGGGTTCCTGGAAACCCTTGCTACCTCCGGGCTACTCTCCCAGACCTATTTTATATTTTTATTTGGAAACAGGGTCTCTTAAGTCAGCATGGCTGGCTTCGAACCTGTGAGATCCTCCTGTCTCTGCCTCCCAAACGCGGGGATTACAAGCGTGCTCCACCACGCCCAGCTGAAAATAGGATTTAAAAAATATATTATATCCAGGCATGGTAGTGCATGCTTGTAATCCCAGTACTTAGGAGACTGAGACAGGAGGATCGCAGGTTCGAAGCCAGCCTCAGCTACTTAGCAAGGCCATCACAACTTAGTGAGACCCTGTTTGCAAATAAGAAATAAATTAAGCTGGGGGTTTAGTTCAGAGGTAGAATGCCTGTGGGTTCAATCCCCAGTGCCACCAAAAAAAATTAAAAATTAAAAATTTTGCCCAATAAATAAAGGTATGCAATTATTTTGTATGAGCCACAAGTTTAAGATAATAATAATAGTCCATTTAATTGAACCACCACGGGACGTTGTTTACCCCAAGGGGAGTGGAGGGGAGAAACAGGAGTTACTGATCAACAGGCACGAGTTTGAGTTGGCTAAGGTGACCACCCTGTGAGATCTGCTGTGCAACAATACACCTAGAGTCAACAAACAGTGTTTTTGTACACTTCGAAAATGTGTTAGAAGGGTGACTCTCATGTTAAGCATTCTTACCATGGTGAGGGAAAAATTAAGTGGGTTTAGGGAGGGTTCAAGTGCCTAGAATAAAACCGTCCGGATGTTAGCATTGTGGAGGCTGGCAGAAGAAGAGCCGCAGTGTGTATCTTGGCGGCAGGAGAAAGACAGCACTTTATAAACGTCTCCAAGGAAGGAGGGGCAGAGGTTCAAGGCACTGCTGGTTACGGATCTTTAAAAAATAAAATAAAAAATAAAAAGCAATTGCCTGATGGATTTGAGACCCAGAGACCTGGAGCGGCCGCTAAAGCGTGACGAACAGCGCCATCTAGTGTGATTTAAGGTGAACTGACTCAAGGTGGCTCAACTGTTAATCACCTTGAGTTTGAGCTGGAATGACCAACAAGATTCGGTATTTTAGAGAAGAAACAGGTTACAGAGATCAAATTTGAGATTCCCATAAGTGGCAGAGCTGGGATTAGTACCTGGCTCTCCAGCTACCAAACCAGTACCTGGCCTCCCAGGCGTTACAGACCACCTGGCGCTGGAATCAGATTGACCAAGGTGGGCTGGGTCTTCTGCAGTGAATAGCAGCCTGAACCCTGTCTTAAGGCCCCTCTTTCACTCAGCACTGACCCCACCCAAACACGTGGAAACAAACTCTTTGGGTGTCAGGGTTAAATGACAGCCCAATCCATATGGCCTCACACTAGCCAAAACACAACAGTGTGTGTCTTTCTCTCTCTCCCTCCCCTGTACACACACACACACACACACACACACACACACACACACACACACACCACAGAATCTTTCCAGACGTTGAGATTCTCCAAAGTGCAATTATAGGATTTCCATAATTAAATCTTGCACACATTTTGAGTAACTCTTCTTTCCTATCTGTGCATCTCCTCCTCTTCAGTAATTAACTTAAATGCCTTGTGTATGCTAAGAAAGCGCTGCTCTACTAAGCTATACTTGTATGGGGAATTTTTATGCAAGTAACATGCTCACCATCGATATAAAGAAAATTCAAGCCAGGCATGGTGGTGCATGCCTGTAATCCCAGTGCTTGGGAGGCTAGGACAGGAGGATCACAGGTTCAGGTCCAGCCTCAACAATTTAGTGAGATGCTGTTTCAAAATGAAAAATAAAATAAAGCTGGGGGTATAGCTCAGAGAAAGAATGTCCCTGGGTTCAGTACCTGGTTATCACAAAAAGAAAAAGAAGAAAAAGAAAATTCAGCACTTTTTCATTAAAGACACTTTCATTTTTTTTAATCTCACTATCACCAAAAGAGTTGGCTGCAAAATTAAAAGGTGTTCGCAAAAATAATCAATAGCATTGGTAGACCTGCCGCCATGCACTGTGTGACAATACACTCCATGTGCACTATCACAGGACCACGTGGCCAGCGTCGCTTCACAAACACGGAAACTCCAATTCCACCTGCGTCCTGCTCACCTCACCCACTGGCAGCGTGGAAGCTTCGTGCACCTCGGGGGCTGTCATCTCCACAACCGGTGGGTGCAGGAGAAGACAGTGGAGTTGAGTTGTTGGGAAAAGGCCAAAGAAAGTGCCTGAAGACAGCATGTAAAACATGTGATTTACTGAAGAAGCTCCTGAGAGATTACAGACTACTTCAAGAACAGTTCAGAGGTGACAGGCTAATAGATAGGACCTCTGTCTCTCATGACGCTTTGGCAATCAGTGCCCCCCACTGTGTGTGTGTGTGTGTGTGTGTGTGTCCAGAGCTGGCTACCTGGATGAGTGCCATGTATCCTTTCCACAGTCCCCTCGGTTCCATACCAATCCCTATTCAGAGAGGTTTTACACGTCAGGCTACAGGTGCATTGGCATCCTCAGCTCAGCCTGCTTCCTTCGCTCACATGGCCAGCATCCCAAGGAGCAACTGTCCCAGCACACATGTAAGAAAGTGGCTTTCCACAGAGAACACCAGCTTGCCCTGGTTCCCGATGTGCATAAGAGAAAGCCAGCATCCTTCAAGATGCTGCGTACCTGTCCTTTCCCTCCCAGTCTTGAGCTTATTATTCCCTTAACCTGGCTGTGTTTGGGGGACAGACAGGGGCATTCAGGAGTATGATGGCTTACTGTCCCCTTTCTTTAGCGCTCCTGCAGGTACTGTTCCCATCCTTGCTTTTTCTTCACCCACTGCTGCCTGCTGGTGCTCTTAGGCTCTGCTCAGCTCTGGACAGTCCCTCACATAGAACCCAGGGGCCTCCCTCGGTGCTCCCGGGCACTCCCAAGACCCGTCAAGACAGAATGCTGCTCATCTTCCTAACGTGACTGACCTCTGTGTCTCGTTCCTGTGTCTCATGCCTATAGCTATAATATGTGTTTACCCAGGGGGTTAGCAAATGAACAAATGATTGGATTGGGAAAACTTTCTTACCCACCTTGTAGATGAGGAGAAGTTAAGAAATGATAGCCCAGTTCAGTAATTTCAGGCAACTAGTAGATGCACAATACAATTTTTTAAGTAAGTAATTTATTATTGAGCATCGTGTACTTAACAGTATTGAATACAGAAGGTTAAACCTCCTTCACTGTTTATAGTAACTGTCATTGGTGCTCATTTGCCCACCGAGATGGATTTTAGTAGCAAGAAAAGGGCGCTCAGGATGGTATCACATGCACCAACGCAGGCGGGCTGACTCAGGTGCCAGCGATTTTGCAATGAGGCCTCCCCACGGATGGGCAAACCTGTTCTCTGCTAGGAAAGCCACTGACCTAATTACCCTGCCCATCCAGTTCCTGCGTTCCCCTAAGTCAGCAAAGAAGAAGAATGGAGGGCTGGGGAGAATCGCACATCTCAGCTTCTCATGGCCTGCCCTTGGTGCCCGACCAAAGGCAGCCATCTTCACCAAGTCTTTGACAGCGGGAAGAAGGCCTGTCTATTTGAACGCCATGCACAAGCGCCCATCTCGCCCAGTACCCAGGCCTTGCTTCTTAGGCATAAGAATATGCAGATGTCTTTCCTAAGGGACAGTGGAATTAATAATGATAATGACACCTTTTGAGCCACAGGTTGAGGTAGATGCAAAGATAAAAAAAAAAAACAAGGACTTAAGACAGGTCTCCACTTGTCAGCTCAGCAAGCAGGATGCCCATTGCTCCATTCTTCTTGTTATCAATACTCCACTGCATGTACAGAGCTGCCGGTGCTCCTCACTGCTCCTCCCCCGGGGTGCATGTCCTACTTCTCATCGGTTTATTTGCTCCTCAAATCTACCTACTTCTAACTGGCCTAATTATACAAAGGATCACTATCTCAGCAAAGTAAAATATTAAGTCGATGACATCGGTGTCAGCAATGGTAATAAAAACAATAGAAATACTGATGGTGTGATTATGCATTATTTGTCTTGCAGATTTTCCTGGGCATTGCACAGACTTACACAGCATCTTTCTGGGGATTCAGACGAGGTGGCCCTTCCTTGGCCAGACACACCCCCACACCCCAGTTCCCTGCCTTCTTGTCAAGCACGAGCTTGTCTTGCTCCCCTCCCACGTTCTCTGTAGGATGCTCTTGCGTAAGGACCAACCTACACAAGTATATTCAGTGGTGCACATGTAGGGGAAAGCCCAAATAAAGAGTAAGAGGCTGGTAGACTGCGAGAAAAGAGGGAGGCAGAACTGTGTTTAAAATTAGACAGCTGTGAGGTATGGGAGAGAATTCACTGGTTGTGTGCCCCTGATTGCTAGAAGGAGAAGAGTTACTAACATGAGGTCCTAGAACTGGCCCTGGTGAGTCCTTGTCTCAGACGGTCCCGGCTTCCCATCAGAGTGGAGGCAGATGGAGTCTGGAGCAATCACGCCTCTTCATGGTGGGGAAGCCAACCCTTGTTCCTAGTGCTAAAGGGGAGCATCCAGCCCTTGGTGAAGATTTTGGGAGTGAGGGTGCTGGTCGGCTCCATGCAGGTGGATGGAGAATTTGTCTTGGTTTTATGGACCATTGGCATCAAGAGGAGTCTCAGAGGCCCCTGAGGTCCCCTGATCCACAGGTAGCACGGCGTTCTGTTAAGATGTGTGGTTAGATGTTGGAATCCAGGGCTTCCTACCTCCCTCCCCAGGGTTTTGTCCAGAGCACTTACACAGAATCATGACAAATCTGGGTTTTTCTCTGCTAGCTAATTTCCCAGGTAAGCTGGGTTTTCCTAAAATTTCCCTACATTAAACCATAGTCCTGCCGGGCGTGGTGGCGCACGCTTGTAATCCCCACGCTTGGGAGGCAGAGACAGGAGGATCGCGCAGGTTCGAAGCCAGCTGTGCTGGCGTAAGAGACCCTGTTTCAAAAATATAAAATAGGACTGGGAGTGTAGCCCAGAGGAAGAAGGGCTTCCAGGAACCCCAGTACCACCAAAAAAAAAAAAAAAAAAAAAAAAAAAACCATAGTCCTCCAAGATGGAGTGTGACTAGCAGGTTTAGAGGGCATATAAACTTAAGAAAGTGCTCACCCTCTCCCAGAGATTCAGAAAATACAGTACCTCCTTGAATCTCCCTTCGAAACACACAGCAGAACATGCTTAACTTTTTCCCATGAAAAATTTGCAAAACACACCAAGTTGCTGTATGCACAGACATTCCTACCACTCTGAACCTCACTATGACGTTAATTATAATGCACCAATAAAAGCACATTCTTAGAAAGAAGCTTGCTGGGCGTGGTGGCGCACACTTGTAACTCCAGTACTTGGGAGGCTGAGACAGGAGGATGGCTCAGGTTCGAAGCCAGCCTCAGCTACTTAGTGAGGCTCTCAGTAACTTAGTGAGACCCTGTTTCCAAATAAGTATAAAATAGGTTGGGGCTGTAGCCCAGAGGTAGAAAAGCCCCTGGGTTCATCCCCAGTACCACACAAAAAAAGAAGCTTAATCTTAGCTGCTCTTCTGAATCCAGAGATGTAAAGAGGGTTCTTTCCTGCATGAATAAGGAGTTAAGGAAATAGGCTGGTAGTACTTTTAAGAAGAGATAAAAAGGTTTTTCAACAATCTGCTATTATCATAGCAGTTTCTCATCTCCACAGAATTACTTTCCACCGTACACATTATAGGGACAATTTCCTCAAGGCATCAGAAAAGCTTTTGTTAGGACCAAGGGACAACCAGACAACCCGACACATGAGTTACCTACCCATCAAACCCTGTTTTCCATCATTCAAAAACATGCCTTCATATTTCTAGTTTCTAGGCTGAATCGGGAGATGTGGGAGGTAGGAAGAAGCCTGGGTAGAGAGCCGAACGGGTGTGTCATGGGTGCTTTGAGAGTCTGACAAGACTCCAAAGGCATTCAGAATCCAGAATACACATCTGTATCCATCTCAGCTCTAATTTGATTTTTTTTTTTTTTTTTTTGTTCCAGGTCTTGGGACAAGATCAGTCTTCACTGTTGGTAGAACACTTTGCTCTCATCACTTAAAAGTGTTCAGCCGGGCGTGGTGGTGCACACTTGTTATCCCAGCATTCAGGAGGCTGACAAAAGGATCGCGGTTTGTGGCCAGCCTCAGCTAAACAGTGACATCCTTTGCAACTCAGTGAGACCCTATTTCAAACTAAAGAATTTTTTTAAAGGGCTGGAGGTATAGCTCGGAGGTAGAATGCCCCTGGGTTCCATCTCCAATACCACAAAAGAAGTCTTCCACAAACCCAAGCATCTACCATTTTATGAATGATGGAGACAAAAGATATCAAACAGGGCAACATCACCACCTAGAGCTCCCTTGAGAGTGGGGTGGGTCTGAGGGTGAGAATATCATAGAAGTGGTTTCTAATCCAAGAGCTAGAAGTAAACGAGGAAGACTTTTTCATCTGGTATAAATTGCAAATTACATACTGAACATCTACCCACCCTGAGAAACAAAACATAATCTTTGAAATTTTTTATTTAACCAGAAATATTTGAAAAGCCAACATTACTGGAAGGTTTACTGATTGTGTAAATACTTAAGTCTTATTTTATCCTCATTCACATAATATTTCATTTCTAACATAAACAGAAGGAAATCTGCCTTTGAAAGTAAATAGTTCAAGGCAACAAATCAAAGTTTTTAATGTATTCAAGGCGTAGTGATTAAAAGTATAGGCTGAGCTGGGCACGGTGGGGCATGTCTGTGATCCCAGTACTTGGGAGGCTGAGACAGGAGGATCACAGGTTCAAGATCAGCCTCAGCAACGTAGGGAGATCCTGTTGGATAGTAAGAAATGAAAAGGGCTGAGGGTATAGCCAGAGATAGAATGCCCCTGGATTTAACCCCCAGTACAACAACAACAACAACAACAACAACAACAAAAAGTATAGGCTGGGAAGTCAGACAGCTGGGTTTTAATCCTGAATATAGAACTTGTTTGCCCTGTGTGCTCAGATAGTTTTTTATAATGTGTTTCTGAACTTCAGTCCCCTTCACCTCAAACAGGTCCTCACACGCTGTGGTGGGAGCCGAATTACAATGCGGGTCATGCTCAGAAAAGTTCCCAACTCCTTACAGTGATCCAAGAATGCGCGGTGATGGCAGAAATCACAACTGGAAAAAATAATAAAAGATAGATTCACAAGAACCACTTTGCAAAGCTGCTTGATAGTGTCAGCAACGCCGGCCCCTAGTGTTTGATTGTATGTGTTATATATTTTTTTTTCTTTTAACAATTTTTTTATTGAACATAAATAGTATACATTTAAACTATATTTGGTGCCCTCTCCCCCCCACCCCCGTTTTCCCTTCTTCCCTCCCACCAATGGTTGTCCAGGGTAAACATGTGATATTCATAATTTTAGACATGTTCAGATGTAGACCCTCATTAATCAAGATCAGCCTTCCTCCTCTCCTATCTTTCCATTCAAACTTTGCTGATATTTCCCCTCCATTATCTGGAGTCCCACTGGTATCCTCTGTGTTTCCTAGTTTGGGCATATTAGAGGAAACATATGTACCTTCTCCTTCTGTGCTCAGCTGATCTCACTTAACATAATGTTCTCCAGGGCTTTCCATCTTCTTGCAAATGTTATAATTTTTATATACATACATATAAATATATGTCAGGAATGCATACAGATTTCCCCAAAATATTATATTATAAACACTGGAATGTTCAAGTAAAAGTATTTCTTATCACCGGACCTGGTGGCACACGCTTGAAATCCCCAAACTTGGAAGGCAGAGACAGGAGGATCGCGCAGGTTCGAAGCCAGCCTCGCTGGCTTAAGAGACCCTGTTTCCAAATAAAAATATAAAATAGGTCTGGGAGTTTAGCCCGGAGGTAGAAGGGCTTCCATCCCCAGTACCCCCCCAAAAAAGTATGCCTTATCATAGCTGAGAGCCAGATATATCCAAACACCTATCAAGAGTACAATGGATAAATTATGATAAATTCACAATTCATAGGTTGGTATAGAACAATGAAATGCAAGGATATGAATGACATTTGCACAGCCAAACAGAAAAGAGAACACACTATTTGATTCCACAGATACACAGAAAACAGATGAGTGAGTGTGCATGTGTGTGTGTGTGTGTGTGTGTGTGTGTGTGTGTGTCCTGTTAGAAGGTCCTGGCTCCCTTTGGAGGAGAGTAGCATGAGAGTGAGTAGAGTCAGGTACCAGGAGTTTCTGGGGCTCTTGTTTTGTGTGCCAGCTACATGGATGTGTTCACTTTGAAAATTTCATTCATCTGAATGCTCACATGTGCTTTTTTTCTGTATGTATTTTGTACTCTAAAAAAGTTTTAGGAGAGGTGGGCATGGTGGCACACACATGTAATCCCAGCACTTGGGAGGCTGAGATAGGAGGATCACAGGTTCGTGCCCAGCCTCAGCTACTTATGAGGCCCTCTGCAACTTAGTGAGACCCTGTTTCAAAATAAAGAATAAAAAATAGGACTGAAGGTATAACTCAGAGGCAGAATGCCCCTAGGTTCAATCCCTAGTACCACCAAAAAAAGTTTAAGAGAAAAAATACAGAGAGGACACTGTAGGTTATGCAAGGATGTTGACTCATGGAAAACTATTAGCCAGCACTATAAGAGCCTAGCTCCTTTTTAAAAATCTTTATTGGTTCATTGTAATTATACATCATAGCGAGAGTCAACGTGATACATAACCACATGCACACAGCACTTGGTGCATCCTTATCCCACCCCTCTCTCCCTTCCTAGACATGTTAGTGGGATTCCCGTGATACCTGCATGTGCGTGCCCTATGTCAACTCTCCCCTTCCTCAAGACTCCTTTTCCACCTCCCTCTCCCAACCCCAACCCTATTCCACTATTCTACTGATTTCTCTTTTTTTCTTTTTTTTTTTTTATATGTGTACATACATGGTACTAGGGATTGAACCCAGGGGCATTCTACCTCCAAGATATATCCCCAGCCCTTTTTTTTTTAAGTGTGTTTTCTTTTGAAACAGGGTCTTGTTAGGTTACTAAGAGTTTCACTAAGTAGTTGATGCTGGTTTCGAACCTGTGATCCTCCCATCTCAGATTCCCAAGTACTTGTGCCACCGTGCCCAGCTCCTTTCCTCATCTGACTGAAGTCCCTTTAGTTTTCTATTGTTACTTTAGCTTCCACATATGAGAGAAAACATATAACCCTCTGTTGGGAGCCATTAAGGCCTTCCCCTAGATTGGTGTCTCTGACTCAGCTGACTGTCTTTCGCTCAGAGTCAACAAGGTTTGGGGTTATGGAAAATTCAAAGAGGTCTGAGAGAGGATCAGGTGGTGATGACACGAGGGTACTGATTGACCTATCTGTAATGATGTGTTTTGTATTGGTCTGTATTGTATTCCGGTGGTGGTAGCACGAGAATGTTGATTGACTTGTAGCTGTGTATAAATACCTCTGGAAAAACAAAGACAGCGTCGGTGCAATAAAGATGAGATTGACCCAGAAGCTGCGTTGGCCAGGGGTGTCCGCGCGGTAGAGAACACTGACCCAGGCATAGTCGTCGACTCGTAGGAAATATTGACCCATGAACAGGGGTTGGCCAGTAGAGATAGTAGGCTGGAGGCTCCCCCACGTTAGGGTTAAAAACTCTTCATCCTCACGCCTCACTTCAGAACCTGTACTCTTTCCGGCTGGCTCAGGCAGGTGGTGGCCCATATGGGGAAATTCTGAAACTGAGGATCCCGTGAAGGATACCACTGAATAAAAAAGGAGTGCACTCAAAAGATTTTTGGTAGCAGTGAAACGTGGGAATTTTGTAATATATAATCAGTCACTAAAGTAAAGCTTTGAGCAAAAGAAACTAAGCCGGCAAATGAAGAAAGAAACTAAGATAAAAATGAAGGCGCCTAATGTGTAAATAGTAATAGAGGATAGGTCAGAAGATTAGTTCCTAATGTAAGAGTTGCAAAAATCTGATGGGTCAAAAATATAATATACAATGGGTCAAAAAATAAGTTTTTTGTTTTTTGCATATAGGTTAGAAGATATGCTTTGTGTTAAGCTTCCTAAGGAAGAATCTGCTGCTCAGTACCATAGAGATGAGTTGTTTTCTTTAATTTCACCACTTCAAGCAGCGATAAATCAGGCTGCAAAAAACTGAGAAGATACTAGGGGATTCAGAGTTTCCCAGATACTGAAGACGCTGATGGTTAAGGAAGGGTTATTAGGTTTCTTAGATGCCGACAACACTGGGTCAAGGAGGTGTTATTACAGGACATAGACCTTTCTTTTCAAACAATCCAGTTACTGAAGATCCTGACGGTCAAGGAGGTTTTATTAGAGAACATAGGCCCTTTCCTTTCAAATAATTAAAAGAATTAAAAACGGCTTATGCTCAGTATGGACCAACAGCACCTTTTACTCAAGCCATGTTAGAATCTCTCTCCATGGAGGCTTTGTATCCTTCTGATTGGAAACAGATAGCCTGAGCTTGTTTATCAGGGGGTGATTTTTTTATTGTGGAAGTCTGAATTTGCAGAACAATGCCAATCCACAGCAGATATGAACGTAGCTCAGGGAATACCCATAGATCTTGATATGTTAGCAGGAGGAGGACAGTTTAGGGAGACCGCTCAGCAATTGGAATTTAGTCTACCTTCTTATGCTCAGACCAGTGCTGCTGCGCGTCAAGCATGGAACAGTTGCCTTCTTCAGGAAAACAAAAGATCTTTCAAAAATAAGACAAGGACCAGATGAGCCATATTAGGAGTTTGTAGCCAGGTTATTACAAACTGCTAGTCGATTGATAGGCGACAGTGAAGCAGGGCTGTTGCTCGTAAAGCAATTAGCCTTTGAGAATGCTAATGCTGTTTGTCAAGCTGCCTTAGGCCCTTTTAGAAAGAAAGGAGACCTGTCTGATTATATTCGGCTATGTCCCGATATAGGACCTGCATATACACAGAGACTAGCTATGGCTGCGGCATTACAAGGGAAAACTGTACAAGAAATGCTTTTCCAACAACATAAAAAGTCAGGACCTAAGAATAATATGGTTAAAAGCTATGGGTGTAGACAAAATGGTCATTTAGTTAACTGTCCACAGAGGCAGAGTGCTAGTAATAGACGAGAGCCAGGCTTATGCCCTCGATGTAGAAGAGGGAAGCATTGGGCTAAGGAATGTAAATCAAGGACTGATGAGCAAGGGAATCAGTTCCTGTTGGGAAATGGGAAGAGGGCCCGCCTCAGGCCCCGCAGCAACAATGTTATGGGGCACTCCAGACAGCTGTACCACAGCAGGACAACTCTCAACAAAAAAATCCACTCAGGACTTACTCAGAGCAACCCCAGGCAGCGCAGGATTGGACCTCTGTGCCTCCACCTATACAGTATTAACTCCCGAAATGGGGATGCAAGCCCTTCCTACTGGTGTTTATGGTCTGTTACCTAAAGGGACAGTAGGATTGTTGTTAGGATGGAGTGGTTTCACCAGGAAGGGAATTATAGTAGCCCCTGGTGTAGTTGATTCTGACTATGAAGGAGAAATAAAAATCATGATACATTCTCCTCAAGGGAAAGCTGTTATTAATGCAGGCCAACGACTGGCACAATTAGTATTGCTACCTCAGGTGCAAACTAACAATAGTGCTCAGAGACCTAAACAAGGTAAAAAAAGGATTTGGTTCATCAGATGCCTTTTGGGTCCAAGTGATTGGAAATCAAAGACCAGAATTGAAATTGTTTATTAATGGGAAAGAATTTTCAGGGTTATTAGACATGGGAGCAGATGTTTCTGTTATAATAGCTGATCTATGGCCTAACAAATGGCCTAAGCATTCTTCCCTCACTCACTTTAAAGGCACAGGACAGACACAAAACCCCGAACAAAGCAGTGATTGGCTTACTTGGAGAGATGAGGAAGGCCATACTGGAGTGTTTCAGCCCTATATTGTTCCAGGACTTGCTGTCAAGGGGATATCTTTGATATCCCCTTATATCAAACATGACAGAACATGGGTGTATATCTTTATAGTCCCAGCCCTATAGTGACACAGCAAATGCTAGATCAAGAACTTTTACTGGAAGAAGGTCTAGGGATAAATAATCAGGGTGTTATAGAGCCTTTAAAGCTTCATTTGCAACGCCCTCGAGCAGGTCTAGGGTATTTTTAGAAGGGGCTGTTGATCAGCCTGTGCTCCATGCCGATCCTATTACTTGGAAAAATGAGGAACCAGTTTGGATTGATCAATGGCCCCTAACCTTAGAAAAAATAAAAGCCGCAGAGCAGTTAGTACAGGAACAGCTTGACTACGGCCCTATAGAAAATTCTAACTCCCCTTGGAATTCACCCATATTTGTCATTAAGAAAAAATCAGGTAAGTGGAGACTGTTACAAGATTTAAGGCAAGTTAATAAAACTATTGAATTAATGGGAGCTTTACAGCCTGAACTACCCAATCCATCAGCTATCCCCAAAGACACTTATAAAATAATTTTAGATTTAAAAGACTCCTTTTATACAATACCTTTAGCACAACAAGATTGTAAGAGATTTGCCTGTAGTGTTCCATCTACAAATTATAGAGCTCTTATGCAAAGGTATCAGAGGAAAGTGCTACCTCAGGGAATGGCTAATAGTCCAACTCTGTGTCAAAAATTTGTTGCAAAGGCTGTTGCTACTGTCAGAAGATCCTATAAATCTGTATATATGATACATTATATGGATGATATTTTATTAGCACATACAGATGAAGGAATTTTGTTGTCAGCTTATGCTAGCTTACAAATTGCATTACAAAATAATGGTTTGATTATAGCTCCAGAAAAAGTACAAAGAGAACCACCGTATACTTACTTGGGAAACATTCTTTATTCCAAGACTATTAAGCCACACAAAATTCAATTACATAAAGATAATTTAAAAACCTTAAATGATTTTCAAAAACTTTTAGGAGATATTAATTGGCTAAGACCATCTTTAAATATTACTACTGGAGACTTAAAACCTTTGATATCTTGAAAGGTGACTCAGACCCAACTTCCTCTCGGATCTTAACAGAGGAAGATCCGAGTGCTTTTCTTAAGAGTGCTGCTCTTAAAAAAGTTGAATTGGCTATTGAATGTCAAAGAAAACAGTACATTGATTATACTAAGGAATGGGCTGCTTATATATTGACATTGGCACATACACCCACTGCTGTTTTGTGGCAGGATGGACTGTTAATGTGGATACATTTACCCACTACTCCAAGCAGAGTTTTAATGCCATATTGGGAATTAGTTGCCTACTTGGTGTGTTCTGTTAGATCAGAATCTATAAAATATTTTGGTAAAGAGCCTTCACTTATTAGTGTTCCTTTTACTAAACAACAAGTACAATGGCTTTTTCAGAATGCTGATTCATGGGCTATTGCTTTTGCATCCTTTATTGGAGAAACTGACAATCATTTACCTCATGATAAACTATTAGAGTTTGTTAATAAACATGCTCTTAAATTTCCTAAAATAATTCATACTACTCCCATATCTCAGGCAGTCTTGGTATTTACTGATGGCTCCTCAAATGGTAAGGCATCTTATGTAATTAATAAACATAGTACTATAATACAAACATCTTTTATGTCTGCTCAGGTTGTAGAATTACATGCAGTAGCGGCTGTTTTTCAACATCCATCTGACACACCTTTTAATTTATATACTGATAGTTTATATATAGCTAATGCCCTTCACACATTAGAAACTGTACCATATATTGATACGCATAATAAATTGATAGGTAATTTATTTCTTCAAATTCAAACTCAGATCTTATCATGCCAACATCCTTGTTTTATTGGGCACATAAGAGCACATTCTGCTTTACCTGGTCTTTTGGCATAAGGTAATCAAATTGCTGATGAGGCTACAAAATTTGTCTGCCTCTCTCAATTGGAACAAGCTCAATGATCACATTCTTTACATCATCAAAACAATGCTGGTCTGTGTAAACAGTTTCAAATTACTCAAGAAGCAGCACGACAAATTGTTAAACAATGTCCTGTATGTCCAGAATATTTACCTGTTCCTCATTTAGGTGTAAATACACAGGGATTGGTTCCTAATAATTTATGGTAAATGGATGTTACACACATTTCTGCCTTTGGTAAACAAAAGTATGTTCATGTGTCTATTGACACTTTTTCGGGTTTTATTATGGCTACAGCCCAAACTGGGGAGGCTGCTAGGCATGTGATTTCCCATTCTTTAAAATGTTTTTCTTTCTCAGGTCTTCCTACTTGTATTAAAACTGATAATGGTTCAGGATATATAAGTATGGCTTTTAAACGATTTTGCAATACATATAATATTCAACATATTACAGGTATACCCTATAATCCTCAAGGACAGGGCATTGTAGAACGAGCCCATAATTCTGAAAGCAACCCTTTTGAAAATAAATTAAAAAGGGGGCGTTATATCCCCATTCACCACATAACTCTTTAAATCATGCTCTTTTTATTCTTAACTTTTTGAATGCTGACAAAACTGGTCACACAGCAGCAGATAGATATTGGCATCCATCTTCCAAAAACAAATTTGCTCTAGTAAAATGGAAAGATCCTTGCACAGGAATTTGGAAAGGTCCTGACCCCATACTAATATGAGGAAGAGGGCATGTTTGTGTCTTTTCACAGGATGAAGATAATGCACGGTGGATACCTGAGTGGCTTGTACGACATATGGATCAAGCAAGAATAGAAGACTCTCAGATTGATGCTGATGACTGAAACAGGAACTTACGTTCCAGATCATCCCATACTTCATCCAGCTATTTAGGAGGAGCAGGAGATCGCTGTCTTCAGTAACAACTTGCGATTGCTGGGACTTCTTGCTTTGAATTTTGCACCCACTGCAGAAACTTTTGGTTATGCTGGACAAAGAACTGGTAAAAATGTCGGGAAGATGGGATGTCTACAGTTGACACCTGTGATATTGAAGAACAAGTACAGAGACTGATATTTTGGACAGAGAATTGATAGTACAAAGATTGATAGTATTATTTTGGAATTAGTACTTGTGATTATTTTGGACAAAGACTGATAAGTAATTGTGCTATTGAAGATTTGGTCTTGTGGCCCTGGTTACCCAGGCAAAGGAGACAAAAATGTTAGCCCACTAATAACTTGTTTACTCTGTAACTCTGATTCAACATGTAAAAATCATTGTGTTAACTGGAGAAAATATCTTGCTGAAATATCTATGTTACATGATACTCCCAATACCTTGTTTATTAGAGACTCGGGACAAAGTGTGGTCTCAGGACAAAGTAAGAACAGTTTTTCAGCAGAAATGCACAATTTACCTTTGAAGGGTACCCCCACTTAAGAGGCTGGTAGTCAATGACGGGTAAGATTTCCTTGGGACAAGGAAACCTAAGACAGAATATACAGCTTAGCTCTGTATTATCCAAAGATGGGTAATCCTTGATACAAAAAGGAAACAACCTAAGACAGACACAGTCTTCTTAGAATATAGTAAAAAAGGGGGAATTGTTGGGAGCCATTAAGGCCTTCCTCTAGATTAGTGTCTCTGACTCAGCTTTCACCCAGAGTCAACAAAGTTTGGGGTTATGGAAAACTCAAAGAGGTCTGAGAGAGGATCAGGTGGTGATGACATGAGGGTACTGATAGGCCTATCTGTAATGTGTGTGTTTTGTATTGGTCTGTATTGTATTCTGGTGGTGGTAGCATGAGAATGTTGATTGACCTGTAGCTGTGTATAAATACCTCTGGAAAAACAAAGTCGGCGTCGGCGCAATAAAGACAGGATTGACCCAGCAGCTGTGTTGGCCAGGAGTGTCTGTGCAATAGAGAATACTGACCCAGACATAGTCGTCAACCCATAGGGAATACTGACCCACGAACAGGGGTCGACCAGTAGAAATAGTAGGCTGGCGGCTCCCCCACGTTAGGGTTAAAAACTCTTCATCCTCACGCCTCACTTCAGAACCCCTACTATTGCCGACTGGCTCCGGCAACCCTTGATTTTCTAAGCCTGAAGAACCTAAACTTCCAACGCTTGACCTGGAGTTGCTGCATCTACTATTTCCCACAGGGTTCTTGGGGAGTCTGGATAAAATTAAAGTGTGTGAGCGCTTCCAACTCAGTGGGTCCTCTGTGAAAGACGGCTCCATCTCACACTGCCATTGGGGACTTTCTGATGTGAATGACATGAACATGGGGTTGATGTTGGAGACTGATATGTTATTAAATGTCATCTGTAATATAATCTCTTTCCCCAAGTGCCCCTAAAGAAATCACATATTGTCCCTCTTTTAACGTCTCATCTCCCTTCGCACAGAATTATGCATGCAGTAGGTCCACTCAAGTGATACAGATTGGCCCATTAATTAAATATGCTTTACAAAGAAGAACTTAAAAGCTTGGGAGGGAAATTATTCAAATGCAACTCTAAGATCATTAAAATTTGATCTTTGCAAAGTGCTTTAGCAATGGCTCACTGGCCCAAAATTCAGATAGAGGTAGATTCATCTTTTCATAATCCAGTTCAGAATCTAGAAGAAATAGAAGAAGTTCAATGAGCTGCGAAAGACAATGTTGAACAAAAATTCATTGTATTAAACCCAAAAACGTTTTCCTGTAAGAAAGCCTATTTGCTATGGGTTTGGCCAATTAACTTTTGCTTTACAAAATTCCTACAAACTAATGTCTACCTTCCAAGATAGCAAAGATAAGACGCAGCAAAAAGAAAGAGGTAGGTGGAGGAAGGTTGGGAGGCCCTACATCCAGTCTCCATGGCCACGAGAAGGGAAGATCTCCCTCACCTAATTGGATAGAACTGGAAAGTGCTAGCCAGTCTAGTGTGGTGGCGGACACCTGTAAATCCAGTACTTAGGATGCAAGAGGAGGATCACAGGTTCAAGAACAGCTTCAGCAACTTAGCTAGACTTTGAGCAACGTGACAAGACCCTATCTTGTCAGGTCGAGGGTGTAGCTCAGTGGTAGAATGTCCCCGGGCTCGATTCCTAATACCACCAAAACAAAAAACAGAAACAAAAACTACAGGACATGCTAAAATGCACTAACCCTAGAAAGTTAAAATGGACATTAAGCATTTGATGCAGAGAAAAATTATCTGGAAACATCTCGAAATACCTCAAAAGATAATGACAATGGTAAAATGCATGAGCACAAGAAGTAACTTGAGCTATGAAGAAATTGCTGCAGTATTTTTCTTATTTTTTTATCGAAATGGTTAAAATAAATATAATAAGATTAAAATTCAGAAGAGAAGAGCTTTCACTTTGGGAAGCCCTGACCCAGTCCACAGGTGAGGGGCACAGCGTCCTCCTTCCTGGTGGAGCAGAGACGGCTGTGGCCGGGGTCTCTGTGCTGCTCGTCTTCCCATCTATCAACAGACTCTGGAATAACCTTCTCCATCAGAAAAAAAAAATCTTTTAAACTTCTCTTTTCAGCCTGTCCTTTAGGGACAATCAGTTCACTTATTCAAGAAGAAAAAAAAGCAGGGTGTGGTGGCGCAGGTCTATAATCTCAGCGCTTGGGAGGCTGAGACAGGAGGATCGCACAGGTTAGAAGCCAGCCTCAGCTTCTAAGTGAGGCTCTCAGCAACTTAGTGAGACCCTGTTTCCAAATAAAGTATAAAATAGGTCTGGGAGTATAGCCCAGAGGTAGAAAAGCCCCTGGGTTCCATCCCCCAGTACCACACACACAAAAAAAGAAAACTTTTGTCTGTACATCCTTGCAGATCTGAAATAACATTTTATCTAAATCTCACAATCATTGAGATCTCAGAAACCTGAATTTTGACTCCAAGACTTCAGATTCATGGGATTTTGCTTTTGAAACATAAATCGCCCTGTCCCCAAGGCCTCCTGTTGGGTGGGAAATTTCTGCTCTAAAACAGGGAGAGGGAGGGCCCATTGCTCTGAGCTGGAGGATTACTTAAGTCAAAGAAACACCTCTGCACCGACCTGCGCTCGGTCCCTAGGCTGCCCTGAAGCAGCCCGGCCAGCAGGTGCCATCTGCAGTGCGTGGATGCACAGACTCTGTAGGTGGCACCGGCTCTCCATCCTTTCTCAGCAGCTTCACCTCCCCGATTTCAGGTGTACAGTTGGCTCTCCCTCCGGACCCCAGCGGGGAAGGGCAGGCGTTTCTGGGCTACACGCTTGCACATCAGCAACGTGGTTGCTGCTGCCAAAGGTATCTGATATGCAGTTTTGACCTGGGATTCCTGCAGGAGAATTAGCGCCTGACTCCGCAGTTACTGTGAGAATAGGCAAACGAAGCCATTCCACCACCCATTGCTGGTGAAACCTCTGATTCAGGGGGAATCTGGGTTGCTAAGGTAAGGGCAGCCAGGATAAGTATTTGGGAACTCCTAAAGAGAGAGGGCACAGAGGAGAGAGATGTCTGTCAGGTGCCCTCAGTGCCCATTTGACAGAGGCTGGTGCCAGCCAAAAGACGGTGGCATCAAGTGCAGAGGCTAAGGGTTCTACCCACCAAGCCAGATGTGGCGGCACACACCTGTAATCCTAGTACTTATGTGGGGGGAGGAGGGTGCTGAGACAAGAGGACCACAGGTGTGAGGTCCGCCTCAGCAACATAGCAAGATGCAGCAACCTAGCAAGACCCTGTTTCCAAACCACAAAATTAAAAAAAAATAATAATAATAATAGAAAAGCCTGGGAGAGTAGCTTAAATGTAGAATGTCCCTGGGTTCAATTTTCAGGAAGAAATAAAGATGGAAGAAGAAAAAGGAAGGAGAGGAGAAGGAAGGGAAGGAAGAGGAGGAGGAGGAGGAAGAAGAGATCTAACCACCAGTGTCCATTATCTCTGTGACTTTGAGCTGATTATAGTCTATTTCATGTCTCCGCATTCTCACTAATAAGATAGGATCACAGTTTCCCTCTCCCGTGTTTGTTCTGAGGATTGAATGAGATACTTCACCTGTGACTAGTTCATCACCGGGCTGAGCAGGTGCTAGCAAAACAGCCAATCTCCCTTCCCACTGCCTTTCAGCCCCTCTCTGCTCCATCGTCTTCCCCATCCCCTAAATCCCCCAGACTAAAGTATCTCCGGCCACTTTCATATATTCATAGATATGTTCACGTTTAGAAATGAACAAGGTCAGAAATCCAAATGAGAATTCAGTCCGTCAGGCCTTGCTGTCTGCCACCACGAGAGTGCGAGCTAGGGGTAGAGTCTGCACAGGTGGCGCCCCCTCGGGGGCCCAGCAGGGAAGGGCAGAAGTTTCTGAGCTACGCACGTGTGCATCAGCAACCTCCACTGGTGGGAAAGGCAGCACACAGCAGAGGTGGGCTGGCTCTCATCTCCCCCTCTGCCTTGCTCCACCCCGTCCACATGCAACCAAAGAGCGAGATGGATAGAAGGAGCCTCACTACACCAATGCCCTTGCAGTCTACTCTTGAGCTAGACAGGCACCAAGTGCCAGCTATGCCTCGTGGCGCTCTTGTGGGTTCTCCAGAGACCTTCCATGGTCAGACCTACTAAATACCATCCCCTCCAAAATAACCAAGCCCAGCTACTTCCACATCCCACTGCAGCTGACAGCTGACATCCCGCTCCACCCCACTCTTCTCCGTCTTCCCTAGGGGCCCTCCCGCCTGCCCCAGTGCTCTAGGCAGAGGCCAGGGCTTCTCTTCCCTACCATTCTTGGCACTTTGGGTCTGGGACCTCTACTGCATGGCCTGTTTGATCATTGTGACATTAGCAGCATCCTTGGCCTCTGCCTGCGAGAGGATGTCCTCCCAGGAGTGACAACAAAAACATCCCAAAGAGTAGAATCCCCCCTTGATTGGAAACCACCTGTATGGACTATTCCAGACAAGGGTGGCTAAGAATGTGTTTTTCAAATTCCAGGAGACACTTGAAGCTCCCTGAGTATGTGGCCGAAGGAGGAAGTGATGTCTCCCTTCCTCTTAACGCTTGTTCATTTTTTTCATAGTCTTCCCATATTTTCTATAACCTGGAGAAGAAGGCTAATAAGCCCAAAGTGGCAGACACTGGTTTGAGCTACTCCCAGCAATCCCACACAAATGTCCCTTTCCTTTAGAGTGTGAGGGTGTTTGTCTGATTTGGAACTCCGTATTTATTGCCAGAGGAGATAGTCAGCTCAAGCACAGTGCGGGGACTGAAAAGGCTGCTAACTGTGGGTTTATAAGCAACTGGAAACACAGGGGCGTGACACTGAAAACTGTGTTTAAGCCAGGTGCAGTGGCACATGCCTGTAATCCAAGCGTTTGGGAGGCTGACACAGGAGAATCAAAGGTTCGAGGCCAGTCTCAGCAACTTAGTAAGGCTCTGTTTCAAGATATAGATTAGATAGATAGATGATAGATATAATTTATACATATATAAATTATATATACATAATTTAGATAATATATAATATGAAATATATATGTGTGTGGAGAGAGAGAGTGTGTGTTAGAGGATTTAAAGTGTTAGGAGCATAGCTTAGAAGTAAAATGCTCCTAGGTTCAATCTCCAGTGCCACACACAATGGAAGGAAGGAAGGAAGGAAGGAAGGAAGGAAGGAAGGAAGGGGCATTTAATAGGATAAGAAAACAGTGTAAGCGTTATCCATTTTCTGTAATAAAATCGCATGTTGAGGGAGGCCTAAAGTGAAAGGGCTGGAGACGCACCATCCTGAAAGGCTTCAGGTTCCATGCATCTCTGACACGGCCAGTCACTTGGACACTGCCCTGGTCCTTTTTTACTGGGATAAATGGGGGGCAAGAGCGATGGCCGGGAGGGGAGGGGAAGGGGCAGAGTGATGGTCATGGCTGGGACAGCTCCTGAAGGCTCGTGTGTGTAGAGGCCTGGTCTCCAAGGCAGCGACGTTCAGAGGTGAGGCTTTGGGGAAATGATTGGAGCACGAGGGCTCTAATGGCATTGGTAGACTAGCCATTATCATCCATAATGGGACGGACTATTGGAAGCTGATAGAAACCACGGGGTGGGGCCTACTTGAAGGAAGTGGGTCACTGGGAATGTCCTCAAAGGGTGTATGTCCCTGACCCCTTCCTCCTTTCTTTTTTTTTTTTAATTGAACTCAGGGGCATTCTACCTCCAAACTACACCCCAGCCCTATTTTATATCTTATTTGGAAACAAGATCTCACTAATTTTCTGAGAGCCTTGCTAAATTGCTGAGGCTGCCTTTGAACCTATGACCCTCCTGTCTCAGCCTCCCAACTACTGGGAATACAAGTGTGTGCCACCACACCCGCTTCCTTCCTTCTTTTCTTTCTTGTCCTCTCTATCTCCCTCCCTCCCTCCCTCTCTCTCTCCTTCCCTCCCTCCCTCTCTCTCTCTCTCTCCCTCCCTCCTTCCCTTCCTCCCAACTGTCATTATGTGAGCAGTTTATTCCATTACACCCTTCCACCAAGAGTTACTGCCACAGGCCCATAAACAGTGGAGCCAGCCAACAATGAACTGAAAACAAGGGCCAAAATAAATCTTTCCTCCTTTAAGCTGTTTATCTCAGGTATTTTATCACAGCAACAGAAAGCTAACTAATGCAGGCAGTAATTATTCATTTTTAGACCACCTCAACCCAAAAAAAGGCATTTATGTATAGGAACACTTTTGTAAACGTATGACGTGGCTCCATTTTAAAATGTTAAATCTAACTTAATAGGAAAAAAATCAGGACACATAATTCAGTAATATTTTATTTTCAATAGCACTGAAGAAATTCAATATTAGACCTTCCGAGGAAGTGGAACCTATTTGCAAGGAATGGCAAGAAATAGATGTGGATGCCACATGATCTGCAGTAAATACATTCTTCTGGCAGTGAATTCATACATGAGCCCCCAACACGGTTCATCAGGAACACTTTACAAACTACTATTAATATCCACAAAGTCACTACCCAAAGTAACTATACCAACAGCTTTACTTCTAGTTTCTGAAGTATCTAGGTTCCTCTCCTGGTTTCCCACTATCACATTAAATAAAGATACAAGTTCCTTTAACACTCATAAAATTATTTTATTGGCTATTGTGAGAGTCCCCATGAATTTCAGGTCCAAATATCCAAAATCCAGTGAGTCAGTTAGAAGACCCTGCCACCAGTCCAGCACCAACCAATGTCCAAGTGGGACACCTATCAAAGATGAAAGTCATTTTTTAATAAGAGCTGAGCTTCCTCTTGGGGTCTTATGCTTCAGCTAGTATATAGGTCTATATGTCTTTATCCAGCATCTCAAAATCTAAAAAAAGAAGTCCTGCCAAGTGTTTTTATAAGTCAGTGGCATATTCATTGGTCTGCAGTGGTTGGCCAACTTTGAATTATAGTCTTTATCCGTCTATTTTGTGCAAGTAGTCTACATTTTGTTGCAGACATATTAAGGTGTTGACTTACAGAGTGCTATCGTAGACCCTGTTGATGGAGTTTGACAACATCCCCAAAGTGCCAGGCCATATGTGCAACATGCTATCTTTCTCAAATCCCCAAAATTCAGAGTTGGAGAAAAGAAACTCAGTCTCAAAAGACATAACATGAGGACTTCTGCACCTACAGGAGAGAGCGCATACACATGCCCAAGTTTCATTAGACAAGGGCAGTTTTGTGAGTTCCATGTACCACAATTTCTTTAGGCTTTTAGGAATAGAGAATGTCTAGAACATTCTATAGCCCAGTGCAGAAAGGCAAAGTGTTGGGAATAAGATCCTCCAGATGTTCCTTATAGAAATTGTGTGTGTGTGTGTGTGTAAGACTGTATTTCCGCCAACAACCCTGGCCAGTTAGATAAATAATGAATAAATATATTCCTCTAAAGTGATTCCTCTTCTTTTACAGGGAAAAAAAAAAGAAACAAAGAATTAGAAAAATAGGGCCCATTAGTGTGAGGCTGCTTCCTGATGCAGTAACATTAAGAATTGATTGTATTTAAGTGGCTCTCTGGATGCAGAGTTCCATTAACAGTTTACAGAACTCTGAATCCAAAGACCAGTTAGGTGGGACTTAACTCGGATTATGCCTCTTCGGGAGAACAGAACTTGCCAAAGAAAATGATGTTCCGAGTTTTGTTGTGCCTGATGATGTATATAAATGGGTGGTCAGCATTGAACTCGTCCTTGTGTTGCAGGATCCGGGATCCTGGAACCTCTATGGACTCCCCACCATCCTCAGTTATTTCTAGACACACTCTGTGAATGACGTTTGACAGGGCCACTCCCTTGGTCTCGGACATCCCAGAAAAATCAGATGTGTTTTCGTTAAAGATCTTTTTCAGCCCCAGGTTTTCCAGACTAGCCTTGGGATCGATCATCTTTTCCACCTTGAACTTTGGAAGGGAGAGTCTGACTTTGGCGTTGGCCATGGTGCTGGGGTTGGTCCACTCCAACAGCGTCTCCGAGTTGAGTTGCTTTTCAATCTGAGGGTCAAAAAGGAAAAAAAGTGATTTTTATTTATTTTCAACTGTAAAAGATCGTGCTTGGTTGAAAACAAAAGTGCAGCTGGGTGTGGTGGCAAATGCCTGTAATTCAGTACTCGGGAGGCTGAGACAGGAGGATTACAGGTTCAAGGATACCCTTAGCAACTCAGTGAGGTTCTCAGAAACTTATTGAGACCCTGTTTAAAAATACATGGAGGGTGTAGCCCAAAGGCAGATGCTGGGTTCAATACACAGTACCAAAAAACAAAATAATAAAAATAATTCTATCTCTGAGCTTAGGGTATAGCTCAGAGATAGAATGCCCATAGGTTCAATTCCCAGTACCAAAGGGAAACAAAGTGTAGCCAGGAATAGTGGTATATGTCTGAAATCCCAGTAGCTGAGAGGCTGAGATAGGAGTATCAAAAGTTAGAGGCCAGCCTTAGCAATTTAACAAGACCCACAGCAATTTAACAAGATCATTTTAAAATAAAAATTTCTGGGTGTAGCTTGTAAGTAAAATGTCTCTGGGTTTAATCCAGGAAAGAAGGAAAGAAGGAAAGAAAAGAAAGAAAGAAAGAAAGAAAGAAAGAAAGAAAGAAAGAAAGAAAGAAAGAAGGGAGGGAGGGAGGAGGAAGAGCAAGTTATTTTGAGCCCAGTTCTGATATTGATATTTGATGATACTGGCCATCATCATAGATGGTCCGGGTAAGTGACCTATTTTTAATACAAGATCCATCAGCCATACAGCTTTGTTCTCCTTCACATCCTACAACAGTGCTGCCTTTACATTGAAACTCATGAAGGCATACGTGGTATTTTTTATTATTTGTTTTAAGTTATAGAGCAGCTTTACAGAAATCTGCAGAGATTATGATGCTGTATGTACAAAAGTGAAATAAATAAATAAAATTTTATTTTGTTTTATTTTATTTTATTTTTTTGGTGGTACTGGGGTTCCTGGAAGTCCTTTTACCTCTGGGCTACACTCCCAGACCTATTTCATTTTTTTTTTTTTAATTTGGAAACAGAGTCTCTTAAGCCAGCGCGGCTGGCTCCGAACCAGCCATGTGCCAGCCATGTGAAGACAAGGTAGAAATCAGGGTACAGAAACACCAAAGACGGCCAGCCACCAGCAGAAGCCAGGAGAGGCCAGAGCAGATTCCCTCTGCATCCTGGCAAGGAGCCAACCCTGCAGACCTTAGACTGTAACCTCAGGACCTGTGAGAGGAGAAAGTCCATTACCTAAGCCACCCAGTTTGTGGCACACTATTATGGCAAGTATAACAAACTAATACAATATTTTTTTTTGTACTGGGGATTAAACCCAGAGGCATTCTACCTCCAAGCCACACCCTAGCCCTTTTTACTTCTCCTTTTGGGATAGGGTCTCACTAAGTGGGTCCAGCTAAGTTGCTGAGGCTGACCTGTCTCAACCACCCAAGTACTGGGATGATAGGTGTGCACCACCATGCCCGGCCACAATATGTATTCCTAAACATCCCTTTCTGAGACTTGAGAAAACATTGTCTTTAGTTCTATACTTAAAGGAGAAAAATATTGCCGGGCGTGGTGGCGCACGCTTGCAATCCCAGCATTCAGGAGGCTGAGACCTGGAGGATCGCGGTTCGCAGACAGCCTCAGCTACTTCGTGAGGCCCTCTGCAACTCAGACCCTGTTTCAAAATAAAGAATAAAAAATAGGGCAGGGAGTGTATCTCAGAGGTCAAATGCCCCTGGGTTCCATCCCCAGACCTGCAAAAAAAAAAAAAAGAAAGAAAAAAGAAAAACCTTGGCACTTTCATGAGGGTATTTTAAATTAGTAAGGTAAAATCCAAGATAACTGAATATAGCTGCACAATCAAGGCAAAAAATGAAGTAAAAAAGAGAATAATACACCAAAGAAGAATGAACGGGAATTGTTACTCAGCTAATGAAGGAATATATGCAGTGCAGTAACAACTAAAGAACAGATAAGATGGGGACTGGAATGACCATCCCCTGGAATCCAGGGGAACTAAGGCCCAGCTGGAAATATGGTACTTGATCCCTGCTCTTCAAAAGTCCTTTTTTTTTCTTCCTGGCCAGGAGCAGAGGCCCAGATAGAATAAACTAGAAGGGAAGCCAGGTCACGGAGGCGGCCAGGCAGCCTTAGGCTGGCAGAGCAGAGGAAGGAGCTAAAAATCCATTGCCAAGTCGATAGAACTGCTACTTTGATTTAACTTTGTGCCTACAATAATCTCTATATGTATAATAATATAATCATCGGTATAATATAAAATACATATTTATATGTGCTATATGTCTATTTTTAGATTATAAAATAGTATAATAAGCTGCATAATACAAAAACTTGAAGTATAATAAGATCTCGTGTGTGTGCATGTGTGTGTGTAAATTAAACTAATTTACAACACAGTAAATCTTATGATAATCTGTGGGCTTTAATTAATGATAATATATCAATATTGGCTCTTCGATCATAGCAAATATACCACACTGCTGCAAGATGATAATGAGAGGAGAAACTGTAGGACTGGGAGCCAGAGAGTACGTGGCAAGCCCCTGGACATTCCACTCGACTCTTATGTAAACCTAAAACTGCTCTAAAGCCGGGCGTGGTGGCGCACGCTTGTAATCCCCGCGTTTGGGAGACGGAGACAGGAGGATGATGCAGGTTCGAAGCCAGCACTGCTCTAAAAAATGTGTGTGTGTGTGTGTGTGTGTGTGTGTGTGTGTGTGTGTGTGTTGAGGGCCTTACTGTGTTGTTGAGGCTGCCCTCCAACCTACAGCCCTCCTGTCTCAGCCTCCCAAGAACAGACATGTACCACTGCAGCCAGCTTCTACTCAATTTTTTTTTTTTAACTTTTTGTTCCCAAGATACTGGGCCAGGCAGTATATAACAAAGTGGGGCCTCTCTGCTGAGGAGACGAGGGAGGCACCGCAGCCCGGAGTTCAGAACATGGCTCCAGTTTCCTGGGTTTAAAGCCTAAGTCTACATAACACTGACTAGTTACATGACTGCGGACTAGTTACCCGCCCCTCTATGCCTCAGTTCCCTCACTGGTATACAAAAGCATGCTCTATTTTCTTTTTGGGGATACTAGGGATAGAAACCAGGGACATTCTACCTCTGGTCTACACCCCCAGCCCTATTTTTATTCTTTATTTTTGAAACAAGGTGTCACTAAGTTGCTGAGAGCCTCACTAAGTACCTGGCGCTGTCAGCAAACCCGTGATCCTACTGTCTCAGCGTCCCAAGTACTGGGACTACAAGCATGCACCACCAGGCCTGGCTAAGCATGTTGTGTGTTCTAACTCACAAGTCTGCTGGAAGAATTAAGTGGACTAAATCATGTTGGGGAACTTAGCACCATTCCTGGCACATTGTACATGACAAGTAAATGTTGTCTCTTTTTTATATTAAAGAGGAAACGCCCCAGAAAGGATCCAAAAACCCTTAGGATGACTGGGCCCACAGCATGTGCAGCAGGGCTGCCACCCAGTTCTCCTGGCACCGCACAACACTCTTTGCCACAGCAGGGGCTCCTGGGTTCCGCTCCTTCGGCTCCTAGCTTACCTTCTCCAAGCCCGTGGACTCGTCCTCCACATCCTTGGGTAGCAGGATGAGCATACTGAGATGTTTATTTTGGAAAGGAAGCTCGATGACCTTACAGTTGATGCCATCAATGTTGCCCATACAGAACGTGGCCTCCATATTCATCATTTGCACTGGTTTGGTGTCTGTCTACAAAAGAAGTCAGATTTGAATGGCTTGCTTTTTTTCATTTGCACAGGCACATAGATACGTTTGTACATATTTGTATACACACATGCGAACATATACACCATTTACATGCATACATAAGTATATGCACCAATGAATATACACTATACACACACATGCATCCATACACACACACATACACACACATACACATAGGGAGATACGTATATACACAAATTTTTTCTTTTGGTTTCAGATCACTGGGGCTCATGATCCATCGACTGGGATCTATGCCACGCTGCATCCAAACCAGCAGACTGTCCCGTGAAGAATCTATGACTTCCTTTGAAAAGTTATTCATGTCCTTTGTAACTGTACACACTATACATCACCTGAACTGTGCATAACACTGTATTTGCATATATAAAATACTAAATAAAAGAGTATGACTGAAAATACAGGCAAAATTTGTTAAGTCTGTAGAGGCACCTATAACTAGATCTTTAAATAACTCCTGGTGGAACTAACTTGAAAGTAAATTCTAGTGCCCACCCACTTAGGGTTTCCTAAAAAAATAACTAATTAGAAAAGCACATAGCATAAAGCAGGACACAACCACTTGGTTTGTCCTCTCTCTTCCTCTGTGATGGCGGTCGGCCCCTTCTCCTCCCTGTACTGTACCTCCTCTCATCTGGGCAGGTGAAGACAGTCTGGATTAGACATAGAAATCTTGGGGTTTAGACCCAAACGTGACACAAACAGACGCTGCTGCAACCTTGAGCAAATGTCTCTTAACCTCTTTAAGACTCTATTTCATTGTCGGTGGGATGCAGAAATTGGAATCCAGAGGAAAGCAGAAACTAGCAGAAAGTGGGTAGGGTGGGAGGGAGACAGACCTATACAGGCATCGCAGCTGTTGCCTACAACAACTAAAGCAAATGTCCAGTTCATGAAACTGATTGGCATATACACTGGTGTTTATTTTATGATTCTCTATAATTTCCTGTATGCTTGAAATATTTCACAGTTTTTAAAAAATGAGAATGTTTATGTCTATTTTTAATTTTTTATTGGTGCATTATAGTCAGACATCTTTTTCAATCTTTTTATTGGTACATTGTAGTCAGACATCTTAAGGGAGTACAAGATGGTGGAGGCATACATCACCTAATTACATCCTAATGGGGTACGAGATGGTGGAGGCACACATGCACACATCGCTCATTCAGCCCTTCCCCAATTCCCTCCCCATTCTCTCCCCCTTCCCTCCTTCTCATGTTTGGTTTAGCGATTGGTATGTTTGAAAATGTACATCATGTACAAAAATGTTTATTTTTTCTGAAAGTCTCCCAGATCCAACACACTCTGCACTCCTTGTGCAAAAGGCCCTGTGAAAGGGTTTTTATCACCCAGGTATTTATCTGCAGAGACCACCCTAGGCCTTTCCCTCTGTCTGCTCCCATTAATGTCTAACTGCCTTTCTCTGTTATAGAAGTAACTGGTTTTCTGAAGGAAAACTAATTTATACTAAGAAGCAAAAAATTGATAGTGATTTAATGTAACTTGTTATCTTGATATATACCTTCTATTGGGGTATTTCCCTGGAAACTGGCTCTTTTTAGGGGGTGATTTCAAGCTTCATATCAGACCATCAGAGATAACATAGTAAAATCTTTATCTATGTGAGATTTTCAAATAGTAAACTACTCTTTCCCAACACCTCTCCCAAGGACTAAACCTTACTTATTTTACTTCTTAAAAAGACCTCTGACTTAGCTAAAAATACTTATTTTTGTGACTCCCACCTCAACTAGAATACAGTCATAGGAAAAATCATGTGTTATCATTCTGGTAATCCCAAATATAGCATCTGCCCACTAAATATTTGGTTGATAAATAGTTGAAGGTTTCAACTCTGAATATGACTAGAAATTGAATTACAAAAGGAAAATGTAATTTTTAGGTTAACTGATGAACCTTCCATTTATTTCTCTTAAAGAAGATGCATATTTGTCTAAAAATCTCCATCAAGTTAGATTCATAAGGGTTTCTGATATGCATATATTTGTGGCCTCCTAGGCTGTCATCAATTTCACCTATCAGCACTGAATATGGGCCAATATAAATGGAGACATATCTTCTGACAGCAGGACTAAATACTAGAAAATCCCAGAAAATTCAGAAAAATCCCCACATACCACACCACACACACACACACACACACTCTCTCTCTCTCTCTCTCTCTCTCTCTCTCTCTCTCTCTCTCTCTCTCTCTCTCTCTCCAAAACTTTGAGCAGCAACAGGATGCCACAGTGGAAACCTGCCGTCCTGTGACAGGTTGTAAAAACACCGGGCACTAAAAACACTGTGTAAAATTAACCACCAACCATGTGTAGAAGACATAGATGAAATATAAATGAATCTGTGTTTAGTACTGGGTCTCACATCTGAGATAGGTCATTATGTATATTCAAATATTCAAAAATCCCAAAAGACTTCTGGTCCCAACTTTTAAAACAGTCTAGCCCTTAAAGAAGACACCAGAAGACAAAAGAAAATGTTGAATGATGTCACCAAAAAAGTTCAAGGGTGGACCAAAGAAATTCAAAGGAAACAAAAGTAAGTGCATCCACATTCAAAAGAAGGGCGCATTGCCACACAGCCTCCGGTAGGCTTTTATTGTCTCAATTAAGTGAAACACAAAAACATCAACGACATGCCAAACCCTTCATAATTCTTTTCAGAGAGTCTGAGGTTTCAGAATCTTATATAACCAAGCTTTGTGATTTCATAACAAGAATAAAGGAATAGCACATAGTCTTCCTCCCAAAAGATACACATTAAATAGCCTGGCGTGGCGGTGCGCACCTGTAATCCCAGTCTTGGGAGGCTGAGAGAGGTGAGCCGCAGGTTCGAGTACAGCCTCAACAATTTAGGGAGGCTCAGCAACCTAGGGAGATCCTGCTCAAAAATATAAATAAAGTCGGGCATGGTGGCTCACACTTGTAATCCCAGCATTTGAAAGGCTGACAGGAGGATTGTGCAGGTTCGAAGCCAGCCTCAGCTAGTTAGTGAGGCTCTTTGCAACTCAGTGATACCCTGTTTCAAAATAAAGAATATTTTTAAAAAATAGGGCTGAGGGTGTTGCTCAGAGATACAATGTCCCTGGGCATCCCCAGTACCTCGAAGGTACAATGACCCTGAGTTCCATTCCCAATACCGTAAAAATAAATAAATAAACAGATAGATAAATAAATAAATAAACAAATAAACAAATAAAATAGAACTTGGGGTGTAGCTCAGAGGTAGAACATCACTGGGTTCAATCCCCAGTACTACAAATAAAACTAAAAGCCATTAACATTTTCTTAAATGTAAAAACTGCTATTGCGGAAATTATCTAGAATAATTGATCCGATGCCAATTAGGGTAGAAAAGAGGAAGTTTATTACCCTGGCGGGCCAAAGTTAGGATAGCTCCTGAAAAACCCCAGCCCTGAGCACCACACAAGCTCTCATTTTATAGAACAAAAGACGGAAGTAGGCAGGCAGGCTTATGGAAGTTGAAATATGGCAGTTAGTGATTACAGGAAATTCCTGAGCAAGCTACAATGACTTATGTGACCTACGACCTATATGACTTATGACCTATGTGACTTATGACCTATAGGACTTATGACCTATGTGACTTATGGCTTTTTCTTTGGGTGGTTGCCTGGATACATGGCCTTCCATCTTGGTAATTTTTCTACTACACTACAACTCTTTTTTTTTTTTTTCCGTACTGAGATTGAACCCAGAGGCATTCTACCTCTGAGCTATACCCCCACCCTATTTTTTAATTCTTTATTTTGAAACAGGGTCTCACTAAGTTGCAGTGGGCCTCACTAAGTAGCTGAGGCTGGCCACAAACCTGAGGTCCTCTTGTCTCAGCCTCCCAAGTGCTGGGATGACAAGTGAGTGTCATCACACTTGGCGAAAACTACATCTCTTAACGTGATCAACTCAAAAGTGCAAGTTCTACTCACTAACTGCATGCCGGGATGTGGCCCTGGGCCTTAATGAGAGACGCTATTAGCAAAACTTCCAGATTTTATTTAAGCATGCTTAGGGGGCCTCTGCCATTTCTTCCCACAAGGAGAGTCAATCGCGAATCAAATGAGCCCGAGGGGGCTCCATGACAGGACAGTGTGGTGGAGCATAAAGTCACTTTCCACTTCAGCTCCAGGTCAGAGTCCAAAAGCCATGGTTAAAACTCAAGAAACTCCAAGTGAAAAATTCAACGGAGAGAATCCAGTGTGTGTCCCTGGCATCCCAGACCTCTGGTGCACAGTCGGTCCTGTCCAGAGCGGTCAGTTTTGAGAAAGACACTGTAGCTAGGGTGCTAAGCTTGGAAACAGGGCATGGGAGGAGGGCTTCCTGGCTCCCCTCCAGCACCCTTGGAGATAAGAAGCAAAAACAGTGTTTGTTGGCCTCTCCCAATAAAATAGCCCCCAAAAAGGCATGTCAGGTTTTGTCTGATATTACTTGTTTAATCAAATTGAGTTCTGGCGATCGATTGGCCATTCATTCAACAAACTTGCAGAGCACCTAGTGGTATTCAGTGATATGGCCAAACTGTAGAGACTGCAGTAAATTAGGCGTAATCCCTGCCCATGTTCTAGTGGAGGATCTAAGCAGCAAATTGTTAGATTTTACTGGGAAAATTCTACTTGGGGGTAGGTAAAGTATGAATAAATATCTTCAGGTGGGAAGAGCCATGGAAGCCAGTCCCTGGTCCCCCACACACAGGGTGGATCCTGGCGGGGTTTCTCCTGGGTTCTATCATCGAGAAGGTGCTTCTACGTTAGGCATGAAATGAGGATTTGATGCCAGGTACTGTTCTAGGAGAAACTGGAAAACTAGAATTGATATCTAGGAGCTTCAAGATAAATAAGGTACCTTCAGAGGTTGTAGAAAGTGAAACATTGCTGTAGGTCTAAGACTGTAACACGAGTCAGTCACATCCTGCCAAAGGAGACCAGATGTGAACCCCTTGGTTTTCCTCTCTCGTGAAACCAGTCATGGCTTGTTTGGTTTCATTTACAAGGGAGGTGTTTGACCTACGCGTACGAGTTGCCTTTGACATATCTGCCTGGATGGCATTGATGAGACTGCCCTGCAAAATGAGCTTCTAATTCCTCCCTGAAGTCACTCCCTCGGTGCAGATGAGTCAGCTCTACGGTTTTCTTCACTACCAACAAAGCACCTTAGAAATTACAAAGTATAATATTCAAAAGAGGCGGGAGGTATAGTTAAGTAATAGAACACTTGCCTAGCATTTGTGAGGCCCTGGGCTCAATCCCCAGCACTGCAATAAATAAATTAATTCATTAAATTAAATACTGCAACCAGGTGCTCCACTATCAATAGGTCAGAAAATGGGATCACAGATAGGCTAGGTTTTTTGTTGTTGTTTTTTTTTTTTTTTTTTTTTTTTTTTGGTGGTACTGGAAGCCCTTCTACCTCCGGGCTACACTCCCAGACCTATTTTATATTTTTTATTTATTTGGAAACAGGGTCTCTTATGGCTGACTACGAACCTGCGCGATCCTTCTGTCTCCACCTCCCAAGCACGGGGATTACAAGTGTGTGCCACCACACCTGGCGCTGGGAACAAGATTCTTAAATGAAACCAAACTACCAAACTAATGCATGTGTATCTATGTTCATAGCTGCACAATTCACCATAGCCAAACTGTGGAACCAGCCAAGATGTCCAACAACAGATGAATGGATTACAAAACTGTGGGATATATACACAATGGAGTTTTACTCATCCATTAAAAAAAAAACTCAATTACATAATTTTCAGGGAAATGGATGGAACTGGAGGACATTATGCTAAGTGAGATTAGTCCGTCTCAAAAAATAAGAAATCAAATGCTTTCCCTAATATGTGAGAGCTAGGGAGAAATGGGTGATAGGAGGAACTCTAGATGAAGAAGGAAATCCTATAGAGGAGCAAACAAGACAACCTAAAGGAAGAGAAAGGAGGGGAGAAGAGGAAAATCTCTAAAACACACAATGTACTTAAACATATCAAAGTCAACCACTAAGCCAAGCAAGGGAAGGAGGGACGGGAAGGGATTGGGGTGGGAATTGGGTAGGGGTTAAATCAGTGATGTCTACATGTATGTACACACAAGTCTTTTTACCCCAATATGATGTATGAATATAATGCACCAATAAAAAATTTAAAAACAAGATTCTATAATAATCCAAAGTCTTCTTTATAGTGGGGTTTTATTTGCTTATCTTCTTTTCACTTATTTTTCATTCCGATTGAAGGTGTCCTGGTTTTCCTCGTTGAAATGGATTCCTATACCTCCCCGATACCTACCCATTGACATAATTTTTTAAGGACTAGCGTAGGGATCCTTTTACTATTACACATCGCCACATACCTTGCTGATTCTGAAAGGACATTCTTTTGTCTCTGATTCAGGAAATTTCTTCATCCATTTCCCAACAAAGTAGGCAGCATTAACCACGAGGATTCTGGTCTGGTCGTTGACGCTGTTGTCAGACAAGATATTCTCAAAGCGGCCTGCGAACAATTTGAGAAAACCACACATAGCAGTTATCCTTCAAACAACCTCAGGTTTACACACGTGCGCTCACTCACTGGGCATTCGCCACTTGCTAGAGTCACAGCACGGAAGGCTTGGTGGGCTAGACCATCTCCCTGTGGGATTCTTCTCCCCTTCTACCTTGCCACAGCCAGGCTTACCAAAGAGACCTAGGACCAGAGGCCAGATTTTGCCAATTCAAAGTCTGTGCTCTGGAGCAAAACTGCATGCTTCCTTGCTTAACCCCTGGCCCTGGGCTCAGCCTTTCCACGTATATTATCTCACTTTCTTACATGATCCTCTAAGACAAAGATCCATAATTCCTCCATTTTAGTGGAGGAAAGTGAGGTTCAGAGAGGCCACATGGCTGTCCTACTTCATGCATCTGAAGAGCTGGTGGCAAGCCGGGCACTTCCCTTTTCCCTATGTCTGTCCACGCTTTGTCCAACTGCACTCTGCTACCGCATACCATGCAGATCTTGAGAAAGCTCGATCAGGGGATCCGCAACGGCGTAGATCCCCCATGGAGTATGTCTAGCATTCCTTTCTTCATAAGATTATTTTAGCATTATTTGGATTAATATGTATAATTGGAATTTTATGTATAAACATTATCACTAAAACTGATGGGCAGCGGCTTGTGAGAGACTCAGGCTGCAAAGATTTTTTTCCCAAGGATAAAGTTATTAGTCCAAATAATAAGTTCAAACTGACCTTAGTTAGAGCCACTGTGTAAGGTTGAGTTTGAGACAAAACATACTATGATTATTTAAATGTCTGGCACCCTTGCCCTAAACTTTGTAGAAAATAATAACTTTTACTGTCCTTGGCAGTCCTGCTTGCATGATTATGCCCTTGCTTTTCTGCCAAAAAATAAGGTATAAAAATTATAACAAATCCTGAATAAAATGGAGAAAGATGGAGAAAGATTAATGGAGAAAGATGGAGAAAAACTGATCTCGTGTGGCATTCTTCTCTTATCAGCCTCGGTTTCCCCCTCATCAATACACGAACCCCGACTCTGCTAGGGCTGGACCCCGGCAGCACTCTTTGTGGTCAAGCTGCTTGAAAGTCAACTGTAATCACCACAAGCTTAACCACAACTGTAATTATAATAGACCTCCAATCCCCAACAGCCAAAACAGTTCAACAGTGTTACTCCATAGATAAAAAGAAATCCTCGTATTTCAATAGCATTTCACATTTTTACATCTAATCTTTAGTTCTCTAATCTCCAGTCTTCACATCAATACTTCACGGGCCTGGATCCGTGTGTGAAGGATTTTACACTTGCTTTAGTATTCTGCTACCACCATATTAATTTCTAATAAGTTTTTTAATAAGGGGGGTCTACATTTTCCTATTTTCACTGGACCCTGGGAGTTGTGTATCTGGTTCTACCAATGCTAAGTAAGTTGAATATGTAAGAGTGTTATTGAAAAAAATACTGATGAATCAAGTTTTTATGTCAGTAAGCGGCAGAGCTTCCACTTAAATCATGAGCCTCCATGTTTCCAAGTTCAGAAGTCTTTTCACTAAACTGCTTTCTGCAATCAAAAAAACCCCAAATGCATTTTTAAATAACAGGCTCTTTGAGACAAAACATAGTTACTTAGAAATTCTCAAAAGAAAACTGTAACATAGCAATTTAAGCAGAATATGTATCTTTTGATTTAGAGAGCATATATATGTACATATCTATATACAGTAACAAAAATGAATTAGAAAGGTGTATAACTACTTTTTGTTGGTATACATTATCTTATTTGATCCTCAATATCACAACATAAAAGTTGTTAGCATATACCCCCATTTTACAGTTCAAAAAATTGAGGCTTCATGTCCAAATATCACAGTGGATAAACAGCGGTGTCTAGACTTGCACTCAGGTATTAAGTGAGTCGGAGTTCCTGTTCCTTTCATGAGATAAGAGGCAGGCTTTATCATTCATGAATCTGAGCAGAGAGAATAGCTTTCTGCTCATTCTCACAGGAAGTGCCTCTCTCTTTCCCCGGAAGTATACTCATCTGCAGCCGGAAGTGTATTCCTCTGGCAGCGGAAGCAGTTCCTGTAGGTTTCAGTCCGTCGTGATTACCTGCAATTTCCCTAAAGGTCACTCCCTGTTCAAATGCCATAAATTTATCCCCTGGAGAGGAGACATAATAACTAATTTGAAATTCAGATCATCTTAGTTTCAGTTCCTTTCTAAGATGGAAAAGAAGCCATAGGAAATGTTAATGGAGACAGGTAACAAGACAGGGAAAGTGGAGGCAGGAATGGGTTGGTGCTGCTGGGGGACCCTGGGGCTTTTGGAGAACAGATTAGCAAGAGGATCTGTGGGACTGAGAGAAGCTTTCACTACAGTTTGTTTTGCTTTGTTTTTGCATGCTTATATTGAGAGTTTTTCTTTTTTTTCTTCTTCTTCTTTAATAAATGTGTATAATTGTTGAGCTGGAAGTGTGCTCAAGGATCATCAAATTATACCAATCCTTCCATTTCCACACACTTAAAAACTGGCCTCAAGATTTGCTCAAAACCATTCTTTGTTAGAGGCGCAACTGGAGTTCCAGCAGGGCATGCGGCAGCTTGTCTCAGAGCAAGGCAAAGCAGACTGAAACCAAAACACCAATCCATTCCTGTGGAGATGAGACAAGAAATGCCTAGAAATTCAAGTTGCAAGAATTTAGCCGGGATAAAAAATATCCAAGGAATCCCTCCAGAAGATCACTATTTTTATGCTGAGAGCAAGGATTCCTGAGAAGGGAGCGTCTGTTTACTTCGCCATTTATAGCAGAACAAGTAAATGGTACTTGCCATCCGTGAGATCCTTGATGGAGTTGTTGATCTGACCTTTCGTCTCTTCCAGTTTATCTTTGAAGTCCACAGTTTCCAATTCTTTGGCGTATGGTCTCTTTGTAGAACTGATGAACTCCTGAAGAAGATCCAGTTCATCAAATCATAAAGTATTTAAAATCTGTAACCAAGCTGTTACATTCTTACACTGTTCAAGAAAAGAATTCTTAAAATCTATTACCATAGATATACTTTCAAAATTGGTAATACTATATGGATTGAAATATTATGTAGAAGTCAGTGGATTTTCTTTGCACTAGATGTTTCATTTCTTCAATTTTATGGGAATGCAAATTATTAAGTTCTTTCATCAATGTATCAGCTTTCAGAAAACAAAGGAAATACGACATTAAACATACACAATTACAAAATGAATTTCAGTTCAAAATACAGGAGTGTGTGTGTGTGTGTGTGTGTGTGTGTGTGTAAACAGAAAAAAAAGAACTGTAAGTGGAAAACCCTTATTTATCCTCTTGAAGTAAATAAATATTCTAAAACCCTTGATAACATACACTCCAGCGATCAGGAGACAGTATCACCTGGGACCTTAATAGAAATGAAGAATCACGGAAGCTAGGGAGAAGAGGGGTCATAGGAGCAACTCTAGATGAAGGATAAATGAGCAAATAAGGCGACCTAACTGAGGGGATGGGAGGGGGAGAGGGAAATGCGTTAATGTACATGATGTACACTAACAAACATAGAAAAGTCAATCACTAAGCCAAACATGAGAAGTAGGGAGAAGGGTGGAAACTGGGGAAGGGCTGAGTGATGTGTGCTTGTGTGCCTCTACCATCTTGTACCCTATCAAGATGGATGACTAAAATGCACCAACAAAAATTTTTTTAAAAAACTTTGTAACTCCTAGTTCCGTTGAAATTCCAAATGTCGAGTGGAAGTTAAACCATACTGAACAGAACTTGGATGTCATGTCATAAGCACCCAGGGGCCCCTGGAATTTCTTCAGAGCAGCTGCTGCCTTAGCCAATTAACTTAGCTTCAGTTAAGGCAAGTTTGACTTGCAAGTCAAACTTGGGGCTGGCTGACTACTGCCATCAACTGGGACAAGAGATGTCAATGAAGAACATCAGAAAACCTCATCACGATGACGGGCCTCCAGTGTCCTCACTGCAACAAAAATGCATTATCTCCTTAAGGATCATCTCGGGTGCTTTAAAAAGTTTTCTGTGCCCAGCCCCAACTCACATCTCAATTTTATTTAATTTCCCAGTTGATTTTTAGAAAAAAATAATTGCACATATGGATCTTTAAGCACCAAGAACCAACCCACAACAATATCTAGTAAATTCTGTGCTCAAAAGTCTCAATCACAGAAACAAATACCTAACACAGCGAGCTGTAATATCATTGTAAAATATTTAGCTAGTGGCCTAGCTTTCAAATTTTGAAAGCTTAAAATTTGACCATCCAAACAAACAAATATGAACCACCTCTTTATTTCTAAAGTTGAGAGGGAATCTCTGGTGTAGGTTGTTGGCTAAGTGTTTCAAATAACAGACTTTAAAAATATTATGATATATCCTTGGGTCACATGTAAGGGGACCATAATGTTCTTTATAGGAGTGCTTCAAGATATGGCTAAACTTAAATAAACAGAGCTTTCTTGTATAGACATCCATCTGACCACCTAATAAAGAAACAAAATCAGTTTGTGACTGATGAACACCACTAATTTATAGTTATTTTTCTTGCTGATTCTGAGGAACATCTGGAGAACATTATGCGCATGAACTAATGAGATAGAGAGCTTAATTAAAAAGAAGTTTAATTCATGGGTTGTCTTGCACTTCTTGTCTGTGGGGAAATGTTTGCTGGGGGCTGAATATCCAATCCTCCATTCTCTAGAAAGGAGGCTGGGAGGAGAGATAGGATATTTATGAGTGTTTGAAAGGAAAGAGGAAAACCCAATTCTCTATGCGTTGAGCTAGAATACATGACTGCTACTGAGTCCCATGATGTTCAACCTCTCCCCTGAGATTGTTTATGAGCCCTCAAATCACAAATGACCATGCTACAAAAGTGAAGCTGTAGGTCTGACAACACAAAATGTCACTCCTGGTTTAAAAAAAAAAAATTTGCGAATTGCTTTAAACAACTCACCGTAGAAGGGTTCAGAGATTGATCAACGTAGAGCCTCTTGATGAGTTTCAAAGAGTAAAAGGAACTGAGCTTATTTACATCCGAGGTGACTGTTTGGAATCCAAAGGGCACGTCTTTGACATTTTCAAAATGAAAGACCTGTTTGGAAAAAAGTCTCATTAGCAAAAAATCATTTCCTCTCCCTGTACAGGTGGACACCTGGTGACATCAGCCCCTGCGGGGCACACGGTATCTCTGCTCAGGCATTCCCACAGAGCAGAGCTTCTCGCTTTGCATGTGGACTTTGTGGGCTAGAGAATCCCATGCTGCAAGGGCTGGTCCTGGGTATTGGGGGACGCTGAGCAGCATCCCTACCTACCAAATGCCAGCAGCACCCCTCCCCACTCTGACGTCTCTGGACATCACGAAGTGTTTTCAGCTTAGGCAGGGGAGCACAAAATTGTCCCAGTTGAGTAACACTACCATAAAGATACTTTCTTAAATAACTACAGGATAAATATGCTCATTCATCAAAATGATGCCTCTAAAACCCATGCAGAAGGATTGCCCAACTGGGAAAGAGAAGAAGCCAGAGTGTAATCTCACTCCAATTAAAAATAAAAGCTGGGAGTGGTGGCTCACACTTGGAATTACAGCATTTGGGAGGCTGAGACAAGAGGATTGGGACTGTGGACAGCCTCAGCTACTTAGTGAGGCCCTCTGCAACTTAGTGAAACTCTGTTTTTAAGTAAAAAATAGGGCTCGGGAATGTAGCTCGGAGGTAGAATGCCCCTGGGTTCCATCCCCAATACCGCAAAAATAAAAAATAAATAAATAAATAAATAAATAAAAATAAAGAGTAACATCAAACATGATGATCAGGCAAGTATAATATATATATAATATCTCAGTATAATATCAGGCAAGTATAATATCTCAGGATAGAGCCATAACCTAGTTTCCTCAGATGCTAAATGAACCCACGTACCATGTCTGAAGCCCACTCCCATACATGATGGGCTGCCCTGGAAGGCTGAAATGATACAAGCTTGCCTTTGAATCCCACCCTTCACCTCCTGGAGATGCAATCCTGTCCAGCTCTCCAGAGCCTTCCTGGTCCCTCTATAAAAGAAACCGAGAATATCTATTTTTCTGAGTTGTGAGGATTACATATATTTAAGACACTTAACATATAGATCCAAATTATTTATTATTTGTATCCAAATATTCTCAGCCATTTAAAGCTAGGATATTATCATCTGGAGAGCTTGAATCCTTTTATTTTGTCCTTAATTTTTCTTCTGTTCCAACCAGCAGAACCGCACCTTTCCTGCCGTTGACCTTGAGAACATAGCATCAGTATAACATGATTCTCTCGCCACCTCAGAATTCGTGATGGCCATTACCTGGGCCGTGGTGCCGCAGGTCACACCACCAAAGAGGCACACTTCACCAGCCAGTGACATAGCCTCAGCAATGCAGTGTCATTGACAGACCATTGATGGACCAAGGCTGTGTGTGACTCTCATGCCTAATAATGGGTACGTGAGAAAGGCCAGGAGAGTCAAGAGCCCAGGTAACCACTCCTGGGGAAAAAACAGTTGCATAGACCAAGAAGACCTTTCTTTATTCTTGTTGAGAAACAGACTCACTACCAGGATGTTTTCTCCTCTCTCCTCCTCTCCTCCTCTCCTCCTCTCCTCCTCTCTCCTCTCTCCCTTCTCCCCTCTCCCCTCTCCCTTCTCCCCTCTCCCCTCTTCTCTCTCTCTCTCTCTCCCTCCCTCCCTCCCTCCCTCCCTCCCTTCTCTCTCTCTCTCTCTCATGGGAAATGAGAAATGAGGAATGTCATAGTAAGTGTAGGTGCAGCAGCTCAGAGATGAGGTCTAAGGGGAAGGCCCAGCTCCCCTTCTCTGGACCGAAGCTGCTTCTTCAAGCCCCATTCAATATCAAGTGTAAATTCTTGGAGGTCAATTTTTTCTGAGCAGTAATGGAACAAGGTGTTCCCTTTTTAAATACTTCTGAGTTATTGGAAAGAAATATTCTATTGAGCCTAGAGCAATCAGCATTAAGAATGATAATAAATGGAATTATGAGGACACTCACCTCCTTTTTAAAAGTAAACACTACACAAGGACTTAGAACAATCAAGAAAGTAAGCCCATTTGAATGTCTAAGGATTTCACAAAGCTAGATGACAACCGTGTGTGTGTGTGTGTGTGTGTGTGTGTGTGTGTGTGTTCACAAATGGGATCTTCAAGCCCCCAGAAAGTATTCGAAAACATATGTCAGCACAACTCACAATTCATCTTATGTATTCATTCTTCTTGAAGATAGCTAATTCAAAATGTTACTTCCTTATTAAAATAAGCATGTTATGTGTGCATGTATGTCTACAAAAGTTTTTTTATCCCATTATGATGTATGAATACAGTGTACCAATAAAAAAAATTTAAAAAAAAAGCATGTTGATATTCTAGGTTAGAATGCAATTGAGCTTGCATCTTAGAGCATGATGCTGTGTATAAATTTTATGATAAGGTAGACTGGTTCTCTCTCTCTCTGAACATAACATGGGAGTGAAGTACAGATTTACACTCTGCTATGGCTATTTTCAGCAGAATATTTAATAAACACCATCTTGACTGATCTTCACAGCATAACAGGTAAAAGATGTCAGTGATTTGCAGAAAGCCACTGGCAAATGAACACCTGTGAATATCCAGCATGTCCTCAGTTCTCCATTTCAGCCTGGTGCCTCCTCTAAACCTGGGCAGCAGAACACATAGGTGAGCTTTCACATCTAAAAATAGATTAAGAAAGCCGGGCATGGTGGCGCACGCTTGTAATCCCAGCATTCAGGAGGCTGAAACCAGAGGATCGTGGTTTGTGGACAGCCTCAGCTAATTAGTGAGGCCCTCCGCAACTTAGTGAGACCCTGTTTCAAAATAAAGAATAAAAATAGGGCAGGGGATGTGGCTCGGAGGTCAAATGCCCCTGGGTTCCATACCCGGACCCACAAAAAAATAATAATAATAAAAATAGATTAAGAGAAGCAGGGCGCCCTGGTACACACCTATAATCCCAGTATTTGGGACTCTGAGACAGGAGGATTGCAGGTTCGAGGCCAGCCTCAATAATTTAGCAAAACCCTGTTTCAAAATAAAAAGACTGGGAGTATAGCTCAGAGATAGAATGCCTCTGGGTTCAATCCCCAGGAATGAAAGAAAAAAAAATTTAAGAGAATTCAGAAAGTGGCACAACTCTCAATCCTGAGCAATTCTGACCAAGAAGTTTCCATTTCATTTTCCTCTAGACCCTGCCTATGGATCTTAATAACTATATTCTTGTTTAAGTCCAAATGAGGCTGGGGGCGGGGCAGGGGGCTTACCTGTCCAATTTCATTCGCGGTGTCACCTTTGGCACCTACTTGAGCAAGCGACAGAGAGGTGGAGAGACAGATTGGAGAGAAGAGGACATTGCCCACGGGCTCCTTTTCACACAGTTGTTTGAACAGTTCAACAGCAAAAGCCGAATTTGCAAGTCGCAAGGCATCCATCATGGGCCTGGAAGGGAGGACGAAGGAGAGGTTTATTTCCAATGAAAGTATTGGGAAGTATTCTCAGTACCTGGAAAGTATTCTCAGCCGGGCATGGTGGTGCACGCTTGCGATTCCAGTATTTGGGAGGCTGAGACAGGAGGATCGCAGGTTGGCGGCCACCCTCAGATACTTAGTGGGGCCCTCTGCAACTTAGTGAGACCCTGTTTCAAAATAAAGAATAAATAGAGCTGGAGGTGTAGCTCAGAGGTAGAATGTCCATGGGTTCAATCCCCAGTACTGCAACAAGAAAGAAAGAAAGAAAGAAAGAAAGAAAGAAAGAAAGAAAGAAAGAAAGAAAGAAGGAAGGGGGGAGGGAAGGAAGGAAAGAAAGAAAGAAAAGAGGGAAGAAAAGACAGGCTGGAAGGAGAAAAAGAGTTCTCAACTGCCTTCTGCCAACACAGTAAGAATTGGGTTTCAACAAAGTAATGACCATGGATAGTAGGGGGAAAGGAAAAGTTAGGAGATTCAAAAGAAAGCCAGCTATGAAGAGAGTGCTGGTCAAGCATCCCAAGGCACAGGAGGTCTTCTCTGTGTGCCCCTCTGCCCGGAAGCTCTAGTCTCCAGCACGTGTAGCCTCCTGGCCATGGTCAGGGCCCAACCATCATTCTTCTTCCTCAGCAACCAATCACAGCAATTGACAGCAGTAAACAAAATCGGTTGCTTTTATTTACAAACTTACATAAAACTCTCATGAAAGGTTTGGAGGCTAGATAGATAGATAGATAGATAGATACTCTCATATATATGAGATTTTCAGAATAATGAGGTCTGGCTTCCTCCAGCAGATAATTTAACATATCATTACAACTAGGATTTCTGTTAAATCTATAAAATGAACATTCTTGTTGATTGCACACAGTAAAACCACAGCCGTGTTACATGGGTCCATTTGATGCTTAGGAAGTCTGACAAGTTGAATTGTTTCCTCCAGAAAGGCAGGTTGGCTGCCTAATCCCTAGTACCTGTGTGAATGTGACCTTATCGGGTGAGAGGGTCTTTGCAAATTTAATATGACAGGTGTGCTCATAAAAACAGGAGAAAAGATACAGACAACAAGAAGGGAAGATGACCGATGTACACACAGGCATAGAGAGTACACATGACACCAGATGATTTTAGGCAGAACATGAACCCAGATGTCACAGACACTCGCTACTCCAGAGCGAGCGTCCTCCAGCTGGTACTCACAGGTGTGTTAGAGTCACAGTGGATAATAGGACTGCAATTTGCACCTAATACCTGGGCAGAAATTCAAAATGCAAAGACATGAGAATAAGATTGAGTGGGCCCCCAGTCTTCAAATATTTCTTCAGAATTGTCTCTTTCTTTCTTTCTTCCTTTTTTCCTTCCTTCCTTCCTTCCTTTCTTTCTTTCTTTCTTTCTTTCTTTCATGGTACTGTAGATTGAAACTACCTCAAGGCTACACCCTCAGCCCTATTTTTTTTTTGAAACAGGATCTCTCACTAAGTTGCTGAGGCTGACCTTGCACCTGTGGTCCTCCTCTCTCAGCCTCCTCTGTACAGGAATTACAGGAGTGCACCACTACACCTGCTGGAATCTTCTCTTTTATGGAACATATGGTGTGTGTGTGTGTGTGTGTGTGTGTGTGTGTGTGTGTGTGTGTGTGTAGGATGGACGAGAAAATGTTTTGAGACATTTAAGAGTCAGGAAAAGCAAGTTCATTAGAAAAAGTTAAAATTTTCAAAAAGGTTTTTGAACCTTGTTCATGCTCCTGGTCTTCCCTACTGACCCCCTCCTTCTCTTTAGGTCTCTGATAAAACCAGCATGTCCACGCAGACCAGAGTGCCCCTTATGACTCCATCACAAGGTAATCTGAAGTCTCAGCGGGCCCCATACTCTTCTTTGAAGCTCACAACCTTATTCCCTCTCCTCTTGGGGCAGCGGCAGAGCAATAAATATCTTACCCCACAGGAAACTGACCAGTGTTAAGTGTACACTGAGACCAGCACAGTGTCCTGAGATAAAACTGGAAGGCTGGAGTGTGACCACCATGCCCACCACAGGGGAACTTAAATGAAACCCTCATGAAAGGTGTGGAGATACATATAAGAGATTTTCAGAACATGAAGTCTGGCTTCCTCCAGCAGATAATTTAACATTGATAATACTGAGTTACCTACAACTTAAACTTATCATGGACAGAGAGTAATGAGCTATTTCCCCACCAAACAGGAAAGCCTAAACTTAGACCTCTGTAAACCTTTCAGTATTTTCACAACTTGAGGCCCAATCACACTGTTAGTAATATGAAAATACACAAACTGTGCTTTCAAAAACACAAATAGTTCTGCCTACCCTGTGTGCACTACCTCTTCACACACACACATAAGAAGAGAAATTTAGAGCCTGGGCGTAGTGGCGCACGCTTGCAATCCCAGCATTCGGGAGGCTGAGACCGGAGGATCATGGTTCACCGACAGCCTCAGTTACTTAGTGATGCCCTCTGCAACTTAGTGAGACCCTGTTTCAAAATAAACAATAAAAAATAGAGCAGGGGTGTAGCTCAGAGGTCAAATGCTCCTGGGTTCCATCCCCAGACCTGGAAGAAGGAGGAGAAGGAGAAGGAGAAGGAGAAGGAGAAGGAGAAGGAGGAGAAGGAGAAGAAGAAGAAGAAGAAGAAGAAGAAGAAGAAGAAGAAGAAGAAGAAGAAGAAGAAGAAGAAGAAGAAGAAGAGGAGGAGGAGGAGGAGGAGGAGGAGGAGGAGGAGGAGGAGGAGGAGGAGGAGGAGAAGGAGGAGAAGGAGGAGAAGGAGGAGGAGGATTTAACTTTGCATAGTGATGACAAGCCTTGATATTGGTGGTTTTCTCTGTGTAGAAAACTGTGTTTAAGACCATGAATTAACATAGTGAGGGTACAGACTCATTTAGCTTTTAATAGCGGCAATTACACAACATATCAGTGCTGTGTTGCAACGCAAGGCTTAGATCCAGGGTCCTGTTGGAAATGTAAATCAGGGCACACCTAACACCTAGGACGGTTTCTCTCCCTGAGCCCCTCCTCTCCCTGAGGCCCTCCCTTTGCATGGCAGGCCTCCGTGCCTGAGCCCAACCCTGGCTGCCTTCCTTCCATATGCTGACTGGCTTCTCTGAAAACCCTCCTTGGCAGTGGGGAAGGGTGTGAGGCACTTCATGTCTAAGGTCCCAGCTATGGCAGCATTGTTTGGAGCTAGCCAAAAGGTATCAGTGCTGTGCATGGAGAGTACTGTACTTGCAGTCACCAATTATGAAGTCCATCAAGTATTGGGGCACTTGCTTAGCTATTGGTCCCAAATGATCTAAAATCTCTATAAAGCGGATCAGGTCTGAAGTACCTCAAGAGATGATTTTGGCTGTAGCTAATTACCATCATACTGTGCTGAAAGGCAATCAAGGCACTTAAATCTCAGTGGTGTTGGTAATAAACTCACTCCCCGAATGAAGTGTCAAGCTAGCTCCTACACATTCCATTTTGCAGTGAACGAATGCTATAAAATAGTATGCGTACAACAGTAAAGATGAACAATTTCTATACAGTGAATTTATGTGTCTAATGGCTGTAGTCAAAGTGCTAAAATCACTACAATATTTTCCATTTTGTTATCCCCTGTTACAGAGATAAGCTTCTTTCATATAAACCTCATAATGATTTTTAAAATGACAATTTTGTTTATATGTCCAATGCAAAACAAAACACTACACCTTTCAGTCACTTAAAAGTTTCAAAGGGCTGGGCAGCGTGGCGCATGCCTATAATCCCAGTCCTTGGGAGGCTGAGATGCAATGATCACAGGTTCAAGGCCAGTTCCAGCAATTTAGCAAGACTGTTTCAAAATTTAAAAAAGTAAAAAGCACAGGGAGTATAGCTGAGCTCAGTTCCCCCCATACCAAAAATAAAGTTTAAACGGCACTTTTATTTAAGCAGAGAAAACTGAGATGGAATTGTAAGGAGTTAAACAAATGCAGTTTTAAGAATGTATATTAAAGCAGCTTATTTTTTAGCAAGTTTTTTGCAAACGTCTTCTAAAATCATAATCCTCTAAAGTAGGAGAAGATCTGGGAGTGGGATCTAGTCTGGCTCCACCCCTTCATTTTGCAAATGAGGAAAGTGTTGAGGATGAGATGGAGCGATTCTCCCAGGCCGCCTACGCATGGAGTGTGGCGAACCCGCCCCGCGCAGCATTGCTTCCAGCACCCGGCCTGCGGCTTCCCAGCCCCACCGCCACACCTTCTTTCCTGGTAATTTTGTCTTCGCTGACATTTATGGGCTCTGAAGTTTCTCAGGTTCCAAAAATTCCCTGAGTCCTGAACGACCCATTCCATCTAAAGATCCAGAACCATTATGATCATATATAATATGATCAGGATTGTCCTACAGCTGTAAATAAGAATAGGTTCTGTTTATTTTGACATCTTTTCACAAATGCATTGTATTAGGGTGTGAATATTCTGAACCATGCTCTTGTTTAAAGTTTTGACATTTTTATTATTAAATGTAACATTTTAATGGTTGTAATACTTATTTGTATAGATATGAATATGTTATTTTATTTAAGAAAGTAAACTGCATATTTTGCATTGTGGGGAAAAAAAGATTACACAGGGTTATCTATCCTGCATGGTTTCGTTTTTGGTTTTAGTTTTTTCTTTTCTTTTTTTTTATGGTCTTTTATTATTTATTTATTTATTTATTGACGGTGCTGGGGATGGAACCCAGGGGCATTCGACCTCTGAGCTACACCCCTAGCCCTGTTTTAATTCTTTATTTTGAAACAGGGTCTCACTGAGTTGCGAAGGGCCTCTCTAAGTAACTGAGACTGTCCACAAACCAAGATACCTCCTATATCAGCCTCCCAAATCCTGGGATTACAAGCATGTGCCACCATGCCCAGCTTTATTATTTTTTTTAATCAACACAAATCTCCTCTGCAATGTTCCTACTTAGGAGACCTCTGGTTCCCTTTCTGCCAATCTTATGTTGCAAACTTTTAAAATACTATAATGCTGTCATTTAATAAATACCGACGAAACACCTCGTGCATGTCAGGCACTGAGGTGGGCATTAAGAAATCGAAAGTGAGCACAGCCCAGCTCCTGCCTCCATTTAGCTATGGCTAATGGCCTGTAAACGTGAGGAGTGTTTTGATAGGATGCCCCAGTTACCATGGCAACACTTGGTACCACCAAACCCCTACTGGAAATCTCAATGAGGCCTCCTCAGAGAAAGTGGCATCGAAGTAAGTCACACTAAAGGTGAGTCCTAGAGGAGAAGAACTTAGTCACCTTGAAAAAAAAAAATGTGGGCCAGAAAGAACTGACGCCATTCAGAGGTTGTCAGTGGCCCCAAAGGAATGGAGATTCCTGTACTAAGATGGGGAAGAGAGGCTCACTTCTCTGGGCTTACACATTGTCACTGTACCCTATATAAATATTTTCCAAGTTTGTAATGTGTCTAAACCAATGGTCCTCAAGGTTTGTGTCTTTGTATTTGGGTGAGAAAAAGTTGCTCTGAGTAGAGGGGCTGCATGTCCCACTTTGCTGGGACAATCCTGGTTTGTGTCTATTGTTCTGGCATTAGGAATAGTGCCCTCTCACTCTTGAAAAGGTTCTGGTGTGAAACTGCACATTTGTCCTACTGACAATAATCTTCCTCACTCTTGTATGCAGAGATGTGTGTATGCTTGCACGCATGTGCACACACACACACACACACATGCACACACCTATGTGCATAGTTTTTTCATTCCTTCAAAACTAAACTTTGGAGCTGGGCGTGGTGGCACATGCTTGTAAGCCCAGTACTTGGGAGGCTGAGACAGGAGGATCACAGGTTTGAAGACAGTCTCAGCAAGTAGTGAGACTCTCATCAAACTAGCAAGACCCTGTTTCCAAATAAAAATAAATAAGGGTTGGTGGCATAGCTCAGAGGTAGAATGCTCCTGGGTTCAATCCCCAGTGCCACACACAAAAATAAAAATAAAAATAAAAACTAAATTTTGACTCTGTCCAGGTATTGTGGATATCCTTAGCCTAACCTGCCTCGTACTGCAGAAATAGAGATATGGAAAAAAATTTTTTCTTTAGCTCTTTAGACCTTGGCCAATGCCTCCAAGAAACTTCTTATTTAATATCTGTAATCAAGCTGGGCATGGTGGCTCATGCTTGTAACCCCAGCGCTTGGCAGGCTGAGACAGGAGGACAGCACAGATTCAAAGCCTCAGCTACTTAGTGAAGCCATCTACAACTTAGTGAGACTCTGTTTCCATATAAAATATAAAATAAATCTGGGAGTGTAGCCCAGAGGTAGAAAGCCCCTGGGTTCCATCCCCAGTACCACAAATATATATATATATATATATATATTGAATGCCTAAAAACCCAACCTCTGCAAGCTCATACTCCAACTGTAGCAGGAGAAAAGTCAACATCAGATGAAGAAAATCTGAGATTTCGCTCCTGCGGTATGAGAGAATATTCTGAGGATTAAATGCAGTGGTGAGGGAGTGAAGCTATATAAAAGTTCCTAGTTACCAGGAAAGCACCACGCGGCCATTAGCAAGAAGGCCAATTGCTTTCGTGTCCAATGGCAGAGGAGCCTCTCTGCTCTGCTGGGACGCTCGAAGCATCCCATCTGCTCCTGTCTCTCCAGAAGCCTGACCTGGACCACTGACTCCTCCCACCGATGCCTAGAGATGGAGTGCCAACCTGGGCCACACCAGAGTGGCTCAAATCGCTGAGACTGCATGCCCCAAATTCATCTGCAGCCCAAAGGGGTTGAAGTGGCACAGTCTGAGGCGTTAGGAAGCAGAGGTATAAAGCTGATTCATTCTCTGTGGAAAGTTCTCTCCGCAGACAGGCGCCCATCCCCACCCGTCAAAGAACACATCAAACACTTGCGCTTACAGAAACACAGCTGCTTGGAACGCACCTAATTTAATTTAAAAAAAAAAAAAAACTCTTGGGAGATGGGGGAGGTGACCAAGATGTCAGGAGAATCCAGGGGGGGGTGGTCACATCCCTGAGCAGCCACGTTGAAAGGCCCAGTTCTATTTCAGCAATGGCACTTAGTGGATCTGTGTAACTTTGGACACCATCTTGCCGCTGAGATCCTCGTCTACAAAACCAGAGGGCAGAGCAAAAATATACCCAGCCCTCCAGTTCTGAGTATTCAATTGCACATCTGTGGAGCTGCCTGGTATATTAAATGGATTTTGAGATAGGATACCCTCAAGTAAAATCATGACTTAAAGAAAAAAGGAGGCTTTGGGGCGGGGGGACTATGAACCAGCCCAACATAAAACTTTTAAAATCCAAGTATCCACAGAGGAAATATGCAACTTGTTTAAAGTGTTCTAAAACACAGAGAGTGATAGGGAAAATGCTTTCTGCCTAAAAGAATGCAGTTTTTAGAGGGGATGCTTGAAAATGCCATAAAGAACAGCCATCCATAAGTCTGAATTTCAACCCCGCGATGCCAACCGGGGAAGAGGGTCAGGCCCAGGCCGCTTCAACCTTCTCCCGTGTTTAAGTCCCACGCCCTTCTGAGACTAGCATTGCAAAATCCATCCTGAGCGCCAAGCTAGGGCGGAAAACGTCCTCCGTGAACCACCACCCAGCCCTCCTAGTCCTGCGATTCCTTCACGTTCTTGCCCTGTGCTGCTGCTAAGCGCGTGTGACCCCTGCCTGGCACTCCTGGCTCCCAAAAGGCTGGGAGCTGGAACTGCCGCCGACGAGGTGGGGAGTAAGGGGGGTGGGGGGGATCCATTATGCCCACTTCGTGCACCATCTCGAATCAACCCCGATAATAGGTTAGGAATCGCCCCAGAAAGAGAAATCGCCAGCTCTGCGATCCCATTTTGCTTACCTGGAGTTACAGTTATCCTGGAAAATGAGCGGCAGGGGGAAAGGCAAGCGAGGAGCCCAGAGATCTAGAGGTGAGAGCGAGGCGGTCTTAGGCAGGAGCTGCTAGCTCACCTGAGCCGCGCCCGCCACGCCCACCGAGGCCACGCCCACCGCGCCCGCGGCCACGCCCACTGCTCCTACCCGGGCCTCTTGGCAGCTTGTCCACGATTGAAAGAAATGATTCAGACTGAAGCTGCTGTTGTCTGCACAGCTTCTAAGGCCGACAACATGCTCAGGCAGGAAGGGATTGTCGGCTGGTCCTGCCTTGGGCTAAACACACGCATGCATAAGTAAATAAAAGCAACCCTACAAGACAACGCAGGACCCAAAGGAGAAACTTAGTGAATAAAAGGAATAGGCGGCCCCAGCAAAACGACAAACTCCTCAAAACACATCAGGGGCACAAAAAGGTACTCCAGTCTCCATCCTTTCCGTTGCAGGAGCTTTATTAGCAAAACCTTTAAAACCAAATTGATAGAAGGAATTGTCTGATGGGTGGCAAGCGAGAGCTCCCAGCAGGTGGACACAGCTTTGCTCTGGAATCTCTGTGCAGCTTCCTGCTGATGGGCTCCGGGCTCCTGTCTTTCTGCAGCTCCTTCATTCCGTGGGGCCTCCTCCCTTCCTACTGAAGTTGTTCTCAGGAAAGTACCTGAAACTGAGCCAGCTGCTTCTCTGTGGTGCATTGACTACAACGTTTCGTCATAACCCGTTTATGTGACAGTCTTATCCAGGCGACTATGAGAATTGTAAAGGTGAAGGGCCAAGCCTCATTCATTCCTGGAGCACCTGGGTTTGCGTGGATTTGATAGATGGTACGCAGGCAGTGAAGCTTGCTGACCGGACTGAGAGCATCGTTATGCTAAACTAATGTTGATGGACAACTTTCCCTGACTCCCACCTCGAATGTAAAGCTGCAAACTACTTTTGGAGCTGAACTCCAAAAGTAGTAGTTCAGACATTAGTGGAGCAGGCAGAGGTAGGGTCAGAGAAGAGGGAATGGGCAGGATGCCCCTTAAAGTTACATTGCCCAGCCTAACGTGGTGGCGCACGCTTGTAATCCCAGCATTTGGGAGGCTGAGACAGGAGGATCTCACAGGTTCAAAGCCAGCTTCAGCTACTTAGGCCCTTTGCAATTCAGTGAGACCCTGTTTCAAAATAAAGAAAAGAAAATAGGGCTGGGGGTGTTGCTCGGAGGTAGAAATGCCCCTGGGTTCCATCCCCAGTACCAAAAACAAAAACAAAAAATTACATTGCCCAGCTGTAGTGGGGAAAACGTGGGTTTGAGGGCAGCTATAAAATTGCAAACTGACTCTACCACTCATTGATAAAGAAATCCTAAACAGAAAGTGCTTAGTCTCTCAACCTCGGACTTTTTATCTGTAAGATGATATATACATATATATGAAGAGACAATACATATAAAGTGCCTGGCATGTGGCAAGGGAGTCTCAATAATGGCACTATTATTAGTTATCACCATTTTTTCTATTTCTTAAATAGGCTCAGGGAATAATCAAAGTGGAAAAGTTTGGAGCACATTCACATCTAATTCACCACAATTATTTATTGAACACCTGCTGAACGTTTGCCACTATGACCCAAAGAGTTTAAGGGATTTGCTCTTAGATAATAGAGTTCTTATTCTCCCTCTTTTATACACTTATATGGGTATATTGTAATTATACATCATAGATTGAAAGTGATACAAACATGCATGCCCACAGCGCTTGGTGTATTTCTCTCTGTGTGCCCTCACCTTTATTCTCCTTGTTGTTTTCATTCCATCAACAGCAATCTTGTTCAGCGCTTGCCCACCCTGGACAGAAACATTTTTAGGGGACAGAAACTCAGCAGTATTCAAGGAAGCCCAAACATAATATCTCTGTTGAATAATTCAGACTGTTTTTTTGTTGTTTTGTCTTTGTTTTATAGTACTGGAGATTGAGCCCAGGGGCATTGTACCTCCAAGTTACATCCCCAACCCTTCTCTTTATTCTCTATTTTATAACAGGGTCTCACTAAGTTGCAGAGGGATTCTGGCTGGTTGAAAGCTAGGCGTACTAACCAATCAGGGATTTAAGACACACTCCCTCGACTCAAAGATCTTTCAAATAATAGAGTAGGAAGATAAGAAATAGATGAATTAAGTCACCTAGTAGCAAATAATACGGGACATCAAGCATGGTTCACAGCCCAAAAGGAAATCAGGAACAAGCGTTACCCTTTCAGCCTCGGGGTGACTGGGAGGCATCATGGAGACAGGGTCATTGGACATTGGTGACCATTCAGGCCAGGAGCAGAGGGAGAGCAAAGGAGGATGGGAGGGGGAAGAGGGAAGTTGCCTAGTGTACATGATCTACAAGCCAAACATGAGAAGGAGGGCTGGGGAGGAAATGGAGTGGGAATTGGGCTAAATGAGTGATGTGTGCATGTATGCCTCTACCATCTTGTACCCCGTTAAGATGTATGATTACAATGTACTGATAGAAAAATTTTACAATAAATTTCTTTTAGTTTTAACATGTGGATTCCTACTCTGCCTTCCTTATTTATTTTTTTTTTCAGTATAAGAGATTGAACCCAGGGGTATTCTACCTTCAAGCTATACCACCCAACCCTATTTTTTTTATTCTTTTTTTTTTTTTGGTGGTACTGGGGTTCCTGGAAACCCTTCTTCTTCTGGGCTACACTCCCAGACACCTTATATTTTTATTTGGAAACAGGGTCTCTTAAGCCAGCGCGGCTGGCTTCCAACCTGCGCGATCCTCTTGTCTCCGCCTCCCAAGAGCAGGGATTACAAGTGTGCACCACCACGCCCGGATTTTTATTCTTTATTTTGAAATAGGGTCTCACTAAGTTGCAGTGGGCCTCACTAAATAGCTGAAGCTGTCTGCGAACTGCGATCCTCCTGTCTCAGCCTCCCAAGTACTGGGATTACAAGCGCGGGCCGCCATGGCCGGCTCTGCCTCCCCCTTTCACCTGGACACTTTGATCAGAGACCGTGATTCACTGATAAAGTACCTCTTGAGAATGTCAGCACCTAGCCAAGTCTGGAGCAGGTGCTAACAAGAATAAGACGGAGGTATGGGTCACAAGAGCCTACGGTTTAGCTTTAAATTTCTATGAGTCTGAGATCTATGATAATTGTCATAGATAATTGATCTATGATAATTATCTATGGTAATAGATCTAAGTGGTGTAAAATATATGCAGCCTGAAAGAAATGGCTGGGAGAAAAAATAACATATTGCCAGTGTGTTAGCATGAGGACTCACAGGGGTGAGGCTCCTCAAAACTAAGTTTGACTCCTGCTAGTAACTCAGAAAACAGCTTTGTATTACTGCTAACATGAGTCTTTGACAGTCTCTCACAGCCAGGTGGCCCAGCGCAAAGCCAGCTCTAGAGCCCTTTTGATCTGCTTTGTGTCTTGATAAAATCCAGACCTATAGAAGGCAGATTCGAAATCACATTTTACAGTATGCTTTGTAATATGGCATACGGCTCACTTAGTATGCTCATTGTTGATTGACTTCTCCAGGAATTTTTTTTGTTTTGTTTGTTTTATTTGCTCTTCCAAGGACTTAGAATGGTATGTAGCACATAGTGGGCACAGAATGAATGAATGAGAACATAATGACTGAGGAGGAGAAAGAGTGCATAGAATATTGCTGATTCAAATAACCATTCATTCAAAGCAACCTAGTGAAACCCTCTGTCAAAACAAAAAATATTAAAAGGTCTGGAGGTTTAACTCAGAGATAGAACATCTCTAGATTCTATCCCCAGTACAAAAACTAAAAGAAAATAGTGGGAAATGATGAACCCGTTTGTAGGAAAATGTATAATTCCAAAAATGTATAAGTCCAAAAATAATCTATAATCTATAATCTCCCTTTTACTTGACTCAAAAACCATTCTCTTGCCCATGTGTTAAAAAAATAGTTTTGCCAGACACAGGGCACATGGGCACATGCCTACAATCTCAGTATTTGGGAGGTTTGGATTTAATCCTCGTACCAAAAAAATTGTTTTTATTGGGAGAGCTTTTTTGTTCTTGCTGTTTTTGTAGAGGGAAAATACAGCTCACAGAAGGAATTACCCATTCACTCCTTACGCTGTTTTATCAAATGACTTCCTTTCATTCAACTAAGGCAATCACTGGCCCAGATAGTTAATAACCTAGGAGACTGTTTTGTTTGGTAATTTTTCTTCCCTATACGTTTATGTATTGCAAACATTATAACTGGATTACTCAGCATTCTGGTTAGGGATGACTGGACACACCCAGCCACTCCCAGGACAGCTCAGAGGAGCCTTGTTAGAGCTTGTATAGAACCGCCTCTGCCTCTCTCTCTCTCTCTCTCTCTCTCTCTCTCTCTCTCTCTCTCTCTCTCTTCTACTTCCTCCCTCTCTTCTTTTCAGGCACAAATCTCTGAGCATTTTGCCGGTTTTTACCACCGGTAAATGTCTTTCCCGCCAATTCTTATAACATTTCTCCCATACAGTAAAGGAATAATGTCGGCCTTGCACACTAGTAATTCACAGAAACTTTATAACGAAAGTTCTTCCTCGTCCTACTCAGAACTGTTATCTCTTTTTTCAAACATAGAGAAACAGACTCAGGGAAGATAAAATGACTTTACCTGGAAGTTTCTGAGTAACACAGAAAACAAAAAATGTTTACAAAAGCTCAGGTTATTTAGAATACTTTGCCGTAACTCCTCCATTCTGAGAATTCAACAGTTTGATAAGACATATTTTTGTCTTATCAATGTCTAGAGTTTTTCTAGAATAAATTTTATATGAAATGATCATTTGTTATAAAAAGAATTTATGTGAAAGTTTCTACCAACCTGCACACTTGCAGAAAAAATAAACTAAGACAATGTAGAAAAAGAGAGTTTTAAAAGCAGGATCTCAGAGTTAAACCAGACACAGATTTTTTTTTTTTTTTTCAGGTCTGGAGGTGGAACCAAGGGGCATTCAACCTCCAAGCTACAACCGTGCCCTATTTTTTTAAGTTATTCTTTATTTTGAAACAGGGTCTCACTAGGTTGCAGAGAGCCTCACTAAGTAGCTGAGGCTGTCCGTGAACCATGATCCTCCAGTCTCAGCCTCCCGAATGCTGGGATTACAAGCGTGCACCACCACGCCCGGCTAAAGATTTTTTTTTTTTAATTAGAAGTTTTCCCATCGAATGCATAATACTGTGTAAAACCATATCTGAGCAGAAATTTTAATATCAAATCATTTAGGTCTAGTTGATGGATATAGAGGAGAATGAGGACAGTCTTGAATAGCATCTTACAAAGGTCTCTTTTGATAGCATGTTATAGATGAAGAGGAAGAAATACAGATGTTGAGGCTCCTGGGTAGCTCGCCCCCGTTCACGATCTTAGCAAAGCGCAGAAGCCAGGACTCAGTTCAGGTGGCACCTGGACCACAAACACCCGATGTTTAACCTGGGACTGGACGCCCCATTCCCAGGTGGGGCTTGAGAGCCGCTCCTTCGTCTCATGGGCATTCAGTTCTACACAATGACCAGACCAGCTCAATAGGAGAGAGAACAAGGGAATCTAAGAAGTTACAGGTCTCAGAAGGACAAGGTCAGCTGGCTTCACTTGGAAAGGAAGGACATTTTCATGGAGGCTTCATAGAGCATTATTTGGGGGAAAGGAGGAATGTTCACTATGTATAAATAGTGTACATATATACACACATAGTATATTCTATGGTATTTGCAATTTATACTATGTATATAAGGAACCATGCTAGAAACCTTTCAGATGGAAACTCCAAGTTCCATCTCTCTCTCCTAAAATGGATATTTTCCCCTCTTTGGTGCTGGGGATTGAACGCATTAAGCATTCTACCCCTGAGCTAGACTCCCGGCCCTTTTGATTGTTTGTTTGTTGTATTTTTGTTGGTGTGTGTGTGTGTGTGTGTGTGTGTGTTTGCAGTACTAGGGATGGAATCCAGGGGTATTTTACCTCTTAGGTACACCCCAGCCCTATTTTTTATTCTTTATTTTGAAACAGGTTCTCACTGAGTTGCAAAGGGCCTTGCTAAGTAGCTGAGGCACTGCGATCCTCCTGTCTCAGCCTTCCAAACGCTGGGATTACAAGAGTGCGCCCACATGCCCAGCTTCCCCCAGCCCTTTTTATTCTTAATTTTGAAACAGGGTTTCACTAAGTTGCTGAGTCTTTCTAAGTTGCTGAGGGTCTAAAGTGCTGAGGCTAGCCTCGGCTGTGATTCTCCTATGATTCTCAGCTTCCCAAGTACTAGAATTAGAGGTGCGCACCCTCGCCCCCAGGGCCTGAATCTAAAATGGAATTTAATAGTGATTTCTTCTATTCAATGTCCTCAATTTCCCCCAGACCTGGGGGGCTTTGGGATATATTTAATGCAGCTCCAAGTGCTTCCAATGTAGAAAATTGAGGCCAGACGTTTCTTTCTTTCTTTCTTTCTTTCTTTCTTTCTTTCTTTCTTTCTTTCTTTTTTTTTTTCCTTTCCCTGGGTTCAATCCCAGTACCAATAAAAAAAGTAATAATAAAAAAATCACATATTCCCATACCCAAGTCCCCAGAGATTGTGATTCAGTAGGTCTTGGGGAAGGCCCAGAAATCTGAATTTCCTCCAGTGATGTGGCGCTGGGAGTTGAGAGACTGTGCTTTGGGAATCGTAGGCTTCTAGGAGGTTCTGCACTGCCACAGGCTGTCCCACAATCCATCTCTCATGGTTACTCCACCCCTTGAACAAATTCCTCAATCACTAAGCCAAACACAAACAGGGGGGAGAGGGACGGATGGTGGGATTGGGGCAGGGCTAAATGAGTGCTGTGTGCATGGGCGCCTCCACCATCTTGTGCCCCATTGAGATGCATGACTACCATGCACAAATAAGTAAACAGGTGTGAAACACAAAAAAATTACTCAATCTCACCGCTCCTCCGTCTCCACACCTGTACAATGGGTGTGACGTCAGTGATTTCCCATGGCTATTATGAGGAATAAATGAGATAACACATGTAAAGTGCTTAGAGCAGTGCCTGCCACCAGTAAATGTTCAGCAAACAGCAACTACCAGGAGCTTTACTCTCTAAAGCTTTAGTGAAGAGGGGCGTGTGTGTGTGTGTATGTGTGTGTGTGTGTGTGTGTTGATGCGATCTTGCACACACTAGGTATGCTCTCTACCACTGACCTACATCCTCAGTACCCCAGAAAGATTAGTTTCATGTCTATAGGAAGTATATATATAGAGAGGGGTAACTTATTTTTTATTGGAAGAAAAATGGATAGTCTTTAAAGCTTTAGAAGACGAAGAATCATTGTCCGTATCTCACACACATGTAAACATACATACAATTTATGTGTAGTTCTCATTTTCTACCTTTGGGGCATAGTGACTTATAAGTAAGAAAAATAAGAATAAAAGCAAAATAAACATATATAGGAAAGGATTGCGATTTCAAAGAGAAGGGCATATGCTTAATATTTCCTATTAAATAATGGATATTTATCCTTTGTTCGTGCCACAATGGTCCCTTTGCTTTCTTCCATAAAACAATGTATCCTTGACATTAGTCTTGAGTCTACTTTTGTTAAGCTCTTAGTATTCCAGGATTTGATGAGCAAACCAGTGTTAACCTATTTTTACCAGCCATGACTTCACAGGAAGAAAACCTTAGCCAGAAAAGGAGTTGCCTGAGGAAAAGAGTGGAGGACTCTGAGCAGACGCAGGACAGGAGGAGGCTGTGTAGGAAGGGCAGATCCCCCCTTCTTCCCCACCTGTCCAGGCGATCACAGCATGCTTTTATATAGCACAGCAGCCATACCAGGGAAGCTGGCTTTAAGTTCATGAAAGGGGAAAACTAGGAGGAAATGCAGTTCCTTAAATAACAACCCAAAAGGGTCAATAAATATGTTTATTAGCACACGAGTTGGGAATTAAATAGAAGAGACATGAGGTGGAAATTAAACCTTTTCTCACCCAGTTAATCAAACATGTCACCTTTGAGTCATGAACTGAAAGTAACCTGGAAAAGTGTCATCAGTTTTTTTACACTGACAAGTCACCATGAAACCCTCCAAATGAGTTTTAGAATAAGGGACATTGTTAAGTGACTACTAAAAATCTGATCTCAGAAGGAGACTGCTGGGTTCCTTCCCTTTGTAACGCCTTACACTGACTTGCTTTCCCGGCACTCTCCGACCACTAACAGTGGGTTTGTGCTGATGAGTCAGGATCACCCCAGATCAAGATAATTGTCAGCTGTTGGGACAATTAGTCTGGGTGGAGAACGCCAATTTTATTTGTTCCCTCTCCAAGCTCTTGGAAGTATTTTTGCTTTAATGTCTGTAAGTTGAAAAGTCCAAACACCAAAAGTCTTGGACTTACCAGATGAGGAAAAAGTTGAGTCCCAAGAGCTATATCATCTCTAGTTTTTTGTTTTTGTTTTTGTTTTGAGGCTCACAATCACCTGTGATCTCTCAGGGTGAGCTGAATATGTTCAAAGTTTAGTTTTGTGTGTGGTTTTTTGTTTGTTTGTTTGTTTTGTTTTGTTTTTTTGGTGGTACTGGGGGTGGAACCCACAGGCCTTCTACCTCTGGGCTAAACTCCCAGACCTATTTTTTATTTTACTTGGAAACAGGGTCTCATCAAGTTGCTGAGAGCCTCACTAAGTAGCTGAGGTTGGCTTTGAACCTGTGCAATCCTCCTGTCTCAGCCTCCCAACCGCGGGGATTACAAGCATGCGCCACCACGCCCGGCTTCAAAATTTAGTTTAAATATTGTTTTATAAGTAGTAAGCAATGTTGCTGGGTGTGGTGGCACATGCTTGTAATCCCAGCATTTGGGAGGCTAAAACAGGAGGATTACAGTTCGTGGACAGCCTCAGCTACTTAGTGAGGCCCTTTGCAACTCAGTGAGACCCTGTTTCAAAATAAAGAATAAAAAATAGGGTTGGGGTGTAGCCCAGAGGTAGAATGTCCCTGGGTTCCATCCCCAGTAACACACACACACACACACACACACACACACACACACACACACCAAAAAAAAAAGAGTAAGCAGATTCCACTAAATAGTTTTAACTCAGAGGAAAACGATTATTCTCTTTCAACTGCCTGGTATATAATAATTGAGGAGTCTTAGTATAGTGAGGCTTTCTGTTCTTGTCACACTATAGAAATACCCATAAATGGCATCGTGTGGCATAGATTATTTGTTTGCAGCCAATCTCACAAACACTTTATCATCACCTACCCTGCACCAGGCATAAAATATCAAGTGCTTCCATTCACAATCGCCAAACTATGGAGCCAGCCTAGGTGTCCATCAACAGATGAATGGATTACAAAATGATGGGAAACACACACAATGCAATTCTACTCAGCAATAAAGAAGAACAAAATTACATCATTTGCAAGAAAATGGAAGGACCTGAAGAATATTATGTTAGGTGAGATTAGCCAATCACGAAGAGTAAAGGGTCATATGTTTTCTTTAATATGTACAGGATAGAAAATAATTGGGATACAAGAAAGACTTCAGATGATGAGAAATCTCAGGGGAGCCAGGGAGGAGATTTAAGAATAGGGGCAGAGGAAGACTTAGGTTCATTCACAAAAATACTACCATAGACTATGTGTACGCAGGTGAATACATACTAATGTCAATCTGGGCACTGTGCATTGGGAGGGAGGGAAATGGGGAGGAGGAACCAGGAGAATGTGCATGGATCACTGTCAACATGATTTACATTCTGATGTGAGGCTATAATGCACCGATAAAAGCACCAAAAAAAAAAAAAAATCAAGCACTTGATTGATAATGGCCTTACCAACACGCATTCTCAAGTTTCTGCTCATAGCCCAATTTCTGGTATCAGAGCTGAGTCCAAGATCCCTAGCTCCCTTTTTCTCTGGCTCTCCCTGTCCAACCCTTCCTAGGGATAAAATTAAACATTAATACCTCTGTAGAGTTTAATCTCATCTTTCATGGTGACGCCTTAGTAGCTTGGGGCAGGTCGCTGTCATATCTTCTCCGAGTAACCACTTTCTTATCTTTAAATGAAGTTAATAACACCCACTCCTTTGGAGAAATGGGAGAAATAATTAGGCCTGACATACTTTGAAGATGAAAAGTACCACACTGCTCTTGCACTCTTTTTTCTGGCATAAGATGCTGGATTTTCCATTTGTTTTGGCATGATCCTCAGAAAAACCAACAATGAGACTCTACTGAAAGCGCACATGAGGTTAATTCTTGGCAATTGGGCAAGCACCATCTATATTTGCATTCTTCTACTGTCTTTAAAAATATACCCTCCTGACCAACGTATTGTTTTTAAAACCAATTGAAAAGAGAAAGACCCCAACACTTTTGTTTTTCCCATGCAAATCCTAGACAACTAAATAATTCATAAGGAAAAGCTTTCTCTTCTTGGTATAGTCAAGCTAATAACAAACAAATGATTGGACTAGGACCTCTAATGTATTAATACACTTAAGGCTGTGATTATCAAGGGTTGGTATATCACAAAAAAGAGATATAGATATTGTGTATTTATTGATGGACGCCTACTCACATCACCTTTGAAGTCGTCTTACAAGAACAAGTCAAACTTGAATGTAATCGAGAGTCTAGATGTAACTACACATTTCAGGAAATGCAGAGAACAGAGGGGTAGTTTAAACTGCATCACAGAGATTAACCAGACCAAATCCAAACTTTAGGAAACTTGTACAACCTGTTTTCTCCAACAATTAAACTTCAAGGACAAAACGAGTTCAAGAGGAAACCTATAAGCTCATGGAAATTTATGAGCATATCAAATAATCGCAATTATTTGCATCTGGCTTCACATAAACTATAAAAAATTAATGAGCAAGCCAAGGAGAGTTGAAAACTAATTGGCTCTTGATGGCATTAAGAAACTGATGTAGCAATGATATCGGGGTTATAATTTCTTAAAACCCTTCTCAAATACAGCCATGCACTGATATTTTTATAAATAAAATCAGGATCCATTCTAGCATTTTATCTACCTTTGAATATGTTTAAAATGTTCCACAATAAATGATAAAAGAAAAATTAGATATGGATGGATACAGCTCTGAATGTAAGAAGTGGAGAAGACTATGATAGACAAATTGGTTATTTTTGAAAAGAAAAAAAAATCATTTTACCAATTAAGCAAGGGCTTCAGGGGTAGGTGACATCCGAGTGATCAGAAGGAGACACAGGGGTAGGGAGAAGAAGAAACCCAGTTCAGAAGGGAAATAGTTGCAAGCTATTGGTAACAAATATCTGATTCTAAGTAGATACTTCTCATGGACCAAGTATTGGGTATCTATTGAGAGCCCAGGCTCTAGACTTAAATTTGACTACGGGCTTCACACTTCCTTGCTGGGTGAACTTGGGCCAGTTGCTTACCTCTCTGCATCTCTGTTTCCTCCAGTGAAATAGGAATGGTAGCAGTACCAACTTCATAGATTTATTATAAGGATGAGATTAATTCAAGTAAGGTGCTCCAGTGTAGCTTAGCATAAAGTAGATGTGTGATAAAAGTCATATATATGTATAGATACATACTTATATATATGTAGGTTTTTAAAGTGAAGTGTGTGTGTGTTTGTGTATTTGTGTGTGCGTGCGTGTGTGTGACTGAGGATGGAACCCAGGGACCTTCTACCTCTGGACTATACCCCTAGGCCTATTTTTTTTTTGGAAACAGGGTCTTACTAAGTTGCTGAGAGCCTCACTAAGTTGCTGAGGCTGGCTTTATACCTGCGATCCTCCTGTCTCAGCCCCCCAAGTACTGTGATTACAAGCGTGCACCACCATGCCCACCTTATGTATAGGTTTTTAAATCTCATCAGCTGATGTTCAACATTACTAATTATTAGGGAAATAAAAATTAGAACCATGATGTGATATCCCTGTCAGAATGGCTAAGCTTCAGGTAACTGGGCCCATCAACCGTTAGCGCGGATGTGGAGGAAATGGAACTCTCCTACATTGCTGATGGGGGTACAAAATGGTACAATTGCTTTGCAAAACAATTTGGCAATTTCTTATTAAAAAAAAAAGTACGCTTAGCATACGATCCAACAAGTCTGCCCAAGAAAAAGCAAAAACATATGTCCACACAAAGACCTGTGTAAAAATATTCCTAACAGCTTTATGTATAATAGAAAAAAAGAAAAAAACAGACCAAATGCCCACCAACCGAAAAACGAATGTTAGTATGTTCATATAATAAAATACTGATCTGTAACTCAGAAAACAACAACAATAACAACAGAGCCAGGCGAACAACACACACATATAGTTCTAATACTTGGGAGGCTAAAACAGGAGGATCACAAGTTCGAGGCCAGCCTCAACCACTTAGTGAGACTCTGTTTTACAATAAAAAATAAAAAAGGGCTGCTCGTTTTGCTCAGAGGTAAAATGCACTTGAGCTCCATCCCGAGTACCAAAAGAATAAATAAATAAGAAAAAGTCACATGAAGCTAAGAGACAATCCTACAAGAATCCTTTAAACCTATGAAAATAAGTTTTCTCAGAATTCTCCAAGACAAATACAAGCGATTACACATTGGGTTGAATGCTGAGGAGAAAAAAAGTAAGTCTCCTCTTTTGCAATGTTGTGGCTAGAACGATTAACAGCCGGGGGAAAGGCTGCAGAGGTCATCAATCAACAGTATCAGAAGCCTGAGCGAGGAAAGAGTAGGCAGCCATGCGGTTGCTCACGGCTCAGAATCTCTTTGGATCCAGAGCTTGTCAACACCTAAAGCCCCTTTTAGCTTCTGTGTAAGCTGTGTGCATGATACCTCTGGATGGTCTTCCTAGAGCCAAGATGTGTAACAATTCATAGTACTACAAAGTGTTCGAGTGTGACAGGAAGTTCTAAAATAATAAAGAAAAATATTTTTAAATATTCATCAGGCAGGGGTCGCGCGCGGCGCACAAAAGCCAGGGCCCGGGTCGCGGGACCCTGGGCCCTGGGCCGAACTGCGCGTAGAACGCCAGAACCCTGGAGAAACCAGGCCCAGTAAGACGCTGGGTTCTGGGCGGGGGTCGCGGGCTGGGCACACCAGATGGGGCCCGGGTCGCGGGACTCTGGGCCCCAGGCCAACTGCGAGTAGCACGCCAGACCCCTGGAGAAACAAGGCCCAGTAAGACGCTGGGTTCTGGGCGGGGGTCGAGCACAGGGCACGCCAGCTGGGGCCCGGGTCGCGGGACTCTGGGCCCCGGGCCGAACTGCGAGTAGCACGCCAGACCCCTGGAGAAACCGGGCCCAGAACAGAAAAAGATAAAGAAAAATATCGGAGAGGTGGTAAGAAAGCCGTTATGGAAGCCAGGACACTGGAGATGCAGACGAAACTTATCTAAATGCACTGGAACTTATGGAAAAATTCGCCGTGAAAGAGGACTGCTATTTCTCTATATTGTTAAGAATCTCAGACATCACATATAAGGAGAGAGTTTAGCGGAGACCAAGGAGAAATGCGGTGTTGAAAGAGTTCTCCGCGATGGTGGTGGAGACTTGTATTCAGGAGAAGCAGAAACCGGATCTTACCAACTTTATTTTTTTTGGAGATATTACACCAAATGTCGAATGCTACCATCACGCATGCTTAGGAACACTGGACAACATTCAGAGTGGAAAAAGAGCCTGGGAAGGATTTGAAATGGTGGAGGCAGTGGCAATGCCAATGGCCAGTACTCAGGGGAGGCAGAGATCTGATACATTACACCTGGAACCTTTGAAATAATAACCACAGAGACAGTGATCGGAACCTGCGGAGGGGTTAGGCGGGCACCGGGGCCAGTGGCCGACATCTGAGCTTGCTGTGAGGCAAGGCCACTACTGAGGCCTCCGTGGCCGGGATTGGAGCCTGCCGAGGGCTTAGGCCGGTGCTGGGGCCAGTGAGGCCGGCATCGGAGCCTGCCTTGAGTCATGACCAGTGCTGGGGCCTCCGAGGCCGGGATCGGAGCCTGCCGAGGGCTTAGGCCGGTGCTGGGGCCAGCGAGGCCGGCATCGGAGCCTGCCATGAGGCATTACCAGTGTTGGGGCCTCCGAGGCTGGGATCGGAGCCTGCCGAGGGGTTAGGCTGGTGCTGGGGCCAGTGAGGCCGGCATTGGAGCCTGCCTTGAGGTAAGGCCGGTACTGGGGCCTCCGAATCCGTGATCGGAGCCTGCCGAGGGGTTAGGCCGGTGCTGGGGCCAGCGAGGCCGGCATCGGAGCCTGCCGTGAGGCAAGGCCGGTACTGGGGCCTCCGAGGCCAGGATAAGAGCCTGCCGAGGGGTTAGGCCGGTGCTGGGGCCAGCGAGGCCGGCATCGGAGCCTGCCTTGAGGCATGACCAGTGCTGGGGCCTCCGAGGCCGGGATCGGAACCTGCCGAGGGGTTAGGCTGGTGCTGGGGCCAACGAGGCCGGCATTGGAGCCTGCAATGAGGCTAGGCCAGTGCTGGGGCCTCCGAGGCCAGGATTGGAATCCTGCCAAGGGGTTAGACCGGTGCAGGGGCCAATGGCCAGCATCGGAGCCTGGCGTGAGGCAAGTTCACTCCTGCGGCCTCCAAGGTCGGGACCAAAGCCAGCTTAGGGGTTAGACCGGTTCAGGGGCCAGCGAGACCAGAACTGGGGCCTCCCATGAGGCAAGGCCGCTGCTTGAGCCAGCGAGGTCTGGATCAGTCTACTGAGTAGCCAGGCCACTACTGGGACCATCAAGAGTGGGATTGGTACTTGCAGCGCAGCATGCACAGAGAAATATCGCAGAAAATATAAATCAGACGCTTCTCTTAATCAGCAATAACTAGGAGGAAAAGGGCAACAGGAAGAGGTTGAGCTATAGAAAGGGCCCTATAGTGAAGCAACTAATGTGACCAATCAGAGGGTATGTAATACTGGAGGACGGAGCCTCTTTAAAATGCAGGAGGTACATAAACAAATGTATCAAAGTAAATCACCAAAGAAGTGTGGGATGGAGGGAGGGGGAGGGAATGGGATGGGGGCTGGAGGAGGGCTAATTGGATGATGTGTGCTTGTATATCCTCTCAAGTCTTGTACTCCAATGTGATTGATATATGACTACAATGCACCAATTTAAAAAATAAATTAATTAAAAAATAAATAAATAAATAAATATTCATCAGAAGTTAGGCATGGTGACACATGCCTGGAATCCCAGTACTTGGGAAGCTGAGACAGGAGGATCGCAGGTTCAAGGCCAGCCTCAGTAACTTAGATTCTCAGCAACTTAGCAAGACTCTGCTTCCAAATATATATATATATATTTGGAACACATACATATATAGGGCTGGGGGAAGTGTAGACAGGAGATAGGAGGCTCCTGGGTTCCATCCCCAGTTTATAAACATACATACACACACACACACACACACACACACACACTATATATATATATATATATATATATATATATATATATATATATACGCACACATATATACATACATATGTGATCAGAATTCTCTATCTGCACAGAGCAGCACTTGAATTAATGAATACCATTAAAAAATACAATATTTGAGCTGAGCTTGATGACATACTCTTGAAATACCAGAACTTGGAAGCCTGAGATGGCTCAAGATTTGCAAACAGCCTCAGCTATTTAGTAAGGCCCTCCACAACTTGATGAAACCTTGTTTCAAAATAAAGAATAAAACATAGGGCTGGGGGTGTAGCTCAGAGGTAGAATGCCCCTGGGTTTCATCCCCAGTACCACAAAAAAAAAAAAGCGCAAAATTTCGGTTGACTGAACTCTTGAGTGATATGGTGGTTAATATACAATATATAGTAAACAATAAAATGAACGTTTCTGATGGAATCTATAAAATAAGCATTGTCTCATCTTTTTTTGTGTGTGGGTTTGGGGATGGAACCCAGAGGTATCTGACCTCTGAGATACACTCCCTGTCCTATTTTTTTTTAATTCTTTATTTTGAAACCAGGTCTCAATAAGTTGCAGAGGGCCTCACTAAGTAGCTGAGGCTGTCCGTGAACCACAATCCTCCATTCTCAGCCTCCTGAATGCTGGGATTACAAGCGTGCACCACCATGCCCAGCTTCATCTTTCTTATTTAAAATATATGAGGCTAGTTTATTTCACTCTTGAAACCTAAGAAACAATAGGATGTTATAAGCAACTGCTTTCCCATCTGCATTCTGCTAATATGTAAGCAGCCTTTTTTAAATTATTTTTTGAAGTACTGGGGATTGAACCCAGGAGCATTCTACCTCCTAGCCACATCCCTAGACCGATTTTTTATTCTTTATTTTGAAACAGGGTTTCACTAAGTTGTGGAATGCCTCACTAAGTAGCTGAGGCTGCCCTCAAACCCGGATCCTCCTGTTTCAGCCTCCCAAGTACTAGGATTACAAGTGTGAGCCACCACATCCGGCAAATTTTATACTTTAAAAAGGTGAATTTTAGTTGGGCGTGGTGGTGCAGGCTTGTAAGCATTTGAGAGGCTGAGACAGGAGGATCACACAGGTTCGAAGCCAGCCTCAGCTGCTTAGTGAGGCTCTCAGCAACTTAATGAGACTCTGTTTCCAAATAAAGTATAAAATAGGTCGGGGAACATAGCCTGGAGGTAGAAAAGCCCCTGGGTTCCACCCCCAGTACCACCAAAAAAAAAAAAAAAAGTGAATTTTATGGTATGTAAATTATATATCAGTTAGGCTGTGGTTTAAAAAAAAATAGAGAAAGTAACTCAAGTATTCCTAGTGAACCAGCTGTCCATTGGAGGAAAACCAAGCTTTGCTCAACCCAGGCTGACAGAACCATGGGCTGTTGGATTGTTTCTGGGGAAACAATAAGAAATGATGAGTGACTGAGGCCACGGGCAGGGTGGCGAATGGCAGTGTCCCAGCATCTGCGGGCCCTTGGATGCTCCCCGTGAGTAAGCATGAGTCCGCCCAGAGACACAGCCTCACCCAGGCGGTGTGGCAGCCAGTGAGCAGGCTGCTGTGTACCCTCTGCAGAGGGTGTGTCCAATGTCACGAACTGCAAAGGAGCAGATGAAGGATCAAATATCCCAAATATCCCCTGCTTTTTTTTTTTTTTTTTTTTTTTTTTTGCAGTACTGGGGATGGAACCCAGGGGCCTTCTACCTCCAAGCTATACCCCCAGCCCTATTTTCTTTTAGTTATTCTTTCTTTTGAAACAGGATCTCACTGAGTTGCAAAGGGCCTCACTAAGTAGCTGAGGCTGGCCTTGAACCACGATCCTCCTGTTTCAGCCTCCCGAATGCTGGGATGACAAGCGTGCGCCACCACCCCTGGCTACCTTTTCATTTTTTGTGCATGAATTAATGTTCGCTGATGAAAAACAACAATTAAACTTAGAAAAAGAGGAGGCCATTTTCTAGGGGTCTCTGCCTGGGAAGGAGAGACTGGCTTAGTGGAAGGAGCTTCCAGCCCCACCAAGGGGAAGTCACTGGTATGGCCAGGGGAGACTGGAATTCCCTGTCTTTCCCCAGAACCAGCATTCCTCATAAATCAATACCACCCTTTTATCCACTGACAAGGCACCGGCTGCACTTAGTTTTTACCCATCGACAAGGTGCTGATTCTCCCCATGCGTGCAATTGCAGGTCAACTTAGACTTCTGGTTGCCTAGCTGGGATCCCCCTGCCCTGGTCCATGATAGAGTCACCTGGGAGCATTTAATCAATGCAGTTCCAATTTATTGATCTCTTGTCATGTGTACTCAACCTGAGTTTAATGTCAAACAATGTTGTTGATTTTTTTGCTTGGTTTGGGTTCGTTTTGTTTTGTTGGGGGGTGGGGAATTGTTGATTCCAAGGGCATTCTACCTTTGAGCTATAACACCAGCCCTTTATATATTTATATATATATTTTTATATATGTATGTATTTATGTATGTGTGTGTATATATATATTCTTTTTAATTTTTTATATTTATATAAATTTATATAATTTTTATATTTATACACATATATATGTATGTGTGTGTGTGTGTGTGTGTGTGTGTGTGTATATATATATATATATATATTCTTTTTTATTTTGAGACAGGGTCTCTTTCAGCTGTCAAGGCTGCCCTCAAACCTGAGATCCTCCTGTCTCAGCCCCCACAAGTTCTGGAATTACAAATGTGCACCACCCTAGCTGGCTGATGCTAAACAATGTTTTAAAAAGCATATGTTAAGCCGAGCGTGGTGGTGCACGCTTGTAATCCCCGTGCTTGGGAGGCGGAAGCAGAAGAATCGCGCGGGTTCAAAGCCAGCCTCACTGGCTTAAGAGACCCTTTTTCCAAATAAAATATAAAATAGGTCTGGGAGTGTAGCCCGGAGGTAGAAGGGTTCCATCCCCAGTACCACAAAAAAAAAAAAGCATATGTTAATAGGAAGAAAATTTATGAAGGCATTTTGATAACCAGTTCTTTTGAATTTAAACGCTTGTGTTGTTGTTTCTTTGTTTTGCTTCTGGGGACTGAATCCAAGGGCACTCTACCTCTGAGCTGCACCCCCATCCCTATGTTTTTATTTTGAAATAAGGTCTCACTAAGTAGTAGAGGGCCTTGCTAAGTTGCCGCGAACCTGCAATCCTCCTTTTCAGACTCCCAAGTACAAAGATTACAAGTGTATACCACCACTTCCAGCTTGTTTTTTTTAATTTTTATTGGTGCATTATAGTTTCACATCATAATGTATTTCATAGCAATAGCGACATACACACATACACACAGCACTTGCGGGCTTTGCCCTGGCCCCCTCTCCATATCCCCCCTTCCTCAGACAGGATATCGAGATTGGCCTTGGTATTCTCACACAAATTGAACCAGGCAGTTTTGCTTGTCTAGAGCATCTCTTAGGGGAAGGAGAGAGTATGACCCATAGGAAAGACTTTTGGCTCTAGAGTCCAAAGGTGGTTCCGACTCACAAGATACTAGTCCTCCGATTCATTATACAACTTCTCTGAGGCTGTTTCCATCATCTAAAAAATGGGTCTAATTATTATAAACTCAAAGAATTGTTGTTGTAAGGTTTCAATAAGCATCTTCAATTGTGAGCAAACACTACTCTCTCCATGCATGTAATCACATGTCAACATTGCCTTTGACTTCTGATTGCCTAGCTGGGATCCTCCCTGCCCCGGTTGCATGGTAGAGTCACCTGGGAGCATTTAATAAATGCATTTCCCAAGCTCTACCCTCAAAAATACTGGTCTAATTGATCCGGGGTGGAGCCCAGGCATCGGTATTTTTAAAAAAAGCTCCCAGGCAACTCTAAAGAGCAGCCAGGGTGAAGAATAGCTGGATCGGAGAGTTCTCAAACTGAGATCCAAGAATCAGTTTCAACAGAATCACCCAGACTGATTGTAAAATAACGATTTCAGGGCAGCACCCCGCCTTATGCCTTCTGATTCATAATTTCTGGGAGGAACCCTAAAATCTCCATTTTTAATAACTCTTCCAGGTGATTAGGATATACACTAAAAGTCCAAACCAGGAGAAAAGGAGAAGAGATGAGGGTAAACCAACACTTCCTAAATTTGGTTGAAAAGAGTCTTCTCTGAACCTCACCCCCAGAAAGATGATTTCTCTTTCTCTTTCTTTCTCTCTCTCTCTCTCTCTCTCTCTCTCTCTCTCTCTCTCTCTCTCTCTCTCTCTCTCTCTCTCTCTACATTTTGCATTTTTTCCTATGTCCTGAGACGGGGGTGGGGGAGGCAGTTGTCTAGACTTCCACCACTTCTACCTTTCAAGTCTGAAAGACTAACTCTATGATACATGATGCAAAATTAGGATAATTAGGATGAAAAATTCCCCAACCAACTCACCTATCTCATTGCAACCTGAAAGAATAGGAGAGAGCTGGGCGTGGTGGCGCACACCTGCAATCCCAGTCCTTGGGATACTGAGATGGGGGGGGGGGTGTATCATGAGTTTGAGGTCAACCTCAGCACCTTAGTTAGCGAGGCCCTCAGAAACTTAGCAAGACCTTGTTTCAAAATTTAAAAAATAGGTTAGGAGTGTAGCTCAGAGGAGAAAAAAAAGTCTCTGTGTTCAATCCATAATACAAAGGAGAAGAAAAGGAAGGAAGGAAGGGGAAAGGAGGAAGAGAGGGAGGGGGAAGGGGGAGGGGAAAGGAAAGAAAAGAAAGGAAAAGAAACAAAAAAATAAAACTATCGGTATACACAACAGCCTGACTAAATCACCAGGGAATTATGCTGAGTGACAAAAAGCTACTCTTGAAATGTATGATTTTATTAGACGATTTTGTCAACATGACAAAATTGTAGAGATAAAAATGAAATGGTTGTGTGCCCGGGATTAGCAATGGAGGGGAGTGGCGGTGGTCTAGTGTGATCGTAAGGGAGACCTGGTGGGATGGAAGGTCAGTACTATATGTCCATTGCAACGGTGGCTACATGAATCTATACATATAAAAATGGCGTAGAACTGAACACCCATATACACGGCGCCAACATAAATTTCATAGTTTGATACTGCACTGCGGTTTCTGAAGATGTAACAATGGGGTAAACCGAGTTAATGGTACCTCTGTGGGCTATCCTTGCAGCGTTCTGTGAATCTATTATTTTTCAAAACTTAGTAGTCAAAAAGAAACCCAGTGAAGCATCTCTGAGAAGTGGAGGGTCCAGTTTGCTCCAAGTGCACCCGGGATGCACAAGCTCAGCACACACAGATGGTAAGGTAAAGAAGGGATTCCTCCCACCCCACATCTTGCTGCTCAAGGTAATCATCTCAATATAGCGTTAAAAGGACCAAATACAATCTACCTTCCTTCTAGCCCTTCCTCCATTTCTCCTCCTCCTCCTTCTTTTTATATATAATATTTAAAAATAAATTATATTCTTATTTATTTTTTGATGGTACTGAGGATGGAACCCTTCTACCTCCGGGCTACACTCCCAGACCTATTTTATATTTTTTATTTGGAAACAGGGTCTCTTAAGCCAGCGAGGCTGGCTTCAAAACTGTGCCATCCTCCTGTCTCCGCCTCCCAAGCGCGGGGATTACAAGCGTGCGCCGCCACGCCTGGCAAGATATTCATTTTGGAATATTCTAAATGCAGAATCTTTCTTTGCCAAAACTCAGTTTTGGGGGGATTTTTTCCCAAGACAAACCCAGCGAGGGTTTGTGCCTTTCTTTCTCTAGGTGATCCTTCCTGTGTCTCGCTTGGCCAAACCCTCCCCTTCTGCTACTCCCAGAAAATGTGTAAGGCGCTCCTTCATTTCCTCACAAGGCAAGATATTTGGCTTTAGGATACAAATGTGATTGGGCAGGTTCTCTGCCCAGGGACCAGGCACAGTTCCAAATGGGTTTGTTCCAGGAGACATTTGCCCATACAGGCTCCTACAAGAGCATTGCCGGCTTCCAGCTCCTGAGAATGAATGCCTTTCTGTTACAGCAGGCCCCACACCCTGTCTTCACTGACTCTTAGCCCAAAAGGATGAACTCACGCTTTGGAGAAGGAATTTTTTTTAGCAGTTAAAAAAAAAGAAAAGAAAAGAAAAGGCTCCTGTTGAGGTCCTGGGGCATCCAGGGATGAGGTCACTGAATGGTCCCTTTGAGGGATGAATAGTGAATTTCAAATCCCTCATCAGGGCACGCGCCCCGGGGATACGCTTAGGGACACACTTTTATGTGGCAATACGCAATGAAGCCCATACTCATGGATTTCCAAACACATTTACATCTCACACAACTAAAAGCAGAACAGCAGGCAAAGGGGAGTCTTTTTAACTTCCTGTCAGTAATGGCTCCCAGGTACCTAATACCAATAAATGACCTAATCACTCTGGCCATCTGATTCCTGTTTTTTCTTTCTTTCTTTCTTTCCTTCTTTCTTTCTTTCTTTCTTTCTTTCTTTCTTTTCTTTTTTCTTTTCTTTTTCTTTCTCTCTTTTTTTTTTTTTTTTTTTTTTTTTTGTGTGTGTGTGTGTGTGTGTGTGTGTGTGTTACTGAAGATGAAACCCAGGGGCATTCTACTTCCAAGCTACACCACGAGCCCTATTTTATATTCTTCTTTGAATTTTGAAAATGAGTCTCAGCCAGGTATGGTGGCCCACACTTGTAATCCCAGCATTTGAGAGACTGAGACCAGAGGATTGTGGTTCGCGGCCAGCCTCAGCTACTTAGCGAGACCCTTTGCAACTCAGTGAGACCCTGTTTCAAAATAAAGAATTAAAAAAATAGGTCTAGGGGTATAGCTCGGAAGTAGAATGCCCCTGGGTTCCGTCCCCGGTACCACAAAAGAAAAAAGAAAAAAAGAAAATAAGAAAATGAGCTTCACTAAGTTGCAGAGGGTCTCACTTAAGTTGCTGAGGCTGGTCTTGAATCTGCAAGCCTCCTGTCTCAGCCTCCCAGGTACTGGGTTACAAGACGTGTGACCACACCCAGCTATGGCTATTCTATTCTGATGGCACATTTGGAAGAAACACTCCACTTGACCCTTACACATACTGTGTGTGTGTGTGTGTGTGTGTGTGTGTGTGTGTTCATTTATAATATTTTCAGAAGCTACCAAATTCTATTGATTTATTACATTGTCAAATGTTGGCATTTATACAAGGTTTTAAAAAAAGCTTTACTACTTAAGTAATAATATAAGTAAATTGTTTCTCTTCTTTTCTTTTCTTTTGTGGTACTGAAGACTGAGCCCAGGGGCATTCTACCTTTGAGCTATACCCCCAACCCTTTTAATTTTTTTCCTCTCTCTTTTGAAAGAAGGCCTCACTGGGTTGCTGAGTCTCGCTACTTGCTGAAGCTGGCTTTGAACCTGTGATCCTTCTGTCTCAGCCTCCCCAGTACTGGTGTTACAGGCATGCACCACCACGCCCAGCTTCTATGTTTCTAATCACAACATTCTTAATTGGGTTCCACCCCAGTACCACCAAAAAAAATTTTTTTTAATGAATGAAAAATGAATTCTTGGAGCCATGGTACAAATGGTTCATAAGACACCGGTGAGGCCTGAATTCCCTCTCTGTCACCTTGACACCCCCAGGTCAAGCACCTGCCACCACGGTGCTCCAGGTGCTGACCTCTGGCCCTGGCTCACATCTCTGTCCTGATTGGCCATCACCATCTCTGCCCACCATCTGCCACTCAGAGCCATTTTAGAATCCTCCTGTGTTCTCTGGTGAACAGAGTGGGGTTTTATTTTGGGGGGGGTGTTAATAGAGCTGGCTCCCACCTCCAGCCCCCACAACCACCACCACCACTAGCCCAGGCATGGCCAGAATTAGCAACACATGGGTAACACAGAAAATATTTCAGAGGAGAATGACTGAGAAGACTCAGGTCTCTAGGTTTTACCCCCACCCCAGTAAAATAAAAAGTCCCTAATTCAGAATAAAAGAGAAAGGCAGTTTGGAAAGGAGGTCAGAGGCAAGATTTAGCGTGATAGCCACACAATCTGCCTGTCGCTTGAAGGTCGAGTTGGGAGTGGAGGAGAAGTGAAAGCCCCCTTTTAAGTTTCAGAATCCATGAACAGGCAGGGAGGGGCCAAGCCTTGACTGCTGGAGGACCCCCAGGAGGGCAGCACGGTCCTCAGAGGAGCCCTCCCTGGAGTCAGAGGTTGTGGTCTCCCTGGGAGGAAATGGTAACACAAGAGTGTGCCCAGGCACGTGAGGGCACCTGGAGATGCCCGTGGCCGCCCCACCAGGATGCTTATGCAGCTGGGATGGAAAACTCACACCCTAATGTCTATCCTGGGGAGAGAAACCGTACTTGTAATGGCAGTCCTGAATATAGCCGAGTGTGTTCCGAGCATAGCTAAGCTCCCAATCAGCAATGCCCCTCATGAACGCAATTATAAGCAGCCAGGCTATTTTTTCTCCATATAAGAGCTAAAATCGGTTATCCAAAAAAGTTGCATATTTGCAGATGTGATTTTTGAAAATGCGTGTGTTATTTACCATGCATCTTTACACTTTTCTGTACGCTTGTCTTATCACTACACATGACATCACTGGGATCTGACTTCTGCCAACAGACACCGCATTCCTCACAATGTTCTCTGATGGAATGTGAACTGTGTCGAGATTTCACACAAGGAAAACTTTTCCTAAGTGCTCTTCCCCCTCCTCCTCTAAACACTTTCACAGAACCTTCTCATCATAATGTCGATGTGCGTAAAATGGTTTTTCTCATCTTCTGGGCTGCAAGACCCACGTCTTCTTTATTGCTTTTACCCCGGGTCGGGCACGGCGCCTCTCCTGCACAGGCGTTCAGTAGGACCCAGCAGATTGTCTACGTACAGACTTTCAACTCACACACTTTCACAGATCTTTACAAACACCTCTGGAAGCCAGATTTGCCTCACATCTCAACCCCAACAACTTTACGGATGAATCTTCACTACAAATAAAGTAAGGAAGGTAAGCAAATGACCTTTCTTGGAGTACAGCCCGCTCCACTCTGTCTCAGGTGATTGCTAGTTAAATCACCCTTCGGCCAAGAAGCCCCAGTTCCATCTTTTGGCATCTTTCTCAATCTCCAAAGCCCAACTTTGAAGTATCTACATTTTATATCTGTGTGCGTGTGCGTGTGTGTGTGTGTGTTTTACTGAGGACTGAACCTCAGGGATATTCTGCCTCTAAGCCACACTCCCAGTCCTAGTGTTTTGGGGCCCCACTATGTTGCTAAGGCTGGCTGCAAACCGGCAATCCTACCATCTCAGCCTCCCAAATACTGGAATTACAGGCGTGTGCCTGTAACCTGGATCTTATTTCAGGAGAAAATTCAGTTGCACTGGGGACAGTCGATGATAATATACATTTTGAATGAACATGACCTTGATTTACCTTTGCTCTTCCAATTACAGGCAGACCTGGAGACAATGTTTACCAATATGGAGATGGGGAGACAAGAAGAAACTCAACATAGAAGCCACATCTTGAGCGAGTGGTGGGAAATGTTGGTTAAGGTTCCTTAATAAGAATGGAGAGTTGGGGGTGGGGGTCTGACATAAAAGTCCTTTGCTGCATGAATTCCTGGTGGGCAGCTTTAATCACTATTAACATTTCAAGTCCTACTGAAAACAGTGGCCTGTCGACTGTTATATGCCCTATCTAATTTGTGTATTCCTCAAACATTGAGTGTCTGGGAGTGCAGAATGTAAAGGCACAGATTTTTGTCCTCAGAAATCCCCAGTCCAGCTGGGCGTGGTGGCGCACGTTTGTAATCCCCGTGCTTGGGAGGCTGAGACAGGAGGATCGCTCAGGTTCGGAGCCAGCCTCAGCTACTTAGTGAGGCTCTCAGCAACTTAGTGGGACCCTGTTTCCAAATATAAAATAGGTCTGGGAGTATAGCCCGGAGGTAGAAAGCCCCTGGGTTAAATCCCCAGTAACACACACACACACACACACACACACACACACACACACACTATCCCCAGTCCATTTATGAAACTGGATCATGGATGGCCATGATTTAACCTGGGACCGGTCGCTGGACAGCACAGTGCACAAGAGGAAGGGAGGCTGAAACTGCGGGGCCGGTAGAGGCAGGAAATGGAAGAGGTCAGCATTCGTGGTGGGGATGGAGAGAAAGAGCTAAACCCTTCCCTTCCGGAGTGAAGGTCCAACAGACGGTAACCGAAGCCGGGAAGTCCACCAGTAAGAGCGCCTGTTCATTATTGGGAGAATTGGAAGTAGATCCTAAAATGACCAGCGTTCAAAACTGCTGAAAGGCGCAGAGGCAAGGAAGAAGTAGAAAGAGGGAAGTTGCTGCTTTCCATAAAAGCCATGCAGAACTCTCGGGCATCGCTGGTAAAGCCAAAACCGCAACAGGACAGGGAAAATGACTCATGAAACCTTACTTTGGAAGCTGCACGAGGAGCCGCCATCGTGTTAAGCAGTTCCCTGTAGCTGAATATTTAAGTGTGGCTATCTATTCCCAATGGATAGGACCGTGTCCAACAGCTTCATCCCAGGATCTCAGCCTGCATCTCTGATTACCTCCCTTGGTGAGATTGCCCTTCTGGGGCAGAAGGCCCAGAAAAAATCACGTCCTTCTTTGTACCCCAGTATTTCTTCTGATGTGACCCAATCAAAGGCCCGGAGGACAAAGACCTTCATGATCCATGAGAAACCTGTTTAGTTTAATGACATACGTATTTTGCTCCGTTATATGTTACTTACTCGTTTGATTTCATGAGTGCATTTAAATTTTAACGATTCTGCCCAACCTCCGAGCTCCAGCGAAAGGGGAGCCACAGTCTCAGGGTGCCCCAGCTGCTCCCGGGCTCAGGGTGAAGCCGACCTGTGGGGGTGAGCAGATGTCCACAGCCATCCCGGGCGCCACAGTCACCGGCATGAATTGGGAGGAGGGACGCAGCCCAGGCCAGCAGGCAGGGCTCGGTGCCCGAGGGTTGCCATCTGCCCACATCCCAGGGTGCTCAGCTGCCACCGCTCCTAGTCCATACCTGCACTGCTGGTTCAGAAGCTTGAGTGTGTGCCAACTCTGGTTGCAAACGTCAAAGCACCTCCCAGAGCCCTGGTCCCACTTTATCTCCACCTGCAATGATGCGAGGCCATTTGCCTCTGGGTCCTTGGAAACCAGCTTATTAGTGTCTGATGGTCTTTCTCTAGATCGATCTTGGGACAGACGGGGTGCTGTCACCCCGAGATATGGAGAGTTAATTACAAACAGCTAATGTGATATGCCTCGTGTTTTCGGTGTGTGTGTGTGTGTGTGTGTGTGTGTGTGTGTGTGTGTTACCAAAGATTGAACTCAGGGGCATTCTAGCTCCGAGCTCCACCCCCATATTTATTTTTTATTTTTTATTTTTGAAACAGAGTCTCACTGAGTTGCAAAGGGCCTTGCTAAGTAGCTGAGGCTGTCCAGGGACGGTGATCCTCCTGTCTCAGCTCCCAAATGCTGGATTACAAGCGTGTGCCACCACACTCGGTTTTTCTTGCTTCTGTTTAGTCTTGTGTACTGTCCAATATAACAACCACTAACCCCGGGGGCTGTGAGCACTGGAAATGTGGCTAGCCCCCACAGAGTGTGCTGCGCAGAGAAAGCACACGCTGGACTTCGAACCGTGCAACAAAAATACAAATTATCTCATTAATCTTTTCCTTTCTATTTATTTATTTACTTCTTGGTTGTAACCTAGGGATTGAACCCAGATGTGTTCTACCTCTGAGCTATCTCTCCAGCCCTACTTTATTTTTGTTTTGAAACAGGGTCTTACTAAGCCGCTGATGGCCTCGCTAAGTTACTGAGGCTGGCCTCGAACCTGTGGTCCTCCTGTCTCAGCCTCCCGAGTTCTGGAATTATAGGTCTGCTCCAGCACAACTGGCTTCATTAATCCTTTACATTGTGTACATCCTGAAATGGTAATGTTTTGGATATATTAGCTTAAATAAAAATACACTATTGAAATTAATTGTATGTATTAGCTGGGCAGTGGCGCAAAGTCTAGGTCTCAAGAACACTAGACAAATGCCCTATTACTGAATTAAGTCCCCAGTCCCTTCATTGGCTTTATTTTATTTATTTATTGATTGATTGATTGATTGATTGATGGTACTGGGGTTCCTGGAAGCCCTTCTACCTCCGGGCTACACTCCCAGACCTATTTTTTACATTTTTATTTGGAAACAGGGTCTCCTAAGCCAGCGTGCGCAGCTGGCTTAGAACCTGCGTGATCCTCCTGTCTCTGCCTCCCAGGCGCGGGGATTACAAGCGTGCGCCACCACGCCCGGCCAGTTGGTTTTGTTGTTTTGTTTTGTTTTGTTTTGTTTTGTTACCATATATATATATATATATATATATATATATATATATATATATATGTATTTTTTTTTACTGACACTCGAGTAATTTGTGCAAAGTGGGCAGAGATGGCCTCAAGAGAGATTGTAAAGTGGCCAGTTAACAGTTATGATCTTTGACCCGTGTTGGGCAGCTGATTCACAATTTCTCCTTTGTAAAAGCTGTGGCTTCTTCATAAAGAACTTGAAAAGTCTCACACTGAATATTATCCTGCAGTTTCTTCTCACTATAACCTCTTGTTTCAAGTCTTTTATACAATACATCATTATCTGTTCTCAACACAAAACCAATTTGAAACCAGCACTCAGGGAAGAAATTACAACCATGGTAATCAATAATAACTCCGCCTTTTTCCGTTTGGGTTTCTAATTCATCAACTACTCTGTCTTCATCTAGAATGGGACAATCGTATTCTGCATCACAGCCATCATATAACTGACCTTTGACCTAATTCACCCACATTAATATATTTCAGTCCTGATCCTGATGTAAGTTCTTTGCCTGGTATGGTTTTTCCAACCCCTGGTGTACCTGGCCCACGGTGACACCCTCCCATCGCCTGTGGGGCACCTACGCTTCCTATTTTTATTTTTAAAAAATGTTGTCACTAGAAAACTTTCAATTACACATGCGGCTCACGCTTTTTCTATTGAACAGCTCCATTCTAACATTTTTAGTTCAACCCAAAGATTCGAGGAACAAGGCTTCCCTCACAGTCGTTTCCCTAACTCTTGCCGTTCAAAGTTACTTCCCTGGGGCTACCAACTCTAATTTTCTTTTATTTCTTTTTTTAATTTTTTTCCAACTCTGATTTTCAAGGGGCTACACAACAACCTTTGAATCCCTGTGTTATCACAGCATGGTATAAAACTGTAGTTCTTGTCAGTTGCCAGTAGGGGGAACTCTTGCCTCACTTTAGATGGAAAAACCTGAGCCATTAATTGATCACACCGCTGTTTGGAATATAAATTCTTTTTAACCAACCCGAGATTGTTAACAGCTGAACTGATAAACAAGCTGAACTAAGAAACTCATTATAGATTGAGAAAATTTCTCTAAAGTTTACAGATGGACCATATTTAGGGGAACTGTTCCTATGACAAAAATATCATCCAAGGGAATGACAATATTTGAATCCCTCCTTTAACTTTTTCCCTAAAACCTCTTGAATTACAATCTTTAAAATAATTTGAATTTCCCTTTCAGATCTCTAGACACTGATGAGTAAAATTTCAAAATGTCCAGAAGTCATTACTTTACACATAAAGTAATATAATCCTGTCATTTGTATAAAATATTTACAACCAAAGGGTGACTTGGTAGTCAATATTTAATGCCCTGTCATAATGAATGTTCTTAATGGAAGTTATTTTTCTGTAGCTAATTGTCCCCAGGTTCTGCTTCTCCTTGGAACCTTCTGGAGATATTTGGATAATGAATGTGTTTAAGTTGGCATTGCTGTTACTCAGTCTCACTTGCTGGCTGGCGTCCTTATGAGAGGGAAATTTGGGCACAGAGGCTCAGACACACGGGAAGAACCTGTTGCATTGGAAGCAGAGGCAGAGACTGGAGAGACTGGTTTGCAGCCAGAGAACACCAAGGACAAAACTAAGAGGGAGGGAGGGCTCCTTCTCCGGAGCCTTCAGGGGTCACACAGCCCTGAAAACACCTTACTAAGAGCCCTCCAGACCCGAGAACTGTGACATCATCTATTTCTGTTCCTGGAAGCCAACCAGTTTGTATGATGTTCTTAAAGTAGCCCTGAAATATTAAGACACTGGGCTTCCTTAAACAAGGAGGTCAGGTTGGGAAGCTGGGCAGCAAAGAGACCCAGACATGGTCTTCTCCTGGATACATGAACACATTTCACAAGGTGGCTTTACATTTTTTCAATTCTTTCAATCTATCACCGAAATATTTAAAAAAACAACAACAACAACAAAGAACTAGGAGATCTACAAATCTTTATGCTTGGAGTTATTCACTTAGGTGTGAGTTAATTTTCTTTTTGCACTAGGGATCATAATCAGGGGTGTTCTACTTCTAAGCTACACCCCCGGCCCTATTTTATTGCAAGTTGCTGAGGGCCTCACTAGGTTTCTGTGGCTGGCTGTGAACCTGTGATCCTCCTGTCTTGGTCTCCCAAATACTGAGATTACAGGTATATGCCAGCAGCCCCCCTGCTTAGGTGTGAATTAATGTGTGAATGAATTCTTAAGTGAGAATAATGAAACTACTGAGATAAATATGACCCAAACCTCCCTGTATGTATACATCTATGTAAACCAGAGGGAGAGGAGGCATCTCGCGTCCATAAACAACCTGCTCGATCCTTCTAACTGCACGTGCTCCATCTCGAACTCACACCAACCTATGACACTGGTCCCAACTGTGGACAAGATTGGCCTGAACATAGACGTATGGTCTACCTAACACACACATCCAGTACCCAGGCCCCACTGCTCTTCTCTGAGTTGGAATTTAAAAAAAAAAACTGGACAGTGTCTTGTAGATAGGAATTTAAGAATTGATTAAGAAATAATCTTCCATAAAAGTTCTCTGGAAGCTGGATGGTGGTGGCATACACCTGTAACTGCAGTACTTGTGAGGCTGAGACAGGAGGGCAACAGGTCTGAGACCCTTAGTAATGTAGTGAGGCCCCGTTTCAAAATTTGAAAATTATAAAAAGAGGGGGATTGAGGTGTAGCTTGGAGGCACAATGCCTCTGGGTTGAATGCCCAGTACCGAAAAAAAAAAAAGAGAGAGAGAAAGAGAAAAGGGAGAGAGGAAAGGAGGGGAGGGATGGGGGGAGGAAGGAAAGAAGGAAGGAAGAAAGGAAAGAAGGGAAGGAAGGAATGAAGCAAGGAAGGAAGGGAGGAAGAGAGGGAGGGAGGGAGGGAAGGGTTAGTTCTCTGGATAAAAATCCTGCCCCATACCTCAGCCCCTGTCTTTCCCCTCTGCAGATATCGCCATGAAGAGACAGCTCAGTGGTCAGTTCCCCTTAGTAGCCAGCTCAGCCCAGAGCAGTTTCTCCCCATTCTGAAGCACTTGCTGCTGTCACCCTCTTCTCATCTTAACGCACGCCAATGTGCATTGCAAAACTGTGAAATCTGGAAGCCCTACAAAGGCATGCTCATCTGTGAGAGCCAAAAATGAGTCCCAGGCCCAAGAACAATCAGTCCCCATTCAAGAACATTTAGAAGCCCAGCATGGTGGTGCACACTTGTAATCCCAGTGCTTGGGAGGTTTAGACAGTTCGCGGCCAGCCTCAGCTACTTAGACCCTTTGCAACTCCATGAGACTCTGTTTCAAAATAAAGAATAAAATATAGGGCTGGGGTGTCTCTCAGAGCTAGAATGCCTCTGGGTTCTATCCCCAGTACCGCAATATATATATAATAACATTTAGTCTTGGGTTCAAGAACAGAAAATGGCAGGTGCTCCTAAAGGGGACAAATGAATCCGAAGTTGATTTCAGAAGCCAGTTTTATTGTGTATAATGTAAAGAGTTTACAATTTTGCCCTTCTCAGGACCACTAGTGATACAGGTACCATGAAGAGATGCGGCCAGGGGAGCGGAGAAACGTGCATGCCGGTCTGTTTTCCTGGAAGCAAGAGGAAGTGTGGTGTGGCGGCGGGGACATATGTGCCAGGGGAGTGGTTACAAAGAGGAGCCCAGGAAGATGGAAAATACCGCGGGAAAGACGCTTTGTTCAGTCCACAGCACAGCCCTCGCCGGTAACTTCCCGGAACTGGCCTCGTTCTCTGCAGAAATGGGCATTACGAGTCAGAATAAACTGGAAGATCAGAGACATCGCAAAGTGAACACCCAATACCTTGGCAAAGTGATGGACTCCGGCCAGACTCCATTAGTAAATTTTCCTAAAACTTCATACCTGAAAGTCTACGCTACAAAAGCTGGCTTTGTGCTGTGCCTGCCACGTGGATGCCCTGGAAACAATAGATTGGTATAAGGTCTATTTTATTTTTCCCTCGGGATTAATGCTACACCTTGGCACCGAGAAGTTCAGAGATGTAAAAATTAAAAGCCCCACAACTGGCTGAGCTCCCACATGGGCCAGACACCAGATCTCCTCATCTCTTGTCTTTGCAGCAACCTTGCCAAGAAGAGATTATTAATCCATTTGGAAAGATAGGAAAACTCAGTTTCAGAATCATAAAGTATTGTAAAGACCCTGGGAGGGTCTCACTTCAAAATCTCTAAGGCCTTCTTTTATATTTCAGCACCTCCAGAATCAAGAATACCAGCAAAGATATGGCACTAGGCATCCACTGTTTTCTTTTCTTTCTTTCTTTCTTTCTTTCTTTCTTTCTTTCTTTCTTTCTTTCTTTTTTTTTCTTTTTTTTTCTTTTTTTTTTTTTTTGTGTGTGTAGTATCGGGGATGGAACCCAGGGGCATTCTACCTCCAAGCTACACTCTCTGCCCTATTTTTTATTCTATACTTTGAAACAGGGTCTCACTGAGTTGCAAAGGGCCTCACTAAATAGCTGAGGCTGTCTGCGAACCGCGATCCTCCGGTCTCAGCCTCCCGACTGCTGGGATTACAAGAGTGCGCCACCGCGCCCCGCTCCACTGTGTCGTTTCAAGTAGGGTCATTGCGCTGTGTTTTGAGGGACTGATTTAAAGCATCAAGTGATTTCAGAGATGTGTAGCTCATCATCTTCCCAGACAAGCACACCAAGGACAAGAGAAGCTGTCACCTTCCCCAAGTCAAAAATCAAAACCGTGTTTCAGCTGAGTCCAGACCTGGGGTCTTTCTGACTGTTTCACAGTGCTTCTCGTCCAAACTTTTTCTAACTTGCTAAAAAAAAAAAAAGAAAAAAGAAAAAAAGAAAAGAAAAAGTCACCCAGGAGTGCAAAAGTCACCAATACAACTCAGGACTTCAGGACTCCAAGCTCAGAGAGTGCCCTGTCCACCACGCTGCAGTGTAGAGATGGCCCAATAGAATCACAGTGTTGCCGTCAGCACTTGCAAAATATATTTTTGCGTTGTAATTCCCAGGAGTTGGACAATCAATGCACAATGCTGCTCTTTTTCATTTGGGAAATTTAGAAAGACCTTGGAGAGCTGGGTGCCTTTCACATAATAGTCAACTCAATTTAGATTTGTTGATTGACGTATTGGTCTCTTGGATCAATTACATGATACTTTACACTCCAGGGTCTTTGAAGAGATCCAGCTTCTAAATAAGCTATGTCTCCATCTCCCTCTAAGGTATAGATTTACCTTGACCTAAATCTACCCCTTAAGAGCTCCTGTAATAGCCATTTTCTGGAGTTTCTCATTTTTCTCTGGTACAATAGGACTACTTTGTTCGAGGGGTATTCCTTGCCTCGATAGGGGTAGTATACTTTCTCTTTTCAAAGGGAACTTGAACCTTTTGCTTATACAAAGTCCCAACATTAAAAAAAAAAAAGGCCCCCAAGACATGAAAACTGAAAACTAAACACTTCTGCCTCCTCGTGTCTTTATTTGTAACTCTCCCAACCGTGACATCTCATTCCTGTCAGTGGTTTCTGCTGCTGTTGTTTGTGGCACTGGGGATTGAACTTTAGCTCTATTTTATTTTTTATTTTGAAACAGGGAGGGTCTCACTACCCTGCAGAGGGCCTCGCTGCGTTGCCGAGGCCGGCTGCAAATCTGTGATCTTCCTTCCTCAGCCTCCCGAATGCTGGGATTACAGGAGTGTGCCGCCACACCCAGCTTCTAGAGCGTTTTAATAAGTTGTAAATGCGTGATCAGAAGACAGTATGCAAGTAACTCGTGATTAGTCCTAGAACCTGCCTCTTTCTCGTGTCATTTTTATAGGCCTCATTACAAAATCTACTGCAAAGTTGGTTTTGGGGCCACTACTAATTGTCCTTCACACATTTCTGAGAGTTTTAGGCGATATACTCTTTGGCCTAGCACTTTATGGCATTGGTTATAAGCTATAGAATTCTCCAAGAGCACGAGGGAGGAGGGTGGAGGATGGAATTTTCCAGTGAAAAGCACAGCCATTTGCAACTTCAAAATATATGATTGGCCAGGAATCGCCCTTGGGAATCGTTTGTCTGGCATGGGATAGCTTATTTTCCCAGGATGACCTTAGGATATAATTTGGTAATGAGATCATTTGGCAACCTTGAGCTTTTATACAGTGAAATTAAATAATTGAATTGGCTGTGGCTTTTAACTTATCCTTAGTCTTCCAAGGTGGACTTTGGCCAAGATTATGAATAAACATTTGGGCTTTCAAGGCTTCCATTTTGTAATTACAATTTGAATAATAGGAGTAGACAACTCTCCTCGGTAGCGCTGACTGTCCTTATAGGAACAAATAAATTCCTTTATTGTACCTGGTTTCCTCACGAGGCCCAGTTTGGGTCCAACTTTTTCTGTGATCCCTGGAGCCAACATTTCTCAACACTTGTTTATATGCAGTATGCATGGTATTTATCATTCCATTGAATTTCCTACTCGTTTGTGTTTGTATCTGCTTTATTTTCCAATTGTATTTGAGATTTTCTGAGAGAAGGAACCATGTTTGACTTCAAGCATGCGCATGTGTGAGGGTGTGTGTGTGTGTGTGCGTGTGTTACTCTGGATTGAACCCAGGCACATTCTACCCATGAGCCACATCCCCAGCCCTATTTTATTTTTGAAACAGCATCTCACTAAGTTAATGAGAGTCTCCCCTACTTCCTGAGGCTACCCTCAAATTGATGACCCTCCTGTCTCTGCCTCCCAAGTACTGGAATTATAAACATGCACTACCACACCCGGCCTCATTTTTTATTTTGAAACAGGGTCTAAGTTGCAGAGGGCCTTGCTAAATTGCTGAAACTGGCTCTGAACCAGTGATTCTCCTGTCTCAACTTCCCAAGTACTGGTATTACAGGTGTGTGCCACCATACCCAGTTTGACTTCTGGGTTTTTTTAAACATCAAATTAGCCAGGCGTGGTGGCACACTCCTATAATTCCAGAATTTGGGAGGCAGAGACGGGGGGATCACAGTTTGCGGACAGCCTCAGCTACTTACTACTTAGGCCCTTCGCAACTCAGCAAGACCCTGTTTCAAACATAAAAAGGACTAAAAAATAGGGCTGGCAGCCGGGCGTGGTGGCACACGCTTGTAATCCCCGCGCTTGGGAGGCGGAGACAGGAGGATCGCGCTGGTTCGGAGCCAGCCGCGCTGGCTTAAGAGACCCTGTTTCCAAATAAAAAATATAAAATAGGTCTGGGAGTGTAGCCCGTGGGAGTGTATCCCGGAGGTAGAAGGGCTTCCAGGAACCCCAGTACCACCAAAAAAAAAAAAAAAAAAAATAGGGCTGGGGGTGTAGCTTGGAGGTAGAATGCCCCTGGGTTCCATCCCCAGTACCACAAAACAAACAAATAAATAATAAATAAATATAAATAAACATCAAATTCAAGTGCTACCCTGGGCATGCTGGCTGATATATGTCTATAATCCCAGTACTTGGGAGGCTGGGACAAGAGGATCGAAAGTTCAAGGCCAGCCTCAGCAGCTTAACAAGATACTAATTCAAAATAAAAAATAAAAAGAGCTGGGAGTATAGTTCAATAGAATGTCCCTGGGTTCAAAACTTTTTAAATCAAGTGCTGCCTATCTAATAGAATCTCAACGAGCATCAGTTAGTTGATTGAGAAGTAATCTTGGTCCAGACATAGCTAGGCGCTCTTCTTACAGTCTCAGCATTTATGTCTATTTGCACTCATAAATAAGAATCCCACCCACATACTTTGATTCCAATAATCACAACTAGGGTAGGAACAGGAATATTAAATGTCGTGACTAGTTAAAATATTCACTTCAAGGTGCTATGAAACCATAGTTTCCAATAGAATGGTTTTTTTTTTTAGATTTGACAATATTTGGGTTTTCATCTCAACCATTAAAATACATCATACCCAGGATGTGAGGGCGACCTGGCTGCGACATCTGTCACCCCATTGATCGCCAGCATTGACTCGGCTGATCTGTCTGGCTAGGCGGTGCTCCCTTCCTCCCTCACTCCTCCATGTGCGTCCCCCCCAAAGCTGTGTGCTGGGTCGAAGAGGACGACCTTCCCCGGATAGAGGAGGACCGGTCTTCGGGCAAGGGTATACATAGCCGCGCTCCCCTGCTGGAACCTCCAAACAAGCTCTCAAGGTCCATTTGCAGGAGAACGTAGGGTAGTCAAGCTGCCAAGACTCCAGACACGTCCAAATGAGACGCTGCATGTGGCAGTCTGCCTTTGAAAAAAGCAAATAAATAAAAAACAAAATATATCATACCCAAATCTATTTTAAATACTAAATAGAGAAACTTGATATACCACAAAGAATAAAGTGACCAGCCAGTTTTCAGTCTTAAGGTTTCAATCAAGTTGATTTTTCCATGAGATATTCCCAACTCTGTCCCTACCCCTCTCTTCTCGGAAGCATTACCTGCAGTCAGATATTTACCAAAGAGCCATTTATTAAACGTTAGGTCATTAAATCATGAAACGCCTCTAATGAATTCTTACAAAACCGCAACCAACTTGGGTTTTTTTTTTTCCTGGCACAATTATATCTGTTTTAAAATATTTACGCTGGGCATGGTGGCACATGCCTGTAAACCCAGTACTTGGGAGGCTGAGACAGGAGGGTCACGGGTTCAAAGCCAGCCTCAGCAAGGAGCAAGACTCTCATCAGCCTAGAGAAACGTTGTTTCAGAATAAAAATAAACTAGAGCCGTGGATATAGCTCAGAGGTAGAATGCAGCTGGCTTCAATCTCCTGTACCAAACAGTAAAATATTTACAATATGAGAAAATTATATAAGTTGATGATCCTCAAAGGGAAAGAATCGGAAGATGGCAACAAAGATTAAGGTCCTGACCAAGACTGGCTTGAAGTAGATAGAGATGAGCTTCTAAAAAAAGTGAAACCAGGGGCAGCGTGCACGCCTAGAATCCCAGCCACTCAGGAGGCTAAGGTGGGAGGATCACGTATTTAAGGCCAGCTTGGGCAATTTAACAGGATCCCGTCTCAGAATAAAATAAATGGTAGGTGGTGTCACTCAGTGGTAAAGTGCTTGCCCAGCATGCCCTAGGCTCAGCCGTCAGTACTGAGAAAATAAATAAATAAAAAATGAAGTGAGTACACTATTTTCGGGGGGGGGGGGAAGGAAACTTGCTAAGCAGATGTTATATTTTATATTTTGAGCCCTTTCTGGAACAACACGTAATTGCTCCCCTTATGATGCGTTCGTTTTATTTCTGCTTAAACTTGTTTTGCATTAACTTGGTTTAGCAATCAAAAGGAACAACGAATGTCTAATGCAGACTACAGATTCTGGGAAAACTTTCACTTAGACAACAATGTGCAAAATCCCCCTGGCTCAGCAAGATGGTCCTTAGCTCGATGGTGACAGTGCTGCTAATTTTGACATTGTGCCCTTCAGGGCCCAAGATTCAGCCTAAAGTTCCCTGAAACTAGTCCCTGATCAGTAAATGAAGGTTAATTTGGGGACTAAAAATGACTCCAATGCTGGGCGTAGTGGCGCACGCTTGTAAGACCAGCATGTGGGAGGCTGAGACAGGAGAATCTCGGTTTGTGGACAGCCTGGCTACCATTTTTTTTTTTTTTTTTTTTTTTTTGGTGGTACTGGGGATGGAACCCAGGAGCCTTCTACCTCCGGGCTACACTCGCAGACCTATTTTATATTTTATTTGGAAACAGGGTCTCTTAAACCAGCCAAGGCTGGCTTCGAACCTGTGCGATCCTCCTGTCTCAGCCTCCCAAGCCTGGGGATTACACGCCTGCGCCACCACACCTGCCTACCACTTCATTTTTTAAATCTATTTTTTGATATCTCGATGAATGCAATAGTTGTCTTAGTCCCATAAAACATAAACCATGTGTCTACATGTGTACAATACCAACACAAATTTTGTAGTTGCTTAAAAATACAGTATTTGGAATATGAAATCTTATGTATTTCTCTCATGTTAGCAACAGGGTATCACTTTCATCTGTACCCTTTATGGAGATGTGTGCTGAAACGTTACTGGGGCAGACACATCCTGAGGTGACTCCTGGTGAGTCACGCCCTTGTACATCCCATTGAGTTCGGGCAGAGTCCATGGCTTGCTGCAAACCAGCAGAATATGGCAAAAGGAAAAGATTTGTGTATGTAAGGAGCTGACTTAGAGTTCACCAACAGGGAGACTGTCATGATGAGTCTGACCTAATCAGGTAAGTCCTTTAAGAGTCTGAGAGCCCAGTGTGGTGATGGACACCAGTGATCCCACTAGATAGGAGGCTGAGACAGGAGGACCACAGGTGCGTTGCCAGCCTCAGCAACACAGCAAGGCCCTTAGCAACTTGGCGAGACTCTGCTTCAAAATAAAAAATAGAAGAGGATTGACGGTGTAGCTAAGAGATAGAATGCCCCTGGGTTCGATTCCCAGTAACACACACATATACATAGGATTTGATCCTTCCTTCTTGGAGTCAGAGGCTTGAAGCAGGGGTGTGTGTGTGTGTGTGTGTGTGTGTGTGTGTTTCCTGGCTTTAAAGAAGCACGCTATTGTCTATCATGAATTCTATATTTACAAGGCAATACAATCTTCCAATGACCTTAGCAGCTTAGAATCATATCCATCCTCAGTTGAACCTCTAGAGGGGAAGAACACAGCCAACCTGCACCTTGATTTCAGCCTCACAAGACCCTGAGCAGAGATTGCAGCTGAGCTGGGCCTGCACTTCTGACCACAGAAACAGGGACACAAAGTGTGGTTTCAGCCTGTGCTAACTTGTTATGGTCTTTCACATGTAAACCATAACCAGCTGGGAAATATAGAGCCAGGCGTGGTGGCGCACGCTTGTAATCCCAGGACTCAGGAGGCTGAGACAAGAGGGTTGAAGGTTCACAGTCAGCCTCAGCTACTTAGTGAGGCCCTCTGCAACTCAGTGAGACCCTGTTTCAAAATAAAGAATAAAAAATAGGGCTAGGGTTGTAGCTGGGGGGTAGAATGCCCCTGGGTTCCATCCCCAGTACTGCAGAGAGAGAGAGAGAGAGAGAGAGAGAGAGAGAGAGAGAGAGAAGAAAATATACTACTTGTGATAGCAGCAATAACACAATAAAACATCTAAAGATAAACCAAGAAGAAATGTGCAAAAACCATATGAAGAAAAATGTAAACACCATTAAAAAGCATACTAGAAGACCTCAATAAATAAATAAAGATACAGCATGTTTTGTTTGTTTGTGCAGTGGATTGAACCCAAGGGTGTTCTGCCTCTGAGCTATATTTCCAGCCCTATTTTATTTTGAGGCTAGGTCTCACTGAGTTGCAAAGGGCCTCGCTAAGTAGCTGAGGCTGGATGTGAACCTGCGATCCTCCTGTCTCAGCCTCCAAAGTACTGGGATTACAAGCGTGCGCCACCATGGCTAGCATGTTTTTTGGAACCTGAGGGAAATTCAATACTGTAGAGATCTTCCTCTGCCCTAAATTATCTATCAATTCAACCATAAACAAATATTTCAGGTAGGACTTCACCAAATAATGCTAAAGGTCACGTGAAAATGGAAATAGAAGAAAATCTTCACTGTCCTGAAAATTACAGGAAACTAACATTCAGTGAACATTAACTCCATTCTAAGCCAAATTCCCTTAATTTCTCACAGACCCTATAGACGGCTACTATAATCATCCACGTTTTGCAGCTGCAGAAACAGCAGCTGAGAGAGATTATGTAATTGCCTAACGCATGCTAGAGTGAAGATTTGAAGCATCACCCCAGTGTCAGACCAGCTCTTCAAATAGTACTCCGTTCTGCACAGAATAAACTGAGGAGTCCCACGAGACACTGACAACCACTGTACAGCTAGTATAATGGGTTTTGTTGGTTAAGTTTAGGTTGTTGGAAGGAACCATTAAGAGAGCAAGCAAATCTTCATGAGAAAATCATGTGGCATTAAAGTAGCCTTTCAAATGAGTCGGGGAAGGTGCTTATAAATAAGGAACGGTAGATCAACCGGCTTCTCAATTGGAATAAGTAACAGCAAATCACAAAGCTAGACCCTGGTCCTACTTGTTACACCAAGATGAATTCCAGCCTGGCCAAAGATTTAGCGGCAACGGTGAAAGCTTGTTGTTACTAGAGGATACATTTATTAGACCAAGGTTTAAACGATATAGTTGTAGCTGAAACCTTTCTAAACACAGCAAAAAGGAAAAATGATCAATTTACATGCCAAGAAAGAAGGTAATAACTCCAAGAATAAAGTGGAGGAAATATTTGCATCATGCCAAGAAAGAAAGTAATGATTCCAAGAATAAAGTGGGAAAATATTTTGCAGCCCTTAAACAGAAGAACTGAAGGCTCTAACCCCATGAGAAAAGATGATGTGTACCTGTGTGCCGCCACAGAAAATCAGACAAAGAATTTGGGCAGACAGCTGAAGGCAAAACTGAAAATAGAATCTTCCTGGAGATCTCTTCTCAGGAAAAACTTTAAGCATAAAAAAAGCCAAGAGATGGAGTCATTGAACCCATCCCCAGCTACGCTGGCCATCTATTTCTGCCGCGTTCTGTCTCAACTGTTCCTTACCTGCCCAACGGCACATTGCATTACTATGAAGCAAATCATACAACAGAAAGTATATTTAAGATATTAATATTCTATTTTTAAGCCAGGTGGGGGCACATACTTATAATTCCAGTACTTGGGAGGCTGAGACAGGAGGATCGCAGGTCCGCAGTCAGCCTCAACTATTTAATGAGGCTCTCTGCAACTCAGTGAGATCCTATTTCAAAATAAAGAATAAAGCGGGGGGGGGGGCGGTGCATGCTTGTAATCCCCGCGCTTGGGAGGTGGAGACAGGAGGATGGCGCAGGTTCAAAGCCAGCCGGGCTGGCTTAAGAGACCCTGTTTCCAAATTAAAATATAAAGTAGATCTGGGAGTGTAGCCTGGAGGTAGAAGGGCTTCCAGGAACCCCAGTACCACCAAGAAAGAAAGAAAGAAAGAAAGAAAGAAAGAAAGAAAGAAAGAAAGAAGAGAGAGATAGGGCTAGGGGTGTAGCTAGGAGGTAGAATGCCCCTGGGTTCAATCCCCAGTTCTGCAAAAAAGAAAAAATCTATATTTTTCCTATTGTACTAGGCAAGAGCAACTAATTGGAATTAATATTGCTGACATGCTTGAAAGGGGAAGAATATGGGAAGACTAGAGCTCGTACCTGATGCTTTTTGAGACGGGGAAAGGGAGTTTGGAGTAGAGAACAAATCTTCTCCACCTTCCTTCAACAAGTAGAACAGTATGATGCACGAATACTTGAATACGGAATCTAGAATGAGCAGAAAGAGGACCTTGTAGGGAGGGAGGAGTCCAGGAAAAGACTCCGCATGACAGGAATCCAGCCGGTGCTGTGTGCGTGAGAGTGTGTGTGTGTGTGTGTGTGTGTGTTACCTCCAAGCTAAATACCTGGTTTTTATTTTTTTATTTTTATTTTATTTATTTATTTTGTGTGTGTGTGGTACTGGGGTTCCTGGAAACCTTTTACCTCCGGGCTATACTCCCAGACCCATTTTTATATTTTTATTTGGAAACAGGGTCTCTTAAGTCAGCGCCGCTGGCTTGGAACCTGTGCGATCCTCCTGTCTCCACCTCCCAGGCGCGGGGATTATAAGTGTGTGCCACCACGGCCCAGCGATAAAATATCTGGTTTTTAAAACAAAGTCTCTCTAGGTTGCTGAAAGTCTCGCTAAGTTGCTGAGGCTGGCCAGGAACTTGCGATCCTCCTGTCTTAGCCTCCCAAGTACGGGGATTACAGGAATGTGCCACCTGGCCAATGGCTTGAGGCTGCCTCTTTTCATGAGCAGGACTCAGGTGCCAAGGATGCATGTTCCGGAGATGATGCTCTGAGCCTGGGAACGTCCGGAGGGCAGGCAGCTCACCTTTTCTTCCGAGCATCAGATCTCACCGTGGAATCAGCCACAAGGAATGGCCGCCTGATGGCCACGCCCCCTCCCACGGCTGATCCACGTGGACCGGCTGGTCGCCAGCCCACTTCTCAGTTCACAAACTCCCGGTGGCCTCCGGGATGAACACTAGCACTTGCTCCTGGAAGAAGGGCGGGGCCTTTCGGGGCTAAGAGAACACTCAGAAAGGTGTGGCGCCCAGGTGGCCCGCAGGTGGCCAGCCCAGTACCTGATGGAGAGTGAGTCACGAGTTCACAAGACGGGATCTGCACAGGCCCGTCAGCACTTGGCCTTCCTGATAGCTGAGCTCAGGTCACCGAGGAGCCCGCAGCCCGACAGGCGGAGGCCTGACTTCCCGATGCACCTGGGTGGGGCTGGGGCATGCCAAGGCCTTGAGAAGGGGCATTTCTTCTTGAAGATCTGGAAGAGCCGGTGGCTTCAGTCCTGGGTGGGCTGCATGTGAGACTCCGCAGATGCCGCTGCGAGCCCCCCTGACGTTCCTCATTTCCAGTGCATGGCTCCCAAGCAGGGGAGCTTCGCAGTTGTACGGCAAATGTTGACTCTGTAAGCATATCGCTGTGGGTACGTGCTGGGGGGATGCGGAAAGAGTTACTAAATGAAGGAGATGAAGCCTCAGCTCTTGAGGAGTCTAAGTCTAGACAGATAGAGCCCTGTGCCAACGAGGCTAACGTTATCCTCCTCCTCCTCCTCCTCCTCCTCCTCCTCCTCCTCCTCCTCCTTGTTGTTGTTGTTGTTGTTGTTGTTGCTGTAGTAACTGCGATGTGCCAGGCACTGTGTTAAGCACTCAACACACAATCCAAGGTCCAAATTGTGATGAAAGTTCGGAGGTTTGGGAGGTGTCGCGGGAGCTGGCACCTGAAGAATGGGTTTGACTTCATTTAACTGAATTGGTGAAAACAACTGAAAGATAAAGTATTCATTGAAGCCCATGAGGCAAGAAAATAGGGGCTGCTGGGGAATGGAATTCACCAAGTTGTGTATGCGGATGTATGAATATATGTAATGATGAATCCTATCATTACGTACAATCACGATGTGCCAATAAAGCAAGCCTGGGAGGAAAAAGAGAAATAAAAATGATTAAGTGTAGCCGGGCGTGGTGGCAAACACTTGTAATCCCAGCATTTGGGAGGCTGAGACAGGAGGACTGCAGGTTTGCAGCCGGCCTTAGCTACTTAGTGAGGCCCTCTGTAACTCAGTGAGACCCTGCTTCAAAAATAAAAAAGATTAAAAAATAGGGCTGGAAGCTGGGTGTGGTGGCGCATGCTTGTGATTCAACATTTGAGAGGCTGAGGCAGGAGGATGATGGTTCATAGCCAACCTCAGCTTCTTAGTGAGGCCTTCCACAGCTTACTGAGACCCTGCTTCAAATTAAAGAAAAACAATCAGGCTGGGGGGTATAGCTCAGAAATAAAATGCCCCTAGGTTCAACCCCCAGTACTACCAAAAAAAATAGGGCTGGGAGTATAGCTCGGAGGTAGAATGTCCCTAAGTTCAAACCCCAGTAACACACACACACACACACACACACACACACACACACAGATTAAAGTGTTAATAAAAAAGAAAATTAAAATAGGTTGTGTGCCTCAGGAATGAGAATGATCCCTCCTGGCTGTGCACGCTCTTCTGAAAACGCAGCACTGCTACACAAGCCTGCGGCTTCATGTTCCTGTTCTTCTCTTCATCTTACATAGAGCTATCAGAGCCATGATCACAGCACCAGCAGCCCACCGGATCACAAGTTTCTACCAAGAGAGAAGACACAAAGCACCAGAGGCAGGGAGGGAGAGAGTGGGAAGAGTCAACAAACCTCACTGCCTGCAGAATAAATCCCGAACGCCTTCCACGCAAAGCCTGAGCACCTGCCTGCACTGGTTGCTGTATTTCCAACGTCACCTCCTGCCATTCTGTTCCCAAAGAGCCTCTTCTTACCTTCTCGTCTCCCTCAAACAGCATGTAATTTATTCATCTGCCTTTATTTCTGCTTTTCTTGATGCCTGAAACAGCCCGGTCTCTGACAAAATCAGTTTAAGATTCTGTTTCCATTTAAGCGGCATCTTCCCTGAGACATCCCTAACCTCCCACTCAGCTCTAAAGCAGCTTTTCAGTGGCCCTGCAGTGCATCTGCCTCAATCCTAGTGCTGGTCCCACCTGAGATTGAAGACAGATGACCTGGGTTCAAACTCCAGCCCTGCTATGCAGGGGCTACAGAGATAGGGGAACTCCTGGTCCCCCTGAAGCTTTACTTCCTCATCCATCAAAACAGGACGGTTGCCGGGCGACGTGGCGCACGCTTGTGATCCCAGCATTTGGGAGGCTGAGACAGGAGGATCGTGGTTCAAGGACAGCCTCAGTCAGCTACTACTTAGTTACTTAGGCCCTTTTCAACTCCATGAGACCCTGTTTCAAAATAAAAAATAGGGCTGGGGGTCTTGCTTCGAGGTAGAATGCCCCCGGGTTCCACCCCCCAGTGCTACAAAAGCAAACAAACAGGACAGTGCCTTTCTACCTCACAGAATTCAGTAAGATGATACACAGGAAAGTACCTTGTAAACTATAAATGTGTTGTTATAGTTTGTATCTGGACTGTCGCCCCCAAAGCTCATGCGTGGAAAGTCTGACCTCCAGCGAGGCAAGGTTCAGAGGTGGGACACGACTGGGGAAGGTGGAGTGTAACTTCTTGGGGTATGGCCTTGAGCGCCGTGTCTGTCTCTGGGCCCTTCCAGTTCTCTCCCTCTACCTCCCATTGCCCTGCGCTGAGTAGCTTCCCCACCACGCCCTGCCACCGTGATGGGCTGGGGAAGCACGAGGAATGAGCCTCTGACTCTGGAAGCCAAATCAGTGTCTCCTTCTTTACGTTGTCCTCATCAGATATTTTGCTCACAGTGACAAAAAGCTAACACTGAAATTGGTACAAGGAGTGGGGTCGTCGCTGTGGTTAAACCTATGTGGTTCAGAAGCCTTTGGAGCTGGTTTGCGGGAGGAGTTTGGGAATGCTTGGAGTCAACCCACCAGGGACTGAACCTCTGAAACAGCAAGCCAAATCTATATTTTCTCCTCTGAGTTGTTCCTCTCAGGTATTTTGGTTACAGAGCTGAAAAGATCACTAACACATATAACATTTTTACACTTTAAACGTATAAAAGGTAAAGCTTCTATTCCACTAGGATGTAAGGCCATGGACAAAGAACAGAAATTTTAAAAAAATAAGTTTTATTATTATATATATTTTGGGGGTACTCGGGATGGAACCCAAGGGCATTGTACCTCAGAGTTATACCTTAAGCCCTATTTTTTTAGTCATTGTATTTTTATTTTTTGTGTGAGTGTGTGATACTGGGGTTTCTGGAAACCCTTCTACCTCCGGGCTACAGTCCCAGACCTATTTTATATTTTTATTTGGAAACAGGGTCTCTTAAGCTAGCGAGGCTGGCTTCAAACCAGCATGTCCTCCTGTCTCCGCCTCCCAAGCATAGAGATTACAAGCGTGTACCACCACGCCCAGCTAGTCTTTTTATTTTATTTATTTATTATTTTATTTTATTTTTTGGTGGTACTGGGGTTCCTGGAAGCTTTTCTACCTCCAGGATACACTCCCACGGGCTACACTCCCAGACCTATTTTTTACTTTTTTTATGTAGAAACAGGGTCTCTTAAGCCAGCGAGGCTGGCTCCGAACCAGCGCGATCCTCCTGTCTCCTAGTCTTTTTATTTTTGAAACAGGGTCTCACTGAGTTGCGAAGGGCCTCGCTAAGTAGCTGAAGCTGTCTGAGAACCACCATCCTCTGGTCTCCGCCTCCCAAATGCTGAGATTATAAGCGTGCAGCACTATGTCTGACTACTTGACATGTTTTAAAAGCATAGTTTAGGTGGTTTGTAGAAGGATACAAACCCTCAACATCAACATGCAAATGTTCCTGGTGTTTCCTCATAGCTAGACTGAAGTTGCAGATTTGAGGAAGAAACCGCTAGAGACAGTCTGGTCTTTTCCTAGCACATGGGGATGGGTCCCTCCTATCAAGAGAGCTTATTACTGGTGACAAGACACAGGAATTTTTGACTGGTTCATATTCAGCATCTAGAATAGATTGGCTCACGGTGGTATACAATAAATCTCAATAAATTCTTCCTTTAAAAAAAACTATTTGCTAAATTTTAAACTGCTAAATGGCAGGGCTATATTATGTACATCTTCATTATATCCTGGTGCCTTCCCTCCTATTTAGTTTCAGTAAATGTTTAGGAATCAAGGGGTTGGAAAAAAGTTCCGTGGTAGACCACATGCTTAGCATGCTTGAGGCCCTGGGTTCAACCCCCAGTGCATGTACACGCACACACACACACACACACACACACACACACACACACACACTCATACATACACAGATATTTAGGGACTAAACTTAAATACCAGTAAGTTAAAGTTTGGTTGCATTTTCAGGAAAAAATGAGGTTTATTTGATAGTCCTTACTTAGGGCTCATTAAACAACTTAATAAATGTCTATTATGTGCTGGTATTCAAATGAGGATGAAGTCCCTACAGTTATTTCATTGGAAGGAGGAAGAAAGAGTGGGAAGGAAGGACCAAGATGAGAGAGAGAGAGAGAGAGAGAGAGAGAGAGAGAGAGAGCTCCAACTTTGAGTTTTGAGCCTGCATGATGCAGATTTGGTGATATCATTCTTTAAAAAAGACATTGGAGAAGGAAGTTTGGGCTGGAAGATAACTAATTTTGTATGTGTTGAATTTGTTACACACACACACACACACCCAGTGAAGAACCCTGGGAGGCGGCAGTATGATGGCTGGAGGCAGCGGGCCTGCAGATCAGATGTGAAGTGTCCCAGTCCACTGACAGCCGAAGCACAGGAAGGAAGATGAGCAGCTCTGGGGGGTGGAGAGGAAGGGTGAGGCGGAAGGAGAGTGAGAGTCACTGAAGGACACAAAGAAACAACATTAGGAGCAGTTCACGGAGGTCTCAAAAACCAGGTAATTGACAACATCAGGGAAAGGAAGGAGGCGGGCCTGGCTCAGTGGCGGGTGCCTGTAATTTCACTACTTGGGAGGCTGAGACAGGAGGATCACAGGTTTGAGGCGAGGCTTGGCAATTTAGTGATACCCTGCTCCAAAAGAAAATATAAAAGGGGCTAGGGATGCAGCTTAAAGGTAGAATGCCGCTAGGCTTGCTCCCCAGTAAACACGCAAACACACACACACACACACACACACACACACACACACACGCGGGGTGCGGGTGGGGGAGGGAGGCAAATACCTTTTTGGAGACTTCAGATGATTGGGGGGAAATGAGGAATGAGTGGGAAGTAAAATGATGGAGGAATTTTACAACTATTTTGTTTTCCTTTGTGAAGGCTAACCATGAAGAGAGAATTATTTGTTTAAAGGCTGAGAAATGGTTTTTATTTCAGATCTGCCACTGATCCCTGACTTAGGCGATTTCACGTTATAACTTCTCAAGCCATCAAACTTTCCCTGTAAATATAAATGGTATAAATAATATTTACTCATGCGGCAAGACAGGTTCAGGGAACTGCTTTTCCACCAGACCATAAACTCGAAGGCAGCGGTCATAATATTCCTAAAGCCTCCTAGAGCAAACACATTTGTTGAAGAAAGTGTAACTCATGGTCAATAACAAGCGCTGACCCGACAGCGCGCCTAGCGCTCGCACGTCACTGCCCGGTCAGTCCCCAGAGGAATGTACCACCATTGCCCCATTTCACGGAGGACACCCAAGGAATGAGACACAGAAACGGGTCCAAGGTCTCCAACGAGTGGATCTTGGAGATGGCTTTTTTTTTTTTCCACGCAAAAGCCATACAGTGACATGGCACACAGACGAGAAGCCAAAGGAGCCAGAACCCATAACGCAACATAAAGTCGAAGATGTGGGGGTGTGTGTGTGTGGGGGGGGGGAGACAAAGGTACAGTCCTGCGCTTGCGCTCTTCTGGTCCGCTTCGCGCCCGCAGACCAGAGTCGCAATGCGCCTGCGCCCATCGTGACTTCCGCCAGGCCCGATTTGGCTTCAAGGCTAACTCTCCCGATCTCGCGAGAGCTCAGTCTCTAGCGAGACGCACACTGGATGAGTTAGAGCGCGCGTGCCGATGACGAAAGCGGAAGTTCCCAGGCCAGAGGCGGAACCAGAGCCCCGAGGGGCTCCAGATTGCGGAAGTTTTGGGAGGAAGGGTCGGCCCGCTGGTGGAGTGCGGTGTTAATTTCCAAGTTCCGGAGCGGAGGCCGCCGCTCAGGGTCCGAGAGCCTTTAGCCTCCCGAGGTTTGCGGCTGTGACGCCGGGCGCGATCGTGCGTCTCTGCTGTCGACCCTCCTCGTCCCCCGGACCTGCTCTGGCTCTCCGCTATGGCAGCCACTGGGACCAACCTCCAGGTACCGCACCATCTCCCGCCCCATTGGGGAACCTGAGCCGAGGGGCGGCTCGCGGGTGGTGGGGGCGGGGAGGAGGAAGCAGCCGCGCCCCTGGCCGGCGGGAGGGCGGGCCCCGCGGGGCCGGCGGTGGCGGGTGGGCTAGTATTTCCGGCCAGCCTCCCGGGTCTCCCGACCTGCCGGCTCCAGGAGAGACGCCTGACTTGGTTGGCGCTTTCAAAACAAAACAAAACTGGACAGCCGAACTTGAACCAAACTGGGCAGATCTCCCCAGTCGCTGCCGGAAAGGAAGGGAAAGCGAGCTTTTTCTCGCAAAGCACGACTCTGGACCGGTTCAAAGGAAGGCGGTTATGGATCTTACTTAAGAGTTTCTCAAGCTGATGTGAAAGCTGAAAGCCCTTCTTTTCGAGTTTGACTTTTCAGGCGAATAGAAATATGAGAACAGCCCTGGAATCTGAGGTTAGAGCCAGCCTACGGACAATCTCCGTGAATTCATTGAGCGGATTTGTTTACGTGCCCTCTCCCATATCATAGTATATAGGATCAGGGAGGATTTTAAAACTCCTTTGTGACTTTGCTTCCCCTCGCCGACCATAATGAGCACAGTGTTTTGAGCGTAAATGATGGGCTCCTAAGACTGGCCCTTTGTGGAACGGGATTGAGCAAAGAAATTTACGTAAGAGACTCCCATCCACAGTGGCTCTGGGGTTTCAGTGGGATTTAGAGTGTGGCTGGGTCAGGAGGTCAGCTTGGGACAAGGAGTGCTGTGAAATAACCATATTGAATGCCTGTCTTGGATGTATAGTAGCTTCTTATAAACAGTTATTTGTTGAGTGCTGGTTCAAGTACCAATGATAACGGGAGACCACAACCCTGAATAATTGGTCCTGAGGGAAGACCACTCAACGTGGACCCATTTAAACAGAGATCAGATTTTCACAAAGGAGGGTGGAGAAGCTTGTCTGAGGCTCTCATCTTGAAAATCAACTTAAGAAATAATGTGAAAATAAATATTTTGTATTTTTCACAAAATATTACAATTGCAACTGTAACTTGTTGCTTAGAATAAATAATACATTGTGTATTGGTTTGTATGTGTATCTTTTCCACCAAGATTGGGTTAAACTACTGTCTTCACAATTTTAAGATTTTTTGGTGACCTGTTTGGAAAGGATCTTTTTGGTAAATATATCTATTTTGTGTGTGGGGGTACTAGAGACTGAACTCAGGGGCATTCTACCTCTGAGCTGCACCCCCTAACCGTACTTTTAATTTTTTATTTTGAAACAGGGTCTCACTAAGTTGTGGAGGGCCTCACTAACTAGCCGAGGCTGACCACAAACCTGTGAGCCTCCTGTCTCAGCCTCCCAAGTACTGGGATTACAAGCGTGTGCCACCACACCTGTCTTCAAGGTAAACATATCTTGAAAAATTGTCAGATAGTTTAAGTGTTGCTCATTTGACCGATTTCTCTTGAGTACCATCTTGTCCTCCACGTTAGTCGGTCAGTTACTGACTTTGTTTTATCTTTTTTTTTTTCATTCATCACAAATTTAGTGTGTGATTTAGGCATTCTGTAACATAATTTTCATCCACTTAATGGTATTGTTCTTCTACTTTGTAGTGTTGTTCGTAACCAGAATACATCATACTTGCATTGGATTCTTGAATATCTTTCAGTGGTCAGCTAGAGATTGACTAGTATTGAAGATATACTGGCTAGTGATTCACAGGAAAGATATTAAGTTATAATTTTATGGTGGTTGTTTCAAGTGTGCTTTATCATTCAGACTTGTAACCTAAATAATTTGAATGAAGAATAGTCAAGAACTTCATAACTTTCCCACTGACTGAGGCAAAAATCCCTGTATCTGGATACTTATAATATGGCCAGGGAATGCAGATAGGTAAAAATTAGAATTATAAATAATTCCATAACTGCTTTAACAGAAGAACAGATTAGTGTGGGAGGGCAGCAGGGAAGGGCATGTTGCCCAGGGCAAACGAGAACTGCTTCACAGAGGAGGTGGTGTGAGTGCAGAGGTGAGCCCACCTCTATTTGCCTGCTCTGGGTTCGATGTGATCTCATTGAACCCTCAGAACAACTCTTCAAGGTGAATATTCTGGTCTCACAGAATCAGAAATCTAAGTTTATTAAGGTTACAAATGTGCCCAAAGAAATATGGTCAATTAGTTAACTAATGTTAGTTAAGTAATGAGTTAGTGTTAAGGTTGGTTTTCAATCCAGATCTGTTTCCAAGTTTGTTGTTTCTCTCTCTCTCTCTGCAGAATTCTGCCTCCCTGAACAAGAAAGTTGAATGTTTTTCAGGCAGAGAAAAATGCCTCACTAGTCCAGAAGTGTAATAAAAATACCGCAGAGGGTTGGAGGAAGCTACAAATAATACAGCGTGAAATAGAACTCAAAGGTTACTCAGTCCCAAGCATTTATTGTGTCTAATATTCCATGCATTATCCTAAGTCCTGGGGAATCATAACACACACATGCACACACACTCGCATACACATAATCTGTGGTATGACATCTGTGTGTGTGTATGCATCTATATACCCACACATACATATATTAGCCACCATGTCAGATGGCTTATATTAGGAGAAAACAGACCTATAGGGTGACTGACCAGACACAGTGTGATCGTTGGGAGTGTGTAAGGAGGCAGTGCATTCTATAGGAAACAGGCTCAGCCCCCTCAGGGCTGTTGGGGAGACTTAGCAGCAGGAAAGTCAAGGCCTGGAGAATCTGGGGTTTCATGGGAGGCAGTGGCAGAGGGCCTTTGGGGTGGAGAGTTCACAGCCTTAAACAAAAGGCTTGCCACTTGAGCCCACCTGGGACGTGCCAGTAGGGGGCAGGACAGGAGTCTGTACATGTGGGAGTGTGGGCCGAGCCTCGGGTCAGGCCTCTCCCGAGGAGCTGTGTGCGCCATGTATAAAGCATTGGCGCTCACGCTGCTGAGTGGGGGGGCGTCACGGAGTGTCCGCATCATGGAGTGGCAAGCTCACACTTTGCCATCATTATGTGTGTACAGGGGAGGCCTTGCCATAGCCAGCTGAGCGGAGGGAGACCAGTTAAGGCATGGGCCTGTGTGCCGGGAGATGGTCGTGGCTGTGTTAGGTAGTGCCCACTGGAACAAAGAAGAAATCCGTGATCAGAAAACACTTGAAGGAGAATGGTCAGCTTCTGTCTGTGGTTTACAAGTGCAGGAGGAGGAGTCTGGGCTTTGCTTCTGGTGTCTGGTTTGGATACCTTAAGTGGGGAGGAGTTGATGCTGGAGATATAAAAACAGGAGCATAATTGGGGAGAAACAAAATCAATTCAACTCCTGAATTTGAAATACTTTTAGAGACTCAATGACAGTGGTCAGTGAGCATTTGGATACAATGCTGAGTATTTGGATACGAGGAGACTGGGGTGAGTGGGCTGGGCTGGAATAGGGCCTGGGGTTATCAGTAAAGGGGGTAGCAGAGGCTCTGGACCTAGGGAACCTGAAAAACAGTCAGTAGTAAAACCCTGGAGAAAAGGGCAGAAGGAAGCCAAGAAAGTAGACCCGCCAGGGTATTTTTTTTTCTCTTTTTCAGTACTGGGGATGGAACCCTGGGTCATTCTAATTCTGAGCTACACCCCCAGCCCTATTTTTATTTTGAAACAGGATCTCACTGAGTTGTGGAAGGCCTTACTAAGGCTAGCTGAGATCCTCCTGTTTCAGCCTCCCAATTGCTGGGATTACAAGTGCAGGGCACCACCACGCCTGGCCAGTATTTGTAACCAGTGTTAAGTGCTGCAGAGAGGGAGTTAGATAAGGGTGAGACTTGGGAATTGGGGGGGGGGAGCAGAAAGCGTTTCTGGGGGAGTAGAGGGTCGAGAATGGACTTGGGGTACTCTACTCTGGTGTTCTCCTATAAAGAGACAGTAAGGTGGTAGCTGGGAAGGAGCCCAGGAACTGGAGAGTTGGTATGCTTTAGTTTGGGTTTTGCAGTATGATTCTCAGATAAGATTTAAACCACTTTTCTGGCAAAGGAGGGACTCAACAAAACCAACAATGGCTGGAGAGGACAGTAGGGTGGCGTGTCTCTGGGCAGTGGACAGCAGAGAGCAGGTGGTGGCTCGCCCCAGAGTGGAGGGAAAGACTGGCCGTGTAGACAAGGCGGGGCCGTCTTTTCTCCTGAGACAGGTGAGACTTGGCTTCCTGGGGTTTTCTGGGTGCAAACACCCTGGCCTCCTAGTGGGAAAAGGACAGTCCTAGATGTTCTCAGCCTGTGTGCTTCCACGTTGATGACTGGACCTGACCAACTCTGGGGTGATGAAGTCACTCAGTCTCATGCCGCACCTGCTATGCCAGACTCATGGACAGCGGTGACCCCTGTCCTCGAGCTAAGAGTGGACAGACAGGCCAAAAAAACAGGAGGAGGAGGAAACAAAACTCACTTCTTGGAGATTTTAAAAAGATAGGCATTCTGGGGTTAAGATTCGGAGGGCGACCGAGTGTGGTGGTGCACGCTTGTAATCCCCATGCTTGAGAGCCTGAGACAGGAGGATGGCACAGATTTGAAGCCAGCCTCAGCTACTTAGTGAGGCTCTCAGCAACTTAGTGAGACCCTGTTTCCAAAAATATAACATAGGGCTGGGAGTATAACCTGGAGGTAGAAGGGCCCTGGGTTCCACCCCCAGTACTACCAAAAAAAAAAAAAATATTCAGAGGGCAGCCTAAAGAGCACCAGCCTTAAGCAGTTGAAGACATCTCACCTAGGGAGTAAACAGGGAGCACAGCCCAAACCCTGAGGACTGTGTTCAAGGTCACATCAGAGGAGAAGAATCAGCCACAGGGACAGAAGCTGCTGGACAGGGAGGAGGAAAATGAGGAATGTGGTGTCCCCCCCAGAGGACAATGTTGAGAGGGAGGTAATGGTGGAGTTTGTAGATGTCAGACAATCAGGTTGAAGGCAGAACTGGTCTTTGGGTATAACATCATAGAGCTTTGATAGGAGTTTTGTTTTGTTTTTTTTTGTGATGGAATGGAATCCAGGCACATTCTACCTCCGAGGTACACCCCCAGCCCTATTTTTCATTCTTTATTTTGAAACAGGGGCTCACTAAGTTGTGGAGAGCCTCACCAAGCAGCTGAAGCTATCCGTGAACCGCGATCCTCCTGTTTCCACCTCGCGAATGCTGGGATTCCAAGTGTGCACCTCCACGCCCGGCTTGGTACGGGTGTTTTACTGATGTGGTGAGTTGGGGGAGAGAGTAGAGTCTCATCCGGTGCAGGGTGGGTCCCAAAAGATAGCAGAGAAACAGAACTGAGCTAAAAGGTGTGTTGGTATCAAAGGAGGTTTTCTGAAGGAGAGCCATTTGTTTATTGACGGAATTATCGAGGGGTAAGAAATTGTTAGAGACGACAGAGGCCAAATAACGAGAGGTGAAGATTTTGAGAGAGCAGTGTGTTTTTTTTAAACTTGTTCAGCAATTCCCTGGAGTGCCTGTCATCTGTTGGCGTGGGTCCAGCCTCAGGACAGGAGATTCCAGTGAGTATGTACACGGGCGGAGACGATGAGGATGGGGTACAGGAGCGCAGGGTGCGGGAGAGCCCGGAGCAGGGTGGGGTACCGCCTTTGCCACACAGACTAGCCAGGCCTCTGAGCACTTATGGCTGAGCTAGGCCGGGGACATTCTAGGAGGCGAGGTCTGCGGCGCGCAGGCGGCCTCAGCGAAGGGGAGGACCAGAGGCTTTCACGTCGCTAGAGGTGAGGTCCTGCGAGCCCCGCGGCTGTGCTCCAGCATTTGGGTTTTATCCCCTGCAGTAGGAAGCCGTTCGTGGTTGCCCTGGCACCTTTGGGTGCCAGGGTGGAAGTGGACTGACTTTCCCAGGCTAGGTAGTAAGCAGTTCTGACGATTGTGATGGCGGAGTGAGCTAGGATTGTAGCGCAGAGATGGTGAGGATTGAATCCCGAGAGAGTAGCTGACTCTACACCACTCAGGTGGCACGGCGCATTGCATCTCAGGTGCAGAATGCTAACAAAACCAAGGGTGAACTGGGCATTCAGCAGGGGCCAGAGGGATTCAGAAAGGTGTCCCGTGTGCCATCCAGTACCATAGCCGTGCAGCTGTTTCCCTGAAATAAACACGCAGTCTTCAGGCATGGTACCCGCATTTCAAGTGCTTAGAATCCGTATGTGGCTCATGGCCTTAGACTGGGAGACACAGAAGTTTTCATCATTGGAGAAAAGCTGCTTCAAACTACGTAATTGTATGGTGTTCAGAAACAGATGCTTAAATACAGAGGTAAGACTTGCACTTTAAGCTGGGTGTGGCACACACCAGTAGTCCCCACTACCCGGGAGCCAAGCTGAAGGATCCCTTGGGTGCACAAATCCAAGACCATCCTGGGCAGCATAGTGAGACGCTGTCTCAAAAAACAGGAGAGAGAAAGAAGAGACTTTTAGTGTGGGGGGGAGGGGGGTACTGGGGATGGAACCCAGAGGCATTCTACCTCTGAGCTACACCGCCAGCCCTATTTTTTATTCTTTATTTTGAAACAGGGTCTCACTGAGTTGCAAAGGCCTCACTAAGTAGTAGCTGAGGCTGTCCTTGAACCGCGCTCCTCCTGCCTCAGCCTCCCGAATGCTGGGATTACAAGTATGTGCCACCACGCCGGGCTGAGACTTTTTCTTTAACAAATGTCAGCGTGGTACCTGACTCCGCACCACAGTAAGGGAACAACTGAATGAGGGAGCCAGCAGCTGAAGTAGTAAGTGGGGCCACATTCAGGCTTCCTGCGAGAGCAGTTACAGATTCCTCGAAGGCTTGTAAGGCAGTGGTCCGCCCCTTCTTGGTACTGAGCCGCACCCTGGGGTGCTTAGCAGCTGGGTTTGGTTAGCCGTGCACGCGAGCATTGAAGGACATTTGGAACTTTCAGGTACAGGTTTATGTATGAACATAAGTCTTCATTTCTTGCTTGTACTTGCTTTTTAGTTTTGTAAACAGAACAAAAGCAGCCCAGTTCCCAGAATGGTGGTATCATTTTACAACCCCCTAGCAGTGTCTGTGTGGTCCCATTCTCACCAGCATTTGATGTTGTCGCTGTCTTTTGGTTACCTTGGTGTGTGTGTGTGTGTGTGTGTGTGTGTGTGTGTGTGTGTGTAATGATCTCATTGTGGCATTAATTTGCATTTCTCTAATGACTGATAATGTTAAAGTATCTTTTAATATGGTTATGTGCCTTCTATGCATCTTCTTTTGTGAAACTTATTCATGTCTTTTGCCCATTTTCTAACTGAATTTGTTTTTTTGTTTGTTTGTTTTTGCGGTACTGGGGATGGAACCCAGGGGCATTCTACCTCTGAGCCACACCCCCAGCCCTATTTTTTATTCTTTATTTTGAAACAGGGTCTCACTGAGTTGCAAAGGGCCTCACTAAGTAGCTGAGGCTGTCTGTGAACCACCATCCTCCTGTCTCAGCCTGTCAAATGCTGGGATTACAAGTGTATGCCACCACACCCAGCTTAATTGAATTCTTAAATTAAGTAATTTATTGTGTGTGTGGGGGTACTGGAGGTAGAACCAAGAGGCATTTTACCTCTGAGCAACATCTGCAGTCCTGTTTTTTATTCTTTATTTTCAAACAGGGTCTCACTAAGTAGCAGAGTCTGGCTTGTAACCTGCGATCCTCCTGTCTCGGGTTCCCAAGTTCTGGGGTTAAGGAATGTGCACCACCACGTCCTGCTTAATTGAATTCTTTTTAATTGATGCTTCTTTTTTTTTTTTTTTTTTTTTGTATTTCTAATACTAGCTCCTTGTCAGATTGTCCCAGGAAGACATGATAATTCTGTAGGGTTCTTGGCTTACGTGGCAGAAAAGAATTTCAGCACTCACTGATCAGGGTCAGAGAAAGAAACTGGCTTTATGCAGGAAAGCGAGATTGCAGGGAGAAGGCCGCCACCCCAAGGCAGAGTGTTCCAGCAACAGTCTCTCTCATGGAACCCCGACGAAGGGGTCGGTGGGGTCCCACAGTGCGCGTCTGGCCTTCCCCCCAAATCTCGGGTTCCCAGGTCCCCGGGTGGGTGGTGTCTGACCTGCTCCTCCCAGTGAACCCTTTGTTTACTCAGCCCCTCAGGTGGGGCGAGGGCCTTTGTGGTTAAGGGTGTGGGCTCACTGAAGCTTCTGCGTAGAAGAAGGGGGAAGTTCGAGATTATGAACTTTCTAGATCTTAAAACTCGATTTTCCGTTTGCTCCCCAATTTGCTCCTTTCTACCTGATATTTTATTTCTTTCGTCTTACCTCAAGATGGTTTGCAGATTCTCCCAGTGTGCACCTTGTCTTTCCAGCCAATTATCAGGATCCTTTAGAGAGCAAGCGTTTTTATAAAGTCCCACAAGTTCCATTTCGTCATGTTTCCCTTTAGACAGTGGTTTTGATGTCAGACCTAAGAACCCTCTGCCTGACTCTAGATCCCGAGCTTTCCAGTGTCGTGATTTCATGTTTTGTAGTCTATGAACTATTTTAATTCTTGCAGAAAGTCGTTGCACTTGAACTCCTTCCACACATACACGGTTGTATCCTGCTTTGTAGAATGTCTTCAGAAACACTTTCCCTGTCATTACAAAGTATTTCTTAAGATTATTTTAATGAATTTTTAATGACCTAGTATTCCTTTTGCTAAATTCCATATTTTGTTCCTTAAAAATCCTCTCTGCAATGCTGGGCGTGGTGGCGCACGCTTATAATCCCCGCGCTTGGGAGGCGGAGACAGGAGGATCGCACAGGTTCCAAGCCAGCCTCTACTGAGGCTCTCAGCAACTTAGTGAGACCCTGTTTCCAAATAAAATATAAAATAGGTGTGGGAGTATAGCCCAGAGGTAGAAAGCCTCTGGGTTCCACCCCCAGTACCACCCAAAAAAAAAAATCCTCTCTGCAGGGCATGGTGGCACACCTATAATCCCATTACAGGTGTGCTGGGGAGGCTGAGGCAGCGAGATTGCAAATTACAGGCCAGCCTGAGCCACTTAGTGAGACCCTGCCTCACAAGAAAAATCAAAAGACCTCTGCGGTTAATGTCTCTGCTCAGAAAACCCTCTCAGTTAATGACTGGAATAAAAGTTTTAGATATTTTTCAGATTCTTAGTATTTCATTGCCTTATTGTTTTGAAGGAATTTTACCCCATTTATATTTCGGCTGTGGTTATGTGCTTTAGACATAGTGGCACTTAGTTTTTGAGACTTGACCTAATGATGCTTGTGTGTGAGCGCTCACACGTGCCCTTGGTACTGGAGATTGAATCCACAGACATCCAGGCTACACCCCTGCCCTGTTTTCTATTTTGAAACAGGGACTCCCAAAGTTGCTGAAGGCCTCCCTAAGTAGCTGAGGCTGGCCGCCAACCTGCGATCTTCCCATCTCAGCCTCCCAAGTACTGGTGCGACACCATGCCCGGCCATTTTTTTTTTTTTTAATTTACTGGTGCGACACCATGCCCGGCCATTTTTTTTTTTTAATTTTGAAACAGGATCTCCCTAAGTTGTGAGGCTGGCCTTGAGCCTGTGATCCTCCTGCCTCTGCTTCCCAGGTACTGAGATTAAAAGTGTGCACCACATGCCTGGCTTTCTTAAATGCTTTTTTAATTTGAATTTTCAGATTACTCGATTATTTCTTACTGGCAACCAAGTTTGACTCTAGTTGAATAAAACTTATTTGAAATTTTAGTGATTGGGACTTGATGAAGTACTAGTTAGAATACATTTATTTATCCATATTAAAAAATCCAGCTTTTACATATTATAAAGTTGTAGTAATTTATGGTATAACACAGTTTTAAGTTTTTTCTATTATAAAAACAGATTAGCCAGGTGCAATGGTGCACACTTGTAGTCATAGTACTTGAAGACCAACAGGAGGACTGCAGGTTCACGGCTAGCTCAGGAGCTTAGTGAGATGCTCTTTCAAAATGAAAAATAAAAAGGGCTGTCCAGGTGTGGTAACGCACATTTGTCATCCCTGTATCTGGGAGGCTGAGGCAGGAGCATCACAGTTCGCGGCCAGCCTCAGCTACTTAGTGAGGCCCTCTGCAACTGAGTGAGACCCTGTTTCAAAATAAAGAAAAAAAAAATAGGGCAGGGGGTGTAGCTCGGCGGTAGAATGCCCCTGGGTTCCATCCCCAGACCTGCAAAAAAGGGGGGGATGGGAGTGTAGTTCAGAGGGAGGACTCCCCTGGCTTCAATCCCCAATTGAATACACACCCGAGATAGATTGTAAGGGTGCTCCTGTTAAAAACAAAAACCTTTAGGCAGGGGATGTGGCTGAGTGGTAGAGAGCTTGCCTAGATTGTGCAGAGCCCGAGGTTCCATTAGGCATCATCATCATCAACAACAACAAAAATCCTGCTGTCAGTGCGATCATTTAGCTTGGGGTTTATGCTCTGATCTTAATGTTGTTATTCTCATCTCTCAAACAGAAAGCAATAGATCTCGCTAGCAAAGCAGCACAGGAAGACAAAGCTGGGAACTACGAGGAAGCCCTTCTTCTCTACCAACATGCTGTGCAGTATTTTCTCCATGTAGTTAAATGTAAGGCCATTTTTTATTTTTTAATCAAAAAACACTAATAGAAGAAAATATTCTATTTCTGGTATAATAATTGAAATAGAAAGCCAAGAAATTCTAAACTATTCATTTGCAAAAAAAAAAAAGAAGGAGGAGGGGGAGGAGAATTCTGTTTTCTTCCTAGTAACTTTTTTTTTTTTTTAATTTTGGTGGTACTGGGGATGGAACCCAGGGGCTTTTCTACCTCCGGGCTATATTCCCAGACCTATTTTATACTTTATTTGGAAACAGGGTCTAGTTGCTGAGAGCCTCACTATGTAGCTGAGGCTGGCTTCCAAACCTGTGCGATCCTCCTGTTTCAGCCTCCCAAGTGCTGGGATTACAAGCTGTGCCACCACGCCTGACCTTCCTAGTCACTTTTAAATACTCTGACTTAGCTTACAGATATGAGCCATTGTAATTATTACTTTATATACCTACTTATCTTAAAATGTCATATACTCAATAAAAACCACTTTTTATTTTAGTGACAATATACCCAAATTAGATTTTTTGAATTTGCTATTTTCTAAGCACCTGTTTGAAAATAATTCTGTTTTAAAAAATGGTTTGGGAAGCCAAATGTCTTGGCACACACTTGTGATCCCAGTTACTTGGGAGGCTGAGACAGGAGAATCTCAGGTTTGAGACTGGCCTCAGCAAGTAGTGAGACTCTCATCAACTCAGTGAGGCCGTGTTTCTTTTTCTTTCCTTTTTTGTTTTTTTTTCCTTGCAGTACTGGAGATGGAATCCAGGGGCTTTCTACCTCCGGGCTATACTCCCAGACCTATTTTATATTTTATCTGGAAATAGAGTCTCACTAAGTTGCTGAGAGCCTCACTAAGTAGCTGAGGCTGGCTTCGAACCTGCATGATCCTCTTATCTCAGCCTCCCCAGTACTGGGCTTACAAACGTGCGCCACCATGCCCGGCTGACCCTGTTTCTAAATAAAAAAATTGGTCAAAGGGGTATAGCAGAATGCCTCTGGGTTCAATCCCCAGTACCCCCCCCCCCAAATAATTTGTGAGACATTTGATTCATGTATTTTACAAATATGTGTTTCATATTTACCATGTGCCGGGTACAGTTCTGGGTATAGAAGATAGAATAGAGCAAAAAAATTATTTAAAACCCCTGCTCTTGTGGCATATACTTAATGCAGTTGGGTAATTCAGGGTTTTCCTATGAGCTTGCCCATTTAATCTTGAAAGTTTATGTCAATTAAAGTGAGAGTAAATAGCCGGGTGTGGTGGCGCAGGCTTGTAATCCCTGCGTTTGGGAGCCGGAGACAGGAGGATGGTGCAGGTTCAAAGCCAGCCTCGCTGGCTTAAGAGACCCTGTTTCCAAATAAAATATAAAATAGGTCTGGGAGTGTAGCCTGGAGGTAGAAGGGTTCCATCCCCAGTACCACCAAAAAAAAAATAAAAATAAAAATAAAAATAATAATAAAATAAATAAAGTGAGAGTAAGAGTGAATCCTAGCAGATAAGATGTTTGGGGCTAATCCTGTGTATTGCATATGTTACTGAAGTCTACTTTTGAAAATAGCCCTGGCAAAGTCCTTTATGTAGAAAATGACTGTGTTGGTGGTACCCAACATGAAATTCCCAGTATTAGATCGCTCTTTGCAATAAAGCTTATGTAGACATTACTGGAAATGGTTAATAGTGTTTTAATTTTCTTTTCACTAACCTAACATGTATTAATTGTACCTCTTGAATGGGGTTCGGTTGATATTTCAGCACATATATACAGTGTGCACTGATTAAAGCCAATCCCCCCCAACTTCTGGTAATCACTCTGCTATATTCGGGTCACTTGTCTTTCTAATAATTGGTTTAATGAGAGGCGAGCAGCTTTCCACTATTTGCAAAATATAATGGATGAGTGAATATCTGAAATATACAGTCTACAGAATATTAAATAATTTATTTTTATTATTTAACATTATCTTAGAGTACCTCCTGCCTTGCTCAGGTCTCTTTATTCACACCCACTGTTGGTCTCCAGCCCTTTGGGGAAAGGAATAGAAAAGAGTTGATAGTCACTGATGCTGATGAGATAGAGATGATCTTCTCCCCTGCAACATAGATTTGTCCGTTTAAAAGAATGTGTCTAAGAGTTTAGACCTTCTGTAAAGAATACGAATAGAAAAGTCTCTCCTTCCCTTCAACAGATGAAGCCCAAGGGGATAAAGCCAAGCAAAGTATCCGGGCAAAGTGTGCAGAATACCTTGATAGAGCAGAAAAACTCAAGGAATATCTGAAGAAAAAAGAGAAGAAACCACAGAAGCCAGTGAAAGAGGGCCAGCCGAGTCCAGCCGATGAGAAGGGGTGTGTATTTAGCATTGGATTTTGTTGTGTCCTTTGACTTTTAATTTGCAGACTACATATCTTCTGTTTAAACCTGGAGTTGCCAAACCATGAGTCATGGGCCGGTGTACAAGGACTGTATGGCCATGTGGCCGGTTTTGTTGGGCTCAGCCTCACCCATTTGTTTACATGTCCTACAAAGCTAATCTCACGCTGCAACACCAAAGTTACATGGTTGCAGTAGAGACTATGAAGCCACAAAACCTGAAATACTTACAGTCTGGTCTTTTAGAGATGGAAGTTTGCTGACCCCCAGGACGATACACCTTAAGTAACTCTTAGGACTGCTTGCTAGCAGTGGGGGAAACATCTGCAGGACTGGCACTGAGGGTTAAAGTTGTAGGAGTGATCTGCAAATTAAATCCTTGACCAGTGGACAAAAAGAAAACTAATTCCAGTAGTATATATTTTTTGAATATCTTATGAGTTGTTCATTGTGGATTGCATTAGATTTGCTTTAAATTTGCGTTAGAAAGTGCAAACAGCATAAGGACTGAAAAAAAACTGTAATTTATAAGTATTGAAGCCCATATTTGGAACGTCTTCCTAGTGGAAGGGGGAGGGGCATATCACTTATATTTACAGAGTTCATTTACTTGACATGTAATGCGCGCATGTCCAGCTCTGTGCCAAGCAGGAGGAGCCTGCTCTGAGCAGATCCTCTCTGACCATGCTGTTGATGGGGACCGAAAGTGGTTCTAGGTAACCTGCTCTAAGGAAAGTGAGACTCTGGGCTGGGCTGATCCTGACTGGCTGGGTTTGCAAACATGGAGGTTCTGAGCGTTAGTGGATGTGGTACACAGTTCCTGCTCAGTAGTGGCCCAAGGCATGAAGTGCCCTTTAAGGGGTGCTCTGGGGGCTTGTGGCTGCTACCTGAGACCATCTGGAAGGACCTGCGGAAGAGAACTAGACTTGACATGGCAGAGTTTGAAGAAAATTAAATTTATCTTCTCTGTTGTTCAGTACATGGCCAGGGGTCTGGGGGTTTTCTGTGGCACCCCAAGAATATTTCCTCTCAACCTACAGCATTCATATAGCAAAATTCAGATCAGAGTTCAGTCTTAGGACTTAATGAATTAGTACTTAGTGTTTTCAGTATGAAAGGAAATTTGGTGCAAGGCAGAAACTCCCCACATAAAATGAGAATTCTGGTAAGAAGTTGACTTTGAGTGTCTGGGGCCTTTAATACTGAGACTCCTGCTTGTAGGAACATTCTGTCTTCCTTTAGGCTCTTCCAGGCTTTCGTGAAGACCCTGTAATCATCTGTCCTGCAGTGGTTACTGGGGGTTGCCAGTTTTTCTCCTGTACTCAACAGCAGTCTTAGGGATAAACATCAGGACTCACTTAAAAGGGCTGTTTTTGTTTTTGTTTTTAATAAATACGACCTTTGCAGTGCAGGAAGGCATGCTAGGAGGAGGTTGGAGTGAATGTCAGGGAATCACTTTCTGTTTCTACCTTAACTCGAGCCTCATCATACGATAATGACCAAGGCAATCCCATTTTGGCATAAAAACTTGTCAGACTTTTCATCCCCTTTCTTTTACTTTTACAAATGGTACAATGTCAGTTGAGCACTGTGTGCATGTCTACAATCCCAGCTACTCAGGAGGAAGATTACAAGTTCAAGTCCAAGCTGTGCAACTTAGTCACTGTCAGAAGGGCAAGGGCTGGGGATGGAAGTAGCTCAGTGGTAGAACACCCCTGGGTCCAGGCCCCAGTACTGAAAATTAAAATAAAAAAAAGATAATGCCAGATTTTTGGCTTTGTCACTTTTCTATTCAATTTTGTATCAGGAATACCGAGTAAACTAGTCCTACAACATCATTTTTAAAAGATTGCAGTGGATTCTATCTAATGTCAGTTCCTCTAATTGACCATAAATTATTTCTTTTTTTCCCCCTCTCTTTGTAAACAGTGTAGATAGTTTCTCCTGTGGCCAGATCCTTAAATTCATTTTAAATTATTTCCTTGGATGAATTCCTGGATGTGAAATGCTGGGCTGACCGCTTTTCTTGGGCTCAGTTCATTATCAGGAAGTTTCATCCATCCTTCAGAATCCTCACACTAAGTGGTACAGACCCCTGTACCTAAGATAACTAGTATTATGGGTTTGGAGTTTTTTTTTTCCCCTCCCAATATGAATTCTTATTTCAAGTTATATTTTGCCTGGTCCTGGTGTTTTTATTGTTGTTTCTTGCAACTCTCTTCTAATTCATTTTAAGTTCCTTGTGTAATAATGTGTGAGGCATGCATTTATTAATTTATACATATTTATGGAAATTTAGAACTAATTCACAATTTTATCCTGGTCTTTTTATCCCTTTCCTGTTCATGACTCCCTATTGATCAGTAACACGTTCACTTCCTATTTTACTTAATGTGTTCTTAAAAGCAATAAAATAAGCATAATTTTTAATGTGAATGTCTTATTTTGCCACTTAGGTTATAGATATTTCAGGTTGTCTTTCCTTCGTTTATACGTTATTTGAGAGCACTTGAGTGATCGTTTGAATATATTAAATTCTTTTTATTAGGAATGACAGTGATGGGGAAGGAGAATCTGATGACCCTGAAAAAAAGAAACTGCAGAACCAACTCCAAGGTCTCTTTAGATTTTATTTTTAAATTTATTATCTTATCGAAAGATGCATGGTGAATTGTGTGTTTGAATTGTTTTCACTCTCCCTCTGTGTAAGTGGGGTCCGACACTGGCTTTGCTTCTCTCTGGCCACAGCTGGCTCTGCTCAGGGCACTTTCACAGGGATCCCCAAGCGTTTCTCTAAGTTTAGTTTCTTCATGGAGCAAAAATACTGTTTTTATATCAGCCTTTAAAAAGCTGGCAGCCGACCTACTCTTTTTTTTATTTTACTCGCCCCCTTGTAGAGAGAACAGCATTGGTATATTAGCATGCTACACAGATTAACGTCTGCCTTTGTGAGAAGAACAGCGAGTCAGGATATACACTGGGGTTTCTTGCCCTTCCCATGGCCGACTCATTGAAGGTTTACTTTGTGTTTCCTATCTGCCCTTCCTCGTCTTCTTTGCGCTGATTCTGTTTACACGCATTTCTGTACATGTGTGTCTTTTCTAGCCTTCTGTTTTTACCTGCACACCTCTCAGCGCCCTTCATCCTGTCCCCCAGTCTAGGCGCCTCATGGCAGGGCGTGTATTCAGGTCTGGATCTTCCCCAAGCCCCACCACTTAAAAGCTTTCCAGTCACGAGCAAGTTCCCCAGCCTCTGAGTCCGAGTCCCCCTCTCCGAAGTGGAAAATCAAAATACTTCAGGGGAGGAAGATTAGTGACAGCGTAAAACGTCTCAATTATATATCTGATGAATTTTAGAGGCTTGATAACTGGATCCAGGTTTCCAAAAAGGCCTCTTTATAGTTGCTGGCTTCTTTACTTGCTGAGATATGATTGTCCCCTCAACATGTTAGCTAATGGTTTTCAAGTTGAATTTTATGCTTAGCCATGACAGTATGTATTTAGGTCTTCATTTGAATCTTAGCAGACAGAAGGCATAACAGGAGGTTTCCATGATGTCGGCTCAGCCTGGTTACCGAATATTGACTGTACCTAGATTAACCAGACCTTTACTCTCACTATGCTAAGCTATTCATTTGCTAATATTTCTGTCTTAAACATCCAACTGGGGGGTATAGGAGAGCACCTTGGAAACCGCACAGTTAATGGGGACAGGGAGCAGCTGAAAGCGCAGGGACCCTCATGGTGCGGAGTACGCCCCGAGGGCGGGCACGGGCACACTGGCATTTCCACCATATGATCCGAGGTGTTGCTGCTTACGCTCGGCATTTGTTGAGGAAGCCTGCAGTGGCCTTTTTCCAGTTGCAAGGCAAGAAGCCTTTTTTCTGTCTGCCTTAATGGTTTTGGTTTTTTTCTCCACCCACTCACAAGCGAAGATGGGGCCGGCATGGTGGTACACATACTTATAATCCCAGTACTTGGGAGGCTGAGAAAATAGGATGGCAGGTTTGAGGACAGCCCCAGCAAGAAGTGAGATTTCTAGCAACCTAGTGAGACCCTATTTCCAAATAAAAATAAAATAGGGCTGTGGGTGTAGCTCAGGTAGAATGCTCCTGAGTTCAATCCCCAGTGCCAAGAAAAGAAAATTGGAATCAAGTTTGAAATGATACAACCAGTTTTTACTATTTCTATAAATACTAAATAAATATATAGGGTCAGAAAGATTAAAAAATACAAATGCTTAAAACAAATTTTAAGTGGAGAAATTTGTTTGAAATTTCAGAGTGAAATAGAATATGAAAGAGTCTTAGCCTTTTAGGCATGAGATTTTCTTCTGTCTTTTAATGTAATGTTTTGCTAATGAATTTTATAGTATAATGTCTTCTTTTTTTCCTGTGATAATATTTTGAATCTTTACTTCTGCTTTAGATTATGACATTTAGTACATGACTGTCGGAATTTAAAATGGGCTTACTATTTGAATTTTCTGTTAGCTAATATAGATATTCAGTGACTTTTGAAGTTGAATAATGTGTTTTAATAGAACACATAGTATAATCAAAGACCAGATAGATTTATATTATTGGAAGTACGCTTAGGTAGGTATTTATTTCAGTAATCCCACCATATTTTAGTTGTAAAAATCATGAAATAGCTGGGTGTGGTGGCACGCGCTTGTAATCTCAACATTTGGAAGGCTGATATAGGAGGATTGCGGTTCTAGGACAGCCTCAGCTACTTAATGAGGCCCTTTGCAATTCAAAATAAAGAATAAAACATAGGGCTGGGCTGTCACTCGGAGATAGAACACCCTGGGTTCCATCCCCAGTACCTCAAAAAAAAAAAAAAAAAAAATCCTTAAGTAATGCCTGTATTTAATCTTTCACCAGTAAGCATTACAAAATCACTTTTAAACTTTAAGGAGGAAGATATTGAATAAATGTGAAAATAAACTGTATGATTTTTAACTGCATAAAACCTTTAGTCAGATAATGCACATATATAAAGCAAACTTAGTTTTGTTTAACTGACATGAAATTCTGTTATGTGATACAGGTATTTTCTTCTGTGGGATTACCAATCTTAATGACACAAAAAGTGAATTGAAGTGAATTGACTTTTCTTTATACTAGTCTGAACTTTTAGGGTGTAAAAATGTTTATGCTTTCATTTAATTTTAGTTTGACAACTAAAGATTTTCACAATTTAGGAAAGCTGCTGAGCATAACTGGTCTTTGAATAACAGATGTGTGGCATTTCCTAACAAGAAGAAATGGCTTATAAAACTAATCCTGTAATCAATAAATTGTGTAAATGATGAAGAAGCTACTTAGTAGTTTGTAGTCGAGCGATTTCTTTATACTAGGAAACCAGAAAAGCTTTTGATGTAAAAACGAGAACATTTTGCCAGTAAGCTATACTGAAGGATAGTCTGCTTGAACGCTTACTGCAACAATTATATGGCTTTGAATATATTGTCCTCAGAGAGTAAATAATGCATCTAAGAAACTTTAATTTACAAAAACTTAAAGAGAAGCCAAATAGAAATGCCAGGAAAGTATTGCAGATCTACTGGGATGTACTTTATCTTTTTTCCATTTCTTCCTTCTTTCTGTCTGCCCATCTCTTTTCAGCTAAAGTTGTTAAGCATGTTTTCTCTCGGATTGGGAGAGCATTAGATTTACCTTTTCTTCTGGTTCACAGGAGAAATAACAAATCAATTCCCATTGAATAATTGATGCTTCAGAATCAGAGTATTCAAATATTATAGCCACTTTATGTAATTTTGGGGATTTTCTAAACACTTTAATATTCATTTTATCATTATATCCTTATACTAACTAGTATAACAAGTTTGGGCAGATGGTGGTATTTTATCATCACAAACCAAAACGCTGAATAGGCTAGGTGCCCTAAACTAGGTTATCTAGCCACCAGCCAGGCTCCTGACGCCTGCTGACCACTCCCAACAGCCACCTCCTCCTCGTGCTGTTTCAGAAAGTCCTAGGACATAAATCTTTTCTAGACGGTTTAATCCCTTTCCTTTTTCACCACTATTTCCTTTTTCACCACTATTTCTGGCTCTGATGCCACGGATCTGCTCTAATTTAAAGATGACAAGTTGTTTTCTGGCTCTGATACCATGGATCTGCTCTAATTTAAAGATGACAAGTTGTTTTCTGGCTCTGATGCCATGGATCTGCTCTAATTTAAAGATGACGTGATGTTTTCTAGGCGCCATTGTTATAGAACGGCCGAATGTGAAGTGGAGTGACGTTGCTGGTCTCGAGGGAGCCAAAGAAGCTCTTAAAGAGGCCGTGATACTGCCGATTAAGTTTCCTCATCTTTTTACAGGTGAGATGACTTTTATACAATTGTATTTGGTGTTTCTTTTTAAATTCATCAGCAACGAAGGTAAAGCATTGTGAGTTCACGTCACTCCATCATGATGATCATCTTCAGTTCTGACCGTGAGGACGCAGTGAGAGGTGTTTTATTTGCTTTGCATGTCTTCATTTCGAGTACATATGGCAGAACAACCTTCATATCAACCAGTCGGGCATAGATCACTGACATGCGTGGAATGCTGTTCATGAAAATGTAGTGTATGTCTATATATGTAATCTAAATCTACATTATAATTTATTGGAGAATATGCACATCTCTTATAAAGATCAAAAAGCAAGTTGTAAAGCACATATAATATGTTTACTAAATAAATGTGTTCTTGTAAGTCAGGTGGGTTGACTTAATGTATGCCTGGGGTGAGGTTATAGGTGATAGTTTTTTCTTCTGGATTTTTTTTGCAGTAGTCATGTGTTAATGTCTTTTTCTTTGTTTTTGTTTTGTGTGTGGTTCTAGGGATTGAACCCAGGAACATCCTACCTCTGAGCACCCCCGGTGCTTTTTATTTTTTTTAATTGAGTCTCACTGGGTTGCTGAGCGTCACTAAGTTGCTAAGGCTGGTCTCGGAACTTGCAATCCTTCGGTCTTAGCCTCCCACGTACTGGGATTACAAGTATGCGCCAACACACCTGGCTTAAATTATTCAGTTTTTAGAAGAAATTTTTTGTTAAAGTCTGGCTGGCACACATACACAGAGTGCAGGAACCCATAAGTGTTCAGCTTCCTTAATTATCACAAAGTTGGTGTGCCTGAGTTCTGATCTCCCATCCTGAGAAACGGATTGCCAGTAGCCCAGAAGTGGTCCTTTTTCTCCTTTTCTCCCCAGAAACCATCAGGCAACCTCCCTGGACTTCTAATATAGACCATTTTGCCCATATTTGAACTACAAATAATCTCAGTTACTTTTACATAGTAGCATTACTTTGAAGACTGCTATCTACCATAAATGAAAAAAAAATTGTTTTTATAATGCACAGTAAGAAGATGATTATTTAAACAAAGTATTTGCATACCAAGTAAAAGTCTTTCAGTTTGATGTGGTATATTGCCACACCCAGGACAGTGGGCTTGTAATTGCAAACACCTAAGAGGGAAACGGAGTTTAAGTAAAATCCCAGGCTTTCCTAACAGCAAAGAAAATGGTTTTCAGCTTTAGTCACCTGCGTATCATCAGTTGCAGACACTGTCTGCTCATCTTATACCTTTTGTGTTTTGTGGTGCTGGGGATTGAATCAGGGGCATTGTATCTCTGAGCTACACCCCAGCCCTATTTTTTATTCTTTATTTTGAAATGGTCTCACTAAGTTGCGGCGGCCTCACTAAATTAAGTAGTTGACATGTCCAACCTTTCTTTCTTTCTTTCTTTCTTTCTTTATTTATTTATTATTGTGATTTTGGTGGTACTGGGGTTCCTGGAAGCCCTTCTACCTTAGGGCTACACTCCCTGACCTATTTTATATTTTTTTATTTGGGAACAGGGTCTCTTAAGCCAGCACGGCTGGCTTCGAACCTGCACAATCCTACCGTCTCCGCTTCCCAAGTGCGGGGATTACAAGCGTGTGCCACCATGCCCTGCCAACCTTTACTTTTTAAATATATTTTTATTCTTACTGGTGGGTTGAGAGTGAAAATCTTTTCACAGTATTCTTGAGTAGGTATGATTTCTGTGGTATCTGAAATTAGTCTTGAAATTCTCTTTTTTTTTTTAATCAAATTTTAGGTAAGAGGACACCTTGGAGAGGAATACTATTATTTGGGCCACCTGGAACAGGAAAATCCTATTTAGCCAAAGCTGTAGCAACAGAAGCAAACAACTCAACATTCTTTTCAATATCTTCCTCCGATCTCGTCTCTAAGTGGCTTGGGGAAAGTGAAAAGTGAGTAGTAAATTGATTACCTTTTAAAATTTCTTCTTTGCCTCGTAGACACTCTACCAGTCCGTAAGGTAATAGATTTCTTATATCATTAACAGAGAGAGAAGTAACATAATAAAGGCATTCATTTCTCTGTCAGATCAGTCCCTAATTCAGAATTTATTTTGCAGAAAAAAAGACAGTACATTACTAAAACTTAGTAAATTATTTAATGAACGTCCAGTTGTAACATTCTTACTTCTGCACTGGGAATACGATTGGGCTTTTATCTATCTATACAGTTCTTATGACACTGGTAAATCCGTTTGTTTTAGTCTTTTGCTATTTTTCTCAGCCTGAAAGTTTTCATTTGTTTTAGGCTCGTCAAGAACTTGTTCCAGCTTGCCAGAGAGAATAAGCCCTCCATCATCTTCATTGACGAAATCGACTCTCTGTGTGGTTCCAGGAGTGAAAATGAAAGTGAAGCCGCGCGCAGAATTAAGACGGAGTTCCTGGTGCAGATGCAGGGTAGCTACTGCCGACGTCTAATGTGGTCCCTGCGCATCACGTAGCCATTGTGATACCTGGGGGGAATTTAAAAATGATTTTCCCATTCTAACAAGCAGTTTCTTATAACCTGATCTATTCTGATCCTTTTCATACACATACATAATTTTTTTTAGTTGTAATTATTTTGTAGGACTCATTGATAAGTAAGAAAGCGATTAACATATCCACTTATTACATAACATGAACCATATCAGTCAAAAATATTTTCAAAAGAATGTTAATAGTATTTATCCAAAATTCTGGACAAATACTAGGAGGCTTGATTCTTGGGAATATTAGCATCTTGTTTCAGTAATATGACATTTGATTAAATACAGTTTCTTTGGAGACTCAGATGAGGTGCTTGAATGTTATTTCAAAAAGCACATGCAAGTAAAGTTTAAAAAACACCACAGTGGCCAATTATTTTTTAAATTACCTATTTTAATACAGGGGTTGGTGTGGACAATGATGGAATTTTGGTTCTGGGAGCTACAAATATACCCTGGGTTCTGGATTCTGCCATTCGGCGAAGGTATGATACTACGCGAAAACCCTTCATCTAAAGTCTTTGAAAAACGATTATTATGTAAGTCAAAGTAACATTAAGTAAGGTAGACTTTTAATTTTTAAAAACTCTAATCATTAGCTGATATGAAGCTTCCGCCGTAGGAAGGCATACAGACTCTTCCCGTCCCACTCCCTGTGCCGTTCACTGAATTCTGAAGGTGAAAAGGCACACGTCGGTGTTGGCCACTTTTATCCTATTTGCTTACTGGTTTGCCAGCAGGTTAGATGACCATCCAGCACTGAGATGGAGCTGTGTTAGACTGTTTACACTATAGGACTGTTTACTCTAGGTATACTCATAAAAGAAGACACTTTGTGTAAAATATATGTCCTATAAGATTTTGAGTAGTTTTACTATTTTGAATGTAGAGAATTATTGTCATCTCTATAATATCTCATATATCATTAACCTCTTGACTAAGAGTTTAGAGTCCATTGCTGTGGGAAATTGTAATCCTGTAGGATGTGTCTTTTATGTCATGAATTCGAGACATATAAACACTATGGCCAAATAAACCCAAAAATTATGTGAGAAAGACACCACTCCTTTGCTTGTACTTGTTGCTAATGTGTCATGAATATTCCTCCTTTATTTAACTTAAACATACATGCTTAACTTTGACATGTTTGACTTGAGAATATCTACATAAGTTTCTTTTTGAAAATACTCGAATTTTCTATTAAAATTAAATGTCTTTTAATATCTTTGATATCATTTCTTTTGTTTTGAGATTTGAGAAGCGAATTTATATTCCTCTGCCCGAAGCCCATGCCCGATCGGCGATGTTCAAACTGCACTTGGGCACCACGCAGAACAGTCTCTCAGAAGAGGACTTCCGGGAACTCGGGAAGAAAACCGATGGCTATTCAGGGGCAGATATCAGTGTCATCGTTCGTGACGCGCTTATGCAGCCTGTCAGGAAAGTACAGTCAGCTACTCACTTCAAAAAGGCAAGTGACTTCAGTGTAAACTTTCATATAATTTTTGCATCAGATTTCAAGACCGTCTATGGATGGCTTCAAAGAAGTAGGCGGGAAGCTGGGCGCAGTGGCTCGCTCCTGTAATTCTAGTACCTGGGAGGTTGAGACAGGAAGAATTGAGGTTTGAGGACAGCACGCAGTAACTTAGCAAGACCCTGTTTTAAAATGAAATAAAATAGTGCTGGGGGTTTAGTTAGGAGTTAGAACACCCATGGGTTCAAGTCAGTACCACAGGGAAAAAGAAGTAGGAAGGAGTTCTGTGTTACAAGTGTGGGCTTACATAATAGATTTATTTCTGGTATTTTTGAAAATAAGTTCTCCAGTTACGTTTATGGGTTAGTAACCATCAGTAATAGTTCTAAGATATCTTGGGTTTTTCTGTGAAATGGGATTTGCAGTATTTCTGTACCATCCTCATATAAGTGTAGCATTTCATTGTATAGTTGTAAGCTGCTTCTGATGTGGCTTAGAACCACCCTGAGCGGGGTCTGGTGCCTCTGTACCTCACAGAGTAAAAATAATACAAACGAGCATCTCTCGGAGGCAGTCACACGGCCTGGCACTGTGCTCTGCCCTTCGTCTTATCTCATTCGGTCCTCACACAAACAGGAACGAGGGGACATAGCCACCGCCCATGGTAGTCAGCCTGCGCTCGGATGCTTGCACAGTTTGCCCAGGGTATTCCGACTAGAACGGGGCAGAGGTGTGCTTTGCCTCTAGGTAAGGCTTCCTGCAGAGTCTGAGGCCATAAGCATTCTGCCATCCTGCCTTTCCTGTGTACATGAATCAGTTGAGCATATATGGCTGAGATAAGGTTTTATAAAAAGACTGTGATCCCAAGATACAGCATCTAAGTAACCATGGACCAGGCACCCTTGACCAAGCTCTTGCTTGAAGACAGCAGTATTCACTATTACTCTTAATAATACATGTGGAAATCCCTAAAAGCTATTACAAATCTAATCCCATAATATATCAGACTGATCAGTATATCATGACTGAGTTGCTTGTGTTTATTGTATATTATAATGAAGTTTTTTTTAAAGTTCATGAACTTGAAGTAAGACATGAACTTGAAGCCCAGCACTAGAGTTTACCTATTATATCTCCTTGAACAAATTAATTTACCTATTTACGGCTCATTTTTATCCCTAAGATGACAGCAATACTTTGAAGAGCTATTATAAGAATAAAGTAATATTCATAAAACACCAATCATGATACCTGAATGTTTCTTCTCTACACTTCTTCAGCCATCTCATTAGAGAAACATTGAAAGCTGGGCGTGGTGGCGCACGCTTATAATCCCTGCGCTTGGGCGGCTGAGGCCGGAGGATCGCACAGGTTCGAAGCCAGCCTCAGCTACTTAGGCTCTCAGCAACTTAGTGAGACCCTGTTTCCAAATAAATATATATAAAATAGGTCTGGGAGTATAGCCGGGAGGGAGGGAGGAAGGAAGAAAGATTGTAGGCTCAGGATTAAGCTATGCCACAGCTGTTACAATTCTATTTGATGTTTAGAAGGTATAAATTCTTAGGAACTAGGTCCTTTCCAATCCAGAATTTGCTCTTCTGCTCTCTGTGTTACCACTAGAGATGGCTCAGATGCTTATTGAGCCAGGTCAATAATAGAAGTGAAGCAAGCCGCTGAGTTTAACACCAGGCGTTAGGATCACAACTGTAGCACACACTCTATGCTTCCATCCTTCTCTTTGTTTTGGGGGGATTTGGGGTTTTGGGGGGAGGCAGTACTGAGGATTGAACCCAGGGGCATTCTGCCTCTGAACTACAGCCACAGCCCCATTTTTTATTCTTTATTTTGAAGCTCTTTAAGTTGTGTAGGGCCTCAGGAGGTGAGGCTGGCCACAAACCTGCAATCCTCCTGTCTCAGCCTCCCAAGGTATACGCCACTGTGCCTGGCTCTTTTCTCTATGTTTAAAGCTGATTATTTCAAATAGCAAGAACATGTTTGCCTGTGTTTTTTAATTTATTTTATCAATATCTAAAGTACTGATTTGGGCCCTGAGGTAGGAATCAGTAGAGCATCTGAAAAACAAGAACAAAAAAAACCTCTGACTTTGTGCCACTGAAATTTTGGGAAAGACAGAAATCAAATAGACTTAAGTAAACCTAGAATGCTTATCTCTCCACACCCACACCAGTCTTGAGATAATGCTGGAAGCTGGTCACTGTAATCATATGTAAAACCAGCCTGAATCTGTTAAAGATTATTGCCATCTAAGTAGTTGCATGTGACTTTATGTACAAACCAACCTTTTTTTGGATATTGTTAATGTTAAATCTTTTATTTTAAATAACTTATGTGTTATGGCTCAGAAACTAATATTTTAAAGAGTTTTGCTAAAAGAGACATAAAGACTATACTAAAATATCACGTTTCTCAGCCATGGAAAGATGACCCACTAAAGAAACTTTTTTAACGTCTATCTTTGAACACTAATATTACTACCACTTAATAAGTGCTAGACAGAAAGTGAAGCCACAGGCGATAGTTTCTTCAATTCATTTCCTCTCATGATCATATAAATAATTTGTGGTATAAAGTTTCAGAACATAGGAAAGCATCAAGAAAAAAACTAAAATCAACCAGAATCTAACCCGTTACCCAGAGATAACTACTTTTTGTTGCACAGTTTTTTTATTCAGAAATAAACTATTAACTCAACAAAACAGTTAATAATACATTTTGAACTTTCCTGCTAATGCCCCAGATCTGGATGTGTATGCAATCTGTTCAAGTAACTGCTTCGATTGGCTGTTGGTTGCAGGTTCGTGGCCCTTCCCAGGCTGATCCCAACAAAGTCGTAGACGACCTGCTGACGCCCTGCTCTCCCGGGGACGCCGGCGCCATTGAGATGACGTGGATAGATGTCCCTGGAGACAAGCTCTTGGAGCCAGTTGTTTCCATGGTTTGGAATTTTACTTGTTTTTAAGAAATATTTTAAAACAGTATACTTTATAATTTGTCAGCCAAAGGTAAAATTTTTTCAGTTATATAAGTTTTGCTGGAAAATGTCATTATGATAAGGCTTACTTAATACTCTGAACTCACTTTAGTTATTGTAATGATAATTATCTTTAAAATATTTTCTGGGCCTATGAGACTTTTAAGTGAAAAAGCTATTTTTTTTCTCTTTGGAGTACTGGGCAGATTGAACCCAGGGGTGCTCTACCACTTAGCTATCTCCCCAACCTTTTAACTTTTTACTTTGTGACAGAGTCTTGCTTTGTTGCCTAAGCTGGACTCGAACCTGTGGCCCTTCTGTCTTAGCCTCCTGAGTTGCTTGGACTATAGGAGTGCACCGCTGCACTTGGTGAAAAGGCTGTTTTTTATAGCAGGAATATCATCCCCAAATGTGCCTTAACTAAAATGTAGGATTGATGACAATTTTTTCCTCTGAATACCACATTTAAAAAAAATAATCATAGCTGGGCGTGGTGGCGCGTGCTTTTGATCCTAGTACTTGGAGGCTCAGACAGGACGATCGCAGGTTCGTGGTCAGCCTTGCCTACTTAATGAGGCCCTCCACAACTCAGTGAGACCCTGTTTCAAAATAAAGAATAAAAAATAGGGCTGGAGGTGTAGCTTGGAGGTAGAATGATCAGGGGTTCAATCCCCAGTACTACTAAAAAATAAAAAATAAGGCCGGGCGTGGTGGTGCACGCTTGTAATCCCTGCACTTGGGAGTCGAAGACAGGAGGATCATGCAGGTTAGAAGCCAGCCGTGCTGGCTTAAGAAACCCTGTTTCCAAAAATAAAAAAGTATAAAATTTATCTGGGAGTGTAGCCCAGAGGTAGAAGGGCTTCCAGGAACCCCAGTACCACCAAAAAAATAAATAAATAAAATAATAATAATAATAATAATAATGCTAATTATAGTACTTATAAATGGTATTTTTCTGTTTTATTTCTCATTTCACCTTAGAAAGTTCATATGATACAGGTCTTTAAAATTTTAACTGAAACTTTTTTAACTTGTTTTCTCAAAAAAATGTAATCAGGTCTAAATAATATTTACTATCAGAATATAGTTCTCTAGTTTGTATTAGAAGAATTAAGGTAATTTATAAGCTTTGTGGCTTTATAAGGTGTACTTAGAGAATTTATGGTATTTACAGAGTTGTGTTTATTATATTTTCTTGTTGATGAACAGTTGATTTTCAAATTTTTCTGTTTCAGTTTATAGATTTACAAAGAGCTTTGTTGTACAATTATTAACTTTAGTAAAACTACTATTTTTTTAGTTACACTTATTGGGAAAACATATATATGTATGTGTGTGTGTGTATATATATATATATATATATATATATTTTTTTTTTTTTTTTTTTTTGGTACCGGGGTTCCTGGAAACCCTTCTACCTCCGGGTTACACTCCCAGACCTATTTTATATTATTTTTTTTTGGAAACAGGGTCTCTTAAGCCAGCGAGATTGGCTTTGAGTCTGCGCGATCCTCCTGTCTCCACCTTCCAAGCATGGGGATTACAAGCGTGCGCCACCACGCCCGGCCTGGAAAACGAATATTTAAAGAAAGTAGACAAGGCAGGAAATGAGGTGGTGGCCGTCCTGGAAGAGCCTGGCTCCTGAGACTAACATGACTACTTCTTATAGGTCATGAGGGGTTTTGATCAGGAAGAAACTGGAAGTTTCTACAGGAAAGAATGACGTAATCAGGGGTTGTCCTTTAGAAAGGAGGAGGGCAGGAGCTTATGGCACACCTCAAGTACTCATCTTCAGCCTTAGGTTAGAGCAGAATCAGTAATGATGCTGCGATGCTCGTTAGTAAAGTTTTTAATACCGCCCTCCCGTCCTTTCCTGCAGTCGGATATGCTGCGGTCCTTGTCCAGCACAAAGCCCACCGTCAACGAACACGACTTGTTGAAATTAAAGAAGTTTACAGAGGACTTTGGCCAGGAAGGCTAAACCAAAGACGGCAAGAAAGATGTTTACCACGTGTATTCCTAACGTCATGGGTACTTTTGCCTTTCTTGGGTGTTAGCAGATTATTTCCGGTAGAAGTCTCACCACGGGGAAACGTGCGTTTCCTTAGGTTTTACGTTGTCCTTTTTCTCCATCACATGTTAAATGCTTCAATCAACACGGTTTGTAAGATGATGGGTTGAGAAGGAAATGAGCAATATATGAGTGGCATGAAAAATAGAAATCACCTGGTAAAAAGAGTATTAAAAATTGAATGGCATACAGCTATCCAGCATTTTTATGAGTGATGGTCTTTGCAAAGAGCATTTATCTTTTCTTTTTTTTTTTTTTACTAAAATGATATAGGTTTTTATATTTTGAAAAATTGTTAGGCATTCTTAGCAGTGAAAAATTTATTTCCTTTGTTAAAAATTAAAAATGATAGAATCTTTACTCTCAGGGAAGGGCAATAAAACCACCAAGAGCACCCTGATTGGTCCAGAAGGTTTGAATTGTGAGATGGCCCGCGCTCTTGCTGATTTCTAATAGGTTGACTTTTCTTTTTTTTTCCTGTGTAGATTTAAGTATTTCTTTAAAGGCAGCCAGCTTTTATATTGGACTAAACATTACCTTTCACTGTGCAGTCTCTAGAGAAAGACTTTGTAAATTAGGCATTGTCTTTACCTTAAAGAAAAAAAATGTCTATTTCATTGTCTTTTTGTAGCAAGATTGTCAAAACAGGTGGTAAATAAGTATGGGTTTTAAAAATAATTGTCATGAAATACTGTAATAGAAACCTTTACTAATAAGAAATGGCCTTCCTTTGGATTATGGGAAGTTTCCTGTGTGGAGTGTGTGTGTGTGTGTGTGTGTGTGTGTGTGTGTGTGTGTGTGTACATGTGTACATATATATATATATGAATTTTTTAAAAACATAGGCTAGTAAGGGTCTTGTCTTTCATCTTTCAATTTCAGGGAACAGTTTTGTCCTGGCCACACATATATTATCAGTGTAATACTCTACGAAGCTTTAGAAACAAATTGGTGTCCCGTTGAATAATAAAATATAGACATGATATTTTAGTACCCTCAAGGAAATAATCCAAGGACAGTGTGTGTTACACACCTCAGCATCAACACTAAGTTGTGCCTTGCACATTTGTATTGGCCATACGTGCGAAGGATTATTAAATTAGGTAGAATGCGGTAGATTCTATTATTACTATAAAGTTCTGCCTTGCAGATGCTATACGATAACTTGCATTTAAAGTATATTTGCACATTTGTGTATTATCTATATGGTTGCCTTTGGGTTTTCTGTACAGATTGTTTTTGTTGCTATTAAATGGAAATTATAGGCTTGAAATATTCTGTTCTTATGTGAAGTAAATTGATACAACCTGTGTTGGCTGTGTCCTGCGTATGCTGTTTTATTTGGGGACCTTCTGTGTAGGGAACATATCAAAATGGACTAGATACAGAGGAGTAACTTAAAGTTATCAGCGTGATGAAAGCTCTGGTTTTCCCCGGTGGTTATGTGCAGTTTGGAGACTAGCTTGGAGACCAACGCTAAATTCTTTGTGGATACAGTCACTGATGTACCTTATATGTCTATCGGCCTCAGACCTATAGAGTACTGCTATTAATTACACACTGTAGAGAATGACTGTATTCTCTCTCTGTGTCATTGAATACCAGAATTCTTCTGTGAATCCAAGATTTTCGGAAGTGTTCTACTTAAAGTGGTCAAATATGTGGCCACACAGTATGTAAGCATAGTGTCATGGGAAGTGGATACTTAATCGTACTGAACTCTTCATGCGCTTTGAGAGGTTTGTGTCATTATCCATATATCGATTTTAGCCATAGTCCCTAGTTTGAAACTTTTATGTCTAAAGCTGTTTATGGAATCTGATAACTAGATTTGTTCTAAAATGGTAGAGTATGCTTCCTAGGCTGTTGAATCAAGGAACCCGAACATGTGCGCTCCATTTCTCTGGCTCTTCACTATTACAAAGTTTTGGGTAGACATTTCCTAGTAAACAAGTGAACTGGAGGTGGAGCCTCTGAGCTGCACTCTGCAGGATTAAGAGCACTGTGCATCGGCCTGAAAATCTGAGGGACTCTGTAAAGTGTGTCAGTCGACAACTGACCTCTGGCTCCCAGGCAGCAAAGCAAGACGAGTGTGTTTGATTATTAATGCTCCGGAGCACCCTTTGACCACCGTCACGGAGTGAAAGAAACAGGCACACCTCCTTGGCACTGGTGCCAGCGAGCCACGCAGCGCCAGCCGTGGCACCGACTGGATCGCAAGCCCCCGAGCTCTCCCCAGGCCCTTTCCAGCCCTACCACCGCCACCGCCACCCCCCCACCCCCATCTTTCTCTGCTATCCAAGTCACCGTGCTTTTCACCTGGCTGATGGACCAGGTGATCTTTCCAAGAATTCCCATTATACATTTGATTTCTTCAGACTAAGCTAGCTACTAGTGAGATTTTTTCTGTAGATGTCACACATATTCATTAATCTGTTAGCTTTTTAGATTATAAGCTCTTCAAAGAGTGACATTTTTCTTAGTAATTAACAGTACTGCTCTCTATTTAGGTTCTTTCTTTGTGTGGTACTGGGGATAGAACAGGGGCATTCTACCTCCAAGCAACACCCTCCGCCCTATTTTTTATTCTTTATTTGGAAACAGGGTCTCACTGTGTTAGGAAGGGCCTCATTAAGTAGCTGAGGCCCCTGGCCCCGCCATCTCTTCTGAGGCCTGCCACCCTGTCCGCCAACTGTTCCTAGGGTAGGGAGAATGGTCCGTCCACCCTCAGATCAACCAGGCACGCTGAGGTGCTGCTCTCAGACACACTCAGCTTCATCTTTTCATTGACTTTGGACCTACGATTTGTTGGCTGGCAGGGAGAGTTAAAGAAAGGAAACCATTCTGCTTGTTTACACAAGGCAAGGGAACACAGAAAAGGCCTGTTTTCATACCCAGAGAAAAATGGTAATAATTCCTGCCCTGTGCTATGAGGTCATTTCAAGAAAACATCACGAAGGAAAGACTGGAGCCAAAAGTTAACAGCAGCAATCTGAGGGACCGGGGGTGGGGGATGGGATTAATTATGAATTTTATGAAGCATTTGTTATTTTCTAAATGTGAAATATAACAAAATTTGCATTGTGATCATTTTTAAGGTTATCATTCAGCAGCAGTAAGTACATTTACAAAGTTCTATACCATCAACTTTAAGCATTGCCAGAACTTTTTCATCGTCTGGAATAGAAAGAAACACTGTCACACCATGGAACCCATTGAACATAACTCCCTGTTCCTCCCCAACCCTCCGGGACTCCCCCTACCCCTAACCTGATTCCACTTTCCCTGTGAATCTGTCCATTTCTGTTTGGCCAAATGAACAAGTCAGATACTAAAGGCTAGATATTGTGAAATTATTTACATATTTATTTTTAGGTACTGGGGATTGAACCCAGGGGCATTCTACCTCTGACCTACACCCCCGGTCCTCCTTTGATTTAGAAACAGGGTCTTCCTGGGTTGGTGAGAGTTTAGCTGAGTTGGGAAGTTGTGATCCTCCTGCCTCGGCGTTCCAAGTACTGGGATTGCACGCGTGCACCCACCATGCTGGCTTTCTCTAATTATAATCACTTGTAATAGTTATGTGTAATTGTCTTTGGTGTCTTATTTCACCAAGCATAATAGCTTCAAGGTTCACTCCTGTTACAGTATGGCTCCAACAACTGGTAGGCTTGGTAAGGCCACATGACAGTATTTGACTATTAAAAGAAATGAAATATTGATACATTGCGCCCTGCAAATGAGCTCTGAAAACAGACAAGAAACCCGGGCACAATGGCTCCATAACATTCCGAACCCATTTAGGTGAAATACCCAGACTAGGCAAATCTACAGAGACAGATAAGTGATTCTCTGGGGCTGGGCGGGGTTCAGTACAAAATTGGAATTGACTGCTAATGACTACAAGATTTCTTCCTGGGTGTGACAATAGTTGCACAATTCTGTGATCTAAAAGCCCCTGACCTGCTAGGTGTGGTGGTGCACGCCTGTTATCTCAGTAGGTGGGAGGCTGAAACAAGAGTCCAGGTTTGAGGACAGTCCCTACAAATAGGCTCTCATCAACCTAAGGAGATCCTGTTCTCAAATAAAAATAAAATAGAGCTGGGGTGTAGCTTGGAGGTAGAAGGCCCTGGGTTCAATCCCCAGTGCTCCCCTCCCTCCCTCCTACACCCCCATCACACACACACACACACAACCACTGCCCAAGTTCACTTTAAAGCCAGGCTCGGCCCGGGCTTTTAATCACAGTACATGGGAGGCTGACATGGGAACATCAGATTCTAGGGCAGCCAAGAAGACTTTCATCAACCTAGCGAGACCGTGTTTCCAAATAAAAATAAAATAGGGCTGGGGGCATAGCTCAGAGGTCGAGGCCCCTGGGTTCAATCCCCAGTGCCACCCCCACAAAAACAACAACCACCACCAAGCCGCGGTCTGGGAATTGGAGATCCAGAAGCTGGCATGTTTGGAGCCTGCCTCTGGTAACCAGTTGAACTCTAAGCGCCACAAAATCAAATGATCTGAGGTTTTTGTTTGTTTGTTTGCTTTTTTCCAGAACCTCCATATTAAGGTTTTCCGGGTCCTTAGAGGGAAGGGGGGGGGGGGGAAACGAAAGCGGGCAACGGCCCTGTTCCAAATACGCCTGGAAAACACGAACTGGAACCCGGGATTCCAGCGCCGGGTCTCCGGGCTCGCCCGCAGGAGGGGACCCCGCGGTCCTAGCGCCCACCCCCGAGAGCGGGCGGGATGGCTGGGGATGGCGGCGCGGCTCCAGCCCTCCGCCCGGACCGCGGGAAGGACGCAGCCCGCCCTGCGGGGTCCTCGGAGGCACCCCAGCCCCGGGAGCTGGGGGCCCGGCGCGCCCAGAGCCGGCCGCGGCCCGGGAGGGGAGGGGAGGGCGGCCGGCCCGGCCCCGCCCGCCGGCTCCTCCTCTTCCCCTCCGCGCCGCCAGCCCTCCTGCAAACCCCAACAGCGCCGGGCTGCGCCGCGCGTGACCGCCGGCCGCCAGCGATGCTGCTGCTGGCCGCCGCCCTGCTCGTGGCCTTCGTGATGCTGCTCTACATGGTGTCCCCGCTCATCAGCCCCAAGCCCCTCGCCCTGCCCGGGGCGCACGTGGTGGTGAGTGGCCTCCTGCAGCCGCGCCCGGGCCCCAGGTCCCCGACGTCCCCACTCCGGGCCCAGGGCCCCGGGAAGGGGCCGCCGGGCCTCGGGGCTGCAAAGTAGTCCCCGGCGCATCCCTGGGATGGGGATATTTTGGTCCTCAGTTTCCCCGATGAGTCGAAGAGAGGCTGAGAAACTTTGCCAAGGACGCCGCGGTCGGTGGGCGCGCAGGTGCGGCGCGCTGGCTGCGGGGTTGTGGGGCCGGCCGCAGGGAAGGGTTCCCGGGCCAGCAGGACCCACTGAGGCACGGCACTGCAGGACGGCAGGTGCCAGGGAGGAAAGGGCATTTGCCCAGGGATTCAGGGAAGTGACTCGCAGAGCCACTTGGCCTTGGCGGTGTTGGGGCTTCTCCATCCCGTCTACACCTCCATCCTGTCTACACCGCTGGTCTCTGAGCGCGCTCCCTGGGGTCTGCAGCTTGCAGCCCCAATGGCAGCGTTGCAGGATCGGAAGGATGCGCCCAAAGTCCTGGCTGGGGCTTTAAGATCGAGGAGGACAGGGATGGTTGGGTTTGTTCCTTACCGGAAGTTCGCGCGCCCCGGTGCTACAAGTGGCACCTTTCTCCAGCCCAGGTGCCTGTGCCCGGCGCCTGCCCTGCTGCGGGGAGGGGCTTTTTGGACGCTTTGCTTACCTGGACCTCAGTCTGGGAGGTACCAAGCTGAGCGGGAAATTATGGGTAAGGAAAGATGGTCCCAGGCCTCAGGTGACACCTCCTCCACAGGTGTTTGCTGGTGGGAAAATGTATTTTCTTGGGTGTAAAACTGCTATTTCTAGCTCTTACTAATCCTGATACGAACGGCGAGCGGATTATACAAAAGAGAAAGAGAGTCCAAAACTTGGTAATCACTCTCTGTTCTCCATGTTTCACATCTGCAAGGGAACTTCTGCCTCAAAAGTGTGCCTTTAAGAGTCGAGGTCTAGGCTGAGACGCGGGGATCGCAGGTTCAAAGCCAGCCTCGGGAACTTAGTGAGGCTCCCAGCAACCTAGTGAGACCTTGTTTCCAAATAAGATATAAAATTGGGCTGGGGGTGTAGCTTGGAGGTGGATTCAATCCTCAGCATCAAAAAGTAAATAAAGTCAAATTCTTTCAGAACTTGTGCTTGCAAAGAATAACTTGGGCCCGGGAGCAGAGCCAAAACTGGGGTGGAAGTTTCAACTCATTATTTACAAGGAAGCTCCCCTTCTTTTTTTCTTTTTCTTTATTCCTTTCTTTAATGTGGTACTGGGGATTGAACCAAGGGGCAGTCCACCTCCAAGCTACACCAGAGCACTATTTTATTTTTTTCTTATTTTGAAACAGAGTCTTGCTAGTTTGGTGAGAGTCTCACTACTTGCTGAGGCTGGCCTTGAACCTGCGATTCTCCTGTTTCAGCCTCCCTAGTACTGGGAGTACAAGCATGGGCCACTATGCCTGGCACAAGAAAGTTTCACTTAACTTTGACACTAGTCCTCTGTCCTCATCAAGCTGCAGGTCATAATAAATTAATAAACCCATATCAGCTGGGTGTGGTGGCACATGCTTGTTATTCCAGCATTTGGGAGGCTGAGACAGGAGGATCGCGGTTCACGGACAGCCTCAGCTACTACTTGGTGAGGCCCTTCACAACTCAGTGAGAGCCCATTTCAAAATAAAGGATAAAAAAATAGGGCTGGGGGTGTAGCTCGGAGATAGAATGCCCCTGGGTTCCATGCCCGGTACTGCAAAAATAAAATAAGCCAATATCTGTTGGGATAAACCAAGAATCTCTTGTTTTCACCATCTTTACTCAGTACCATAAATTATGATTATGATTATGATTATTATGAGTAGTAATATTATTAGTGTTATTTTGAAACAGGTTCTTAAGTTGCAGGGGCTGGAGGCTCACTAAGTTGCTGAGGCTGACCAGGAACCTGCGATCCTCCTATCTCGGCCTCCCAAGCTCTGGGATGATAAGCGAATGCCCTAAACTGCATATACAGTTAATACCGTACTTTATACTCACATATACAAATGATGTCAGTATGACATGAGCAATTCACACGATGTCACCACCTGTCTTTTCTAATGTCCTAAGAAGAGCAAAGTGTAAAGGGGAAATCTCATACCATTTCGCACATAACTGCAGGCACATATTTATTTGACGACTGCTTTTGCAAGGTTAGGTGTACTAGGAAATTAGAGAGATGGGTTGGACTTGGGATTTGTCCTTAAGGAACTGGTAGTCTGGCCAGGGAGCCAAAATAAATGTGTAAGGAACCTCACAGGGTAGATGGTGATGGGGAAGGGCTGGACGTGGGAGAGTTAGGCAAAGCTCTGTTGAGGAGGGGACACTGAGCTGAGCTCTGCAGTGAGGAGGGTTTGCAAGTGTAGGTGGCGGGAGACGTGCTGAGCACCAGGGCGCGCATCATAAGATGGGGGCATTTTTAGGGCCTTGCTAGTTGCTATGAAATAGTAATATCTGGTGAAATTTAATAAACCCAAACAATTCATGAACTATCCTGATGGTAAAGGCTTCCTCAGGGACCACATTTAGCCCAGGCAACCAGTATGTTTTTTTTTTTTTTTATAATAACCTTCTATAGCTAATTGGTTAATTATCTACCAGAGAAATCTCTCCCAGGTGAGACTATAGGGAAATGAGGGTTGCCTCCAGGTCATGGAGATAGGTCCCTTTGTAGGAGGGGCTTCATGACCATAATGGCATCATCGGAAGTCGGATGTACCCGAAAGCGTGATTTTTTATGTAATAATAAAATATCCAAAGGAGCTCAAAGGTCTGGCTGCAGGGAAATTACTGAGTTTTGATACACCTCTTTATTTTTATTTATTTACTATTTATTTATTTATTTATTTATTTATTTATTTATTTTGAGGTACTGGGGATGGAACCTAGGGGCATTTTACCATGGAGCTACACCCCCAGTTCTACTTTTTTATTTTTTATTTTGAAACAGGGTCTCACTGAGTTAGTTGCAAAGGGCCTCACTAAGTAGCTCAGGCTCTCGCGAACCGGGATCCTCCTGTCTCAGCCTCCCCAATGCTGGGATGACAAGCGTGCGCCACCGCGCCCAGCCGTGACTCTTTTAAATAAACTTCCTGCAGAAGAGAAATGGGCAGTGCTGAGTTGATTGTGTTTCCTCTGTCCGTAGGTTACAGGAGGTTCTAGTGGCATCGGAAAGAGCATCGCTATTGAGTGCTATAAGCAAGGAGCGTTCATAACTTTGGTTGCTCGGAATGAGGTAAGACTTGGAGGTCCCCTGCTGTTGATATTTGCACATTCAGCTTTATGTTAGCTTGGGAGGCCTCGCTAAATATTTAGTCTTTACATCTCTGCCAAAAGTGCTCACTCCCCTGACGTGGGGCGTCGCTCCGGAACGACTGGTTCTTGCTGGTACTTAGGCTGTTGAAGTCAGATCAGCTCACCAAATATGTACCTAGCGCTGACTACATATCAGGCATTATTTTTGGAGGCCTCGCAGATCCTGAGATAAGAGAGGCCGAGAGATGATTAAGTAGCACACCTGGCCCTTGGAAGCCAGATTGGCTGGCGGCAGTGATGCTGGAGCCCATGCCTAAAGCCGTGGAGGCGTTTGTCTCTAATTTATCTTTATAATTTGCCTATGCTGTCATCTATACATCTTTAGCGAAAACCACACACTACCAGGTAATTTCATCCCTCCTGATACATCTAGCAAAACCTATCTTTTCTGTGTCAAGTCAACGCAGGTCTGTTTTTCTTTTTAATCTGGATTTGTTATTCTTTTTTTTTGTGTGTGGTACCAGAGATGGAACCAGGGGCATTCTACCTCTGAGCTACATCCCCAGCCCTATTTTTATATCCTTTATTTTGAAACACGGTCTCACTAAGTTGCAGAGGGCCTCACTAAGTAGCTGAGACTGTCCTCAAACCTGCAATCTCCTTTCTCAGCCTCTCAAGTACTGGGATTACAAGTGTGTGCCAGCAGGCCCGGCTCATGTGTTTATCTTTATGAATAGAATAATTTGATTTCATTAGAGACACATTTGCGTTTGGAAACCCTACATGTCCTTGGGAGGAATTCTTCTCCCTTCTGTATTTCTCTAGTTCTCGTGTATATTTATGCTGTGTTTACGACTGATTAAGATTCTGTATACCGCCGGGCTTGGTGGAGCATGCTTGTAATTCCTGCACTTGGGAGGCTGTGACAGGAGGATCACACAGGTTTAAAGCCAGCCTTAGCGCCGGGCGTGGTGGCGCACGCTTGTAATCCCCGCGCTTGGGAGGCGGAGACAGGAGGATCGCGCAGGTTCGAAGCCAGCCGCGCTGGCGTAAGAGACCCTGTTTCAAAAATATAAAATAGTCCTGGGAGTGGAGCCCGGAGGTAGAAGGGCTTCCGGGAACCCCAGTACCACAAAAAAAAAAAAGCCAGCCTTAGCTACTTAGTGAGGCTCTCAACACCTTAGTGAGACCCTGTTTCCAAATAAAATATAAAATAGGTCTGGGAGTATAGCCCGAGGTAGAAAGCCCCTGGGTTCCATCCCCAGTACCACAAAAAAAAAAAAAAAAAAAAAAAGATTCTGTAAACCAATAACTGTTTTCTTAAAAATAAGCAAAACACAAGCTGGGCATGGTGGTGCACGCTTATAATCCCCGCGCTTGGGAGGCTGAGACAGGAGTATCGTGCATGTTCAAAGCCAGCCTCAGCTACTTAGTGAGGCTCTCAGCAACTTAGTGAGACCCTGTTTCCAAATAAAATATAAAATAGGTCTGGGAGTATAGCCCGGAGGTAGAAATCCTCTGGGTTCCACCCCCAGTACCACCAAAAAAAAAAAAAATTAGCAAAACACAAAATTGAAACCTTGAAAAAAAATGCTACTAAATAAGTAGCTCGGCTGTCTTAGGAGAATTTTTGAAAGTAGCGACGTTTACCTGGTCCATCTAAAAGTGCTTTTTACTGTTGTTGCTTTTATTAGTAGAGTTGGAGAATAAATGATGCAGAGAAACGCGCTCTCCGCATGGCATCCTGCAGCTCTGGAACCATCCACCACCTGACAGTGTGGCTGCTCTTGTTTTATTTCGCTGCCAAACACTGTCAGCGCAAACATCTTTTAAAGTCGATAGAGTGACCATCAGCAATTAAGACCGTTAATTGGGAATTTGCATTCATTTATTTTTTCCATTATATTTCTCTGCAATCAATTTTAAAACTTGGTATCATGCATTCATAGCTTAAAATCTTTTCCTGCCGGGCGTGGTGGCGCACGCTTGTCATCCCCGCGCTTGGGAGGCCGAGACAGGAGGATCGCGCAGGTTCGAAGCCAGCCGCGCTGGCGTGAGAGACCCTGTTTCCAAATAAAAATATAAAAAGATAGGTCTGGGAGTATAGCCCGGAGGTAGAAGGGCTTCCAGGAACCCCAGTACCACCAAAAAATATATATATTTTCCTTCTTTCTTTCATGGAATGTGGCCCGCAGCCCCTCAGCGTAGGCCCTGTATTGTACGTTTTATAAAATTTGACAAGTATTTATACAAATAATTGCTTTTTGTCTCCTTTTCAGCAAACAAGCAGAGACAGTCATGAGAACTCATGGCTCTGTTTTGTTTTCAGGACAGGCTGCTGCAGGCGAAGAAAGAAATTGAAAAGCACTCGATTAATGACAAACAGGTAAAGCATTATCTTCAGTGTGTGTATGTGTGTGTGTATGAGTGATTATCAGCACAAAAGTTGCAAAGAAAACAAGCATTACTCCATCTGTGAAAAGATTGTTGACAGCAAATAAGGTTTTCTTGGCACAGAAGCTGGGCAGTGCGCGCCTATGATCCCAGTCCTTGGGAGGTTGAGACAAGAGGATTGCAAGTTTGAGGCCAGCCTGAGCAACTTAGCAAGAGCCTGTGTCAAAATAAAACAAAATTAAGCTGGGCATGGTGGCACGTGTTTATAATCCCAGCATTTGGGAGGCTGAGACAGGAAGATCACGGTTCTCAGACAGCCTCAGCTACTTAGTGAGGCCCTTTGGACTCAGTGAGACCCTGTTTCAAAAGTAAAAAGAAATAGGGCTGGGGGTGTAGGTCAGAGGTAGAATGCCCCTGGGTTCCATCCCAGTCCCACAAAAATAAGTAAAAATAAACAAATACATAAAATAAAAATGAACAAAATTAAAAAGAGAATGTCGCTCAGAGATAGAATGCGCTTGGGTTCAACCCCCATCACCAAAAATAAATTGATAAATAAATAAGCAAAAAGTGTACAACTCTTTATTCTTTTAATACAGTCATAGAGTTGTGCAACTATCAACCCAATCAATTTCAGAATTCACATCGTCTCATAAAGATTCCCAGAGTCACAGCAGTAACTCCCTGTTCCTGTGCCACACCCGACTGCCTTGGGCAGCCACTAATCTTCTATCTATCTCTCTAGATTTATGTTTCATCATCTCTCATGCATTCTTGTGCAACCCTATGTCTTCATTCAATATTATTTTTAAATTGTATCTACGCTGCTGCATAGAGTAAGAGGTCACTGGTTTTTTTTTATTATTACTACTATACAGTGAGTTATATGTGCACGCCACCCTTTGTTCATTCATTCGAGTCTGGATATTCAGGTGGTTTCCAATTTTTTTGGGGGGGCGGAGAGGTTGTTGGGTGTTATAAAAGTTTTGTCTCTTTGTAGGCATGTATAAGGATGGGACAGACCTAGAAATGGCCTTGCTGAGTTACAGGCCATGTTGGCATAGACGCGGCTTCAGCCTCAGGAGCGTGTACTCCCCGTGGTCCATGGTAGCTTCAGTTCCGCATCTTTGTCAATACTTGGAATTAGCAGACTTTTAAAATTTGGGGTACTGAGGATTGAATTCAGGGATGTTGTTTTCCCTCCAAGCCACACCCCCAGCTCCATTTTATTTATTTTTTTAATGGTGCTAGGGATGGAATCCAGGGGCATTCTACCTCCGAGCAATACCCTCAGCTCTATTTTATTTTTGTTTATTTTGTAACAGGGCCTCACTAAGTGGTGGAGGGCCTCACTAAGTAGCTGAGGCTGGCCATGAGCCTGCGATCCTCCTGTCTCAGCTTCCCAAGTACTGAGATTACAAGCGTGTGCCATCACGCCCGGCTCCATTTTATTTTTGAAATAGTATCTCACTAAGTTTCATAGACTGACCTCAAACCTTTGGTCCTCCTGTCTCAGCCTCCCAAGTCCTAGGTTAACTAATAGTCCTGGTTATTAGTGGACTTTTAGTATTATTTTAGTGGGCTATTAGTATTCTTTTCTTTTGTGTGTGTGTGTGTGTGTGTGTGTGTGTGTGTGTGTGTGTATGTGTGTGTGTGGTACCTGGGATGGAACCCAGGAGCCTTGTACCTCCCAGCCCTATTTTTTAGTCTTTTTTTTAAATTTTGTGATACTGGGGATGGAACCCAGGGATATTCTACCTCTGAACTACACCCCCAACCTTATTTTTTTTTATTGTTGCAAGGGACCTCACTAAGTAGCTGATGCTGTCTGCAAACCGTGATTCTCCTGTCTCAGCCTCCCGAATACTGGGATTACAAGTGTGTGCCACCATATCTGGCTCTTTTAGTCTTTTTATTTTGGAAACAGAGTTTCAATGAGTTGCTAAGGGCCTTGGTAAGTAGCTGAGGCTGTCCAAGAATTGCCATCCTCCAGTCTCAGCCTCCTGAATGCTGGGATTACAAGGGTGCGCCACCACGCCAGGCGCTTAGTGGGCTTTTAGGTTTGCCTTTCAGATGGGTTTTAAAGTAGTATCTCACTCTGTGTGTGTGTGTGTGTGTGTGTGTGTGTGTGTGTCCGTTTGCGTGTTTGTGTTTTGTAGTACCAGGTATTGAACCCAGAGGCATTCTACCTCTGAGCTTAGCCTCAGCCCTATTTTTTATTTTCTATTTTGAAATAGGGTTTTACTAAGTTACAGAGGGCCTCACTGAGTTGTTTAGGCTGGCTGCCAACCTGCAATCCTCCTGTCTCAACCTCCCAAGTACTGAGATTACAAACATGAGCCACCATGCCCAACCTCACTGTGGTTTTAATTACTTTTAACCCCCTCCAGCATATGATAGAGAGATTTCTGTTGTTTTATATGGCATTTCTATCATATTATTTTTATCTTTTTATATGTAAATAAAAATAAGTCTACCTCATTTAAGACTGCTACAGCAGTCTTGGTACCTGTTATGGTTTGGATTTAGTATGTCCCCCCAAACCTCATGTGTGGGCAGTGCAGTCAGGTTCAGAGCTAACATGGCTGGAGGAGGTGGGGGCTGGGGGTGTCCTTGGGGACTGTCTGTTTCTGGCCCCTACCCCACACTCTGCTTCCCTTTCTCCCGAGCTGAGCATGGCTTTGTTCTCTCCTGCCATGCCCTAAAGCCTTGCCACTTCAAGGTGGCTGATCACGGACTCAGCTCTAAAACCTCTGCACTCTGAGCCAAATAAATTTTTCTCCCTCTAAGCTGTGACTGTCAGGTATTTCTGTCACAGCAACATAAAAGCTGACTAAAGCAGTATCTCCGAGTTTATTTTCTCAGTCCCAGGTGTTGAGCTGTCCCCGCTCTTCTTTTGTATTGCAGTCTATGCTATGCAAGGTAAAACTCCTTGTCCACACGTCCCTGTTTCACATAGGTCTTTTTCTCTAGAACGGTGGCCCCTCCCTGTACCACCCCACAAACACCTGAAGGGACCACAGTCCCAGCTCTGAAAATTCCAACTTCCCCAGCCATGTTCATGCAACTTGTGCTAGAGAAAGAAATGTGGTATGAAACTGGGACTCTTGATAACTCACAGGCCAGCCTTTCCCGCCGCCTGCGCTGTCCAGCTCTGGCGTGGTCACGGTGCCGCCCCTCTTCCTCTATCCAAGCTCTAAGTCGTGTTGAAAATGCTTGTCTTCAATATCAAGGGGCAATCTAGGGCGAGCTTGATCCTTCCGCCTGGACTGGCTGGTGCTACCCACTGAGAGAAAACAGTGGAATGGAGATGTGTGAAAAAAATTTTTTTTAATTTTACTTGTCTGGAGGTATAGATTTGATTTATAGTAAATGATCCAATGCTTTGTTTAATATATATATATATATATATATATATATATATTTTTTTTTTTTTTTTTTTTTTTTTTTTTTTTTTTTGAGGTACTGGGGATTGAACCCAGGGGCATTCTACCTCCAAACTATACCCCAGCCTGATTTTCTAGTCTTTATTTTGAAACAGGTTCTCACTGAGTTGCAGAGGACCTCATTGAGTAGCTGATGCTGGCTACAAACCTGAATCCTCATGTCTCAGCCTCCCAAGGACTGGGATTACAAGCGTACGCCACCACGCCTGGCTGTAAAAAATGTTTTTAAAAGACATATCTTTAAAATAATCCTATAATTTCCATTCCCCTCCCTTGCTTCTTTCTATAAATATTTTCTGTGTATTGATATAGGAGTAAATTTTACTTCCAGTGTATTACAACAAAGGGCAAACCTCCAGTCTAGAATCAATCTTTCTTTCTTTCTTCCTTCCTTCCTCTCTTTCTTTCTTTCTTTCTGGAATTTAAGTGATTTGACTGGGGTTCCTTCTTGCATTAAATACAATTTTCATATTAAGGAAATGGGTCTCTTTTGGTTTTTGTTTATTTTTTGAGAGGAAGCCTCACCATTATGCCCAGGCTGGCCCTGAACGTCTAAGCTCAAATGATCTTCCTGCCTTCACCTCCCTCATGGCTGAAAGTCCAGGTGCACAACACCACAAAGGTGTTCATCCCCTGAAACCCAGGAAGCAAAAAGAGGAAAGGGGCCATGGTCCCAGTACCCCCTTCAAGGGCACACCCCCAGTGACTGTCATCTAAAGTTCTACCAACTCCCAGGACCACCATAGGCTGGGGACCAGTGTTTAGCCTAGGGGAACACTTACCCAAACCATGGCACCAGGTCACATGCCTGCCTTCCTGTCCCCAGCCCATGCTCCTCGGGGACTCTTGACCCCCACACGGGCGCACAGTGCTTCATGTGGATGCCCCTCTGTTAATTTCATGGCCAACAGAGTTCATCAAAACTATTCAAAACTGCCCTTCTCTATGGGGGAGAATTGCTTTGAAGTTTTAAAACAATCATCAAAAAACCAGTTTCGACACCCGCACGTTTGTGACCATGTTTTTGTTTTGGCAGGTGGTGCTGTGTATATCAGTTGATGTCTCGCAAGACTATCACCAAGTAGAGAATGTCATAAAACAAGTAAGGGGTTGGGGGGCTTGGAGTGAGTGCCTTGGCTTCGGGTTGGGTCTTATTTTGCTATGTGTTTTGGCATCGGTCAGTCTTCCCTAGACAGCTAATGGTGGTGTAGGTTTTGTGCAGTAGCCTTAATTTATTGCTCAGTGGTTCTTCTCCTGATTCATGCTCTCCTCACTTTTTCTAGGCACAGGAGAAACTGGGTCCAGTGGATATGTTGGTCAACTGTGCAGGGCTAGCATTGTCGGGAAAATTCGAAGATCTTGAAGTTAGTGCTTTTGAAGTAAGTAAGAAGAAATTTGCTTACTGCGTTAGCCCACGTGCAAAGCCTAGAACAAGCCTTACGTGAGACTGAAGTAAATGAAGCCAAGGGCAGTGTTACGAGACAGTAATCCCAGGACTTGGGAGGCTGAGATGGAAGAATCCGAGGTTCAAGGCCAGCCTCAACGACTTAGTGAGATCCTCGGCAACTTAGTGAGACCCTGCTTCCAAAAAAAAAAAAAGGACTGGGAATATAGCTGAGAGGTAGGATGTCCCTGGGTTCAATCTCTAGTAACCCCTACCCCCACAAAAAGTAATTCATTTAGGTGTTCATAGAAGCTTAAAGGGATTAGAGGAAGGTCCCAGAGCCAAGACTGACTTGAACCTCGGAGCATAGACAAATCTTTGAACCTCGGTTTTCTCCATTCTAAAAGCGAGACAGGAACATCGTCTGTGATGCACTTTACTCCTTGTAAAACCAAGAGATGCTGGATGTTTATGTCAAGTGCCAGTCATCAGTATTATTAACAATGAGAGACCAAATTTTTAAGTGTCAAACACTTGCAGTGTACACACTCTCCTCTTTATGTTCTCCGGAGCCTTTGTTGTGGTAATGGTTGTGAGTGATTCACTCTGCAAAGTTAAATTTTATAGGTAGGGAAACTGCTGGGCCAATTGTAGCTGCGTTGTGTCTAGTAGGCGATGGGCAAACTCCACAAACCCCGGCGTTTACTCAGGGCAGGCAGGAGAGTCAGGGTGTAGGTAGAAGCGGAGTGATGGGGGCATGAGCGCCTCGAGGCGCCTTTATCGACTTGGCCTAAGAGAGAGAGCTGTCTAGACTGGTCTACCTTCATCTGGAAGAACGGAGGGAGATTCGGGCGACTGTGTCAACAGCTGTGTAAAGAATCAATTGGGAAAATAGTCGTTGTGGTTTAGTCATGAGGTGGTGAAACCAAAGAGCTGGGAGATGGACAGAAAAAGAAGAGTAGGCGTGTGTGTGTGTGTGTGTGTGTGTGTGTGTGTGTGTGTGTGTGTGTGTGTCTGCTGATTTTGTCTCCTTTCTCTGTAATAAATTTTAGTCCTGCCTGTAACTGTAAGTGATGGGCTTTGTACCATCTAGGAAATCACCTAGCCTGGGGAGGTCCTAGGCAAATGAACCAATATACTTGTCTTAGTTTTCCTCTTGTCTCAGCCCCCAAGTCCTGGGATTACAGGCCTGTACCACGCCCAGCTTTACTTGTGGCAACATTTCTTTTTTTTTTTTTTTTGGTGGTACTGGGGGTAGAACCCCAGAGGCTTTCTACCTCCGGGCTATACTCCCAGACCTATTTTTTATATTTTATTTGGAAACGGTCTCACTAAGTTGCTGAGAGCCTCACTAAGTAGCTGAGGCTGGCTTCGAACCTGCGCGATCCTCCTGTCTCCGCCTCCCAAGCGCGGGGATTACAAGCGTGCGCCACCGCACCCGGCTACTTGTGGCAACATTTATGCGTGCATTCATTCATCCCGCAGATTTGTTGAGCTCCTCAGTCACTTCCCTTGAAGAACTTAAAACTGGAGAGAGAGAAAAACTTCCCCTGGGGCAGGGCCTTAAGGCTTTGGCTCGTCCGCTCCTCACCTGGCCCCTTTGTTCCCTGCAGAGGCTGATGAACGTCAACTACCTGGGCAGCGTGTACCCGAGCCGGGCAGTGATCTGCACCATGAAGGAGCGCCGGGTGGGCAGGATCGTGTTCGTGTCCTCCCAGGCGGGGCAGCTGGGACTGTTTGGCTACACGGCCTACTCTTCATCCAAGTTCGCCCTAAGGGGACTGGCTGAAGCTCTGCAGATGGAGGTAAAAGTTGTGTTCATTTCTGAACTGATTCCTTAGCTGAGCAGTTTACCAAGCCTTTTGGGTTTTTTGTTTTTGTGTGTGTGTGTGTGTGTGTGTGTGTGTGTGTGTGTGTGTGTGTGTGTGTTTTACTTCTTTATATGTACAAATGCATTGAAGATTTGTAGATTTGACAATAGGGAAACAGAACTGACTCAGCCCTAAGTTTTGCAGTTAATATTTCTTTTTTTTTCTTTTTTTTTCTTTTTTTGAAACAGGGTCTCACTGAGTTGCAAAGGCCCTCACTAAGTAGCTGAGGCTGTCTGCGAACCATTATCCTCCAGTCTCCGCCTCCTGAATGCTGGGATTATAAGTGTGCACCATCACACCTGGCTTGCGGTTTATATTTCTTTTTTCTTTTCTTTTCTTTTTTTTTTTTTTTTTGTGGGTCTGGGGATGGAATCCAGGGGCATTTGACCTCTGAGTTACACCCCCTGCCCTATTTTTTATTCTTTATTTTGAAGCAGGGTCTCACTAAATTGCAAAGGTCCTCGCTAAGTAGCGGAGACTGTCCGTGAACCACGATCCTCTGGTCTCAGCCTCCTGAATGCTGGGATTACAAGCGTGCGCCACCAAGCCCGGCTCAGTTTATATTTCTTATTGCATGAAGATTTTACACAGGACAGGAGCAAAATGGTTATAGGATGCTCACTTATTTATCATGAAAAGTGCTAGTAGCCGGGCGTGGTGGCACACGCTTGTAATCTCAGCATTTGGGAGGCTGAGACAGGAGGATCGCGGTTTGCCGACTGCCTCAGCTACTTAGTGAGGCCCTCTGCCACTCAGTGAGACCTTGTTTCAAAATAAAGAATCAAAAACAGGGCAGGGGGTGTAGCTCAGAGATAGAATGCCCCTGGGTTCCACCCCCAGTACCGCACAAAAAGAAAACGCGCAAGGTGCTAAGGTGGGACCCTGGGCTGCTCACTCTCAGGCCGCCTAGTAGGCAGCCATATTGTCGGCGTGCGGCCCGTTGTGCGTTTTACCCACCTTAAGATCCCACAACAACTGACCTTACTCTCAGCTGCCCCCAGATAGGTGCCTGTCTCCCTGGGGAGAAGACGGGAGCCTAATGAGAAATCACGGCACAGAGATGGTGGTGTAAACTCTGGTGCCTTTTGAGGTGCTCGTTATCGGGGTGAGATAGGAGTGGGGCTGTTGGCCCAGAGCAGTCTCCGCAAGGGTGTGTGATGGCTGACCGCAGAAGAACCTGCTGGGGTTGTTGGGGGTTTTTGACAAGCAGGGGCATGGGCGTGGTGCGTGCTGGTGAAGGGAACGAGGCGCCAGGTGGGCTTTGAACCAGGCAGAGGAGCTCTAAGGAGAGGCAGGGGAGAGTTTGTGTATGTATGCCATTGATGTTGCCCGCAGGAGACTCGCCTGGCTAGTCTGACCTGAAGGTCTGCCCAGGGCAAGGGTGTGGGCTCGTTCGTTCTTTCTTTCTTTCTTTCTTTCTTTCTTTCTTTCTTTCTTTCTTTCCTTCCTTCCTTCCTTCCTTCCTTCCTTCCTTATTATTTTTGCTATCCTGGGGATTGAATCCAAAGGGCTTTCTACCTCTGAGCTACACCCCTGCCCTATTTTTTTTATTCTTTATTTTGAAACAGGGTCTCACTAAGTTGCAGAGGCCCTCACTAAGTAGCTGAGGCTGGCCACGAACCGTGATCCTCCTGTCTCAGGCTCCCAAGTACTGGGATGACAAGCACGTGCCACCACGCATGGCTGCGAGGGTGCTTTTTGCTGCTGCTGCTGCAGGCGAGGAAGTGGCCCCTGACCTGGTAGGAGGAGGTGGTTGGATAGGACTTCTTTTTTCTTTTTTTTCCTTTTTTTTTTTTGGCGGTAGTGGGGATGGAACCCAGGGACATTCTACCTTCGAGCTACATCCCCAGCCTGATATTTTATTCTTTATTTAGAAACATGGCCTCACTGAGTTGCCAAGGGCCTCACTAAGTAGCCGAGGCTGGCCATAAACCGCGATCCTCCTGTCTCAGCCTCCCGAATGCTGGGATTACAAGCGTGCGCCACCACGCCTGGCTTGTACGAGACTTCTTGAAGAAGCACTTCTCCAAGGGTGGAGACAGTTCTAGACTTGGGTCTGGGGGCTCAAAAGGGGCCTAAGCAAAGGGATTATTAGAATGATCTCAAAGTATGTTGTAGAGGAAATTAACGTAACAGGAATATCAGAAGCCATCCGAGTGGAAAATATTTTAGTGGTGCAGTGAACCAGGAGCAGATCTGCCACCCTGCCTTGCAGCAGCACCTCTGGGTGCTGTGCAGAGTGGACCTTGGCTGCTGCGTCGTCGTTGTTGTGTATCTGTTTGTTTTTTGGTATTTGGGATAACACCCTGGGGCATTCTACCTCTGGGCCACACCACACACACACACACACACACACACACACACACACACACACCATAGCCTTTTTTTTTTTTGGTTTTTGTTTTATTTTAAAACAGGCTTGCAAAGTTGCGAGGGTCTCCCTGCCATCACTCGCTGCATTTCTTCTGTCTCAGCCCGCGAGGTTACTGGAGTTGCAGGTGAGCGCCACTGCACCCGCTTTGGACTTTGGCTTTAAACACTGTCCGCTCTCCTCATTGGGCAATTGCCTGTGAGTCAGCAGCAATGGAAGAAACTTAGACCTAGGATATTTGCCATACTTTTAGGGGTCTCTGGGTTCCTGGCATAAAGCCCCGGGGAAACCTTTTATCTGATTTTTTTTTTTTTTTTAGTACTGGGGGTGGAACCCAGGGACATTCTACCTCTAAGCAACACCCCTGCCCTATTTTTTATTCTTTATTTTGAAACAGGGTCTCACTGAGTTGCAAAGGGCCTCACTAAGTAGCTGAGGCTGGCTGCAAACTGCAATCCTCCTGTCTCAGCCTCCCAAATTCTTGGATTACAAGCATGCGTCACCACACCCAGCTCTGATTTTCTTTTCTTTCTTCCTTCCTTCCTTCCTTCCTTCCTTCCTTCCTTCCTTCCTTCCTTCCTTTCTTCTTTTCTTTTATTTATTTATTTTTGTGTGTGATACTGGGGGTAGAACTCAGGGGCTTTCTACTTCCAGGCTATACTCCCAGACCTATTTTATATTTTATTTGAAAATAGGATCTCACTAAGTTGCTAAGAGCCTCACTAAGTAGCTGAGGCTGGCTTTGAACCTGTGCAGTTCTCCTGTCTCAGCCTCCCAAGTACTGGGATTACGGCGTGCGCATGCCCAGCTAACCTGATTTTCTGAATCATCTTCATGAAGAAGGACTTCCCATGCGTTGGTGGGCTTTTCTACTTAACAGAATCACCCGGTTGGCCTGAGCACCTTCTGCCCATCAGGACAGCCAAAGTAGGGCACAAAGTTGTGCTTCCTCCCCCGAAGCTATGAATCTTCTTTCTCGTACACAGGTGAAGCCCTACAATGTCTACGTCACCGTGGCTTACCCACCAGACACCGACACCCCTGGGTTTGCTGAAGAAAACAAAACCAAGGTCAGAGCCCCCACGCGTCCCCTTCTGCATCTTGACTATTGTAAACCTCTTTGCAGATTCTCTGGCCTTCTGCTGCTCATGGTCATTGGGCAGTCACCAGGGTGCGTTGGCTTACAGTCTTATTTTGAAGCTAAGGTTGACGAGGGTGGCGATTTGCCTAAGACTTGATTTTGATGTTAAGTTGGGTTTTTTTTCTCCTCTAATTTTTTTTTTTTTCAGTACTGGGGATTCAACCCAGGGGTATTCTACCTTCGAGCTACACCCCCAGTCAAATGATGATTTCAAAATAACCACTTATTTTGTAAAAGAGTCAAGGTCTCACTAAGTTGCAGAAGGCTTCACTAAGTAGCTGAGGCTGTCTGCAAATCTCCATCCTCCTGTCTCAGCCTCCCAAGTACTGGGATTATAAGCATGTTCTACCATGGACAGACTTCTTTGGGTAAATAAAATTCTGCATCCATCTGTGGGTCCTTTAGGGGGCGACATAGGACTTTAATCTCCTGTATGTCCGCTGGACTTGCCAACCTGGTGGTCTGAAAGAAGGTATGGTTTGTCCTTCAAAAGACCTTTCTCCTCTTAAAGGTTGATCAAGAGAAATATATCAGTTTTTGTAGCTTTTTTTTGTACTTTAAGAAAATACATTCTGGTTTTCCTTTTCTTTTTGTGTGTGAAACTGGGGTTGGAACCCAGGGACATGCTACCTCTGAACCACATGCCAGCCCTATTTATTTATTTATTTTTTAATTCTTTATTTTGAAATAGTGACTCACTGAGTTGCTGAGGGCCTAAGTAGCTGAGGCTGGCGGCAAACCTACAGTCCTCCTCTATCTTCCAACTACTGGGATCACAATAGTACGACACCACGACGGGCTTTTTATTTTATTTTTCTAATCCTACATGGTTAATAAAATTTACAGTTTCCTGAAGGCAACAGCTTTAGCCTGAAACTGCCTTCTAAGGAATTTTTGTACACACAGATGCAGAGTAGAGTCGAAGATAAAAAAGCAAAAAGGAAATCCTGCTCAAAAGAAACTTCGGAGGTGAAATATAATACGGAAGTAGCTGTAATATATGTAAAGGCAGAAATGTTCAAAGAAGAGAGGGAGAGACAGATTACTGTCTGCTAAAGATTCAAGAAAGACATTTTGAACTAGGCAAGAGTTGAGATGGACCTTTAAGCCTTTTTATAAGACTAAAAGCCTCAAGTTTTGGGGTTGAAGCCCCAGCCCTGTACTTAGCATTGCAGCCAAACTAGAGCCTACTCAGTATTGTCCCCTAAGTGGCACCTCCCCCAAATCCTCTTTGCTGCCTGTGTCAATCCTTTAAGAAACAGCTGCAGCAGCTGGGGCAGGGTGGTACACATCTGTAATCCTAATACATGGGAGACAGCAACCGGAGGATCACAGGATTGAGACCAGCCTCGGCAACTTAGTGAGACCCTGTTTCAAAATAAAAAGTAAACTAGGGCTGGGGGTGTAGCTCAGCGGTCAAATGCCTTGGGTACAACCTTTAGTACCAAAAGAAAAAAAGAGAAAGAAACAGCTACAGCTCTTGAACCGGCTGGTTTGGGACAGTCCTATCCAGTACTTCATTTCTGTTCCCAGGTATCCGTCATCTGCTGGCATGAAAGTTTGGTCACAGATTTGCAGAGACACAGGTCTCGCCTTTGTGTGCACATCAGTTCGGTATCTAGCCAGCAGTTAGAAGTCAAAGAGGGTCCTTCCTGGACTGGTACCCAGGGACGTATCCTCATTCCAGCATTGACGGTCCTCGTTGGACCCAAGACCACACGTGTCCCACAGAGAAGAGCCAGGGCCTCCTCCACTTGCTTCAGCAACTGGGCTGAATCTTCTACCAGGAAGGAACTGATTTAGAATCCAGATGGATTTTATTTTAAAAATAGCAGTCTGTTCAAAGGTAGATCATTGGAATTCTTTGCAAATCCGGCCTCCGTAAGACTTGCTTGGTTTTTATCGCAATGGCAGTCATGGTGATGATGAGAACATTTTTTTCTCACTTTTAGCCTTTGGAGACTCAACTTATTTCAGAGACCACATCTGTTTGCAAACCAGAACAGGTGGCCAAACAAATTGTCAAAGATGCCGTGGTAAGTAAGATCCTTGTCTTGTTTTGAGTACTGTTTGTAGTTACACTATATTTCTGAAGACACGTTTACTCAAGGACTTATTTCAAAACAAAAGTTATAGTAATATTTTTTGTTAATGAGTCTTTTATTATTAAACAGTTCATAGTACCACTAATTAAGATCTACCTGATCTTGAATATTTCAGTAACAAATACACGTAGCAGTCACGTATCTTGTGTAATACTTTAATCAAACATAAAGGTAAATATTTCATAGAACTGAAGTATCAATAAGAAACTCTCTAGTCTATACCTATATTTATAGAGAAGAAAAAAGTGTATGAGGTTTATTCACCTGCATAATACCAGGAATCAAGTGTTTCACGGGGACTCGGGAGGATGCATCTGACATCTGGACCCTTCAATATTAGAATCATAAACCAAAGGAAGTAAAGGGTTAAATGAACCAAGAAGTGGCTGTGAATTACCTAGAAACTATTAATAGCCTTACGTTTCTCCAAGTCTGAATAGTTAAAGTGAGAAAAGCAGCTTATAATAATATTTGCAGACTTATTATATCTAATATTAGATCCCATTTCCCTTTCCTCCTATTAACAGTGGGTTCCTGCTGGCCGCAGTGGCCCATGCCTGTAATCCTAGTACTTGGGAAGCTGACACAGGAGGATTACAACTTCAAGGCCAGTGTCAGCAACTTAGCAAGAAGACTGTGTGGTGGCGCACGCTTGTAATCCCAGCATTCCGGAGGCCGAGACAGGAGGATCCGGGTTCGTGGACAGCCTCAGCTACTTAGCGAGGCCCTTTGCAACTCAGCGAGACCCTGTTTTGTTTCGTTTTGTTGCGGGTCTGGGGATGGAACCCAGAGGCATTTGACCTCCGAGCTACACCCCCTGCCCTATTTTTTATTCTTTATTTTTTGAAACAGGGTCTCACTAAGTTGTGGAGGGCCTCACTAAGCTGAGGCTGTCTGCAAACCGTGATCCTCCTGTCTCAGCCTCCCGACTGCTGGGATTACAAGCGTGCGCCACCACGCCCAGCTCAATCTGTTATTTTTTATTAAAATATATGAAGAAAATTTGACCTTTTTACAAATATATTGTTGGAAGAGAGAAACTTGCTTTACTAGGCTTTTCAGACAATTATAGTTATAATTTTCTTTTTTTTAATATTAAACTCAAACCTGAAGCATGGTAGTTCTTTAAAGGTTATTTACAACGTGAAACTGGAAAGCACGTCAATGAACTTCTTGTTCTGTGACATTAAAATCCAGGGCTCTGCCTTGCCCTTTGAATGGATCTTTTACCCATTCATGATTTTGCAGCATTCATTAGTCATTTGGAAAATATGGCTTCACTAAGTTATCCAAACAGAAAATTCTATTTGTCGATATCGCTGTTGATCTTTTCATGAAAGTATGTGTTGCGAAGCTGACGACCTCACTGTGGCAGATGCAGACTTTCACACATCCTCATTGCCGCCTGGAAGCTCAGATTTTAACGTTACTCACTAATGCATCAAGATGCTTTCCTCCGAGCCACGGGCACCCGTCATTCCTTTCCTGCCTGTGTTCTATGTGTATCCAAGTCTGAAGAACTCTAGGCTGGCTGCCGGTGGGTCTCTCCTGTGAACATGGTTCCATAGAGCAAGTTCAGCTCATGAACAGCTGCATGGGGGCTCTCCTTCTGGGTGGCTGCCATTCTCTGCTCAGCTCGTTTATCCCATGGAGTACAGTAACCCCATCCTGTCCTCGAGAGATACGGTCCAAGACCACCAGTGGATGCCCGAAAGTGCAGCTAGTACTAAACCATATATATATGTATACGTATATGTATATGCATATGCATATGTATATGTATATATATGTTGTTTTTGTATATGTATATATATGTTGTTTTTTAATATGTACATATTTATGAATTTTATATATAAAATATATATGTTGTGCTTTTCTAATATATACATATCTATGAATTTTTTTTTTTTGCGGTACTGGGGATGAAACCCAGGGGCCTTCTACCTCCGAGCTATACCCCCAGCCCTATTTTTTATTCTTTATTTGGAAACAGGGCCTCGCTGAGTTGCAAAGGGCCTCACTGAGTAGCTGAGGCTGTCCGCGAACCGCGATCCTCCTGTCTTAGCCTCCTGAATGCTGGGTTGACAAGCATGCGCCACCACGCCCGGCTATACCTATGGAAAATTTAACTGATGGTTTTAGCATCTGATATGCTGGACAAAGGGATGATTCATGTTCAGGGTGGGACAGAGCTGGACAGCATGAGCTTTCATCCTGCTACTCAGAACAGTGTGTAATTTAAAACTTATGAATTGCTGATTTCTGGAATTTTCCACTTAATTTTCCAGCTTTGGTTGCTCTTGGGTGAATAATATGGAACATGGGAGGGGGGGTTGCTGTTATAGGAGACATATCCTAAAGGTTGTGATTTTATAAATTGACTAACTTTGCTTCATTATCAAGGGGCATTTTTTTTTTTTTTTTTTTTTTGCGGGTCTGGGGATGGAACCCAGGGGCATTTGACCTCCGAGCTACACCCCCTGCCCTATTTTTTATTCTTTATTTTGAAACCGGGTCTCACTGAGTTGCAGAAGGCCTCACTAAGTAGCTGAGGCTGTCCACGAACCGCGATCCTCCTGTCTCAGCCTCCCGAATGCTGGGATTACAAGCGTGCATCACCACGCCCGGCCAAGGGGCATTTTTGAGTAAAATTTCTTGGGAAATTTTGAAAGATTCTTACGAGTTGTATTTTGCGCGTGTGCTTATGACTGCCGAGTGCTCGTGACGGGGACGACTCGTCTGGTGACGACGTTGTGATTCGTGTAAGTGCTCCAGCTTGTTCTGTCAGTGCAAATGTCACTCTGCTTTAAAAAAAAAAAAAACTGGGCCAGTGTCTTAATATTATTATGACAATCATTTCATCCTTCAGGACCCCCTGAAAGGGTGTTGGGGACCCGCAGGATTGTGGGTTCACATTTTGAGGACTGCCCATCTGCCAAAGACATGTGTCTTTTGTGAGTTCTGAGTAGTGCTGTTAGCAGCCTACCCCACCCAGAGTGGGCACGTACACTTCAGGGTTTCCATATATTGAGCAACACCTCTCGGTTGCTTCAAAACTCTCTTTCTCCCTTCTCTTGTAGCAAGGAAATTTTAATAGTTCTGTCGGCTCAGATGGGTACATGCTCTCAGCCCTGACCTGTGGGATGGCCCCGGTGACCTCTATCACTGAAGGACTCCAACAGGTAAGCTTGGCCAAGCAGTGAGACAGACAGAGGGACAGACAGAACAGAAACTGCCTTATGCCTCCAGGAGGATGGGCGGAGAGGGGACCGAGTAACGTTATTTGGAAATGTGAAGAATTGATTTTTGTTTATTATTTTTATTTTTTGGAACTGGGGATTGAACCTAGAAGACATTCTACCTCTAAGCTGTATCCCCAGTTTAGAATTTATTTCTTATTTGTAGTACTAGAGATTGAACCTAGGGGCATTCTACCTCTGAGCTACATCCCAGCCATATTTTTTATTCTTTATTTCTTTGAAACAGGGTCTTACTAGGTTGTAGAGAGCCCCACTAAGGAGCTGAGGCTGGCCACGAACCTATGATCCTCTTATATCAGCCTCCCAAGTACTGGGATTACAAGCATACGCCACCATGCCCGGCTTTTATTTCTGATTTGGAAATAAGGTCTCACTAAGTTTCTGAGAGCCTTTCTACATTGCTGAAGCTGGCTTTGAACTTGTGATCCCCCATCTCAGCCTCCCAAGTACTAGAATTATAAGCATGTGCTACCATGCCTGGCAGGATTTTTTTTTTTTTAATGTGGTACTGGGGATGGAACCCATGGGCATTCTACCTCTGAGCTACAGCCCTAGCCCTATTTTTTATTCTTTATTTGGAAACAGGGTCTTACTGAGTTGAAAAGGGTCTCACTAAGTACCTGAGGCTACCCGCAAACCGCAATCTTCCTGTCTCACCCTCCCAAATGCTGGGATTACAAGCATGTGCCACCATGCCCAGCTTGAATAAGTTTTTTTTTTTTTTGGTGGTACTACTGGGGTTCCTGGAAGCCCTTCTACTTCCGGGCTATACTCCCAGGCCTATTTTTTATATCTTTATTTGGAAACAGGGTCTCTTAAGCCAGCGCGGCTGGCTTCGAACCTGCGCGATCCTCCTGTCTCCACCTCCCAAGCGCGGGGATTACAAGCGTGCGCCACCACGCCCGGCTTTGAATAAGTTTTTAACTATCAACTTTTTCTTTTCCTCTACCAGCAATATATAAATAAAAACTAGGTTAAGGATATAACTTAAGAAATGGAGGGTGGGAATAGTCTTTGGTGCTGGATCCTGCATATAACTAATGCACCGTCACCGTCTCTGCTCTTTGGTGATGAATCCGGGTTTTCATGGAGAACCACATTCCTAACACACTGGAGAAGCGGGATTCTCTGTCTAGAGCAGTTTTCTCATGGCTTTGCCTACAGGGAGATATTAGACTCGAAGACTTTTTCCAGGTGAGTCCGGTCTCCAGTATCTCAGGTGAAGGAGACATGAGTCAAGGATTAAGCATAATCTCTGTGTTTACAGGACACACAAAAGGTAATTGCTAAGCCAAGCCCCAGCACTTGGGAGGGAGGCTGAGACAGGAGGATTGCAGGTTCAAGGTCAGACTCAGCAAGTAGTGAGACTCTCGGCAACCTAAGAAACCCTGTTTCTAAAAATAAAATAGGGCTGAGGGTGTAACTCAGAGGTAGAATGTCCCTCTACCTCTCTCTCTTTCTTTCTCTGTCTCTCTCTGTCTCTCTCTCTCTCTCTTTTTTTTTTAGTACTGGGATGGAACCCAGGGACAGTCTACTACTTCGGAACTTCACCCCCAACCCAATTTTTTATTCTTTACTTTTGAAACAGGGTCTCACTAGGTTGCAGAGGGCCTCACCAGCTGAGGCTGGCACAAATCTGCGATCCTCTTATCTCAGCCTCCCTGCTGGGATGACAAGTGTGCGCCACCACGCCCGCCTTCTAGGGGCTTATTCTTATGCTCAGAAAATAAACCAAAGAAGTCTTCATTGTAGTTTGGTCCTTTGGAATGCTGGAGTGGGTTTCCCTTAGCTATTAGGCCCCTGTTCTGCTAAGAATACCTATTTTGTTCTTTTTGTGCTTGGAATTTATTAATCAAACAAATACTGTTATCTCTCTGGCTGGCGGGCGTGGTGCTGTCCAGAGCAGATGTATCCCTTTCTCAGGCCTGTAGTGACATTTACAAAGTTTTCATTGTACTTATCCTTGGAACAGATTAGAAAGTGTGTCCCAGAAACCATTTACCAGGGACCCAGATCCCTTGAGATGAACTGCTGTACTGTACCGTGAAGGAGCTGAAAGCCCTGTTTCTCTCTCAGGTGATCACCATGGGCCTCTTCCGCACCATCGCTCTCTTTTACCTTGGAAGTTTCGATAGCATCATTCGACGCTGCATGTTGCAAAGAGAAAAATCTGAAGCTGTGGACAAAACTACCTAATTCTCACCCTCCTGGAAGAAAAGACTGTTTCCAAATCATCTGAACAGCTTGCTGCTACGTGGGACCCAATTTTTGGCCTAAAGATACTTAACGTCTCATTGGTGAACGTGTGAGATGGGACCAGTGCCCTTCAGAAACCTGACAGCCAATCCAAGGATAGCGGTTCAAATCCCGATGATACTAATAACACTATGCAAATATGGAATTTGATTTTCTGGGATCTGAGGGGGACCCGTGGTGCTGGGAGAACTAGTAGCTTGTGAACAGGGTAAAGAATGTAATTCCAGAATGATAACTTAGAATTTTCTATTTATTATTATTTTTCTTCTTCCCCCCTCCGAGAGATCAAGTCCAGAAATGTATTTTGTGATACATGAGAAGGCTTGAGGGCGTTTGATAACTTTGCAGGAAAGGCGAAGGGTTTCTGGGGATTTTCTCGCTCTCATCTTTGACTCAAGATGAGTCCCACGCGTTGCTCGTGAAGTCGGAAGGTCCCCAACACCACTGTGTTGTGCTCAGGACTCTGCTGGGGAAGGCTTTCTCTCTTTGATCCCACAAAACTCTAGGGGGGATGGGAGAGGGCAGCACAGCAGAAGGTAAGGAGATCAATCTTTTTCCAGTAGGAAAACACTTTCTTGTCTTCTTTAGACTCTAATGCTTAGGAACTTTTAACTTTTAGTTCCTGGGGAAAGCAGCCTCTTTCAAATGTTTTCTGAAGAGAAATAAAAAAAAAAAAAATCTTAGAAGCTTCAAAGTTTACAGTTTCTTCAATAGCCATAATGAACTGAAATTTACCTGTTCCCCCCAGTTAAGCGTCTGTTCATCTCGTCTCCCTCAACACAATGTTGCTTATACCGCTGTGATATTTTTGTAAAAAGAAAAAAAAAGACGGAGATTTTTTTGACTTGACTTTTTAAATTAATTCATGAATTCATGAAAACAAACAATTAAAAAGTGTACGTTCTTCTCGTAGCATACATGTAGCTTTTACGAAAGGCTGATGACCGAATATTTAAATTTTTACTCTCTTAAGAAAAAAAAAAAAGTGGCTACTTTTGAAAACACTCTTTTGTTTTTTTAAAAAATAAAATGGTGATCTGTTCTATGACTCTCTCAACAACCCCAAGAAGAGTATCTTGGTGCCACGTTTAGGGAAGGAAGCCCACTTTTTCCTGCAGCTGCAGGGCCCTAGAAATCGTCTTGGCCTCAGGAATGTGGTTTCTGGGTTACAGGACCTGCTGCTCGTGTCCTGGGTTTTCATAGCAAGTGCCTGTGCCGGGGCTCAGCCAAGGTCCCCTTTCCCTGACGTAGATGGTAGCATATTCCAATTCACTCGGTTAGGATAAGACCTCTATTTTTGAAGAAAAAGAAGAAACAAAAACAATCAAAGACCCAGAAAAAGTCCAGGCTTCTTTGCTTTTGAGTTTGTGAAGTTCTTGACTTTAAAGTGGCTTCGTTTTAAAGAAGGAGATGTTTGAAGGCTCCGTAGTATGTCTTTTGCACTGGTACATACAGCAGAAACGACGAGTGAACCTATAAATCGCCTGGAATAACTTCATTAGCGTTTACAGGAGTGGACTGATGCCCAAATGGTTTCCTGAATCTCTCAGTTTATATAACCAAAGTCTGCAGACAACGTTGAGTCATGTGCGGCTGCAAAAATAGGAATAATGGCTTATTTTTCTAACTCGCAGGAAAACTGATTTTAGAATCTGGACGATCCTCGATTTTTTTTTTTCCTTTTCTTATAAATGTTCCTTGAATGTTGGCACCTTCTATTGCTGTATTAAAATCTAGTCCAAGATGGTGTCTGATTTAATAAAAATTAACTATTTAGCAATAGTTATTTCAGTATATATTTTTTTTTCAGATCACCCTCACAGAGAGAACTATTACTCCTGGTAAACTAAACAAATTCGCGAGCCCCCCTTCTGTGGTGAGAATTACTGTTTTTGATCCAGTTTAAGGTTAGGCGGAAGGGCAGATTGGCAGAGAACCCCGGGTTGTGCGGCTTCGTTGTCCAAGATGTTAAAGGTCCACGCTCCCTTATCCCCACATCTTTGCAACCAAGTTTGTTTGCTGTTCTAAATTTGATGCCATAATTCATTTGTTAGCAAAACTTGAACTGATGGAAGATTAGTGTTGTTTTTTATTTTATTTTGGCCACTTCCTGTGCCTATTTGTTAATTTTGCCTAAAGAGAGATCAGCGTATATGATTACAAATGTCACCCACACACCACACCCAGTGGAGGCAGTTTGTGATTTCCAATGTGAGCCCCATATTACTTTCATATATATATATATATATATATATATATATATATATATATATATATATATATATATACTGGAGGTTGATTTTATATCTTATTTGGAAACAGGGTCTCACTAGGTTGCTGAGAGCCTCACTAAGTTGCCGAGGCTGGCTTTGAACCTGTGATCCTCCTTTCCCAGCCTCCCAAGTACTGGGATTTGTACAAGCATGCACCACCACACCCGGCTTCCCATATTACATTTTTGGATCCAATAAGTTAATGAATTTTGCAACACATCTGGGCCCCAGAGGGTTATGGAAAAGGGAATGTAGACATTTCAGTAGTATCTCTCAATGTTCTGACTTTACCCAAAATATGAGACTATTAGAAGGAGAATTCTAGTGTTTATCTGTTTTGGCTTGATTCTTGGACAATTTGTTTTTCTGTTCATGGGAAGAAGGAGGAAAAAAACAATCCAATTGTTAGAAAAACTGGAGACTTTTTTCTTCTTAAAGATCACATTGATTTAGGGGCGAGATAAGGGGGTAAAACTCAGTAAAGCATTTGCTTAGCATGCATGAGGCCCTAGTTTCAATTCCCAACACACACACACACACACACACACACACACACACACACACACACACACTGATTAAACACCTACAATACCTCCAAAGTGTGAAAGAATCTTACTTGGAAGTTTTGGTTCTGCTGCTGAGGATTGAACACAGGCCTTTTACACATGCTAAGCCTATACCCCCAGCCCTAGAAGTTTAATTATAACTCTGTCAAAATGTGAGCTCTTTGTACGTGACCACTAACAGCTTATATACATTTCAGTTCTGAAGTATCTGCTCTGGTCAGTTCGGTAGTATAATTTTATTATGATATGTTTGTGAGTATGTTTATTTAAAAATTAATATCAATCCAGCAATATGTAAATTTCAAAATATGTTCAATTCTTCATAATTGAAAAGTATATAAAAACAACCCTTTCTTTGTGTGTGTGTGTGTGTGTGTGTGTGTGTGTGTGTGTGTGTGTGTATGATACCGGCGATTGAGCCGAGGGGCATTCTACCTCCAAGGTACACCCCCAGCCCTATTTTTACTTTTATTTGGAAATACGGTCTCACTAGGTTGATGCATCTCACTAGTTGCTGAGGCTGTCCTCAAACCTGCTAACCTCCTATCTCAGCATCGCAAGGACTGTGATTACGAGCATGGGCCACCATGCCCAGCTTCCTTATTTTTTACAGAAACCAAGATGGTGGGCTGGGGATGGGACTTAATGACAGAGTGCTTGACTGGCATGCATGACGTCCTGGGTTTCATCCCCAGCACCACATACGTACACAAAACATCAACTTTTTTTGGGGGGGGAGGGGTACCAGGGGTTGAATCCAGGGGCATTTTAACTCCAAGCTATACCCACGGTCCTTTATTTATTATTTTGAAACAGGGTCTCTAAATTGCCAAAGCTGACCTTGAATCTTCGATCCTTGTATCTCAGCCTCCTAAATTACAGGTATGGGATTACAGGCGTGCACCACCGTGCCTGGTCAAAGATAGAAAATTTGAAATGCTGTTCTGATAGTCTCCGTTTATTAATACTTCCCTATCTTTAGGTATAAGTATCAGTATTTATCTGGGTCTTTTAAACAATATGTTCTTGATTGTTGCAAGTGAAACCTTAAGGGACTGTTTCTGATATTTACATGATGAAGCCATTTTGGTAATAGTAGCTTCAATTCAAAGAATCGTGTGTTTTTGTCTTTCTAGAGGAGGGCAACACCATAGTTTCTTTCTGAATGATGTCATCAGACTTAGTTTTATTACATCATGTTCTAATTTAAACTTGTATTACTCAATTGAGGCCACTTTTAAATATTCATACTTCTGTATGTAAACGCTTTGTACCTTGCTCGTTTCCTTTAGTTTCTAGTTTCTCCGCTTTAAGAAGTACCTGCTACCCAAAACCGAGGTCTGGACTGCATCTTGCGGTTCAGTTTATAGTTGAGCGCGGCTGGGGAGTTGCTGTTTCAAAGAGGAGATAGTTAATACTATGTCTAACACTTGATGGGACCAGTCTAAAGATTTTTACATTGACTGAGGAGCACAGGGATATTTTTTATACATTTTAGAACTCTATTTGCTACTTTAAGAGCCTTTGTGGCAAAATTGTAACCTAATTTTTATCTTGTGTTTCTGAATCACAATAACAATCATAATAAATGGGGAACCCGCTTTACAAAAGATCTGAGAACTTGTTTGCCTCGAAATTTGTGTTTTTTTTTAAAGAGACTAGTTAAGCCAAACAAACATTTTCTAAACATCTTAAACTTGGCATCCCAGGCATTTTCACAAGGCTTGATTTTTTTTTAAATCTTATTTTAGGAAGGAATGTTTTCAGAATAAATGCTTGGTATTTTGAATTCTTATTGCAAATATGTTCTGCTTGTAGGACTGTGATACAGAAAATAAGAGTAAACGTTGAAGAAATGTGGAACTTAGTAAAATTTCTTCATATACAAATAAATAGATTTTCTATACTTTGAAATTATATCTGCATATTCTACAAGTAAACAGTCTCCAAGCTTAAAGAGCAGAAAATTATACAGGATGAATTTACGTGTAAAGAAATATGCCATGATATTCAGCAGGCATTTTTTAATTTTCTTTTTTTCTTTCTTTATGTTTTGTTTTGGGGGTAATGTAGGGAATTGAATCCAGAGGCATTCGACCTCTGAGCAACATCCCCACCCCAATTTTTTTTTTTTTTTTTTTTAATTTGGAAACAGGATCTCGCTAAGTCTCTGAGAGCCTCACCAAGTTGCTGAAGGACACTGGGGGTAGAATTTTCCACATGCATCTCTCTCCCTCCCTCCTGGCAACTATGCCTCTTGTTTCTTCACCACCTCCCTCTTTAGTCCCAGTGACGGCTCTGCTCTACCCCATCCTCTTCTTTGATTTGGGGGCCTCTGGGTTTTATGCCGCCAATATTTGAAGGCCAAGCACTGTTCTTGGCTGTAGGTGCACCCAGGAAAGATGTGGACCCTGCCCTCAAATGCTTTTATAATATAGCACTGGAAATTGCACTTTGGTCAGCAATAACCTGAGAGCAGGTGCCAGTCATTGTAGACTGGCTTTACATGTTTTACTTACTAAAATGGCGCAGTAATCCTGAGTGGTGTTGATTGATGCCCCTGCGTTATGAATGAGGGAGTTTCAGTAGCTAGCCCAAGGTCCAGACGCTACGTGACCGTTAGGATTCCTATCCCGCTGGCTGGTTTTTGAGCTCCCAGCTTCAGTACTGAATCACATCTAGCAACACAGGTAGAATCTGAAGGCTGCCCAGGAAAGTCGGGGGTGGGAGGATTGACAGAGGAAGAAACCCTTGAAATGAAAAAAGAGGACTGGGTACGAATTTGCCAGGGGGAAAGGTCAGTGTATTTCAGGGAGCTCGGCAGATGTGCCATGGCGAAAGAGGTGACAAGTCCTGGCATATTCCAGAAACCACTGAAGTCAGCGTGGCTGCCGAAAGAGAGGAAAATGAAAGGGTGGGTGGGCTGGGCCAGGTCATGCTATGCAGACGGGCGACTCTTTGAAGAAGATGGAGCAGAATATAAAAACACTAGATTTTAGTTTTAGAAAGGTCCTGGAAGCTGGGCAGGGTGCATGCCTGTAATCCCAGTACTTGGGAGGCTGAGACAGGAGAATTGCAGGTTCAAGGCCAGCCTCAGCTACTTAGTGAAGCCCTTCACAACTTAGGGAGACCCTGTTTCCAAACAAAAAATGAAAAAATAAGGCTAGGGGTATAGCTCAGAGGTAGAATTCCCCTGGGTTCAATCCTCATAATTGCAAAAAATAAAAAGTAATACAAATAAAAAGGGGTGGCCATGTACTCAGAAGTAGACTGCCCCCGGGTTCAATCCCCAGTACCAAAAACAAAGCAAACATCAGAAAGACCATGGTACCCCGTAGACGTTCAGTAGAGTTGCTGAGTCCTTAGGCCTTGGAATAAACAGTCTTCATGAGTTCCAAAGCTACGCCACCAGCTACAGAGTATGGGTTGAACTGTCACTTCAAAAGAGTTGAATGTCCTTGACCTTATTCTAAACTAGAGCCCGTTCGAAGGTACTGGAGTAAAGATTAGGTTATAAGACCGGTTCCTAGTCCAGTATGACTGATGTCCTTGTCCAACAGATGGACTGGCAGAGTACAGATGGGACAGCGGCAGAGAGTAGAAGGATGCAACTCAAACCCAGGGCCACCACAGACTGCCAGCCACCACGCAGAGTTCAGAATAGATAAGGAAAGAATCAACCCAGAGCCTCAGGACGGACGGGGCCATGTCGACGCCTTGATTTTGGACTTCTAGCCTCCAGAATCTTGAAAGCATATATATATTTCTGTTCTTTTAGACCACCCAGTACTTTGCTAGAGAACACTTAAGAATCAAACATATTAACCTTGATTTTTTTTCTAATTATGTTCATTAGCAATTAATATCTGGAAGATATTGTTCTCTGTGCTAGTGTAAGAGAATAAAAGTTAAATATTGCACAGAAGACTATAAACTCTTCACATATTCCCCTTCAGTGTGATGAATTTGGGCTTCTTTTTATTAACTTTTTATTGGTGCATTATGGTCTTGCATCTTAATGGGGTACAAGATGGTGAGGACAGACATGCACACATCACCCAATCAGCCCTTACCCAATTCCCGCCCCACCCCCCACCTCCTTCTCATGTTTGGCTTAGTGATTGGCTTTGATATGTTTTTTATGTACATCATGGACATTAGGGAATTTTCCTTTTCCCCCTCCACTCCCCTCAGGTCGCCTTATTTCCTCATCTTTAATAAAATATCTCCTCCTTCATCTAGAGCTCCTCCTGTGACCCATTTTCTCCCCAGCTTCCGCATATAAATAAGAAAGCGGAAGAGCATCTGATTTCTTATTTTTTGTGGCTGACTAATTGGGCTTCTGATAGTATCAGTCCAAGGGGAGCAGTGGGCATAGGAGAAATTTAAGACAAGTTCCTATCCTTAGCTTGTTTCACTTTAAATGCCAAGTCATAGCCGGGCGTGGTGGCACGCGCTTGTAATCCCAGTGCTTGGGAGGATGAGACGGGAGGATCGTGCAGGTTCGAAGCTAGCATCAGTGAGGCTCTCGGCAACTTAGTGAGACCCTGTTTCCAAATAAAGCATAAAATAGGTCTGGGAGTGTAGCCCGGAGGTAGAAAGCCTCTGGGTTCCACCCCTAGTACCAAAAATAAACAAACAAACAAATAAATAAATAAATAAATAAATAAATACCAAGTCATTGTATTGGCCAGGGTTCACTAGAGTAACAGCTCACAGGACACTTACATAGTAAAAGGGTTTATCAAATCAGCTTAGAGTCCAAAGCAATGGCGTCCCAAGTTTTGGACTTCACGTGGAGAGCTGGGGGTCAATTGGTCCAAGAGTTGGAGTCTCAGAATCGAAGTGTCCACTAACTCAATCAGTCCCAATCCAAGATGAAAAGGCCAGGGAACTCTCCGGAGAAATGATGGTGAAGGTCCAGTTTGAAGAGCTGAAGGCCAGTATCTCAGACATGAACAGACGAGCTTTCTTTAGGAAGAACCACAGATGTATTCACAGGCTTCCCCTCTTAACTTGGTCCTGTGCCTATCAGAACCACACGGCCCACATTCAGGGCAGGACTTCCCCTTCAATCTGCCATGACATAAACCAATCATCTCACCAATAAGCCCAAAGTCACATGATCATAGGTGTTGCGTGACCAGGTCAAGTTGACACTGCAGACTGACCATCACAGTTGTTAATTTGAAGGGCTGGGGGGAGAAACAAGGAAGTGTTTTATGCTTTCCTTTGTAAATCCGAAGCAAACATGATTTGGCTACACTGGTTAGATTTTCAAGAGTGGGATTTATTAGTAGTTCATCACCTAATTTTAAAGGTTGTTGCTTAATTATTCTTTTTTTTTTTTAAGCTTTAGGACTCACCGTAAATGAGTTGGGTGGGTTTCTAGGTTAAAAAAAAGCTTTTGATTTAGATTTTGCATGCATGTGGATGGGTGTGGTTCTGGGTATGGAACCCAGGGGCATTCCACCTCCAAGCCATACCCCAGCCCTATTTTATTTTGAAACAGGGTCTCGCTAAATTGCTGAGGCTGGTCTTGAACCTGCAATCTTCTTGTCTCAACCTTCCAAGTACAGGCACGTACCACTCACTACACCTGGCTTGCTGGTTTAGATTTGATGAAAGTGTTTTCTGATTATAAGAATGGTTTGCGAGCTCAGAGCAGACAACTGAAATGTGACCATTTACAGCTTTCTTCAACATTAGATACATATTATGGGATACAAATTGGGGACAGTATGACTGGGGCCTTTGCGGTGCTTGCCTACCAAGTATTTAAGGCATTCTAAATAGCAACGCACTATTCGGCTTAAGAATTTATAAGGTACTTGAGGTTAGAAACCAGCATTTTGGATTGCTTATTCGGTCTGTAAGATGTTCTTTTGTTTTGTTTTGTTTTGATTTGTTGTTATTTTGTTTTGCAGTACTGGGGATGGAACCCAGGGGCATTCTACCTCCAAGCTACACCCCCAGCCCTGTTTATTTTTATTCCTTATTTTTGAAACAGGGTCTCACTAAGTTGCAGAGGGTCTCACTAAGTAGCTGAGGCTGTCCACAAACTGCAATCCTACTGTCTCAGCCTCCCGAATGCTGGGATTACAAGCGTGCGCCTCCATGCCCGGCTCTGTGAGATAACATAATCTACTTCTCTCTTATGTGGGCTATAGAGACTCTCTTTAGTGAGTTTATTTGGTGTATGAACATTTCCACCTTATTTAGGGTCATGCTTTTTAACCCAAAATAATACCTACCTCTCTCTCTCTCTCTCTCTCTCCCTCTCTTATTGGGGATTGAATTGAATTTCGGGCATTCTATCTCTGTGCTACACCCCAGCCCTATTTTTTAATTTTGAAACAGGGTCTCACTAGGTTGCTGAGACTGGCCTTAGATCCGTGATCTTCCTGTCTCAGCCTCCCAAGTAGTGGGATTATAGATGTGTGCCACCACACCCGGTGCTAAATGGTTATATTTCTAACTCATCTTCCTATCTCCTCTCAGAGTCTTTTTCTCCCCTTATTTTTGTTTATTTAATTTTTTTCAATACTGGAGATAAAACCCAGGGACATCTACCTCCAAGCTACACCCCCAGCTCATTTTTTTATTTTTTATTTTGAAACAGGGTCTCACTGAGTTGCGGAGAACCTCATTAAGTTGCTAAGGCTGTCCTCTAACCGCCATCCTCCTGTCTCAGCCTCCTAAATGCCAGGATTACAAGCAAGCGCTACCATGCCCGGCTTCTCCCCTAACTTTAAATAAAGTTTAATCGCTGGGAAAATTTTATCCCTTTTATATTAGATGAAAATTAGTGTGTTCAGAATAGAATAATGTTCGTTTGGGATTTTCATAAATTGAGGGCACATCGACACGGATGCCCCGCAGAACTTTTGGAAGAATGCTGTTAAACCTCAACCAGCAGGTGGCGCAACGTGGCAATAAAACGCCTTTCTGTGTGGCTGCTGGAGAATGAAGAAGGAAAACAGGCCTTTCACTCGATACAATCTCCATTCCCTGCATCTTGCTTTTCTCTCTTCCTGGTGCCACCCTACTGATAGAATGCCACGAGGCAGAGGCAGAGCTGGCAGAACGGTGGACCCTGAGCTCTCAGAGGGAGAGGCCATTCTGGAAACTGAAAAGCCCAGGGTGCCTTCATTTGGAAGGTGGTGTCCAGCGCAGATGTCGTCAAGGGCGAGCGCGGACCTGTCCCGAGACTGTGATGGCCACCACACCACCTAAGGAACCGGCATAGGAACCCCCATAAAGCGGGAGTCTATGGGAGCCAAAGAAGAGAAAGGCCAGGACGCTTCTCTTTGTCGGGGAATAGGGCATTTCTTCCTGGCTGCCCCTTTGCAGAAGTACAATTTCTTCTCCAGTCCTGTCCTTTCGTTTCCTCACGCACATGCTGGGTATTAGAAGTGCCAAGTCTTTCAATTCCTCTTAAGTAATCTGGGGGAGTTTAAGACAAGGTTACAAGATTACTAAACCTTAACGCTTTGGGATTGGTAGGGTTTCAATGACTTCTTTGAGAACATATATCTCAGGCCAAACTATGTCCATTGTCTGCCTCCCAGCCAGACCACCTCCCCCACCACAGTCCAGGGAGAAACCAAGACTCTGTCTCCATCATAAGAAGGGCAGGCAGGGCACCTCCCTTCATTCTCTCTTGCCTGGATCCCTGCATGAGAGAAGTAGGCAGGATGTCTGGTTGGATAAGATGGGGGAAGAATAAAAAATAATAGGATATAGCCAGGCGTGGTGGCGCACCCCTGTAATCCCAACGCTTGGGAGGCTGAGACAGGAGGATGGCGCAGGTTCAAAGCCAGCCTCAGCTACTCAGTGAAGCTCTCAGCAACCTAGTGAGACTCTGTTTCCAAATAAATTATAAAATAGGGCTGGGGGTGTAGCCCAGAGGTAGAAAGCCCCCTGGGTTCCACCCCACAGTACCACCAAAAAAATAATAATGGGATATGCTTTTTTGCTTAATAAATGCTTTGATTTTAGATTACAAGTAAGAGAAAATAAAGACGGTGTCAGGATGTATGTGTACACATCGAATTAGTCATTCGTCATGTTTCTACGACAATAGTCCACTGTCCCCAAGTATTTGTACTTTGGCCCTATTAAGTAACCTGCTGCGCCTTCACTAAACATCTCCCCCCACCCTTGGTGCTTTATTTGTCAAAGACTCTCAAGGATAAAAATAGCTAAACACATGCAACTTGTTTGCCCTTCAGTCCTTTTCTCCCAGGGCCAATTCATCCCGCTCAATTTTAAAAACGTGTCCGTTTGTGCACCCAGATTTGCCCTCGTGTGTGTGTGTGTGTGTGTGTGTGTGTGTGTGTGTGTGTCCTTTGAGAAGGTGCGGCCATCGAGGATTGGCTGCCAGGCAAAGGTAGAGACATTTAAAACACCACCCGCCGCAGCGTTGGCGCTCTGGGCTTGAAAGGTGCCCTGCCAGGTGGGCGCCCCGGGGTGACCAGCCCTGAGTCGGTCACTGGCTCTTCCTGGGAACGCCCTGGAGGCAGCCTCCCCGGGCCCACTGAGAGTTGGTGAGGGCTGGCCTCGGTCAGGTCACCAAGGTCTGCTTTCGGGTGGACAGGAGCCAGGGTCCGCGCGCGGCTTCCGCGTGGACAGCTCGCCAGCAACTTGCAAGTAAACAGGGCGCTCGGGGCTTCCCTGGACCTCGCTGGCGTCGCGGGGAGGCGCCGAGACCCCTCGGCTCGGGCGCCGCAGCGGCCTCCGTCCTCTCCGGGAGCCGGGGACCTAGTGTGCGTGTGCGCAGACGTGCACACACGTGTACACACACACACACACACGGCTAGGGAGGATCGACCCTGGTTTTCATGGCGCACGCACCCGGCACCCGCCCCTCCGTGCTGGGCGGCGGGAGACCCCCCGGGGGGCCGCGGGGACCCCCACTCCCCCCCCGAGAGCGCGCCAGGCCCGGGAGGCCCCGACGCACACCCGGGAGGCCCGGCCGCCGCGCCACCCACCGGCCGGCGCCCGCCCAGCCCGGCCCGAGCGCGGCGCCTTTAACCGGGGAGGGGAGCCGGGCGGAGGGGGCGGGCGGGCGGCTCGGAGGAGGCCTCTTTCTTTCTTCTTTTTTTTGAATGAAGAGTGACGTACGTACAGGAAACCAGGCGGTTTGTGCGGAGAATGAAGTAAGAGGCCGGCCCGCCGCCCCCGCCGCCCGCCCCTTCCTCCCCGCCCCTCCGCGCCGCCCGGGGCGCCCAGCGATCGCCGCCAGCGAAGGTGCGGGGCCGGCCGGGCTGCAGCTCGCCCGCGGAGCAGAAAGGGTGCGCGGCCGGGGCGGGGAGCCGGGGCGCGCGGGAGAGGGGTCCCGGGGGGAGAACTTCGCAGCAGTCATCCTTTTTAGGAAAAGAGGGGGAAAATAAAGCCCTCCCCCACCACCTCCCGCGCCCCGCGCACCACACACGGCGCGCGGGCTCGCTGGGCTCCTGCAGCTTGGGGAAAGGGGGGGGGGAATGCATTCGCGGTTCGGAGTTTAATCAGAAGAGGATTCGTGTCCCGTCCCCCACCCCGGCTCGTCCATCGTCCCCGCGCCCTCGCCCGTGGAGGCGTGCAGCGGTCCCGTGGACAGAGACCCATGCCCGTGCCTGCGCGTGTCTGTGCGCGTGTAAATTGCCGAGAGGGAGGGGAAAAAATCACAGGACTTCTGCAAATGCTGGACTGAGAATTGTAATTCATCGGCCGCCGCCGCCGCCGCTGCCTTTTTTTTTTTTTTTTCCTTTTTTTTTTTTTTTTTTTTTTTTTTTCCTTCTTGTGCTCTTAAGATCTCCGGTTGGGATTCCTACGGATTGACATTTCTGTGAAGCAGGACTCTGGGAATCGATCTGGAGATACTCCCGATTTTTACAGCCTCCCCCTCCACTTTCCCCCCAACTCCTGATTCATTTGGAAGTTTCAGAGCGGCTACAAAACCGAGGGCTCTGAAGACTGATGGCACCGCTGCCTTACGCATTTGTTTTGGTTGTACAAAAATAAAGGAAACTTGACAGAGGATCGTGCTGTCCTTAACGATCACAAGTAAGTTGTTTGCGCCCTAAGATATTGATTGGCTTCGTATAACTTTCAGTGGACACGTTTGGGGTTTTTGACTTTTGAGTGCATTCGAGTAAATTTAATTTCCAGGCAGTCTTACACATTCTTTTTAGCTGTGTAACTTGTGTGTGTACCCTTTCACCCAGTGTTTTAACAATAATGCACCTGATTTTTTACTTACTGGGTTTTTTTTTTATCTCTAACCTTTCAGCATCACGGAGGAAGTAGACTGATATTAACAATACTTAATGATAAATGTGCCTCATGAAATAAAAGATCTGAAAGGAATTTGAATAAAACATTTCCTGCATCTCACGCCAAGGGGGAAACACCAGAATCAAGCGTTCCGCGTGACTGAAGACGCCCCCTCATCCAAGAATGCACATCCAATAAAATAGCTGGATTATAACTATTTTTTTTTCCTTTCGTGGGAGTGGGGTGGGAGCGGGGGCGAGAGGTGCCGCTGGTACCAGGCTGCTTTTCCTCGGGAAAAGGATGGCTCACGCTGGGAGAACAGGGTACGATAACCGGGAGATAGTGCTGAAGTACATTCACTATAAGCTGTCACAGAGGGGCTACGAGTGGGATGCCGGAGAGGCGGGCGCCGCGCCCCCAGGGGCCGCCCCCGCGGCGGGCATCTTCTCCTCCCAGCCCGGGCTCACGCCCCAGTCCGCCGCGCCCCGGCACCCGGCCGCCAGGACCTCGCCGCCGCCGCCCCCGGCCGCCCCCGCCGCCGCCGCGGGGCCTGCGCTCAGCCCGGTGCCTCCGGTGGTCCACCTGACCCTCCGCCAAGCCGGCGACGACTTCTCCCGTCGCTACCGCCGAGACTTCGCCGAGATGTCCAGCCAGCTGCACCTGACGCCCTTCACCGCTAGGGGACGCTTTGCCACGGTGGTGGAGGAGCTCTTCAGGGATGGGGTGAACTGGGGGAGGATCGTGGCCTTCTTTGAGTTCGGTGGGGTCATGTGTGTGGAGAGCGTCAACCGGGAGATGTCGCCCCTGGTGGACAACATCGCCCTGTGGATGACTGAGTACCTGAACCGGCACCTGCACACCTGGATCCAAGATAACGGAGGCTGGGTAGGTCGGAATGAATGAGTTGGGATGAATGGGACTTCGAGGTCTCGGGCTGAGATGCGCTGCTTGGAGCGTGGGTGGACCTTTGGGTCAAGGGGAGGCTGTGGAGCCAGTGAAATAAAATCGGTCGTGTAGATTCCCTCCCCATCTCTGAACAAAGCGCACCCTGCCAGTCTGCCTGTGATGACTCCTTCCCGCCAAAAGTGCTTGACTCGCTTTGTGAGCTGTTGGGTTTCAGAGGTCCAGCATTTTGGGTCCAATAGGATTTTGTGATAATTGTTATCTCTTCGGTGCTTCTTACACCGGGGGGGTTCAGGGGTTTCCAGCATCCCAGCAGCTTGTTGATATGAGAAACTTCAGAGGCTGTTTATCGAAACAGACCCCCATGGTTAGGTCTAGACAGTGTGCACCTTTAAAAGACTTTCCTGGTGGACTCTTCTGTCTACTAAAATTTGAGAACCGTCCAATGAGATGAACAGGTCCCACCAGTGGACCGAGGGCAGGCCTCTTCCGACTCCTTCGGTAACTTTTTCCCAGAGAAGAAAACCAGTGTAGGTCCTTGGCCTGGAGAACTTACTGTGTTCGCAGAGGTAAGTTAGCGTTTTCTGAAGTCGATGGGCTCCAGGCGACGGTGCCATATTGGCAGTGGGCATGCTGGGTGTGTTTGCTTGCAAGAACACGAGCCTCGGAGCGGGTCATGTGATCTAATCAATGACAGAGTACATCGACCGCCTGCTTTGTGTGCTATAACTCGTGTAGGATTTAAAAGTTGACTGGCTTTTCAGGACGTTACACTCTCCACCACTGAGAATCCGTGTAATTTTGTCATCTCTGCTGCTGCTGCTGCTGCAAAAAAAAAAAAAACAGTCAAAACTTTGTGCCTAGTGTATATATGTAAGAAATGATTCTTAACCGTGGATTTTCTCTTGCCCGATGTCAGTTGAAATGACGAATACCTGTAGCTTTGAAGAGTATCTATGAGGGTTTTCTTTAGATGATGTTCTGTGTAGCTTCTATGAAGGCACCGCACAGTTCTACCTTTCCATGATTATGGGCAACCGGGAGTAAAACCCCAAGGCTTGAGGCTTATAATTAAGAGCTATGCCTTATATAGAATGTTTAGTTTATGAACAATTAATCATTCTTGCCTGAAGGCTTTTGTAGTTTTTTATTTTATTTTTTCCTTTTAATTTGAAAAGTTATATTTGAAGAAGGACGCAATTCAGTGCTTCCTTTTGTAGTCCCTGGGGAGAATGACTAATATTACTTCGCAGGACCTAACAGGAGCAGAAAGCCTGGAATTGAATAGACTTGGAAATGGATTTGATTCAAGAGGCACATTACATGTTTTTACCACAATTTACAAAATGTGCTAATATTCAGGGGCCCAAGAGAGAAAAAGGCCAAGAAAAAGTAGATGATTGATGGGAACATCTGATCTTATTTGGCCAAAGTTGACAAAATATTGATGCCACTGTTTAGTGTTTAAAAATAAAATTAAGGAAAATATCCCAATTTAAGTCTCAAAAATTTAAATGCTCCTTGTGAATTGCCTGCTTGTTGAGATCCCACATTGTCATATCTCTAGTAATTCTGGGAGAGTTTGCTAGGGTATGAAAAGTATATTTGTGTTAGTTAAAAGTAGGTGGCTTGATTTTGTTTTTCCTTTTTCTTTTTCTTTTTTTCTTTTGTGCGCTGTGCTGAATGTGGTACTGGGGATTGAAATCCCCTCCCCTGGGTGAGGGGGAAGCGATTAGCTCTGAGCTATCTACTTCTTAGCACCTCCCTGGCCCTATTTTATTTGTTTTAAAATTTGAAACAGGACGCCACTAAGTTGCCATGGGCCTCACTAAATTGCTGAGTTGACCTCAAAATTTTGATGCTCCTGTCTCAGCCTCCCAAGTGCTGGGATTACAGTTTAAGCCACTGTATCCAAAGAGGTAGAAACCTCCAGACTCCAGAAGGATTATTATAAAACCCAAACAAAACTTATTTAATAAGTTTTATTATGCCATATTTTTATGAAAAAAACATAGTTAACCTTTTTCTTCTCACTTGAAAGAAATTCAAGGCAAGAACTGTCATCTATCAAGTAAGCTAATAAAAAAGTGGGAAACAGGGCTATAAGTTTATGATAGAAATTTAGATATAGCCTTGACCTTCGCTGTTGAGTTTTAGTATGTTAACCTCTCATCCAGCTGAGGTTTCTTTTTAAATGAAGGATCACCCTTTTTTATCTTTGCACAACCGGGTTTTCATTGTAGCGCCTATCTCTGTGGTCAGCAGGTATCTGAGGCTGATAAAACATACAGGCTACATTTTATGGTGCCAGACCACAACGACAGGCTGTGGAACACGATAAAAAAATTTTTTTGACAAAATTTCTTATAGTAGAAATAAATCATATAGAACCACAAATGGCTGATGGCAGAAAACATAATCATTTTCAGAACAACACATGGTCAGAAGTCTACATACAAAAAGGAATTTGGCCCAAAATAGAGTATATATCAGAAAACACGACTGCGTCTGTAGACACTTTGGAATAAAAGTGGTACTATTTGAGTTATAAATATTTGCCTATCATTTCAAATGTGCATTATTAGTTTAAATTTTCACTTTAGGCATTTGGCATTCAGATTTTCCTCCACATCTGCACCTGCGGTCAGGGTTGCCTCTCTTAAAATGCGATGTTGCATCTTGTAGCATAATTTTATTAACAAGGCTAAAGTGTCAGAAAAGAGCTAAGTATTTATACTTTTTGTCTCTAGACAGTGATAGGCATGCTTCCCAAGGCTCAGTGGACCAGCAGAACACCGTATGGGACACTTGAGGTTGGAGGCCTGACGTCACCTTTTTCCCCTCTTCTACAAAGTCAGGACCTTCTGAGCCCTAGAAAAATGTTTGCACTCCATATTTGCTAAGCAGTCCTTGGTACGATCTCCTTCTAGATGGTCCCAGAAGCCTACAAATTAAAGACTAAAGAAGTCAGGGGCATGGAGTGGGGTGTGGCTTTATTCCCAAGTGTGTGTAAGGCAGAAAGTGTGGCATTCAGACAAAAAAAGACAGGAAGGAGACAAGACAGCTAGAGACCAACAGATGCTGAACGGTGTCTTAAGACATGGTGGTGCACGCTTGTAATCCCCGCGCTTGGGAGGCTGAGACAGGAGGACCGCGCAGGTTCGAAGCCAGCCTCAGGAACTTAGTGAGACCCTGTTTCCAAAAGTTGAAAGCCTCTGGGTTCCACTCCCAGTACCACCACAAAAAAAAAAAAAAAAAAAAAAAGACCTCGTTGCTAACGTGTGGCTCACAGACCAGAGTGTGGGCTCACTGGGAACCTCGCAGGGATACAGAATCTCAGGTCTCTCTCCAGATAAGAATCTGTGGCTTGTGTGTACATTGAGGTTCCAGATATTGGCTACCATATTTGATTCCTGGGAGCATCTTTTAGGAAGAATCCCAGCCTGGGAAATTTTGTGGTGCCTCTTTCTAGTGGCCTCCCATGTCCAGCACATTACCTGGGATATGGAATATTTCCCAGATGTCTGTTAAGTCATCTGACCATAAGGAAGAATAGGAGAAGAGGCAGGAGACAAATTATCCTGAGCCCAGTCTTCTCAAAGTGTGTTTCATGGTAGTTACTCAACTGGTACTGGCTTTACTGGTCCCCTTAGCTCTCCTGTTTCAATTAAAGGCAAGAAAATAGCACTTCCAATGGCTCTTTGAGTTATTATTTTATCCTCTCGTAACTTTGTTTAAAATCTGTAAATGAGTTTAGTGACCCTGCAATTGCTTCAAGACAAAGGGACGCTTGCAAACAAAGACCAAGAGATGGCCAAGTTGATGGTGAAGGACGATTGTTAGCATCCTCTAAGCTGAGACATGTGACAAAACTCAGTCACGTGTCTTGGAGTGAGATGCGGAAAATGAGATGCTTCAAAGACAACCGGAGAAGCTGACTTTTGTTTTGTCTTTTGGTGTTGGCTTTGAGAAGATAGGAACTTTACCCCCAGTGGAGGCCAACTTCACCAAGAAGTTTCTCTTTTCTTTTTCTTTTTTTTTCTGTACTAGGGATTGAACCCACAGATATTCTACCTCCAAGCTATGCTACACCCATCCGAGGGTCTCACCAAGTTGCTCATGGTCTTGTTAAGATGCTGGTGTTGGCCTCAAACCTTCATTCCTCCTGTTTCAGCCTCTCAAGTATTGAGTTTGCAGGCATGTTCCACTGCTCCCTGCTCAGTTTTTCTTTTCTGAATGCAGTCCACATCCAGCAAAACATTTGATTAACTGGAAAGTGGTACCATTTTCATGCCAATGTACAAATCATGTTTAAGAGCACCATTTATTCTAGTGGCTGAGTATCAGCTGCTTATGGCCAATTTTGGCAGTAAAATGATAGGATTAAAAATAGCATTACGATGATCCAGTCTTAAATAATACATTTACTGATGAACTTTCCTTGGGAAAGTGCATCTTTCTGCTTGCTAAGAATCATATGACCCCTTTCAATAATTTATCTTGTTGGGAAAAAATACATTATCCCTCTTAGACTCTTCAGTCATGTGCTGTTGAGTGATTATGTTTCTGGACCATCATAAAATTTTGTTATTCACTTGGTTCTCTTTTCTATTATAGGGCTTTTGTTGCTATTTAATGTCCACCGATAATGTGTGTGTGTGTGTGTGTGTGTGCGTGTGTGTGCGTGTGTGTGTGTGCGCACACACATCCTGTTACCTTTAGCTGTGCTCTCTAGTGAGAGTGGATCGCTCTTTTCAGCAGTCTTTGATTGGACTGGTACATGCCATATTGCTCAAATGTCATTAGGCCGGACCTATCAAACCAGAAAACAGAAAGCCACAGGTGATGATGATGATGATGATGATGATGATGATGATGCTTTTGTGGTACTGTAGATGGAACCCAGGGAAATTCTACCTGACCTATACCCCCAGCCCTATATTTTATTCTTTATTTTGAAACAGGATCTCACTGAATTGCAAAGGGCCTCACTAAGTAGCTGAGTCCATCCATGAACCACGATCCTCCTGTCTCAGCCTCCCAAATGCTGGGATTACAAGCATGTGCAACCATACCCAGCTGAGGCTTCCTCCTCCTCCTCCTCCTCTTCCTCCTCCTCCTCCTCCTCCTCCTCCTCCTCCTCTTCTTCTTCTTCTTCTTCTTCTTCTTCTTCTTCTTCTTTTCTTCTCCTCCTCCTCCTCATTATTATTATTATTATTATTATTATTATTATTATTGTACTGGGGAAAAAACCCAGGGGCTTTCTACTCCCAGGCCACACTCCCAGACCTATTTTATATTTTATTTGGAAACAGGGTCTCATTAAGTTACTGATAGCCTCACTAAGCTGCTGAGGCTAGCCTTGAACCTGTGTGATCCTCCTGTCTCACCCTCCCAAGTACTGGGATTACAAGCATACGCCACCACGCCTGGATTTTATTATTATTTTTTTAAGCAAGTAAAAGCTGGGCATGGTAGCACATGTTTGTAATCCCACTTCTTGGGAGGCTGAGACATGATTATTGCAGGTTCAAGGCTAGCATCAACAATATAGCCACATTCTTGGCAACTTATTGAGACTCTTGTTTCAAAATAAGAAATAAATAGTAATGGCTGGAGTTCTGGGTCAGAGGTAAAGAGTTCTAGGTTCCAACTCTAGTATTCCTTCCTCCAACACACAAAGCAAGCAAGAAATTCTTACTTTATTTTAAAATCTCCCTTCTCTGACCTATTCTATTTCCTGGAGAGATGATTAATCCACTCACAAAATAAGCATGTGGGTGCTTTGTGTATTAGATGGGGTATCTCAGGTAGCATACCTCTCCACCTGTTATTATTTATTTGTTTGTTTATTTGTTTACTATGCAATTGGGGAATTGTATTTTTAAACACGGTCTTACTATGTTGTGGAGGGCCTCTCTAAATTGCTGGGGCTCACCACAAACTGTGATTCTTCTATCTCAGCCTCCCAAGTACTGGGATCGCAGGTGTGCGCCACCGTACCCGGCTCCCACCTGTTTTTAGGGTGCTGGTTGTGTCTTCGTAGTAATTTAGAAAACAGTCTCTCAGCAGAAGTGCATTGTGTGCTGGCAAACAACAATATCTTTGCCCTGTGCAAGGAGAAAGTGTTCTTTTCCCCCCAGAGATATACTGTATTCGAAATTCAAAGGTTCCACTAAGCCTTTCTATGATAACCTAATGTCTTCTTCAGGGGTGGCAGTAACCCTTCAGTGAGGCCTCCTTGGCCCTCAATGACCTGTAGCTGAACTGTATGTAGTTCTACTTGTGAGTTCCCCTCCCCTATGGGGTGTGCCTTCCCTTAGTCTTGGTTTGAGACAATCCACAAGAGTATTTGATGTCTAAACAGGATTAATGATGGGCATCCTTTCAGGATTGAGATAGTTATCCGACAGAAAGGATGGCAATTCTTAAGTGCATATGGGGTCCGGGTTAGACTGGGGGCTCAGGAAGGAAAGCTTGTTCCGGCCCTTCATGAACCCACGAGGCAAGGAGTGGTGGTGTTGCTACTACGAAGCCCCCCGGCATCATCCTGGACTCTTAATAAATAACAGGAAAGAAAATAACCAAGCATATACTACTCTGCATAAACTTCAATCTTTGTCTAAAAAAAGGGGCTTCTAATCATAGGACTCTTCATGTGTGTATTAGGCCTGATTTAAATAAGGGGCTAAAATGCACATAATTAAAAATACTTTCTAACACAGACATAGGCTTAACAGAACTGAAAGGCGGCGGGGGAGGTCCCTTTTTAAATAGTAACCCACTAAGCACCCTTATGCACATTAAGAAGACTTAGTAAACACCAGTCTAGTTTTTAAAGAATTTCATTAGTGCTTTTTAAGTAAAAGACAATCAAGACTCTGATTAAAGTGATTACAAGAGGGTAATTTGAGGAAAAAAGCTTCTGTTTGGTTTCAGTTTAGGTTCTAGTCTTGTTCTATTAATGGACGCTTCTCTTCTAAAATGATATTTAGGGGCCGGGCGTGGTGGTGCAGGCTTGTAATCCCAGCATCTGGGAGGCGGAGATTGGAGAATCAAGGTTCACATACAGCCTTGGCTACGTAGTGAGGCCCTTCACAGCTCAGTGAGAACCTGTTTCAAAAAACAGAAGATTAAAAAATAGGACTGGGCCGGGCGTGGTGGCGCAAGCTTGTAATCCCCGTGCTTGGGAGGTGGAGACAGGAGTATCGCACTGGTTCGAAGCCAGCCGCGCTGGTTTAAGAGACTCTGTTTCCAAATAAAAATATACAAATAGGTCTGGGAGTGTCGCCTGGAGGTAGAAGGGCTTCCAGGAACCCCAGTACCGCCAAAAATAAAAAATAAAAATAGGGCTGGGGGTGTAGCTCAGTGGTAGAATGCCTCTGGGTTCCATCCCCAGTACCGCAAAATAAATAAATAAATGATATTTAGAATTTACAGAAATGCATAGTCCATATCATGCTATTCCTGAGGAGAGTTACCGGACTTCTCATTTAGGGCACTGTGGTCCTCCTTCTTTAAATGGAGATGGTAATGGTTTGTGTGGCTTTTAATTTATAGCAAAGCTCTTTTCCCCATTACGGGTATTTCTATAGGTAGTTGCTCTGATGTGTCTCCATTCTACAGTGCCAGTATTATCTCTCTCCTCTTAACACAACTGTCCTTCAGTGAAAATGAGAATTGATGATTATTTCCGGGCATGGTGGCCCACGCTTGTAATCTCAGCATTCAGGAGGCTGAGACAGGAAGATCACTCTTCCCAGACAGCCTCAGCTACTTAGTGAGGCCCTTTGCAACTCAGTGAGACCCTGTTTCAAAATAAAGTATAAAAGGGGGGGGGGCTGGAGTATAGCTTGGAGGTAGAATGCCCCACGGTTCCATCCCCAGTACCGCCAATAAATAAATAAATAAATAAAGAATTGATGATTATTTCTATTTCTCCAAAGCCATTAGGGTTTTTGTATAGGTACCTACCCATAAACCATCCCCTACCTGCCTGATCATAACCACCCAGGTTTAGTGCTTCTTTTCTCTCTCTTTTTTTTTTAACCATCCACACAGGAATAGTAGGATTCCCTCACCAAGCCAACAGTCCACCCCACCGTGTTCTCGCCATAGGCAGCTAAGGCAGGTAAAAATTCTGTCAACAGGTGCATCCCTTTACCTCTAGAGAGCATCAGTTCAGGCAGAGGAAAGCTAGCATCTGCTGGCAAAACTGTCTCTTGCTCCGATCCTTTAGTTCACGGTGGACAGTGGGCCGTAACTTGAGCTTTAGAGAAATTTGATGAACTCAACTAAAATAACTTAGAGTAAGGACCACTTCCCCAAACACCCTGTTACGCATGTTAAAAGGGGAATGCCCCTGATGCCTGGTGTTGGCCACTCGCTTTAGCTTCTTGGGGGCTGACAGGGCAGTGGAGCGCATCCCAGAGAGAGGTTAACTGGGGACCACGCCTTCTCCTCCGCTGTGTACACAGAGCACGTGCCTCCGTGGGAAACTGCTGGGAAAATTGGTGGTTCAATTCTGCTGTTTATTTTGCCTTCAGAATTTCAGGGGTAGAACTGTTGTCTCCTTTTACTTAATGATTAGCTCTCTGGGGCTTCCACGTCATGAGTCAGAAGCTTATGACTGACTCTAGTCAGCTTTTTATTATGTCACCCCAAAACAACCCAAGAGCACTGTGTCAAGCGAAGCTTTCGTTTCTTAAGGGCGATTTTTCCCCCCATTGAAACACATACATCTTTTTCTTGTTCTTGTGACAGTTCGAATTACGATATTTCTCTATTTTTAACTGTCAAAGAGACAGTTAAGCTGCAACTGGGTAATGGGAAGTTTAGGAATTTTAGTGCTCAGAGCCCCCAAACAAGGAAGCCATGATGTAAGTTGTCTTTTCTTGATTTTATTTTTTTTTGCATTTTTTTTTTTTGAACCCAGGGGCATTCTACCTCCAAGCGACACCCCCAGTCCTTTTTTCTTTTTCTTTATTTTGAAACAGGGTCTCATTAAGTTGCAGAGGGCCTCACTAAGTAGCTGAGGCTGGCCGTGGACATGTGATCCTCCTGTCTCAGCGTCCCAAGTGCTAGGATTACAAGGGTGCGCCACCACACCCGGCTTTTTCTTGATTTTTTTTTTCAGAGCTTCTTAGCAGAAAACTAAGATGCTTCTACTGCACAAGAGGATGAACATTAATATCTGTGTATTAGATCTAAAATTGAATGGCAGCCAACTACTCCTCTTAGCTACATTAGAATTTTCTGAGTCTATGAGACACCTACTTATTCTTCTTAATTCAATACCTATTTGATATGTAATATCAAATATATCCTTATTACAATTAGGATATGAGTAAGATTAAACTTATACAATCAAATTTAGATATTTATGTCTTTGGGGATAGGGGAGCAAGTCCATTAAGAATGGCAGCTTTGGCATTTCTGGGTTTAAATTTCAGGATTATCTCCTGGCCATTTCTTTAATGGATTTCTGCCAGCATCTTTTATTTTTTTTTAAACACTGAAAACACAGAGAAAAGGTTATATTTTGTAATTAACTAATAAGTAAGCCAGGCAGAGCCATTTGCTGAACATTAAAATGATGTCACCCTAAGAAGCCAGGTGTGCTGGGGCATGCCGATAATCCCAGTGCTTGGGGTGGTGGGGGGAGGTGAGACAGGAGAATTGCAGGTTCGAGGCCAGGTGCAGGAATTTAGCAAAGATTCTCAGCAGTTTAGCAAGTCCCAGTTTTAAAAAATAAAAAAAAAGAGTTGAGTGGGAACTGTAGCTTGGAAGAAACGCCCCTGGGTTCAATCCCCAGTACAAATAAATATAAAAAATAATTGTCCACAAAACTGAACCCTGAATTTCCAGCAACCAGGGTAGCAGTGGACATTGAAAGGGTTAAAAGGATCTGATTCTGTAGAAAAGCATGCACCTGAACTTTTTTATTGAAAAAAAATTGGAGGGTCTACTATATGCAAAGCTCTATTTTATTTTATTTTATTTTAGTCGAATGAAAAATGTGTAAGATAACCTTTGTCTTCAAGCAGCTTGCTGGCCAGTAGGGAACTAAGACAAATATGTAAACTGCTGTAATCTTTGGCCATCTGTAGCAGACAGGGAGAGTGTATCCAGCTCAAAGGCAACCCGTCAGAGTTTTATGTAGGAGATAATTTTGAGGCAATCTTTGGAGAGTAGGAAGGAGGTTTGGGGAGAGGGTGTTTCTAGCAGCGGGACAAGGAGGACTCAAAGCTGCACGAATGCTTGGGGCCTGTCTTGGGAGCTGTGGGCTCTGACTTGCTGGGGCATCAAAAACACTCAGCTAGCCGGGCGTGGTGGCGCACACTTGTAATCCCAGCATTCGGGAGGCTGAAACAGGAGGATGGCGGTTTGCAGACAGCCTCAACTACTTCGTTAGGTCCTTTGCGACTGAGTGTGACCCTGTTTCAAAATAAAGAACAAAAAATAAGGCTGAGGGTGCAGCTCAGAGGGAGAATGCCCCTGGGTCCCATCCCCAGTACTGAAATAAATAAATAAATAAAGAAATACTCCACTCAGCTGAGACCTCAGCTCGGGAACTTAGCAGATGGTCCTAAGTCGAGAGATTTGTTTTTAACCTGGACGGTGTTGAAAGGGCTGTGAGAGGCAGATGTGTGTGTTTGGGGAAGATGGGTGATGGAGGCTGGGTGGGGAGACCAGGTGGAGTCGGACTCACTTTCGCAGGCCAGGCATGGATAAGGCGTAGTGGGGATGTGGCGGATGGTGCGGGAGTAGAACCAGAAGGCAGGGAAGAGACCGACCTGTGAGGACCAGCAGGCTCAGAAAAATGGCGCCATCTTTTAGGGAGAGGGAGAGGGAGAAGGAGAAGGAGAGGGAGAGGGAGAGGGAGAGAGAGACAGAGAGAGAGAGAGAGAGAGAGACAGAGAGACAGAGAGACAGAGAGAGGGAGAGAGAGAGTGAGTTACTGCTTGTTGGGGTCAATGTGAATTTGATTTGGACGTTTTTTCAACCAGAGTTCTTACTAGGATATCCAAGTAGAAATACTCCGTAAGCAGCGACATGTAGGACCAGCTCGAGAAGGAAACTGAGACTAGAATATAATAGGCCTTTTTCCCTAACGCATATATTTTTTCCCTTTTGTGTCTCAAAGGGGCCCTAACTGTACCGCTGATTCTACCTTTTTTTTTTTAATTGGTGCATTGTAGTCATGCATCTTAATGGAGTACAAGATGGCGGAGGCATACATGCACACATCACCCAGTTAGCTCTTCTGCAATTCCCAGCCCATTCCCTCCCCTCCCTCCTTCTCATGTTTGGCTTCATGACTGAATTTGATATGTTTTTGAATATACATCATGTACTAGGGAATTTTCCTCTTCCTCCTCCCATCCCTTCTGTTAGGTCGCCTTATTCATCTACGGTTTCTTCTTCATCTAGCATTTTTTTTTTTTCCGGTCTTGGGGATGAAACCCAGGGGCATTCTACCTCCGAGCTACACCCCCAGCCCTATTTTTTATTCTTTATTTTGAAACAGGGTTTCACTGAGTCCCTAAGGGCCTCACTAAGTAGCTGAGGCTGTCCAAAACCATGATCCTCTTGTCTCAGCCTCCCAGATGCTGGGATTTCAAGCGTGCGCCATCACGCCCGACTCTTCATCTAGCATATTACATTCCTGCTGTTCACATACCACCTTTGTCCAAAGTCCTCTGTGTCCCTGTGTGGATTGCTGAAGGCGATGGGCATAAAGGACTACACAGAGCTTAGCGTTCCACTACCAGCCTCCCAACGAAGATGGTAGGTAACTCAATGTGGAGTCAAAGTCCTGGGTTTCAATATCACTTGTGGCTCTGGGTCTTCCAAAATCAAAGAGCCTTTCTTGACTGGGACTTCCTCATGACATATGTCTCCTATTAAATTCAAGGCGACATCTAGCATAGTTGGTGGTAGGTTATGCACAGTGACTGTTTATTGAAAAAATGAATTAATAGCATTATTATTTTTACTGGTTACCTGGTTGTGGTTGTGCATGCCTGTAATCCCTGTACTTGGGAAGATGAAACAGGAGGATTGTGGGTTTGAGGCCAGCCTCAACCTCAGCAACTCAGCAAGATTGTTTCAAAATAATAATAAAAAAAAATACAGAAAGGCTGGGAGTATAACTTACAGGGAGAGAATGCTTAAAAGTTTAATCCCAAGTAAAAAATAAATAAATAAATATAGAAGTTCTCTGAATATCTAATTCATCCTAACCAGTCAATATTCTCATTATAGTGTGTTCGTTCCAAATATCCCATCCTACTGCTTCATTAATATTTAATAGGAAAAAAAACCTATTAAGTGTTTTGTTTTCAACTTTTACATTGAGTTGAAGAAGTATATCATTCATCCCTAAAGAGAAATCTTGTAGGTTACCTTTCATATTGAACACTCAGTAGCTATATTCCTCAATGATAACCTTAGACACCAGCCTGCTGGTTGCCCATTATATCTGTTTATTCAAAAGTTGCATACAAGCCGGGCGTGGTGGCGCACGCTTGTCATCCCAGCATTCGGGAGGCTGAGACCGGAGGATCACGGTTCGCGGACAGCCTCAGCTACTTAGTGAGGCCCTCTGCAACTCAGTGAGACCCGGTTTCAAAATAAAGAATAAAAAATAGGGCAGGGGGTATAGCTTGGAGGTCGAATGCCCCTGGGTTCCATCTCCAGACCCGCAAAAAAAAAAAAAAAAAAATAAATAAATAAATAAATAAAAGCAAAAGTTGTATACACATGCTTTATACACAGTTCTCTGCTGGTTCTCATTCTTCTTGTTGACTATGAAGGCCTTGAGGTCTGAGAGTTTTCATCCCTATATCACTAAAGAAAGCAAGGCTTGAGCAAGGTTCTTGTGGTGGGAGCAAGGTGGATTTTTTTAAACTCTGTTTGGTGTTTGGGTTCAAATAATGAGAACAGCATGAACGTCACAAAGATAAATGATCCCCTAGTCCTTCCAGAAAAATAAGCAGCCAATGGGATCTGGAAGCCAGCAGAGCTCAGCATTCCCAGAGGTGAGAGGACCTGAGGTTTCATTTCTAAAGATGCTGGCCAATAAGAAGGCCACCAGGGCGGTCGCAGATGCAATGATTGGCCTGTCGCTTTGGGCTCGGCTCCCTGCCCCGGCTCAAGCCAGCCTTGCAGCCTCTCTGTCGTTTTCTGAACTGGTGGAATCTAGTTCGAGAGCCCTCGCCCCTCAGTGGGAAGCAATCCCCAAGCATCACGGTTCATCTTTGTCATCTGTTGGAGAAAGACCGGATGATCTGTTTACTTGTAATGAAGCTTGACCATACTCCTCCAGGGGCTTTTAAAAAAGACGGATGTGTCAGCTTGCAGACTTGTCCCCATGAATGAAACCACAAGCAAATTCTCATTTCTCTCCCGTTCCCCTCCTCCCCCTCTTCCGTGGCCATCTGGGCCTCCGGTTCCCATTGCCAACCGCTCCTCAAGTGCCTTATCTTTGAGTGAATTCAGAAACTTCAAATTATAAAGGACACCCAGATAATTGGCCCGGTCTCCAAACTATCTGTCCCCCGCGCTGCTGCCAGATTCCTTCTTAATGAATACATCCAGTAAGAGTGGAATTCTTGAGCTTGTCCGCAGCCCGTGAGAAAATGAACCCTCCTGCTTTGTAACAGCTTGCCGCGCAGGGGGTGGCGGTGGGGAGAGGAAGGAATGACAAGCTATTTTGCACAAGTTTTCTTTGAATGTAGTTTTTCTTTCCCATAAATGATACTTTGAGAATACAGTTAAGGGGTTATTAGTTTTCTATTTCATGCTTGGCCTGTGCGGGAGAGGAGCACAAGCTGTCACTGCAAATCACCGGCTCCGTGCAAGGGCTTTGTTTGGTTGATGCGGGCGTTTCATATTTGGCACAATTAAAAATTAACTCGCGAAAGTGTATGTCATGGGAATGCGAAAATACCTTTGGTGAGGAAGAGTTCAAGGGCATGACTGAGAAGTAAATTAGTGGTTTTACAACACGGAGAATTGAGGGAGGAAATGTCATCTGAGTGGGGACACTTGAGTGGTGCTTAAAAATCTCTACCTGCAGGCTGGGCGTGGTGGCGCAGGCTTGTAATCCCAGCATTGGGGAGGCTGAGATGGGAGGATTGAGGTTCAAGGACAGCCTCAGCTACTTATTAAGGCCCTTGGCAACTCAGTGAGACTCTGTTTCAAAAATCAGAAGAATACAAAATAGGCCTGGGAGCATAGCGCAGAGGTAGAATGCCCCTGACGTCCATCTCCAGTACTACAACAAAACAAAACAACAAAAAACTTGGTCATACAATTAGAGCATAAAAATCAGGAGCTCAGTTATTCATTTACGTGGTGTTTTTCTTAATTGTGTCTATACTGTTGGCCTGAGGCTGTAGAGGCAGAAATTGGGAGGAAGACAGGCCGGGCATAGAGTCTGGTAGAGGGTGTGGGGTTCCTCCCCATAGGTGCCCTGACTGTACTCAGCTAATGGGATTGGGAGAAATCCGTGAGCAGATGGGAGGGAGCCTTGTAGAGTCAACAGGAGACCAGGAGACCTTGTGCCTGACTGGGACGGAGGTGGGCAGGGCCAACAAGGTCGCCTTGGGAGCCAGGAGTGTGAGCGCACAGAGGATTTTAGGGAGACAGACGTAGGGATTGGCTAAAGGAAGGCTTCAAAACATGGGCTCTTTTTCTTTTCCAACTATGGTAGTCTTCTTTTAGAACTGTTTTGAAAACAGTGTGGTCATTGTTCTGATAGTATATGAGTATTTTTCTCCCCTTTCGTTTTACATTCTCTGGAATTAACGTAGCCTAGTTGAAATTGTTAACAGTGTTAGAATTCGCATAGTAATGACTCTTCATTAACAGTTGGTTAATAAACTTGTATTTGAGCCAGGCTTGGTGGTGCATGCCTGTCTCTAATCCCAGTACTTGGGAGGTTGAGACAGGAGGATTGTTAAGTTCTAGGTCAGCCTTGGGGATGTAGTGGGACCCTCAGCAAGTTAACGAGATCCTGTTTCAAAATAAAATATAAAAAGGGCTGGGATTTTGTCTGGAGGTAAAATGAGCCTGGGTTCAATCTGTACCTAATAATAATAATAATAATAATAATAATACTATACTTATAATAATTATAATTGTAATAATAGCAATAATCATAATGATAACCAAATAATAATAATTAATAATAATGAATTAAATATAAAAGCGTATTTGAAGAGGTAATTCAACCACAAAAGGCAGTTTCTGTAGTATTTTTCTTCAGGTGAAACAATATTGGTATGAAGACTTTATTTATTTTGGAGCTGTGGATTTAACCCAGGGGCATTGTACGTCTAAGCCACACCCGCAGCCCTATTTTTATTTTGAAACAGGATCTAAGTTGCTGAGGGCCTTGCTAAACTGCTGAGGCTGGCTGCACACCGACAATACTACTGTCTCAGCCTCCCAAGAATTAGGATTACAGACAGTGCGCCCCCACCCCCACCCCCGCCCGGCTCATGGCGTAAGGATTTGAGAGTTCCCAGAGGAGTTTCATGTCTGTAGGCCCACGGCATCTTCACAGAGAACACCTCCAAGTAAGGCCAGCCTCATATTCCAACTCCTCCCTCCCTGCCTTCTTTTCTCCACACTTTTTGTTATTTGTTTATTCCTGGCGAAGAGAAAAGTTTGTAACAAAGCTAGGAGGCAGCCAGAAGTCCAGTAGATGTGTTATACTGCTCTGTTTCTCTGGGTGGGCACCAGATTGCTCAATAGCAGTTTAATTCAGTATATTTAATTTTAAAGCTGGACCAGGTGCCACACACTTGTAATTCCAGTTCTTGGGAGGCTGAGGCAGGAGGATGGCAAGTTTGAGGCCAGCCCGGGCAACCTTGTGAGACCCTATCTCAAAATAAGTAATAATAAAAAGGGCTGAGGGTATAGCTCAGTGGGAGAGCATCCCTGGGTCCAATCCCCAGTACCAATAAATAAATACATAAATAAATACATAAATAAATAAATAGGAAAAAAAAGCAGTAGGGCTCTTATTTTTCAAAATTAAATTAATTATTTCAACTGAACCCAGGAGAGCTCTACCACTGAGCTGCATCCTAGTCCTGTTTGTTCTAAGTTGCTCAGGCTGGCCTCAAACTTGCGATCCTCCTGCCTCAGCCTCCCGAGTACAGAAATGACGGACGTGGGCCATCATATTTGGCTTCCCTGCTGTTTTCTATCTCAAAAATTTTCAGGAGAATTAGCTGTTATTTTCTCTTCTTTGGCTCCACTTTTAAAAGTGCCTCTGTGCCACAGTAGACGGCTTCTTCCATTTGCCATCTGATGCCCACGGTTGAGCTTAGGACCCTCGGGGACCTGTCGGCCAGGTGGCGTCGGACACCTAGCTCTCAATGAAGGGACAGCTGTGTGACTGGCGGACGTGTCTTACACGCTGCTTGAGACGATTCTGTAAGCCAGCCCCCTTTCGACAGGGAGAAAGTGGAATTGGATGAACATAGATGATTATTTTCTCTTGTTAATGTCTAACTAGCAACCATGTTTTTAGTTACTTTTAAAACTGGGCTTCTCTCTTGAGGTGACCAATAAAACTGTGGTGTTTACTGAGGCTTAAAAAGTGGTGGATGCCGGGCATGGTGGCGCACACTTGTAATCCCAGTACTTGGGAGACCGGAGGATCGTGCGGGTTCGAAGCCAGCCTCAGGTACTTAGTGAGGCTCTTCGCAGCTCAGTGAGACCCTGTTCCAAAAATAAAAGACTAAGCCGGGCGTGGTGGCGCACGCTTGTAATCCCCGCGCTTGGGAGGCGGAGACAGGAGGATCGCACAGGTTCAAAGCCAGCTTCAGCTACTGAGTGAGGTTCTCAGCAACTTAGTGAGACCCTGTTTCCAAATAAAATATAAAATAGGCCTCGGAGTAGAGTGTGGAGGTAGAAAGCCCCTGGGTTCCACCCTTAGTACCACAAAAAAAGTAAAATAAAATAAAATAAAAGACTAAAAATTAGGGCTGGAGTGTTTCCTGGATGTAGACTGTCCCTGAGTTCCATCCCCGGTACCACAAGACAAAAACAACAACGTGGTGGAGCCTTCATCAGTAGCATTTCTACAGCGTTAAAGGGGATTTTAGTTAACTTCATTCATTCAATAAATATTTAAAAAGAGCTTACTATGTGCCAAGCACTATTGTAGGGGCACAGAACCACAACAGAAGGCGTAACAATCAAGAACTGTCTCTTATAGCTGGGTATGGTGACACATGCCTGTATCCCAGTATTTGGGAGGCTGACACAGGAGGACTGTGGGTTCAAGACCAGCCTCAGCGGCATGGTGAGACTCAGCAATGTAGCAAGACTCTGTTTCAAAAAAATAAAAATAAAAAATAGATCTGGGGGTATAGCTCAGAGGTAGAGTGTCCTGGGTTCAGTCCCCAGTAAAACACACACACAAACACACACACACACACACACACACACACACACACACACACGTCAAAACAGTAAACATAACTATATAACAAAATAACAAGGGCTGCTGGGTAAAGAGATCCGAGCTGGGTGATACAGGGAGGCTGATCTTACTTTGGTCTTTGAGCCTTCTTGCAATGTACACAGAGGACAATCCGTGGTTTTACTGCATTAATAGTGAGAACCGGTGTTCTACTTTTTGTCGGGGGGGTGGGTCTGGGGATGGAAGCCAGGGACATTCGACCTCCGGGCTATACTCCCAGCCCGATTTTTTATTCTTTATTTTGAAACCAGGTCTCACTGAGTTGCAGACGACCTCACTAAGTAGCTAAGGCTGTCTGCGAACCCGGATCCTCCTGTCTCGGGCTCCCGAATGCTGGGATTACAAGCGTGAGTCGCCACGCCCGGCTGGTGTTCTACTTTAAAATGAACATTTTATTAGGATGTAAAACTTGCATCGATTTAAAAATGCATTCACATGCACAATACAGTTAACCAGACAGCAAGTATTTGGGGGCTAAAATGCACGGAGCACTCTGCTCCTTGCCAGCCCTTCTCTTCCCGTTTCCATGGACCACAGCACTGGACATTGGGCTCAGCCTCAGAAAGTCAGGAAGGAAACTTGCATGTATTGAACCCCCTTAAGTGCCAGGCCCCGGGCTTAACACTTTTATGGTCATGATATTATATAACCTCAATACCCATCCCCCAGGGTAGGAAGTAGACTCCTAGAAGAGGAAACAAATTCTCTAAACTCAAGTAACTTCTCCCAGGAGGAAGCAAAACCAGACTACTTTACTTCCGCAACCCAGGGGATAATTAATGTCCTCAGGAACTTAGAGACATTTTACATATTTAAAACAGAACCCTGTTAAAATAACAGAATGGATGCCTGTGATTTTGGGGTTGCCAATCAGTCATCTTTATTTTGGTAACTAGGAGGTAAGAAATCTTTCTCCTAACATGGGTCCCCCCCCAAGTTCTTTTGTTTTGATTTTGTTTCTCCCCAAGTTTAGCAAAATGAAATTTGCACAGGAAACTTCTGTGTCTCTTCCCTCTGACTCCAAGAGTCTGCGTAAATAGCCTTCGAAAGATGAGTAGCACTGGTTGCTTCCTAGGATACCAGACACCTGGTTCCCAAGCGGGCTCGGGGTCAGAGCGTGTGGGCAGAAGAAATCCCAGCGCCCTCCCGGATGCCCAGGAATGAGCTCACTGCCAGACTGCAACCTGCCCCATGCCTTTAATAAAAAGGTGGGGAAAGTCTGCGGTTTTACCTCTGGTGTGAGCTGCGTCCCTCGCTGTTCTTATTTTAGACATGACCTTAGTGTTTTTTTCCAGAGTCCCGAGGTGGAATGACACGTTACTCAACTCTACAAGATGATGATGTCTCTGTTTTTAGAGTTAGCTGTAAATTTTATACTACTCATAAACAAACCCACCTTCAGTAGGACCCGGGTGTATCACGGGAAGGCTATTTCCAGCCCCAGCTTTTAATTTGGATACTTGGGCCTAAAATGGTACAGTGTTTCCATAATAACATTGGACAGGATGCAGTTGTGTAGACTTCTGGGGCCCAGAGGTTCCAGCATGGGCCGGAAACCCCTTTCTTAAAAGAAACTTAAACACTCAATTCTGACAAGATCAGAAACTCTTCCTGTTGTTTTTTTTTTTTTATTAACCCATCTTCCTTCCCTATTTTCTCATTAACCCATATACCTCTGTTATTAAACACGTGGAAGTTGGATGCTGAACTAACTTCAAGTTCATGTGCAGAATGAGAAGCCCCAAAGAAAGAAAACAACACCCCAGTGTTTTCAGGGGGTCTTTTAATCAAGCATAGAGAAATAAAAAGAATTAAACGTTTTTCGCAGCTAAAACACGTTAGGACTTTTTCATAAGGAAGGAAAATAGTAAGAAACGTTATTATTGAGGCAGAAGGACAGCAGTAACCTTTCATTAAATGACACAGTTCAACACAAGGCCCCCAAATTCCCAAACCCTGGGGTTTGGGTCAGTTGAATTGAACAAGCCACCAACCGGGTCTTTCTCTTTGTTTTGTTTTTTTGTTTGTTTTTTTTGCTTTATTTTGTTTTGTTTTTTGTAGTAGTTGTGAACCCAAGGGCATTTTACCTCTGAGCTACACCCCCAGCCATATTTTTTTATTCTTTATTTTGAACCAGAGTCTCCCTAAATTGCAGAGAGCCTCACTAAGTAGCTGAGGCTGGCTGTGTGATCCTCCTGTCTCAGCCTCCCAAGTACTGGGATTACAGGCGTGCACCACCGCGCCTGGCTGCGTCTGGTCAATTCTCAACAAGTTCATGTTGTAGCCGCTGTCAGAATCTCCTTTGTAAGGAAGAGGTATATTCTGCCCAATTTGTATGAAGACCATCTTCCCAAAGGATGATCAGTTTTATCCTCGCCCAAGAACAACATCGGGTACATTAAATTAGAGCTGAGTTGGGACTGGAGTTAATGGAGGCCTGGAAATTATTAGAAAAATCGTTTCAGAGTCTGAAAGCAAGGAAGAAGACATAGGTGCTATTAAAAGCAGCTCAGGAATCCAGGTAGGGGCCTGTGATCCCGGTCTTTGGGAGGCTGCAACAAGAGGATTGCAGGTTCAAGGCCAGCCTTAGCAACTTAGTGAGAACTTGTTTCAGAATAATAAAAAAAGGGGGGGGGGCTGGGGGTATAGCTCAGAGATAGAACACTCCTGGGTGTAATCCCTGTGCCAAAAAAAAAAAAAAAAAAAAAAGTAGGTTAAGTGCTAAACACCAAATAGCCACCTGCGGCTGCTATGGGCGGGAGGTAGATAGTAATGGGCCCTTGTGGCTGTTGGATGGGAGAACAGGGCTCAGTTTTTCCTTAAGGATGCTGCTGAGTCACCGGGACAGTTCCCATTTGCCATAGGAACAGTGGGAGAGTCCAGGAAGAGTGGGTAATCAGTTACAGAAACGTCTCCATTCCGAATGGTTAACATATTTCAAGAGTTTAGGCTTCAGTCATCCGAAAAATTCACTCCTGTGAACTGACTCATTCCAGCAAGGCAGCGGAAGGGGAGAAGTGAAGCGCGAGGGGGAAAAAAAAAAAGGAAAGAAAATGGAAACGAAAATCAAAGCAGCCAAGAGACCTTCATGGCGCCTGCTTCGCCGCCGTGTGCTAACTCTGTCGGGATCGGGAGGAACTTGATGCGAATGAACGGGGATGTTGTCTGGGCTGTATTGCTGTATATACACTGCCCAGTCTGTGCATCCAGGAAATAGCGCACGTGCTTAGGATGGCTGGCCTGCCCTGCTGCGTGGTGCTGTGTGGGTCCTGCGAGGCTCTGTGCTGCCCAAGCCCTGAGCCGCAGCCTCGCCACTTGTCTTCAAGCCCGCCGTGCAATAAATGTGGTCCTTAGTTCATCCAACAGTCCGCATGGCTGCTGGGCTTCCGAACGCCGTCATCCCCGTCATACGCCATCGTCATCTCTGACCTTGTGTCGGGAGGCCGGTCTCCTGGGAAACAGACACCCAAGCAGATGTATTAGCATCCAGAGCTTCTCTTGGGAAAGTGAAGGAGGAGATCGCAGGGAAGGGTCTGAGATCGCAGGGGAGGTGCTGTTTGACCCAAGCCTTGAAGGATAAGAGCTTGTTTCACCAAAGAAAAAGGAGCTGGCCCTTTGGAGAGTGGGGGAGGGCACCAGATGCGAATAGAGTCCTGGAAGCGCTTGCCAGGCTTAGGAATAGCAGAAAGGTGGGAAAGATCTGAATCTGGGGGCTGAGGAAGGGGAGGAAGCCGGGGATGAAGGCCCCTGGGTAACCTGGAGCGTTCCTGCCCTGGAAAGCCAGCGAAGGTTCCCAGCAAGAGGGGGAGCGGCAGGGCCAGGCTCCTTGTTGACTGAGCCATGGCGCTGGGTAGAAGAGGCTAAAAGGGAAGCTCGGGCAGAGGAAGTCCAGGCAAGGTGCTGAGCAGATGCACCGGGCGTGGGAAGTACAGCAACCAGGACGGGACGGTCCAAGAGGCCTTTGCTTTTATGTTCTTTCGGTGCTACTGAGGCTTGAAGCCAGGGCCATCCTGCCTCTGAGCTGCATGCCCAGCCTTATTTTATTTTTTATTTTGAAACAGGGTCTTATAAGGGGCAGAGGGCCTCCCTAAGTTGCGGGGGCTGGCTGGGAACCTGGGAGCCTCCTGTCTCTTCCTCCCAAATCCTGGGGTTGCTGGCAGGCACCACCATGCCTGGCTCTGAGATGCGTGTGTGTGGTGCACGCTGCTCTGGTACGCGGGCGTTGAGGAACGTGGCTATGATTGTTGCTCAGTAAAGAGTCTCTGCTTAGCACTGGGCAAGCATGCAGTAGGTGCTCAGCCAGCGACCGAATGCATAGTTGACGGTGCATGTGTTCCTGGCAGTACTAGCGGGGTTAAAGGGACGCCCCACTGTCCCTATGACAACCCTAAAATAGATGTTTCTACAGCAGCTTCTAAACATTCTGTTAGCACATTTTCTTTTTAGGGTAGTTGGAAGAGGTTGGTGTGGTTTTTATCCTTGTCTTGCACGTTAGTACGTTGAAGACTGGAGAAACGACTTAGATTGTTAAGCTGGGCTTGAACTCAGGTATCTTGGAATGCTTGGTGCGCTCTCTCTCTCTTTCTCTCTCTCTGTCTGTCTGTCTCTGTCTCTCTCATACTGGGGAATTGAACCCACGAACCTCCCTAAATTGCCAAGGCTGTCCTCGAACCTGTAGTCCTCCAGTCTCAGCCTCCGGAGCACTGGGATTACAGGTGTGCACCTCTGCGCCCAGCTACCTGGTCTCTCATGTAGGGCACTGCGCTGCCCCTCTGCTTTTGGAACTTCCAGGAAGCTGTTTCTATTAAGGTCCCAGAAATGATGACTCAGGCCAAAGCCAACCAGCGTCAGGATGTGGAGACGCCTGTTTAGGAAGCCGTTCATCTCACAGTAGACATAGCATCGGAGTTGACCCGAGCAGCAATGGCAACGATGACAGCATCGTACCCAGTGGCGTCCCAGCCACTGTGGTCACGAAAGCGGGATTTCCTGGGGGAACAGTCCTAGAAAGAATAGGGATTGAGCCGGGCGTGGTGGCGCACGCTTGTAATCCCCGAGCTTGGGAGGCTGAGACAGGAGGATCCAGGTTTGTGGTCAGCCTCAGCTACTTAGTGAGGCCCTCCACAACTTATGAGACCCTGTTTCAACATAAATTATATAAAAAAAAATAGGGCTAGAGCCGGGCGTGGTGGCGCACGCTTGTAATCCCCGCGCTTGGGAGGCTGAGACAGGAGGATCGCACGGGTTCGAAGCCAGCCTCAGCTACTTAGTGAGGTTTTCAGCAACTTAGTGAGACCCTGTTTCCAAATAAAATATAAAATAGGTCTGAGAGTGTAGCCTAGAGGTAGAAGACCGCTGTATTTCATCCCCAGCACCACAAAAACAAAAACAACAGCAACAAAATATAGGGCTGGGGAGGTGTCGCTGGGAGGTAGAATGCCCCTAGGTTCAAGCCCCAGTATTACAAAAAAAAAAAAAAAAAAAAACAATAGGTGGTTGAGATAATATGTTATTAATATATTATACATAATGTATTCTATTTATATACACAATATGCTTTTTTGTGTGTATTCTCTTCTACCTGCCCTTGGTGTCTCTCCTGGCCCGCCTGCAGGTCGATGTCACTGTACTTAGACTCACCTGTCCGCTGGACCACAGGGAGATGGGCGTGCGCAGATGGAGGCGGTTAGTTGCACCTTACCTTGAGTTTGCCCTCACCTACCTGGTCCCAAGGTGGAGGGATTCTTGAGGTCAACAGGGCTTTGGGGATGGAAGCCCAAGGCTTTCTGGGATGAAGGGAGTGAGTTTGGCCTCCCACCAGGCCCGGGGGCCAGAATCTGAGCTCCTGGCATTCAGGTGAGCGAGCCGTCACGGATCATTACAGCTTCACTGAAGTTGTGTTTTCGTGCCATAGGTCAGTCTTGTAAAATAAACGCTTGTCATAACAGAGGATGCGGCAGCCAGATTACATCGCAGGATACCTCCGCTCCTCTACCCCGAGGACACTGGTTCCGTGGCAGTGTGGGGAAGAGATTGTGTTTTTCTGCTGACTCTAGCTGGGTGTCGGTCTCCAAGGGTCACCCTCTCGCCCTCGGTGATAAGTAGCGGTGGCTGTGGCTGCGCAGAGGAGGGGTGAGGTGCTGAAACCCAGCCAGCTCTCTGGGCTTCCACTTTACGCAGATTTGCTTAACAGAATGCAAATGATTTCTTGGTAACGCAGGGCCCGGTACCCATGCACATCTGTTTTCTGCAGTGTCCTGGGCTTTTAGATGTGGCCACCCTGGAGGCAGGCCTCAGGTGAAAGACACCATGGGAAAGAACGGTGTACCCCGGCAGCAGATGCCACGCCTGGGTCAGCATCAGGACCAGTGGTTTTTCTTTCTGCAGCCCACAAGCCAGCCCTTGAGTGCTTGGGATCAGGAGACGGTCAACACAAATTAATGCATGCCTGGAGTCCTTTGTTTTTATTCAAGAGTTCCTGTGATCATAGTATATATCCAGATATTACCCAACATATCGATTGGATGTTTATTCACCACCAGGCACAGTACTAAGGCTAGCATGTGGCACTAACATCAGCAGCCATGGTCTTGGGTCTCATCCTCCCTGCACTGTCCAGCGGGGTAGACACTGACCACCTGAGTCCACTGGGCACGTGAATGTGGCTGGCCCCAGATGACATTCTATTGGAGGGTCAAATATACACTGGATGTCAAAGACGCAGCAATAAAAAAAAATGCAAAAAGGTTTTATAACTCATTTCCATATTGTTAACACGATAGTATTTTAGATAGGTTGGTATAAATAAAGTGGCCACGAGAACATCACAGATTACTTACATGATTCCCATTATGTTTCCATTGGGCAACACTGGTCTAGACTGAGGACCTTTTATTGTACAATGTGGTCACATTCTTGATTCTCATATTTGGATTTTATTGTAGAAGAGGATAGAAAGACCTTCTCTTTTATCCATAGGTGAGGCACAGCTTGGTGCCATTTTGTACAGCCCTGCCCAAAGAGTGTTCATATCCACATTCTTGCTGATTTTGCTGTGTGTCCACACGAAGGTATACCTGGCAGGGAGGGACAGGGGCCGGGACTGGGGGCAGAGATAGAGTTGGCTTGGGGATAGAATTTCAGCCTTTTGACTTCTATCCCAGGTTCTGTTAGGAATATTCCAACACTTGCCCATGGAAATATTTCCTTTTACTTCTATACCACCGATAATAGAACACCATGTGCTTGCAAGTATTTGTGTGCATTAGGGTATGGCTAATATGACAAATGAATCCAAGATCATTGAGATGCTAAGCTTTTTTTTTTTTTTGTACTGGGGATGGAATCCAGGGACATTCAAACTCCGAGCTACACCCTCAACCCTATTTTTTATTCTTTTTTTGAAACAGGGGCTCACTGAGTGGCAAAGCGTCTCACTAAGTAGTTGAGGCTGGCCGCAAACCGTGCTCCACCGGTCTCAGCCTCAAAGTGCTGGGATTACAAGCGTGCGCCACCACACCTGGTCAGCTGCTAGATATTTAATGTGGGTGTACAACTCCTATTGGACTTTTAGGCCCACTGGGTGAGGGCCAGAGAAGGGTGGCAGGCTTGTTTTCATGACTAGGGGGCCTTTAGTTGGAAGTCATTGTCAGTCACAGTGTGAAGCAAGGTCAGAAAGTCCTGAGACTGAGTTTTGGTTATTGTGGTAAGCTCGTGATAAGGCAGGTACCCTGGATTCATGGGACAGGGTATCAGATTTAGAAAACTACATGGTGCTAATGGGAGACACCTAAGGGCAGGGCGGTGTAGATCCAGGGAAGAAGAGGCTTTCCAGGAGGAATAGGAGGTGATAGGGCAGATAAGATCCGTGCAGTGGTTCGAGCACTTTGGGCGAGAGCCTTGGGTGTGTCGCTCACGTCCTGCCAAGGAGCCTCTGTCTGGGCACGTCACATACTTTTCTGAGCTTCTGTTTCTTCATCTGCAAACTAAAGATCTGGGTGAGTCTCTCACTGTGATTTTGTGATTTTTGTGCACTTCGAAGGCCCCAGAATCAGCAAGAATGGTATTAATAAGCCCTCGATTACAGTATAGAGGTTTGGCTTCTTCCTGAAGGTCTTTGCTGCCTAATGTACTCGCTGAGATCGTAGTCAGCGTCCTGCTCTCCTGTCCCTTCCTGAACACAGGCTGCAGCTAGGAATACTTACAGCTGTAGCTAATACATGCATAAGTATTGGCTACAACACATGCATATTAAATATAAGATCTGAAAGCATTTGTCCCTGCTTGTCTGGCTGGGTTCTCTCTGCTCTTCCTAGCCCTACACTTTCTGTGGGTTCTCATTCTTTCTTCACACATCTTGGGAGTCTGCTGTTAACTCAGGTAGTAATTCTTCCAAGTTGATCATATGCTTTAGTCAACCACAGCTGGGGCTTTGTCTCCAACAATTTCCCTTGCCTTACTCTTTCTATGAATTAAAAAGCTCGGGGACCACAGACAAGGGGCGACATAAGCATTTAAATGCCCTTTCTCTTTTCAACCCCGATTTTAATTGCTTTTCAGAAGTGCGGCAGACAAAGCCCTTGGGTCTTGGGTGGCTCTGGATTTCATAGGGGATTATCTTCAGAAGTACATTCCCTCACTGAAGCTCCAGCCACCTCTTCTGCTCATTGTACTTTGCTCAGCACCGGAGAAGCCTGGCACAGTTTCTGCTGGAATAAAAAGATTGGCAGAGCTGCCCTAGACACAGCCCCGCAAAACACTGTGGCAGAAGGTTTGGTCTACATACCAAGGCAGCCAGAGTATTAATTGCATTCTCTGTGATCGCACACACGCACGCGCGCGCGCACGCACACACACAGGCGCTGAATTATTCTCTTCATGTTTTAAAAATGACAAGCTCTTGCTCTGCCAGCACTCAGCACTGCGTCTCACACGGGAAGGAGAGATGAGATGTGTGGGGTTAGCATAGAGGGGATGAGCTCTCTGTTAAGACAGCTAGTTCTTCAAAAATAAATCTGAGGAACTGTTCGGCCACGGGGTACCTGTACCAGGCCCGGGGAGGGCGAGGAGGCGGCTGCTTTGCATAATGTTGAGAAGCATTTTTCATTCTGAAATCTGCCTTCAGGTTTTGCTGTGGGGTTTTCAAGTGGTCCACCCTGATTTGATCCCTTTTTTTGTGTGTGGGTGTAACGAGAAAAATGGGCCACAGTATCCGTGGGGACTCTCTCTTGCTGGGTCCTTGGGCAGACACACATTCAGGGCGATTCCACAAGTCCAGCCCACCAGTGTCTCCAGCTGGCCCTTCTTCAGGACCTGTAGCTCCTCCTGACAGGTCACACCCCCTTCTCAGTTCACACTCACATGACACCGCGTCACACTTACACGTTTTCCCACTGGCCATTCCTTCAGTTTTGGTGCGCCTCTGAATGATATTTCTTCTAAAGAACTGTCGGTGACCATGGAACTGAGTTGGGAGAAGGGACGATGCAGGTGTCAGCTTGTAACTTGGGGATTTTCCTATGCTGAACGTCGTTATTCTCTGCAGCACCCTACCCTGTCTTTACAAACCCCCCACCCCACCCCCCAAAAAAGGGAAGTTCAGGTGCTACTGATGTTCAGGGTCTGAGTATGTTTGAGTTTAAAATGTTCAGTGGAAAGCCAGGTGTGGTGGCGCACGCTTGTAATCCCAGCATTTAGGAGGCTGAAACAGGAGGATCGTGGTTTTCGGACAGCCTCAGCTACTTAGAGAGGCTCTTTGTAAGTCAGTGAGACCCTGTTCTAAAAAATAAAAAGTAAAAAATAGGGCTGGGGGGTGTAGCTCTGAGGCAGAATGTCATTGGATTTCATCCCCAGTACTGCCAAAAAAAAAAAAAAATATATATATATATATATATATATATATATATATATATAGAGAGAGAGAGAGAGAGAGAGAGAGAGAGAGAGAGAGAGAGATATTAAAGCTTGTGATCCCAGCATTTGGGAGGCTGAGACAGGAGGATCATGGTTTGTAGACAGCTTCAGCTACTTAGGCCCTTTGCAACTCAGTGAGACCTTGTTTTATCCCAGTACTGCAAATAAATAAATAAAATACAAAATAAAGAATAAAAAATAGGGCTGGGGGTGTCACTCGGAGGTAGAATGCCCCTGGGTTCCATCCCCAGTACCACAAAATAAGTATAAATAAATAAGTAAATACATAAGTAAATAAATAATAAAATAAAACTCTCAGTGGACCAGAGGACTTCATTCTGGGCAATGCAGTTGGGCTGGAGGGGTATCTGAACTTTATACTACTGAACCTCATTTCCCATCTCTGTTGTTGCGGGGCTGGGAGATGTGGAGGAGGCCGTAGCTGGGCCCTGCGGCGCAGGCGTTCTGTGTGCGGGCTGAGTCCAGCTGGGACGTGGTCATCTTGGTGCACATCTTGTACCTGGATGAGGCTTGGAGCTGCCTGATGCTTCTGAACGGGCCCTGAGCATGCCCTCCAACCAAGGGCGGCTCCAGCTGCCCAGATCACAGCAAGAGAGCCTCGTCACCTGCGATGGGGGAAGAGTGTCCAGACCATGAAAGACTTCTGTTTTAGGGTCTGTTCGCTGACAGCAGCTAGCACGTTCCTGATGCTGGGAATATGAGCACGTTTCATCCAGTCAACTTTCTGCAGCAGAAACCTTTCTTTCTTCCTTCTTTCCTTTCCTTTCCTTCTCTTCTCTCTTCTCTTCTCTTCTCTTCTCTCTCTCTCCCTTCTCCCTCTCTCTCCCTCTCTCTCTCTCTCTCTCATTCTTTTTGGTACTGGGTGTTAAACTCAGGGGCATTCTACCTTCAAGGCCCATTTTTTATTTATTTTTAGGTGTTTTTTTTTTTTTTTGCAGTACTGGGGATGGAACCCAGGGACATTCTACCTCCGAGCTACACCTCCAGCCCTATTTCTTAGCCTATTTATTTATTTATTTTATTATTATTATTATTATTATTTGGTGGTACTGGGGTTCCTGGAAGCCCTTCTACCTCCGGGCTACACTCTGAGACCTATTTTATATTTTTGAAACAGGGTCTCCTAAGCCAGCACGGCTGGCTTTGAAACTGCGCGATCCTCCTGTCTCTGCCTCCCAAGCGCGGGGATTACAAGCGTGCGCCACCACGCCCGGCTAGTCTTTTTATTTTTTGAAGCAGGGTCTCACTGAGTTGCAGAGGGCCTCACTAAGTAGCGGAGGCTGTCCAGGAACCGCAATCCTCCTGTGTCAGCCTCCCAAATGCTGGGATTACAAGTGTGCACCACCATGCCCAGCTTCCTATATTTTACTCTTTATTTTTAACCTTAAACATATCAGTCTTTTAAGGATGCTGTGTCTGTTTCAATACCGTTGTCTTCTACCTTCCAGACATGAGAAAGGAATCTGTCTAAAATATTCCCTCAGCAAATTTTCCCATTTTATTGACCGAAAAATAAAATACTCATGAGTACTCCAGGGGCTTGTTCGAGAGTGTGACAAAAAGAGTTTCAACTGGAGTAAGCAATTCAATCGGCTTTCCCTCTGTACTCTTTCAGGTGCCCTTACGGGTGCAGCTACAGATTAGATTAGTGCTTCTCCATTTATTTACTTATTTATTTATTTTATTTATTTATTTTGGGGTACTGGGGCATTCTCCTTCCCAGCCCTATTGTTTTATTCTTTATTTTGAAACAGGGTCTCACTAAAGTTGCAGAGGGCCTCACTAAGTAGCTGAGGCTGGCCGCAAACCCGCGATCCTCCTGTCTCAGCCTCCCAAGTACTGGGGTTAAGTGTGCGCCACCACGCCTGGCCCAGCTCTTGCTTCTCCATTTAAATTGCAAACTCCCGAGGATGGGTGCGTGATCTCGACTTTCTCTCAGTGATCAGCACCGCTCACCTTTGGTGAGGGTAGGCTTCCAGTGCCAGTGGTGGTCTGTTAAAGAGGAAAAGGCCCTCGTGGGAGGGTAGATAGCTAATGAGGCAATGCTTTTGAATGTACTATATTATGAACCCAATAAGAAGAGAATTACATTTAAAAAAAAAAAGTATCGTATATGCCTGGTGTGGTGGCACACGCTTGTAATCCCCGCGCTTGGGAGCCTGAGACAGGAAGATCGCGCAGGTTCGAAGCCAGCCTCAGATATTTAGTGAGGCTCTCGGCAACTTAGTGAGACCCTGTTTCCAAATAAAATGTAAAAAATAGGTCTGGGAGTGTAGCCCGGAGTTAGGAAAGCCTCTGGGTTCCACCCCCAGTACCCCACAAATAAATACATAAAAATAAAAAATAAAAAAATGTAGCATTTTTGTAATTTTTTTTGTAACCCTGAACTTCCTTCTTCCTAGTCCAAATTACAACCTGCGAGGGGAACAGTTGGAGATTCTTTGGACAAATACAGCCGCATGAAAAGCAAATGCGTGTGTCTCGAGAATCTGTCGCTGGAAGAGTGTCAGCCTCCTCTCGCTAAGTACACGCTTGTGAAGGCCTTATCCACTTTTGCTTTTTTTGCACTTTTTGATGCGCAGCGAAATTAGGCCACAGGAAAAGGATGGTGTGTGTACCTTCAAAGAGCCAGCGGGCCGGCTGGGTTCTGTCTGTTCGTGGAAAACAGCTGTGGGTGCGAGGGGTGGGCGCACAGCTCGAGCTTCTGTCCCACGCAAAGGAGGGAAGCAGCCAGCGCCCCTCGGGTGGAGGAGTTCACACGTGGGGGGGGCTTTATCTACATCTCCGAGCCTTTTGAAACGTGTTGATAATGGCGGGAAAGCGCATGATAGGAAACATTCCTTCTGCAGAGCACTTGCTAGAATCTTCTCATGTTTTCCTGTCTGTGGTGACTGCAGATGAAATGAGCGAGGCGACTCTTTTCCATTGCCTTCTGCCAAGCACAAGAACTGACGAAGCCCTTGATTATTCTTATCATTATTCTTTTTTTTCTTGCTTGAGGGAAGCGTGAACTCTGTTTAGGCGAGGAGGAGATGGGTGCAAAGGTGGGGGGTCTCTGTCTCCCTCAAATTCTCTTCATGTCGTCTCTCTCCGGTGCAATTCCTGTCCTGGAGTATAGTTTTCATTTTGTTGTAAGGGATTACTGTGACTGCCTTATTAGGAGTGAGGTGTTGAGGCCTCTTTCTTTCTTTCTTCCTTCCTTTATTTGCAGTACTGGGATTGGAACCAGGGACATTCTACCTCTGAGCTATGCCCCCATCCCTTTCTTTCTTTCTTTCTTTCTTTCTTTCTTTCTTTCTTTCTTTCTTTCTTTCTTTCTTTCTTTCTTTCTTTCTTATTTCGTGGTACTGGGGTTCCTGGAAGCCCTTCTACCTCCGGGCTACACTCCCAGACCTATTTTTACATTTTTATTTGGAAACAGGGTCTCCTAAGCCAGCATGCGCGGCTGGCTTTGAACCTGCGCTATCCTCCTGTCTCTGCCTCCCAAGCGCGGGGATTACAAGCGTGCGCCACCATGCCCGGCTTATTCTTTATTTTGAAATAGGGTCTCACTGAGTTGCAGAGGGCCTCACTAAGTAGCTGAGGCTGTCCTCGAACCGCGATACTCCGGTCTCAGCTTCCTGAATCCTGGGATTACAAGCATGAGCCACCAGGCCCAGCTGAGGTCTCTTTTTTATCTTAAGTTCCAAAGCAGTTTTGGGAATTCTCTCTTGCTAAGAAAAAATGCAGGATCTAAATCCACCTTCATTTCCACTCCTGTGCTGAGTAAATGGTTTGCAAGTTCCTTGAGCACTGTTTGTCTTGATGCGTTCTCTCCCTCCCTTCTTCTTGCACGTTACCTTGTCCATCCACACCGTTTCAAAATCCCCCACGTACGGCGCATTCCCAAGTGGGTTACTTCCACAAATTCCGGTTCTGCCTATATGTTATTTCCTGATGACCCTTTCTATCTGGATTTCTTGTTGCCAGCCCATATTAAACATGCAATCAAAATATTTAGTTCATGACGGAACTCATCATCGTCCTGTAGAAAACTTTCTTGGACTCTGCACTTTCTCTCCACGGTACCGTCATGATCCGGGTCACCCAGGCACGATATTTAGGATGTCTCGCTACAGCTCGGCCCAGCTCTGCGTGCCGGGCTCTCAGGGTCCTCCTGCTGGGAACACCCTCTTCTTCTTTCTCTCTGTCTTGCTGTTACCACCCTCTTAACTATTGCAACAGCGGTCAGTTCTCCAGTTTCTCCTTCCTTGGTTTATCTTATGCTTCTAACTGATTTCATTAAAATTCTTCCCTGATTAAAAAACAATATGACCACTTCTTTCCAGATAATCTTCATTTCCTCTAGCCTGCTGCTGCGCTCACTCTTGTCTTACGTTTCGAACATGTGAAACTGGTGCAGCATCGTTCCCTGCTCTTCCTCAGTGGGATGGATGCTCCTTGAATACACCCTGACCTCTCTCCGTGGGGCATCTTTTATTTATTTATTTATTTAGGTGGTACTGGGGTTCCTGGAAGCCCTTCTACCTTTGGGCTACACTCCCAGACCTATTTTCTATTTTTATTTGGAAACAGAATCTCCCAAGCCAGTGCGCGCGGCTGGCTTCGAACCTGCACGATCCTCCTGTCTCTGCCTCCCAAACGCGGTGATGACAAGCGTGCGCCACCACGCCCGGCTCCTTGGGGCATCTTTCACCTGCTATATTTTCATCTTAGTGTCCATTGCTTCCATCTAAATCTTCCTAAACTCTCCATCCCCTAAGACTCAGATCTAATAGCACCTCCTAGATAAAAAAAACATTGCAAATATGAGAGTGACCCTAGATCCGCACCTCCCTGCTAGCCCTTGTATACCACCCTGCCACGCTTGGTCATATGCTTCTGACAGTGCCTTGATACACAAGTGTTTGCTATACTTCACTCTCTTAGGCAAAAAAGTGATGAGGTCCAGGGTTGTGTCTTCTCCACCCGTGTATCCGACACCACGCCTAAAGGAACTCTCATATGAATCAGTGCTCAATGACATTTGCTGAATGAATACATGACGTATGGTGGCTTTGCCACATCTCACATTCTTCTCTCCTCGTTTACTCATTCCTTCTGGAATTCTGTGCGAGGCCTGTGAATCCATCAGGGTGAACAGGCGCACATTATCTCCCCTTCTTAATACCCACTAGTTTTCCCGTTCACCCTGCTCAGCTCTTGAAGAAACAACAGGCAGTTATTTTAAATGTTATTAGCCCTATATTTTGTTGTTCTGTGATGAAACTTTGCTGCCAAGAACATTATGCCCTCTTGGTCCTTTGCAATTTTGAGGTTCTGGTTCATAAAATTGGTTGCATATCCCAGTGGCCCTGAGGGTGGTGAAAACTCCACTCCTTTTTCCTTCCCAACTCCTAAATCAAGTCATTTTCCAAATTGCTCTGACATATTGACAGAGCCTCCCTGATTTCAATCTTGTATACAAAACAGAAACTTCTGCTAACAGCAGTGCCTACCCTCTTCCCACCATTATTTACTTTCTTACATATTCTAAAACAAAACAACAGAGCGGTGGATTCTAACCTGGCATCAGTAAGAATAAAAAGTGGCTGGTTTTCAACTTTCCGCTTATGTTATTATTGATAAGGAAGGAGCAGCTTTGTTGTATAGATCTATGAAAATATGGTAGAAATGGCAAGCACAGTAACAGAGAATGTGCCTGGAATCTTTATTGGACAGTATCATCCCTCTTTGTAATTTTGAATCACTGTCAGTCACAAAACAAAAACAACTCAAAATAGTCTAATGAGCTATCTTCATGTCGGAATCTATAGTCACAAGTTCTTCTTTTTTTTTTTTTTCATTTTAGCTGCAGTGAAACCATGTTTGTGGAAAGATACTGCCTTCCATGCCAAAACCCAACGATTTTGTTTTCAAATTCCTGAAAACTAAAAAAAGAAATCTTGGTGACATAAATTGCTCCAGATTCAAAATGTCCAAAAGTGAACTCATCAACTTCCCCTCCAGCCTGCTCTTCTGTGTCTCTTGTGTCTGGCTAATGATATCACCAAACACCCAGACAAAGCCCGCCCGAGGGCTTTAAATCCTTAGCAGCTCTTGTCTTCTCCCCGTGAGACAGGGCTTGCCTGCATGATTTGTGGGTTCTCCTCTGACCTGGAGAATCTGTGGGTCTGTCATTCTTTCCCCTTCTCCACCTGCCCAAATCTCACTTCTGAAATCTTTCTTACCTAGATCTCTGACTATTATTTTTTTATTCTGCTGCTCTGAGCCTCTCACAACTTCATGACGATTCTGTAACCTCCTGGCTCATCTTTCTGTCTTTTTAAAGATTATTTTTAAAAGTATATAAATTTATATATTTTGAATTTATGTGTACACATTTATTTTTAAATTATCGATAGTACCATCTGGTGGTACAGGTTTTAGTTTTGATAGAGACACAGAGAAATGACCATGGCCATGATCAGGCTATGAAACAAGTTCCCTCAACCCTAAAAATTGTCCTCCTGCTTGCCCCTTTCGTAGTCAATCAAAGCCTGGCCTGCCCGTAACTACCCTGGCAGCTCCTGGTCTCTTCTCCATCTGCAGAGTTTTTCATTTCCCACGTGTCATCAGTGGGTCTCCCTTTCTTGGAGCACCTGTTCCCCACCCATTTATCCTCTTCATTGATGCCATAGGCTCCCCCAGAAATAAATCTCTGTTACAGACCTTGGGGTCACAATGCTAGACTTCATTTTCCTTGTTAAGATAGGACAAGACTATAACAGGATGAGCATAAGAACTGTAATACTTTCTGAGGAAGTCTGTTCCTGAGGAAGACCCTTTGTCTTGCTAATTAATTGGGGTGACCGACCAATGGGGAGACCAGAAAAACAGTCATTCACTGTGAGTAAGAAGTGTGGTAGATCTTACCAGTAGCTCCCAGTACTTGGGAGGCTAAGACAGGAAGATCATAGGTTTGAGGCCAGAGTGCAGAAACATAGCAAGATCCTGTTTTAAAATAAAAAACAAACAGGCCCGGGGATGTAGCTCAGCGGTGTAATGCCCCTGTGTTTAATCTTTAGTACTATCTACACAGGCGAAGGAATGGTGTCTCAGAGTTAGTATGAAGAAAGAGATCCAGAAAAGTGTGTACTGGAGTCCTCTGTTGCCCACTGTCTTTTGAATGGGTCTCCACCCTGCGAAGCAGTCAGAAAACCCATTGGGGATCGTGACATCTTCCCCATGGGGTATCCAGAGGATCTCAGAAGCAGCAGGCTGGTGAGATCCTGCTGTGCCTGGTAGGGTTTGGGAACTACAGAAATGCCGACTCCCTTCCCTCCACCTCTGCGGTCTCCATCCCCTTTTTTGACGTTCTTTTCTTTCCCTGAATCCTGCTGCCAAACCCAATTGGTCTATCTTGGTACTGGGGACCCTGGCTGGCCTAAAGTGTGGTTACTCACTACCTTTCTGCTCCCTGCCCCCCCATCCCTGTACCAACAACTACTACTACTACTACTACTTCTTCTTCTTCTTCTTCTTCTTCTTCTTCTTCTTCTTCTTCTTCTTCTTCTTCTTCTTCCTTCTTCTTCTTCTTCTTCTTTGTCTGTCTGTTTATTTATTTATTTATTTATTTATTTATTTATTTATTTATTGCGGTACTGGGACTGGAACCCAGGGGCATTTTACTTCCAAACTTACAACCCAGCCATATTTTTTAGTCTTTTTTTTTTTTTTTTGGTGGTACTGGGGTTCCTGCAAACCCTTCTACCTCCAGGCTACACTCCCAGACATATATATATATATATATACATATATATATATATATATATATACACACACACATACATATACATACACATATATATATATATATATATATATATATATTTTTTTTTTTTTTTTTTAAGCAGGGATGCTGGCTTTGAACCTGCGCGAGATCGTCCTGTGTCCGCCTCCCAAGCGCAGGGATTATGACAAGCGTGCACCACCACGCCTGGCTTTTTTTTTTTTTTTTTTTTTTAAGCAGGGTCTCACTGAGTTGCAAAGGGCCTTGCTAAGTAGCTGAGGCTGGCCGCGAACCGCGATCCTCAGGTCTCAGCCTCCCGAACGCTGGGATGACAAGCGTGCGCCACCACGCCTGGCTGTTTGTGCCCCTTCTGTGTTTACATCGAGCGCAGTAGGTTTTGTATCATAATTATTCACGTATGTCTCCATCATCCCCCGAACGGTGTGGGAGAAGCTCCGTTCACCTGATGAAATGAATTCCTGAACAATCACAGCAAGTCCTCAGCCAGCGGAGGGAATGCTGAAGCACTTCTTGTGTATCGCGCTCCCGTTTGTACCCGGGCAGCCTGCGGGCTTTGGGTAGCCGGGCAGGTTTTATTTCTGCAGGTTTCCTGCACTTGTGAATGTATCGGGCAGTCTGTTTCCAAACTCCTAAGGTGACGCTTTTATGCACACAAGAGCAGGACACAGTCCAGCTGGGTTCTGGAGAAGCCAGGGTGACCTGGCAGGCTGCCAGTGCAGAAAGCAGAGGGCGAATGCCCTGCCTGGAGGCCGCTGCGCCCCGCTCCTCCGTCACCATCAGACAGTCCACGTGCTATCAAATTTAAGTTGCTGACAGAAGACTGGAACGCAAAGGCACTCTTGCAAAAGCAAGTCAAGTGAGATGCAGTTTCCAGTACCTTCCACACCCCTGCAGAGAGGCAGGGTGCACCCCTCTAAACACAGATGCCCGTAAACCGGAGCCACCTCCGGCAATCATCTCTCCCCGCCTGCACTCCACGAGACCGGAGCAGATGGGCCCGTGTGTGAAACCCAGACTCAGGATTCCGTTCTTGTGTACGGGTGGTGCCATGTGGCTGGCATATGTTCCCCGTGTGGCCCCGGGAGACTAGAACTCACCTCCTATCCAGCACCTCCTCAGCAGTCTCCTGTCCTGTGACATGCATATGTTCTCCTTTTGCAGGGGAGGCTACAGTCTCTGCAGCTTCCTCTCTCCCCAGGTAAATCTCCAGTGACGGCTGGGAACTCTTGGAGACATTAGGAGAATCCCCAGGGCCCTGCACAACAGGGCCGGAGGTCAGCCTGAGAGAGAGCCCCAAGTACCCGCACTGACTTTCGTCTATTGCCCCAATCATCCTTATTTTTCTACTTACACAGAATCCCTGGCCCCAGCCCCTTCCTCTCCGCTCTCCAAGTGAGCCCTTCTCTTCGCCCAAGTAGCTGCAGGTGGGTAGTCACGGGTGCAGTCCAGCTGGGAGACCTCTGCTCCCAGGATGCTCTGATTCCCTGGCTGGCAACAAGTCTGGAGACTTCTGTGCCGGCTCCCTCTTTCCCTTCCTTCTTGGTGTCTGTTCTTGGTGGGGGCCACTGGGACCTTCCAGCAATTTCATCACTTGGCTCCAGAGCTGCATAGGCCTGAGCTGGGTGGGCTTGGGGGGAAGGTGGTTTGGAGTACAAACCAACCAAGCCCCCACCAACCCACTGCTACTGAAGACCTACTCAAGATGTCCGCGCAGCATTTCCGAGTAAGATGCTTCAAATCCCAGCAGAGCCCGGAGTTCTTTATTCTGGTCTTGTTGCTTGAGCCATGGATTTCAAGGTACTTTTTATTTTTGCTTTTAAAATGATGAACTTGCTTCAAGTTTCCTATTAAGCCTTGGGAATGCAAAGTTATTTCTGTGTACATATTGCAAAGGCCGTGTGGGGGTAACAGGCATCCTGGGCCCCTGTGTGGAAGCAGATAGGTCCCTGGGCACACCCAGCCACAGCCCACCTCGCCGTAATCCTCAGGAAGAGTCTAACTGCATTTTGAACTCAAACCTGGGAATGGCGACTTCTAGGACCCACTTTTGGGGACCCAGGGCCCCAGGACAGGGTCACTGATTGTACCTGACTTCATTCTCCAGCTTCAGAGAGTCCCCATTAAACAAAAATCTCAGTGCCTGAGCCAACAAATCTCAGACTAGTGTAATCCGAATACCTGCGGGAGGCCCAGGGATTAGTGATTAGTGTGTGTGTGTGTGTATTTTTTTTTTTTTTTTAGAAGTTCTCCAGAGGTTCTTCCAGGCTAAGGTACACACACCACACTCATGGGAGTGCTGCGTGGCACACTGGTATCCCCTGTGTTGACCTGCCGGGGTTAAAGTGGTGAACCTGGATTCTGATTGCTCAAACAAGGAGGGCCTCTTTGCTGTCACTTTTGAGTCTGAAGTCAGATTTTCCACTGGAATTAGGAAGCAAATGCCAAGTTTATTTTAAAAAGCGCTCTTCCTAAAACTAGGAAGTATTAAAAAATCCTCTGGGAGTAGTTTTATTCTCAAAAAAATTTTTTTTTTTGGCATTGGGGATTGAACCCAGAGGCATTCTACCTCCAAGCTATACCCCCAGCCCTTTTTTTTTTTTTTAATTATTTTGCCCGGGCGTGGTGGCGCACGCTTGTAATCCCCGCGCTTGGGAGGCGGAGACAGGAGGATCGAGGAGGTTCGAAGCCAGCCACGCTGGCTTAAAAGATCCTGTTTCCAAATAAAAATATAAAATAGCTCTGGGAGTGTAGCCCGGAGGTAGAAGGGCTTCCAGGAACCCCAGTACCACACACAAAAAAATTATTTTGAAAGAGTCTGGTTAAGTTGCTGAGGCTGGCCTTGGACCTGCGATCCTCCTGTCTTAGCCTCCCCAAAACTGGGATTACAGGTGTGCATGGCCACTCCTGACTGTTCTCTCATTTGAATGCATCTCTGCTCCCACTTAAATAAACCTTACTGTTTTATCTGTGACCAAAGATGCCCTGTGATTTTCAAAGAACAGATTTGAACATTGTATTTAGTTAACCACACAAACATTTTTAGGTTAAGAAAATAAGCAATTAGCCGGGCGTGGTGGCGCACGCTTGTAATCCCCGCGCTTGGGAGGCAGAGACAGGAGGATCGCGCAGGTTCGAAGCCAGCCATGCGCACTGGCTTAGGAGACCCTGTTTCCAAATAAAAATGTAAACATAGGTCTGGGAGTGTAGCCCGGAGGTAGAAGGACTTCCAGGAACCCCAGTACCACCAAAAAAAAAAAAAAAAAAAGAAAAGAAGCAATTAAATTGGTGGCTTGTTTTATTACCAGACTGATAGTTTCACGGGCAGGAAAGAGTCTTATTTCTCACACTGGAGAAAAGGTTAAATGCTTTTGTCCAGGAGGATTGAAAAACTTGAAAAGCTGTACTATGGGTTGAACCTTACTGGAATTAGAAAGCAATCCATTTGATAGTTAGTGACCATAGACCCTTAGAGGTGACGCAGAACGTCTTTAATTCTGAGCGATGGGTTTTTCAGGACTCTGCAAATGACGTTTGTTTTGGCATTGGGTACTTTTCTTGCTATATTTATTGCCTTTAGTTACTAGTGGGAGTAGTTTTCTGCTCCTAATTACCCAAGGGCAAGGAACAAAATAACTAGAATTTAAGAAAAGAAGAAAGAGAGGGTAAATATGTCTTGAAAGTTTCATTAATTGCAAAGTAAAGTCAAATGGAGCATTCAACAAAAGAACTTCTCAGAACTGACCGAGGATTTCTCAGAAAGGAGCCCTCCAAGCTGGATTTTTCTAAAACGGTGGAAATCCCAGGAAGCAAAGCCAAAGGCTGGGGAATTGAGTTTCAGGAGAATTTTTGAATTGGTACTGCTCAGTAATTTGCAAAATGGAATGGAATCACTGAATGTTCTAAAATCTGTTAGGCTAAAATAGGATAATAAATTTAGCTTACACGGACCAGGCACATTCAATTTGTGCTGTTACTATATTTTGTAGTTTCATTTATTCAGCATGGAAATGTGAACCGGGGCCCAGGCTTTGACATTCTTGATCTCACTATCGGTGATTACGGAGATTCAGCGCCTCTCACAGAAAGTTATTAGTAGATTACAGAAGGGTCATAATGTTGACTTTTGGTGTTTTGAGTAAGTAAAACCTTTAATGACATTTGAAATACTATTTAGGTGTATTTGTTAAAGCTCACCCTGAGAATGAGATTTCTATTCCATTGACAAGCTTAACAAATTAGACCTCCATTCAGGGAGGGAGGGAGGGAGGGAGGGAGGGAGGGAGGGAGGGAGAGAGAGAGAGAGAGAGAGAGAGAGAGAGAGAGAGAGAGAGGAAGAGAGACAGAGAGAGAGAGACAGAGAGAGAGAAGAAATGAAGTCAACTTTCTTTATTGCTTAAACCATGGGCTAACATGGGTGTGTGTACAAACCATTTTTAAGGCTCCAGTAGGTTATTACACACAGATAGGAGTCTTTTTACACTGGGAAGGGAAGGAATTCTGATAAACTTCCTGGGAAAATTCTGATCTTTTAGCAAATGAGACAATTAACTACTAGTTGCAAGTCATGGGTTGGAATTGCAGTTTAAAGATAATCAGAAGCCAGGCAACGGTGCACGCAGGTTTGAGGACAGCCTCAGCGGGTAGTGAAACTCTCATCAACCTAGAGAGACCCCTGTTTGAAAATAAAAATGAAATAGGGCTAGGGGTATAGCTCGGAGGTAGAATGCCCCTGGGTTCAATCCCCAGCATCACACACACACACACACACACACACACACAAAAAAAAAAAAAAAAAAATCAAAATAGAGCTTAAATGTCATCATGGGGTGGCCTGTAGCTTAACTTTCTTAATTATACATGTCAAGAACTTGAAATAACAGGCTCAATTGAAGTGAGTTATTGAGTCAGGTAACATTAATGCTTTTTTAATCAACTATAATCTTTAACTTACTTGATCAGCAGTAAAACTTACCTTAGCTAACAAAGACCACGGCTACAAACTACAAGTAGAACATTAATGTGATAATATTAGTTACTACCATAGAATAATTTTGGTTTAATTTTTAATCAAAAGAAATCCGTGGTGATATTTAAGTTAAAAGATGAAATAACTTAGGGAAGTTGTTAAATGAGGCATTAGATTAGTTGTTAAATGAGGTATTATAATAATAATTAAAACAACTACCTGCAGCTAAAAAATATTAGCCTAAAGTGGATGTATTGTCTCTCTATTCTGGACATATTTAAATTAATTTCTCTGGCTGCTGGAAGTGCCCTCCAGTAGCAATTGTTATCATTTCAAAGTATTTTAAAAATTGTGGCAAAATATGTAAAACATAAAATTTACTCATTTTAACCATGTTTACATATATAGGTTTACATATATATATGGCCTCAAATATATTCACAGTGTTGTACAAACATCACCACCATCTTCTACACGCAGATTTTTAAAAAATCTTTCTGAACATAAACTCAGTCCCCATTAAACAGTCAACGCTCACTCTCCTCTCCCAGCTGCTCCTAGCCCTGGCAGCGCCCGTTCTGTTTCTGTCTATACGAGTTTTACTCCAGGGACCTCACGAAAGCGGTCACGCCGTGACTGGTTGCTTCACTTCGCATGTCTTCGAGGTTCGTCCACGTTTCTGCTCGTGTCAGAACGTCCTTCTGTTTTAAGGTTGAAAAATACTCCACTATGTATATAACACCTGTTTGGGTGTGTGTGTGTGTGTGTGTGTGTGTGTGTGTGTGTGTGTAGTGCTGGGGATGGAACCCAGAGGCCTTTTACCTTCGGGCTATACTCTCAGACCTATTTTCTATTTTATTTGGAAACAGGGTCTCACTAAGTTGCTGAGAGCCTCACTAAGTAGCTGAGGCTGGCTTTGAACCTGTGTGATCCTCCTGTCGCAGCCTCCCAAGCGCGGGGATTACAAGCGTGCGCCACCATGCCTGGCTTATAACACCTGTTTTTTAATCCATTCATTTATCTGCAGAAACTTGAGTTGCTTCCACTTTATTAATTAATTTATTATTTACCTATTTATTTATTTATTTTTTGCGGTTACTGGGATTGGAACCCAGGGACATTTTACCTCCAAACTATACTCCTAGCCCTATTTTTTATTCTTTTTTTTGTGTGTGTGGTACTGGGGATGGAACCCAGGGACATTCTACCTTTGAGCTACACCCCCAGCCCTATTTTTTAGTCTTCTTATTTTTTTTGAAAAAGGATCTCACTGAGTTGCGAAGGGCCTAAGTAGCTGAGGCTGTCTGCAAACCGCGATCCTCGTGTCTCAGCCTTCCAAATGCTGGCATTACCAGCGTGCACCACCACGCCTGGCTGGCTTCCACTTTTTGGTTATTGTGAACAGTGGTTATGAATGATGTACAAAACGTATTTGAGACCCTGCTTTCAATTCTTGGGTTATATACTCAGAAGTGGAATTTTGTAGACCATATAGTAATGCTATTTTTAATTTTTTTTGAGGAACCACCATACTGTTTTCCATAGCAGTTGTCCTCTTTTAAATCCTCACTAAGCCGGGCGTGGTGGCCCACACTTGTAATCCCAGCATTCGGTAGGCTGAGACAGGAGGATGGCAGTTTGCGGACAGCCTCAGCTACTTAGTGAGGCCCTTTGCAGCTCAATGAGACCTTGTTTCAAAATAAAGACTAATAAAAAAAAAATAGGGCTGGAGATGTAGCTCTGAGGTTGAATGCTCCTGGGTTCCATCCCCAGTACTGAAAAAAAAAAAAATCCTTACCAGCAGTGCAGATTCTCTACTTCCTTACCAACTCTAGTTATTTTCTGGGTTTTGGTAATAAACCATCCCAGTGAGTAAAAACTGATACCTCGTTGTGGTTCTGCTTTGCATTTCCCTAGTGATAAGTGATTCTGAGCATCTTTTAAGTGCTTATTGGCCACTTAAAAAATCTTGTTTAGAGAGCTATTCACTCAAGTCCCTTGCTCATTTTATAAGCAGGGTGTTTGTTTTGTTGTGGAATTACAGGAGTTCTTTGCAGACCTTGGATATTCAGCCCCTATTGGAGAGATGATTCGCAAAGGTTACCGTTTCTTTTAGCCCGATAATGTGCTGGATTTTGTACCACGTGAGCGAGAACCTTAAACCATTCTATAACAGCAGAATGGATTGGGCGGAACGGCTATAGGTGTTATTACCTCATTTACTAGATACGGAAACTGAGGCTTTGAGAGATTAAATAACGTATCCAAGCTCATACACTTGGTGAGAGACAGGATTGTAACCCCGGTGGATCTTACTCTAAGACCTCAGACCCGCAGCTAAGCGTGGATATTCTACCATTGGGATTTATGATTTTCCTTCACTAGATTTTTTTTAAATCTTGAAGTGTAATAAGTGTCCATAAAATAAATGATAAAAAATGAAGAATCAGCCAGCCATATTAGAGGAAATACCTTGTAACCATAATCTAGGTGAAAGAAACAGTATTGCCAGCTCCTAGGAAACCATAGCATACCCAGAACAATCACGATCCTGTGCCTTTGAGAAAAGAAATGTTACAGTAACAATCCCCATCCCCTGTTTTGGGGGTGGAATTTTCAGGGGCATTCTACTTCCAAGCTACATCCCTAGCCCTATTTTTTATTCTTTATTTTGAAACAGGGTCTCACTAAATTGCAGAGGGCCTCACTAAGTAGCTGAGGCTGGCCATGAACCTGTGATCCTCCCATCTCAGCCTCTCAAGGACTGGATTATAGGTGTGCACCACCACACCCGGCTACAGTAACTTTGATAGGAGTCAATTTCTTGCTTTTTTTTTTTAATACTTTTACCACCTAAGCATGTATCCTTAAATGATGTAAATTAGTTGTGCATATGATTGAACTTTACGTAGATTAGAGGATGTACATTTTGTGTATTATGTTTCTTTTGTTCATAGTTGTGAGATTTAATGTACTAAATTTTTCCATTTTCTTGTAACCATAATCTAGGTGAAATCTGTTTAAAATATTACCCACTGTACTTATATAAGCTAATGTTCACTATATATATATATATATATATATATATATATATATTACATAGTATTTTAGCTATTTATTATATATACCTACAAACATATGCATACACACATATATATGTACATATATGAATTTATTTATTTTTATGCCATTGGGTACATACCAAGCAGTGAAACTGTTGTAAATGTTATGCCAACGGCTGAGACAGCAGAATCACAGGTTCGTGGCTAGCCTTAGCAACATGAGGCCCTCTGCAACTAAGACCCTTATTCAAAATAAAAAAGAAATAATATTGGGGGTGTAGCTCAGAGGTGGAGTATCCTGGGTTCTATCCCAAGGGCCAGAAAACAAAACAAAAAAGCAGTTTCCTCCATTCAATATGATTTTGGCTTTGGGTTTATCATATATTATCTTTATGATGTTGAGGTAAATTCCTCTTATCCTGATTTTCTGCAGTGTTTATAATATGAATGGGTGTTGGATTTTGTTAAATGCTTTTTCAGCATCTCTTGAGATGATCATGTGATTTTTGTATTTAGTTCTATTTATGTGGTGAATAACATGTATTGATTTGTGTATGTTGAACCAGCCTTACGTCCCTGAGATGAAAGCAGCTGGCCATGGTGTACAGCTTTCTTGATATGATCTTGAATGCCACCGCTAGTATTTTTTTTAAAAAATTTTGCATCTATAGTTATCAAATATATGGGTCTGTAATTTTCTTTTCTTGAGGTCTCTTTATTCGATTTTGGTATTAATGTGATACTTCTTTCATAGAAGGAGTTTATAAAGAATTCCATTTCTTCCTATTTCATAGAATAATTTGTGAAGGATTTGGTTTAGTTCTTCTATACAGGTTTTATAGAATTCAGCTAGGAATCCATCTGGACCTGGACTTCTCTTTGATGGGAGGTTTTTCATTGCTGTTTCTCTTTAGTTGCTGATAGGTTCGCTCCCCTCTTGATTCAATTTAGGTAGGTGTAAGTGTCTCGAAATCTGTCCATTTCATCTATGTTTTTCAGTTTATTGGGGTATAAGTTTTCAAAATAACTTCTGATGATCCTCTGAATTTCCCTGCAAAATGGTTACTTTTTCTTGCTCACTACCCATATATGAGAGTTTCTGTTGTCTTGCATATTTTCCAGATTTAGAATTTATTTTAATTCTGGCCATTCTGGTGTGTTCCTAGTAGTGTCACATTGTGGGTTGAATTTGCATTTCCCTGATTAATAATTACCAACGTGAACAATCTTCATGTGTTTGTTGGTTATCCTCCCTTCTGACAGGCCTATTCATGTATCTTGCTCATTTTTTAACTGTGCTGTCTGTTTCTTTATGGATCTATAGTTCTTTATGACTTCTGGCTGCAAAGTCTTCCTTACTTATATATGTGGTAAATATCCTATCCCCCCACCCTCTCTGACTTGCCTTTTTACTCTTAAGAGATTCTTTTGATGAAAAAGATTTCGTTTGATCATAGTTTGATTTATCACCCCTTTGGTTAGTGCTTCTTGTATCTTGTTTGGAAATTTCTCTTACCCCAAGGTCATGAAGCTTTTTTTTTCTCACGTTAACTTCTAAAAGTTATATCGTTTGTCTTTCATGTTTCTATCTATGAAATGTACCTGCAATTGAGTTATGTGAATGCTTCAAGTGGGGGACAGGATCAAGGGTTCCTTCTTTACACATGGGTAGCTAGTCAACCTAGCCCCATTTCTTGGGGGACAACATCCTTTTCCTCATCCTCCGTAGCGTTAGGTTGTTTTTTGTGTGTGTGGTACTGGGGTTCCTGGAAGCCCTTCTATCTCTGGGCTATACTCCCAGACCTTTTTTATATTTTTTATTTGGAAACAGGGTCTCTTAAGCCAGCGAGGCTGTTTCTGAACCAGCACGATCCTCCTGTCTCCGCCTCCCAAGTGCGGGGATTACAAGCGTGCGCCACCACGCCCGGCTAGCGTTAGTTTTTTACAGTGATGCTATGTGCGGGTCTTTTCACAGGCTCTCAGTTGTATTTCACTAGTCAGTTGGCCTATATTTGCCCACAGCATTATAATAGATCTTGATGTTGTTAAAGAAAAAAATTATTCATGACTGTTACTAAGGAGGGTAAGGAAGACATCATTCAAGGGAAGAGGCTATCACAGATTGCGATAAGTGGCCATGGAGTTTTAAAATGGGGAAGGAGTTTGGGCTTCATTCTCACTCCAACAAGGACACATGTGGATTGATAGCCAAGGAGCAGGCTGGGGGTGAATGGACAAAAAACTACTAAGAGGAAGCCTCAAGTTTCTTGTGGGACCACCTCAGTGGAGGGGGGCTTAAGAACTGAGACTAAGGGTCAGGGTTGTTGACTAAACTGACTTTTAGGCTCAATTTATCAAGAGCCACAAAAATACTTATTGGTTCAATTTGAATAGCATTAGTCTTCCTGATGACATTCGTATAAAATTTATTTATGGGAAGCAAGTGGACACTAGCATGATCAACCTCCCAAAAAATAAACAAGAAAAGAATAAGGAAAGACAATACTTCTACCATGCGCAGTTAGTTTTTAGCTCTGCAAATGACCTGCTTTTGATTTTGAGTGGCATTGGCTAGGCGTGCGATGAGAGGAGTTGTTATATTTCGAGGGACTGTGCCTCCTCCCAGGGTCAAATCTCAGCCTTCACAGTGTGGGTCTGTATACTGATCACAGAGAGAACACGCAGGGCATCACAGGTCCCAAGGTGGTACCTGTGTCGGGGTGTGTCCTGTGCAGAGCTGGCCCTGAAAGTACAGTTACACTAAAAAATGCACCCTCCCCCAGCCCCGCTCTTTTCTGGACTCTTTCACAGCTCGGTTTCTTGGCAAGGGATAGGGCCTGAGGAGCACGGTCAGTGGAGGAAAGAGCCCATTTTGCTACAGTGGTTACTAAACTGGGCTCTTTTGCAGAAACAAACTTGAACTTGTTTGTGTCTCCCTTTATCAATAAGTGGTATACTAAGTGCCTTTTATGTGTCACACCCTGTTTCTGGTGCTGGGGAAGAAGACAGACCCAATCTTTGGTCTTATGAAACATGATTCTAGGAACAGAGAATGCTGGTAAATAAGTATAAAGTTTAATATTGAGTGATGCTACCTTTTTATTTTTATTTTTTTGTGGTACTGGGGAGTGAACCCAGGGGCTTTCTACCTCTGAGCTCCACCCCCAGCCCTATTTTTTATTCTTCATTTTGAAATAGTGTCTCACTAAGTTGCAGAGGGCCTCACTAAGTAGCTGAGGCTGGCTGTGAACCTGTGATCTTCCTGTTTCAGCCTCCCAAGTACTGGGATTACAAGTGTGTGCCCCCATACCTGGCTCAGATGCTACCTTTTATAGAAGGAAAAAGGAGGGTGATAAAGGATGTGGAAGGGTTGGAGGAGCCTTGTGGGCATCTGAAGGACACACCCCTTCCAGACAGACAGCCCTAGAGGGTCTGGAGTAGGAGCTAGTCCTGTGGGAAGGGGAACAAAGAGGCATCTTGGCCAGAAGGAATAGGGAGGAGACAAGGTGGCGGAAGAAGCCCAGCCTTATTGTTCATAGTAGATATTTAGAAACCCTTCTTTTATTCTTCTGCAATGAAATGTGTAGAAAATATAACCTCCCTGCTCACATAATTACATCCCATCAAATGTAATCCTTTAACTGTAACATAAAGAAAGTACAAACAAGGAGAAGTTTGTAATAAAATAATAAGCAATTCAGCATGTCAGGCTGGTGGTGCGGCTCTGTGTCTTTTACACCTACCCGCAGGATCACAGCAAACTCGGCAGCTAGAAATACAGGTGGCTGCGGAAGTGTGACATCCGTGACTCAAGTCACAGTCAAGTGGCTTGCAGCGAGGTGATATTTCAGAAATGGCGACAACGTCTCAGGAAAGTTCTAAACAAAACAAAACAAAAAATACATCATTCTAGATCCTGCCTTCCTAGGGATTCAGTGTTGGTGGAAGTTGAGGAGAAAACTGTTGTGTGGAGAAGGAAATTGGCTCTAGTTGTCACGGGAGCCATCCATACCCAGCAGATGCTGGGAAATCACAGGCGACATTTCTGGATTGTGATAGACCGTGCCGTGCATTTTAGGCTGTGCGACCTGTATAGAACCCCAATATCATAAATGCCCCCCAATTATTATACAACCACCAGAGCAGCCCCACAGATGTCCAGATGTCCTTGGGGTGGTTCTCTCCTTAAAGCCATTGCAGGGGGTGGGGGTGGTGATGACTCTCCAGAGGATTCAGGTTTGTTCTGTATGTGATGGGAGCCAGGGGATCATCTGGAGCAGGCAAGGAAGTGGTCTGACCTGGCTTTTAAAGGGATCTCCTGGCCAGGCATCGTGGCGTACGCTTGTAATCCCAGAATTTGGGAGGCAGAGACTGAGGGATCTCGCTTTGTGGACAGCCTCAGTTACTTAGTGGGGCCCTTTGCAACTCAGTGAGACCATGTTTCAAAATAAAGAATAAAACAAGAGGGCTGATGATGGTGTAGCTCAAAGGTAGAATGTCCCCGGGTTCCATCACTAGTACCGAAAAACAAAAAATAGGGCTGGGGGCGTAGCTTGGAGGTAGAACGTCCCAGGGTTCCGCCCCCAGTACCACAATAAATAAATAAATAAATAAATAAATAAATAAATAAATAACAATAAACAAATAAAGAGATCTGCTTTCCATGATGGAGCAGAGTAGAGACTGGGGTTTCTTTGTCCCTCTGTGAGGACCAGGCCCTTGAGTGTGAGCTGGGGTGGTGTCAGGCAGGCCTCAGACTTTTCTGTCTCAAGCTTAACCTCCCACAGAGTCTGTCTGCTGCCCCAGAGCTAGTTAGGCCTCCCCTCCCAATGGTGGGTGTCCCGTGGTGTCCTTCCACCGTGCCCCACACCCTTTACAAGTACAGATGTCGGCTGTCACCTCAAGCAGGTTTCAACATCACCCCCCATACACACTTCCCATCGGTTTTTACTCCCTTCCTGTAATAAATAACAGATCCTGGCCAAGTGGTGAGAAACAGCTTCGTAGTTAAACTTCACACTTGGGTTATTTTGCCAGGCAGCGGCCCCCTCAGAACGTCAGCACCCCTTCTAGCAGGCCGCGTCTCCGCCGGACCCACTGCCGTCTGCTCCGGGCTTTGCTGAGCCTCACAGGCCCTGCCTGGCAGATGCGTTTTCTCTAACTGGAATCCCCCATGCCTGGCCTTCCAGACAATGGATAGATAATTGGATAAATCCTAAACTGGAAACTGCCAGCAATAAAAACAGAAAATGCCACACGGTGTAGCGTGCACGCCACTCTGAAGCTTGCCAGTCTACATATGAAACTACTTAAGCAAGCCCTGGAGTTTTTGACAACAGCAAAGATCATTCCGTTGTGAAACTCAGGGGCGCTCTCAAGATGTGCTTAAGGAAAGGGTCAGTGTTGTGTTTCAAGTTCTCCTTCACCCTCTGGCCACTGACTGCTTTGGGGGTGCCAAGGACGGGAAGGGCAGTGGCCGTTTAGCTTGCTGCGGCTGGTGCCGGTGTGGTAGATCTGAAACGCAGTACTCTTGTTGCGTATATATTTTAACATCACCTAACTGTATTTAACACGACCTCAGTAACTCAGTGGAGACGTCTCCAGGTTGCACAAACTTTGGTAAACAAAAATTATTTCCCAGCCGGGCGTGGTGGCGCACGCTTGTAATCCCAGCATTTGGGAGGCTGAGACAGGGGGATCGCGGTTCCCAGCCAGCCTCCGCTACTTAGTGAGGCCCTTTTCAACTCAGTGAGACCCTGACTCAAAATAAAGACTAAAAAATAGGGCTTGGGGTGTAGCTCAGAGGAACAATGCCCCTGGTCATCCATCCCCAGTATGAAAAAAAAAAAAAAAATATATATATATATATATATATATATATATATATATATATCCCCAACATTACTTACTATATGAAAGGATGATGCTGGGGCATTGTGGCACACACCTGTAATTACAATACTTGAGAAGCTGAAACAGGAGGATTGGTGGTTTGAGGCCAGCCTCAGCAACTTAGCTAGACCCCTCAACAACTTGGTGAGACCCTGCTTACCAGAGGGACTCCAAATAATGGAGGGGAACCTCAGTTAAGTTAGAAAGGAAGGGTAGGAGAGGAAGAAGGCTGAGGTTGATTAATGGAGGAGCGACATCCGAGTATATGTGTAAGTGTGAATGTAGCGTGGTCAACCTGGACACTCAATGTTGGGAGGAGGAAAAGTAGAAGCAGAGGGAGAGGACACCAAGCTGTGTGAATGTATGCCATTTTCAATATGATTCACATGAAAATGATTAAAAAATAAAAAATAAAATAGGGTTGGGGTAATACCTTGGCGGTCAACTGCCTCTGAGTTCAACCTCCAGTATCATAAAAAGGGGGTGATACTAGAACAGAATAGAAAATGTGTATATCATAATGGCCAAATAAATACTTCTTCAGGGACACACACAAAATTCTGAAGGGGGAACCTATTTCTGTCCCTAGGTGTGTCAAATCATAAATAGCAGTGAGGTATTCCACCCTGGGCATATCTAGACTTAAAATTTTCTGCTTAAAAATGATATTTACTAATTACAATGTTGGACTCAGCCAGGTGCCTATAGGTTTCTTGCTTTGGGGGAAGTGCAGTGGAGGCAGAAATCACTGTAGGCTTTATCTTCAGTCCGTTGGCTCATTAGTGACAGGTGGAAGAAATTCTCTGTTGTCCCGCACAAGGGTGCGCCAAGTTCAAATGTATGGACCTTTGGGCATATCCAATAAGGGAAAAATGTGATTTGAAGGTCAACTCTCTCACGGCAGAAAGGCCTAAGAAACGTTTACCAGGAAATCTCAGAAATCAGCTTGTTGAAACTGTAAGTAGGTAGCTGTGATCCACGTCGAAGGACAGAGAGAAAAAATATATTTTCCTCCTCTTCCTAATCCCAAGGGAGTTGAGGAATAAGAGTCAACCCTTCAAGAATGAGGACTGAGGAAGGAGACTATATAAATGGCTTCCTGGATTCCGTGTTGAAAACAAAGTCCAGAGTTTCCCAAAGCCACTCTCTCTTCTTTCTTGAGGAATCCGATGCCAATATCTTGACTCCTTCTTTTTACCATCTTTACCATTTACTTGCCCTGAGGTGCTTGCAGACCGAAGAAGAAACAGGAATCCTCTTGATGAAGAAGTTCTCATTTGCTTTCAGGGTCACCTGCGAGGCCCAAAGGACACCAGGTAGATGGAGACTTAGGAGGGATGAGTCGGGCCTGGGGCTGGAGGCGGGTCAGGCTCCAGGGCTGTAGCCACAGCCTTTGATCTTGAACTGTGGGCATTGAAGGAACCTGGGTCTCCTTGTTCACCTCCCTCATTGCACAGGTGAGCTCAGGAGCCGAAAGAGACAGCCCCAGGTCTCAGGGCCCACCGGTGGCTGAGCTGGCAATGGAAGAGTGGACCTTTGATGAGGAACTTTCTGGGGTTCTTCAGATAGGCTCGTAGCACTGACACTGAGAGGGTAGAAAGGCATGGAGAGGTTTTGTTGTAAAAGACAGACCATTTTAATTTTATTTATTTATATTTTAGTTTAGTTTTGACGAACAAAGAATGATTGTGTAGTTTTGGAGGGTATGATGTGATGTTTTGATCTATCTGTACATTATAGAAAGATTGGATTGAGTTAATTAAACATATCCATCAGCTCACCGCATGTATGTGTGTGTTGAGAATGATAAAAATCTATTTTTTCAGTAATTTTGAAACATTCATTATTATAACTACAGGTGCCATGCAGTTAAATAGCTCAGTAAACCTTACTCTGATAGCCCGAGACGTTGCACCCTTTGATCAGCATCTCCATGTCTCTTCCCCCAATCTCGTAACCACATTTCTAATATTTCTAGGAGGTCAATGTTTTCAGATTTCATATATAAGTCAGATGATGCAGCGTGTGTGTGTGTGTGTGTGTGTGTGTGTGTGTGTGTGTGTTTCTGGCTTATTGCATTCAGCATAATGCCTTCCAGGTCTATACATGTTGTTAAATGTCAACAAATGACAAGATTTCCTTATGTTTAAAAGTTGTGCAGTATTTTCCACCGTGTGTGGGTCCATTTCCTTTATCCATCCACTCCCGCACACTTAAGTTGCTTCCATATCTTGGTTATCATGAATAATGCTGTGCTGAATTGGAGGCAGGAGTGCAGACATTCCCTCCACATTCAGATCTCAGTTCTTTGGGTATGTACCCAGAAGTAGGATTCGTGGGTCCTAGGGTAATTCTCTTTTTGTCTTTCTGAAGAGCCTTTATATTATTTCTCAGGATAACCATACTAATTGACATTTCCACCAACAGTGTCCAAAGGTCCCTCTGAATCCACATCTTCACCAACACTTGTTTCATTGGCCTTTTTTATGATAGCCATCGAAATGTGTGGCGTGATATCTCATTGTTGTTTTAATTTGCATTTCCCTGATGGTTAGAGATGGTGAACATTTTTCTCACATACCTGTTGACCATGTTTATCTTTTCTTTCAAGAAATACCTATTCAGATCATTTGCCCGTTTCTAATACCGGTATTTGTTTCCTTGCTATTGAGTTGTTTGAGTTTATATTTTGGAGATTAGTCTCCTATCAGATATATGGTTTGCAGATATTTATCATTGCCAGTTTACTGTGGTTTGCCTTTGACCTAGCTGGTAAGTAAAGTTGTAGTTGTTGGTTTCCTTTCCTTAAAACATTTGTAAGCCAGGCGTGGTGGTGCACGCTTGTAATCCCCGCGCTTGGGAGGCGGAGACAAGAGGATCGCGATGGTTCAAAGCCAGCTGTGCTGGCTTAAGAGACCCTGTTTCCCAAAATAAAAAAGTATAAAATAGGTCTGGGAGTGGAGCCCGGGGGTAGAAGGGCTTCCAGGGACCCCAGTACCACCAAAAAATAAAAATAAAATAAATTAATAAAACCATTTGTAAAGGACTCTCTCTTTGAAATTTATTTTACTTTTATACTGGGAATTAACCCCAATGACAGTCTACCTTTGAGCTATATCACCCCAGCTGTTCTTATTTTCTGTTTCGAAACAGGATCTCACTAAGTTGCTAAGGGTCTGGTTAAATTGCTGAGGCTGGCCTTGAACCTGCCATACTCCTGGCTCAGTCTCCCAAGTACTGGGATTATAGGCGTGCGCCACCACAACCATCTTGAAGGACCCCCTTTTAAAGGGATTGAAAGGAAGGAGCAGTTGTTGTACTCAGCACACCTTTACCCTACGATTCAATCCAGAGCAGCCTTGTACATTCTTAGGCAGCCCACACAAGGCAAGGCATAGACTTTGATCTGAATGCGTTAGCATGGTGCACCTCCCACGTGCATTGGTGGCTTGGTTTTTCTGGAACATCTAACCCAGAGAAAGCATTCTGATGCTGGCACTAGATCTCTCTTCCTGTGCTCACCTTAATCTTTCTACATTTTTAAATAAAATTTACAACTTAAGGATTACACTTCCATAACAAATTGATTTCTGTAGATAACCTGTATCATTATGAAAATGTCCCAGTGCTACCAAACCTTCCAGAACGGTTAGGAAGCTTATTTTTATTTGATTCTATTATTTTTTTCTTCTGTGCTTTTAGACTGAGGTTATAAACAAGTCATAATGCAAAGAGATGACCGAGAGCTGTACCACAGAAGCAGCCTCAGAAAGAGAAATTGGATTTATAGGCAGTGAGATAGGATAATTAGTTTTCATATTTAAAAATATCCTCCATCCAGAGGAGTCTGCTGTCTCGAATAGAGAGTGGAATTAAGTTTGAATCCCAGTACCTCGAATAATTTGGTGGGGACTGGCAGCTTTGTATAAAATAGATACATAAATCTGCTGTGTGTGTGTGTGAACATACATAAAACATATATACACACAGAATATATGAATTAAAGTGCCAGTTCAAGCCCCCAAATTCAGATTGCGTTAATGATTTATGCTTAGAATTCTCTGCCTTAAGTGTTGATACAGCTAAAGACAGTCAGATTGGCCCTCTGTCAGCCTTCTGAAATTCTTTGAGTAGTTATTTGGAGTTCAAAAATCAAACAAACGAAAAAGTTTTGCAGCTTTTTTTTTTTCCCCCAGGGAAAGCAAAAACTGGACCTCATGTTTGTCCGAAGTTTTTGTTTTGATTCGACTGTTATTTGCCACAGAAATGTACATTTTAAATGCTCTGGGTCAAGCCATGCATGGTGGTATACGCCTGTAATCCCTTTATTTGGGAGGCTGAGACAGGAGGATCGCAGGTTCCAGGCCAGCCTCAGTGACTTATCAAGACTCTCAGTAACCTAGTGAGAGCCTGTTTCCAAATAAAAAATAAAATAGGGCTGGGGTATAGCTCAGAGATACAGTGCCCCTAAGTTCAATAACGAGAAACATGCAAAAAGTAAATAAATGAGTAAAATGCCCTATGTATATAAAACAAAAGAAAGGACAGTATTAAATGTCTGCTGACAACATGCCTTCTCTAACGGCCAGTGAATTAGCCCTGATCACTATCATTCTGTGTTGGCAGAAACCAGATCCCAGTTTGGGATCTTGAACAGATTTTTTTCAGGGTTGCATCACAACTCTTGTGTGAGCTTTCTGTCTGAAACGTGTGGGTTCCCCAGCCTGGGGTAACGGGGACAGAGCAAGAGCGTCTGCCAGCTGTGTGAAGTCTCCCTCATGGAGAGCTAGTTTCTGATCCTTTGCCGAGGGTGTGACCAGCGGGGCCGCCGCTGCTGGGGGCATCCTTGTTGCCACAGAGAAAAGCCTAAGAACGGGATAAACTTGGAAACTGGAGGAAACAGAGCCTTTGCTCCCCGGTCTTTCTCTAGTTTGCCTTTGAGCATGGAGGAGCCGGCAGCAGGATCCCCTTGGCACCTGCTCTGTGGACCATAGCAGGGCTTCATCAGCTCTGGGGTCTCTGCCCCTTTTTCTGACTCCTGTCTCAGAAGAAAGAAAAGGGATGGTTGTTAAAGCATAAACTTGCAGGTCAGCTCTTGTTACATCAAACTCTAGGATGATGTCCAAAACCTCTTGTTGAACTGAAATGCTAGGTGGGTTTGACGTGACTGGGCCCTCCATTCCTTGCCTGGGGATAGGAAACCTTTCTGTTGTCCAGCGGTGGTTGGCTGGGTGGTTGGGTGGTGTGTGGGTGTGTTTGCATATGTAGAAAGTAGATGGCTTGGGCAGAACATTTGCCAAATGTTTCTGAACACAGAAATCAGCAAAACACAATGCACCTAAAAACGAGAGGAAATCGCATTGTTGGGTCAGGCCACCCTCCTCCAGCCGTTCCATCCAGGTACCGTTTTCCTTCAGCTGCTCCAAGTTTTCAGGCAGATCAAGGCTTCTAGCTCTCCGTCTGTTCGTCTGTTCATTTCCATTGCTAACTGCTCTTTACACAGTGCGACTCGGTGTTAATTAGAACACGTGTCTCTGTCATTCATTGGGGGAAGGGGTTAATGACGATTTATGTTCCTTTAATTGTTTTTCCTTTAAACTGTTATACTTAATTTATTATTTTATAAGAACTCCAAGAGGCTGAGAAAGAGGAAGAGCAGCTCATTTTTTTATTCTTCATTTCTTTAATCACTTGGCCTTAAAAACAAATCTTGGCCTCAAGGTTTTGGACCTTAAAAAAATATGATCCTAGCCAGACATGGTGGTACACACCCGTGACCCCAGTAGTTGGGAGGCTGAGACAGGAGGATCACAGGTTTGCAGCCAGCCTCAGGAACTTAGCAAGACGCTGTTTCAAAATAAAACAAAACAAAAATAAATAAATAAAATCGGGCTGGGGAGGTAACTCAGAGGTAGAATGCCCCTGGGTTTAATCCCAGTATCACAAATAAGCAATCAAGCAAAGAAACAAAAATCATAATCCTTCAGATTCTTCAATGAACATGATTTTACTGTTTACCAGTGAACATTTTATTAGTCTTATTTGTCAATTTATATTCATTTATTTTGAATAAGTAACATGTTTACAAGGTTCAGAATTCAAAGGGTCCCCAACAGTGTGTAGGGGAGTCTTTTCTCAGCTACTGTCTCAGACACCTGGTTTTATTTTCCAGAATCTATGTTACCAGGGTCTTATGTGAGTGAATATTTGTACTCAGGTATATACATCTATGTATATAGATGGATATATGCATAGGTGTGGTATGAATATTTATATATTTTTTCTTCTTTGTAATTGTTATTCTTCTTTCTTATGTTATTCTGCATAAGTCATTAAAACACATTTTGGAGCCGGGCATGGTGGTGCATGCCTGATGTAATCCCAGTGGTTGGGAAGCTGAAACAGGAGAATTGTAGGTTCTAGGTCAGCTTCAGCAAATTAGCAAGATCATCATCAACGTAGTGAGAGCTTGTTTCAAAATAAAAAATAAAAGCCAGACGTGGTGGCGCACGCTTGTAATCCCGGCATTCCGGAGGCTGAGACCGGAGGATCGTGGTTTGCTGACAGCCTCGGCTACTCAGTGAACACCTCCGCAATTTAGTGAGACCCTGTTTCAAAATAAAGAATATAAAATAGGGCAGCGGGTGTAGCTCGGAGGTTGAATGACCCTGGGTTCCATCCCCAGACTCACAATAAATAAATAAATAAATAAATAAATAAATAAATAAATAAATAATAAAAAGGGTTGGGGGTGTAGGTCAGAGGTCCAATACCTCTAGATTCAATTCTAGCACCAAAAGAAGAAAGAAAGAAAGAAAGAAAGAAAGAAAGAAAGAAAGAAAGAAAGAAAGAAAGAGGAAATTTAGAACGTATCAGTAAGTTAAGAGCTTCCTGTTTGTTCACTAAGACGACATTGTATTACTGTTCTTTGACGTATGACTAACAAGTCCCTGACTGGTAGAAATGTAGGCCTTTCTCAGTTTATTTCTTTCCCGGACACAGAGTGAGGTAGGGAATAGCTTTATATCACATTATTTCGTAGGTGTCCAGGAAAACAATTCTAGAAATGGAATTGCTGCAGCCCAAAGTGAGAACGTTCATCATTTTGATTGATTCTGCCAAATTGCCCTCCAAAGAGCTTCCTCTGGCACGGGTCCCCAGCAGCAGGACCGGGACCGGCCGTTTTTCTGTTTGTGGAAATGACAGGCAAGGTGGCTGCCCCAGCGGAGAGCTTAACTTGCCCTTTCTCTTCTTTTGAGTGTTGTTGAAACTGTTGGGCACTTTAAAGTAAAAACATAAATTCTCGTGGTTTGATGTGTGTATCTGGATACAAATCTCGAAGATGGGAGCCTTTTTGTGCATTTTCTTCTCTACTCCCTCAGAGCACTAGTCAATTATATCTGGTTTCAGTAAATTAGATAACTAATTTCCATATTGCTGGGTTATTAACAATAAACATACCAGAAATGTTGGGAGATAGCTGATATTCTTTTTGATGTGATTACCAAAAAAACATATTGCTGAAATCTGATTTCTACTAAAATTACTTTTCAAAATAATGCATTTCAAGTTAATCTAATCAGGTTTTGATTTGTAAGGACGCGTGATATGACATCTTCTACATTTCAGTGTTATCCATTAAACCCTGACATACACTGTCCTTTACTAAAAGTCTACAAATTCTATAGAAATAACAATTTGACTTACATGATAGATGACATGATAAAAAATAAAATGGCCATCTTGATATTTTTCTTTGTCATGAGCTTTTGGTGAAAATTCTTGTGGCTTATTATTATTATTATTATTATTATTATTATTATACTGGGGTTCCTGAAAACCCTTCTACCTCTGGGCTATACTCCCAGACCTATTTTTTAAAATATTTTTTATTTGGAAACAGGATCTCTTAAGCCAGCGAGGCTGGCTTCGAACCTGTGAGATCCTCCTGTCTCTGCCTCCCAAGCACGCGGATTACAAGTGTGCGCCACCACGCCCAGCTCATAATTATTATCATCATTGTTATTGTTATTATTCTGGGGATTGAACTCAGGAATCTTTATTATTGAACTACATCACCAGCTCTCTCCCTTTTGTGGTACTGGGGATGGAACCCAGGGCCATTCTACCTCCTAGCCACACCCCCAGCCCTATTTTTTATTCTTTATTTTGAAACAGGGTCTCACTGAGTTGCAAAGGGCCTCACTAAGTAGCTGAGGCTGGCTGTGAACCCGGATCCTCCTGCCTCAGACTCCCAAATGCTGGGATCACAAGCGTGCGCCACCATGCCCACTCCCAGCCTTATTTTCTTTTTACTTATTTTTTTTTTTTTAAAAGTTAGGGTCTTGTTAAGTTGCCCAGGCTGGCCTTCAACTTGTGATCTTTCTGCTTCACCTATTTGAGTCGTGAAAATTACAGGCGTTCACCACAGTGCCTGCCTTTCCTATTGTAACAAAATTCACGTGCATCATCCCGTAGCTTGTATCAGAAGAAGTCAACGGGTTTGTTATTTGTTTTGGGTCTCCTTGTTCATATCCCTTTCTTACTCTAACAAAAGCCATATAAACCTTTATAAGTGGTAAAATGCATTGTTGATTTCTTGGTAGACTGGACCGGTCCGTCTGTATTCTTAAAATATAAGCCTGTCATTTACATAGCTAAAGACTGAGTAACAATCTGTGGCTTCCCTGCCATCTCTTCTCCCCTGTCAAATCCACAACTGTCATCTCTTCAGGCCGTGAAAAGAGATGGCTTCTTTGGCAGATACGAAGTTTGAAAACTTAATATCAGGATTCCCTTTGGGATATAAATATATTTGCCATTGCCACAACTTTATGGCAAATGCAGCAATACCATTTCTATTGTCTGGTGGAGAAATCGACCCATTTCTCAAACGGAATTGTCTTGAATGTCTAAAGGTAATTTTGAACTGTTGAAATAGTCTCAGGTGTCATGAAACCAATTAAAATCACTTCCTGAAACTGGACTTACAAATGGGTTGAGCCAGGAGGAGATTTGAGGTGGTCCGGCAGTAAATCCAGTTTTATAGGCGAAGAAACTGCGGCCGAGAGAAGGGTAGGGTTGTTGTAGTGGATGAGCTAGAGAGCTGGCCCTCTTAAATGCTGGCTCCAGACCTCACTTGGCTAAAGCATTCCAGAACCCTTGCTTAAACATGTCCCTCCCCCAGTTCAGGAGAAAAATGCATCAATTCTAAGGTCTCTTGGTAAATCCTTTGGTCGTTTAGCCTTAAGGGGGTGGATTAGTTTTGCTGAAGACCCAAGTAGAGGAGACAATAGAATGTTTCTTTTAAGAAACACCTAGACAGCACACTTCAGTTAAGCATGTGGTGCCCTTTTTTTTTTTTTTTTTTTTTTTTTGTGGGTCTGGGGATGGAACCCAGGGGCATTCAACCTCCGAGCTACATCCCCTGCCCTATTTTTTATTCCTTATTTTGGAACAGGGTCTCACTAAGTGGAGGAGGGCCTCACTAAATAGCTGAGGCTTTCTGCAAACCACAATCCTCAAGTCTCAGCCTCCCGAATGCTGGGGTTACAAACTTGCGCCACCACGCCTGGCTCCCCTCCAATTTTTTTTTTTTTAAACAAGTAAGTTGGAAATTACTCCCCTGTTGGAAAAGTTTGGTCTTCTTGATGTTTATGGCAATGTGGAGATGAACCTACACCCTGTGACAACTTTCTGCTAGCTTCTGTTATGTAATGGAGAGAGATACAAATTGTTAAAAAATAAAGGCTCTGCTGTTGATTAGATGGGCCTGGGTAGCAAGGGATAACGTCCCATGAAATATGGAAGGAAACCTCACGGAGGGACTGCATTATATTTTTAGGAAAGAAGGAAGAGAGAGGGAGGGGAGAGAGAAAAGGGAGACAGGGCAGAGGGAAGAAACGGATCTTCCTGTGTTTCAGGTACGTACATAACTTCTCCAAAGTCTCTTGGCATGGCTTTGATTTGCACCAAATCCCTTTAAGTATTAAGGACTTGTCTGATATCATCACTGTATTGCCAGTCCTGGTCCTTCAGTGGAAACTATGGCTGACAGATCACCGAGGAGACATTCGAACCTCATTGAATCTAGGATTCAGGCCACCATCTTATCCCTCCTCCACCAGCTCCTTTTTCTGAACTCCTTGTCTCTGAGTTGCTGCACAGTCCTTCAATCTGGCCACATCAGAACCCAGAATCATGATTGGTTCCATCTCCTGGCCTCTTCCAGCCGCCACCCAGACAGAAGCTGGTGACTCCACCTCCTCCCTGGTCCTTCCTCTTGTACTAGCTCACCACTACCATCTTCACCTGCAACTTTTCCTTCCTTCCTTCCTTCCTTCCTTCCTTCCTTCCTTCCTCCCTCCTTCCTTTCTTCCACAGTACTTGGGATGGAACCCAGAGGTAATCTACCTCCGAGCCACACCCCAGCCCTAGTTTTAATTCTTTACTTTGAAACAGGGTCTCACTAAGTTGCGGAGGGCCTCACTAAGTACCTGAGGCCGGCCGCAAACCTGCGATCCTCTTGTCTCAGCTTCCCAAACACTAATATTATAAGCTTGCACCACCATGCCCAGTTACAGCTCACCATTTCTTCCCTAGGTCGCTGCAGTGGTCTTTAACTGGCCTCTCTGTCACCAATTTTCCCTTCTCTCCCTCCAGTCCTCCAGACAGTGGCCTGAGAAATCTCTCCAGGAAAGCCTGTCCAGTCATGGGATTCTCCTGCCTAAAATACCCCATTGGCTGCCCGCCAGCCACAGAAAAAACGAGTGACTGGCCCATGCTCCATCCTTACCTGTGTCTCGCCATACCCACCACCACTTCCCAGCTACACCAGCCACGGAGGGCTACCTTCAGCACTCCAGGACACTTCCAAGCCTAGCCTTTGTGTGTGCGGGTGCTAGTCCTGCAGAGCGCAGTCCGCTTCCTTCTTCCAGTCTCATCCCTGCCTGCCTTTGGATATGACCTTAGGTCTTACAGAGACCTCTGCCTGGACCAACAGTACTTACCAAACATTTGCTTTCAGCCAGGCTCAGACCTAAGGACCTCACACAGATTCATTTACATATGCCTCCAAACTTTGATAGGAGGAAAGATTAGCATCCCCCATTTTATGCATGAGAAAACACAACTTTTTCAAATGGGAAAGTAAGTAATTAGCCCAAGGTCACACAGAGCTTGAGGGCTCTGGATTTTTATTTGTATGTGGTAGTTTATAGGCTTACATATGTATGTGTGCATATATGCATAATTTATTTCTTTTTTTGTGACACTGGGGATGGAACCTCTGAGCTCCAACCCCAGCCCTATTTTTAATTCTTTATTTTGAAACAGGATCTCACTGAGTTGCGGAGGGCCTCACTAAGTAGCAAAGGCTGTCTACAACAAAAGCGCGATCCTCCTGCCTCAGTCTCCCAAATGCTGGAATTATAAGCATGCGCCGCCACGCCTGGCATAATTTATTTATTGAATAGGCAATATAAGCACATGTTAAAAGGTGCAAAAGAGTGTACCACCCAGTGACAAGCAAGTCTCCTTCCCGATCTCTATCCAGCTCTCCCTTCCCCCACACGTGCCTTCCCAGGGCTGCAGACAGAGATATTTGCAGACATTATATGGTTTTGTTTTCCACTTGCAGTGACATACCCTGCTTGCCATTTCCGATTTGCTTTGTTTGCTTAACAGTGTACCTTGGGGCTTGTTCCATAGCAATATAGTAAGAGCTTCCTCTTCTCTTTATTGTCTAAATAATAGGCAATCATAGGGCTAGACCATAATTTATTTATCAGTAGACTTTTGTCCAGATACTTAGGCTCTTCCCAAACATTTGCTAGTACAGACAATGCCTCCAAGAGCGGCTTCCTACACACTCACTTTGCACTCTTATAAGTGTATCCGCAGGATAAAATCTTGGAATTGGAATTTGGGGTTAAAAATGAGTACCTTTGTCATTTCGATAGTGCTAGATGTCCTTCCCAGTGGATATATGCATATATATATATATATATATATATATATATATATATATATATATTGCAGAACTAGGGATTGAACCCAGGGGCATTCTACCTCCAAGCTGCACGCACCATCAGCCCTATTTTGTGTGTGTGTGTGTGTGTGTGTGTGTGTGTGTGTGTGTGTGTTACTGGGAATGGAACTCAGGGGCTTTCCTAACTCCAAGCTATACTCCCAGACCTATCTATTTTTTATTTAAACAGGGTCTCACTATGTTGCCGAGAGCCTCCCTAAGTAGCTGAGGCTGGCTTTGAACCTGTGCCATCCTCCCGTCTCAGCCTCCCAAACACTGGGATTATAAGCATGCGCCACCATGCCCGGCAGCCCTATTTTTAATTCTTTATTTTGAAACAGGGTCTCACTAATGTTGTGGAGGGCCTCACCTAGTAGCTGAGGCTGGCTATGGACCTGCGATCCTCCTGTCTCAGCCTCCCAAGTACTGGAATTACAAGTGTGCATCACACGGCCAGGCTTACTAAATTTATTCTTGCATAAGAATTCCTTTGTTCATAGGCTTGCCATTGTGTGTATATTAAAATATTTCAATGTCTACCACCCTAATATGTTTAATCTGCATTTCTCTTATTGTGATTAAAGTATCTTTTAATGAGTTTATCAAGTATTTTATTTATTTATTTATTTATTTATTTTTGCTGGTACTGTGGTTCCTGGAAGCCCTTCTACCCTCGGGCTACACTCCCAGACCTATTTTATACTTTTTATTTGGAAACAGGGTCTCTTAAGCCAGCGTGGCTGGCTTCGAACCTGCGCAATCCTCCTGTCTCGCCTCCCAAGCGCGGGGACTACAAGTATGTGCCACCATGCCCGGCTAGTATTTTAAATTTTCTTTCTGTTAGCCAACTGTCTATTAGGCTTTGCCAGATCTTTTCTTACTGATTTATAGGCATTCCTTATATTTTAAGGAAATTCTCCTTTGGTCTGCGATTTACGTCCTAAATAATTCTTAGGGTTTATAATTTGTGTTTTGTCTTTGTTTATGATGTTTTTTTATTTCCCCCATGCAGAAAATTGTTATTTTCATGTAATCAGATTTATCAGCTTTTTTCTTTTATAGCCTCTAGGGTTTGAGTCATAGTTAGACTGACCTTCTCCACGCCTAGACTATAAAACTTTCCTCTGTGCATGCCTGTCTGTGTGAAGTTGTTTCAAGTAGAAAATCAGTATTACAGTTTAGAAAACAGAGTCTGAAGTCAGACTGACCCAGCTGCCCTGGCTTCATCCCCAACTAGTCCTGTAATCTCGGATGGCATTTGTACATGGGTTAGTAATAGCTACATGCTAAGGTTACAGGTTACTCTGAAGATCAACTGTAAGAGCAGAGGCCAGTGGCTGGTATTCAACAGTGTTCTTAATGCTCTCCCAGTTCATTAAGAGTTTCATGAGAACAAGCCGTGGCTTCTACATCTCTTGCATTTCCTCCTCTGGCCACCATGGTCTTCCCCTCTGCCCTACCTCTCTCCCTACCAGACCTCCATATGTTGCTGGTAGCGCTTGAGTGCTCCCCGTGAGTGCTTGGCTGTTTATTTTGACTCAAGAGGGGGCAGCCTGGAGTTCTGGCTGGAGCCACCTGGAGGTACAGGTGCTTCTCCTCTTGCTCTGCAACTGTGCGCCCCTCCCCTCCAGCGCCCTGGCGCCTGGCTGCATCTTGACCCTGTGTCTCTTTCCACGGGTCGTCAGTGAGAGTCCTTGGTCCTCCCCGTGAGCCGCCCGCGGCCCCTTTCCCTGTTCCTGCGGGTCTGCTCTGTGGACCTTGCTGGAAACAGTGGCGTCCTTGGCCATCACTGCATCTTGGAAGGCTGGTCCCCTACGTTAATCCCCTCTACATTTCTTTTGAGCCCACGTTCTCCACCCGCAGGTTCTCCATACATATTTTTTGCCCAAATGAGCGGGTGAGAAGCGAGATCTTCGGGTGTGATATTGGTAGTAAGAACCATTCATCACTTAGCTCAGGATTCATTCTCAAGGACCCTATCAGAAGGAATTGTCCAAAGTCATATTATATATATACATTTATATATTTATAATATTTATACATTTATATAAATTATATCATTTATACTATATATGGTAATATTTGTAATACTTATATATATTTATACATATATTTATGCATTTTAGTGGGTGATCGTTCGAGAAATTTCTATGGTGTCAGCTTCTCTGAATGCTTATTACAGTTTTCGTCAGCAGGATTTTTAATTCCTTAAAAATGTTTAATATTATGCATGCTCTTCAAAAACACCAGCAATTTGGAGACAAAGCTGAGAATTTGACCTTTCTGATTTTTATTTCTGCCTCTCCCTTCTATTCTCCTTTGCCTCTTGAAGTATTTCCTTTGTATATTTAATTTTAACAAAGGCCCCTTGAATTCCAGGGGTAGGACACACAGCGGAGCAAGGTCATCTCATATTTAGTTTTATGCCGATGCTAGCTATTAATTAAAATAAGGCTTGGAGCACAGTGTCAGGCTTTACAGAGGTATATATAAGGGCCATCATGACTAATCCGCGTGTGCTGATACCGTGCCAGGGAGAGAGGTCAGGGGTAAAGGCAGAGGAAATACTATTATCAGAAAGAAAAGGAACTAGAGGAAATAAAACATTTTACTATTTTGTTACATTTAACTCTGCTCTGGGCAAGTCCAAGAGAAGGTGCAAAGATAGTGGAGCATAGACCTTGAGCGCAAAGATGAGACCTGGTGCGTGCTGAGTGTTTTACTAACATTATCACATGTAAAAGTGCCAAAGGTGGGAACCTTTATTCCAATTTTGTGGAAGTGGAAATTGAGAATCGAGGAGAAGTCGAGTAACTGTTGATCCTATAGGGCAACAGGATTAGATCAGGAGAAACTGGTTTCAAACCCTGGCCTCTCTGTCCCTATTGATTTGGGTTCCAGAGCCTTGCAGGCCAGTAAAGGGGGAGGGCAAGGGCCAGTGATGAGACTGGTTTCAGTGGAAAAGTAATGCGTAATGAAATTGAATGAAGCAAGTAAGATACACGAATCGGTACTCTGGAGTTTTCCTTCCTTCCTTCCTTCCTTCCTTCCTTCCTTCCTTCCTTCCTTCCTTCCTTCTCTCCCTCCCTCCTTCCTCTTTCTTCCTTCCTTTCTTTCTTTCTTTCTTTCTTTCTTTCTTTCTTTCTTTCTTTCTTTCTTTCTTTCCAGTACTGGGGATAGAACTCAGGGGCATTTTACCTCCAAGCTGCACCCTCAGCCCAATTTATATTATTTATTTTGAAACAGGGTCTCACTGACTTGAAAAGGGCCTCACTAAGCAGCTGAGGCTGTTCTCGAACCGCGATCCTCCTGTGTCAGCCTCCTGAATGCTGGGATTACAAGTGTGCACCACCACGCCAGGCTCTTGAGTTTTCTTTCTGGTGGGGGCTTCTGGCTCTACCTTCTGTAAGACAGTTATGACTGTTACAGAGAGAGGTCACCTGTCAGCCGTCCTGCTCCCTCAGGGCCACCTCCATAAAGGACAGCTCCTTGTGAACCGAGGAACCTGCCGGTCACAAAACAGACTTTAAAAATGGTTGTAAAGGAGAATTGCATGTTCTTTTGTGACAACAGTCCTAGTGGAGGTAAAACTACACTGGGTTTCCTGGAACCCTGGACCCCAAAGGGCTAATCTTTAAAAAGTATTTGAAGTTTTTGAGTACTAATATGTTTTTTTGTTTGGATACTGGGGGTTGAGGCCAGGAGCATTCTACCTCCTATTTTATTTATTATTTTGAGACAAGGTTTCACTAAGTTGCGGAGGCTGGCTATGAACCCAAAGGCTTCCCGTCTCAGCCCTCCAAGTACTGGGATTGCAGGTGTGCACCACCCCGTGCTGTTCCATGGTATGTTACTAGAGTGTACTGTAGCTTTAAAAACTCCCAGGCTTCCCTTCCTCCCACCCTATACTGATTCCACGGATGGATTTGGGGACAGGTCAGCTCACATACACACCGGTTGCCCCCAAATTCCGACGCTTACTCAGGAGCATAGAGTTTATTTACTTGGAAGAATTTCAGCTCCTCTGTGAAAGATAACTTCAGTTATCTCTCCCTCTCCTTTCTGGAAGAAGCCTCTCCTCCCCGACTTGAAATCTTGCTCTATTCCTTAGTGTTTTGGAAACAAAATGTGCAGGGAGAGAATTCTGGCTTTGTGAAGACTGGATCGCTTTGTTCCCTGGCACAACAAGATCCCCTTTGTATTGAACATCTGAGAACAGAAGTTCTAAATAACATTTTTATATTCCCTGTTGATAGTTTTTTTTTTTTTTAATTTGAGGACAACAGTTTGGTGCTTGTTTCTCTGTCGAATTCTGATGCACTATCTCTCCTTTGCTGATGACAGGGACGCTGCTGACCCATAGCCTGGGAGGGTACTTATGCAGTGGTGCTGAGAGTGTGCCAATCCCTGGGAATTTCTCGTTCAGTCCCTCCAGGCGACATGGGTGGTTCGAGTCATAGTGGAATGGCCGACTGGTCAGAGAAAAGGTGCCGAATCCACCGGCCTGCCCATGAGCACAGTGGCTGAATGAGCCAGCCAGCCACAAACAGACCAGATGGGCAGACAGACCAAAATAGCCACTCATCCACCTCCTTTCTGGAAAGGCAGAAAGGCTGCTCCAGAGGGCCAAGAAGACCTAATTTGGTCAGAAACCCAGCACTTACTGTGAACAGGAGATGGAGTGCGGCCCCGGTAGGAGCTGCGTACCTCCCGTTGATGGATTTTCACCGATCCCGTTTGCACATCCCTGGGAAGCGATCAGCCGCACCGATCACTTATGCTTACCCAGACATCCTGAACATGAAAGCACTTCTGATTATTTCCCTCTATTTTGTACGCATATAAAGTACTTAGAGTTTTTGTTAGAAGAAAATAAGTGGGCACACTCTCCTCTTTAGGCAAACCCAGCAGTATTTATAAAAATCCAGTTTTGTATGACAAAAACGATGTCTTCATTTTTCAAAAAAGTATCACTACGTTCCTCAAATGGTGTCGAGCCTATAATAAAAGTATGATTTATCCCCCAAGAATGTTTTTATTTCTGAGCTTCAAAGATATCCTTTTTTTCTCATTCATTCGACAAATACATGTCGAGTCGGCCTCCAGGTTGAGATGCCAGACTGTCCTGTCCAGCTTCCTTAAGACTGACAAAAGGACCGCGTGGGCCCTGGTATTTTATCACTTTGAGGTAGAGAAGTATTTCTTGCTTCTTATTTCTTTAGCGAGTAGTTTGTATATTCCATAGGCCAAGCATTGTGCCAATTTTCTTCTTTATTTACATTTATTTATTTATTTATTTATTTATTTATTTAGTGGCACTGGAGATTGAACCTAGGGGCATTCTACCTCTGAGCTAAACCCCAGCCTGATTATTTTTCCTGTAACACTGGGGTTGGAACCCAGGGGCATTACACCTCTGAGCTATCCCCCCGGCCCTATTTTTTATTCTTTATTTTGAAACAGGGTCTCACTGAGTTGCAAAGGGCCTCACTAAGTAGCTGAGGCTCACTGGAAACCTGCGATCCTCCTGTCTCAGCCTCCCAAATGCTTGGGTTACAAGCGTGTGGCACCACGCCTGGCTTTAATCTTTATTTTGAAACAGAACCTAGTAAATTGTAGAGGGCCTCACAAGTTGCTGAGGCTGGCCGGCATACCTAGGATCCTTCTATCTCAGCCTCCCAAGTACCCACCCCCACCCCCACCCGCCTAGTGTTGGTTTTTCTTTCCTCTGCCTTGCAGATGGGAGCAATTGGAAAGCTGCAACTGCCTCCCTTGGGGGATGGGGGGCAGGGGCAATGCTTTACCTCATCCCCATCAAGTAACCGACCCTCATCATGGCTGGTCCTGGGCTTTTCCAAGCAGGTGCACCAGCAGACGGAGGCCCAGTGAGCCTTAGGCATGGGATAGATTAGATTATTTTCTAAGTGGAAAAACATTCTACTCCTCCTGTCTGGCCTTTCTTTGGAAAATTGGAAAATCACTGTAGGAACAGACAAGCTCAAGTGATAATAAAAAATACCCTGACGGTACCTGGCTGGTCAGCCAGTGTTTGAACAAGACAAAGTCCTCTGGGGGTGATGAAGCCCTTCTCTGGTCCTTAATTGATTTTTGTGTTTGTTCTACTTCTTCTAATTCTTGGTGGAAAGGTGATTTGTAGTGAACAGTGCTTTCCGTGTTCCCGGGGCTGTATTATGTAATATCTCTTATCAAAAGATCGTCTCTGCTTGGTTTTGCCCCCTTTGTTTTGGTTTGGTTTTCCCATCCAGCTCATGTTTGCCTTTTGTTTTCATTTGATTTATTCTCATGTAGACAGTTGTTCTTATTTCCCCCACTTCATCAACTCCAGTACTCTGCCAAGAGAATGGGAGAAGATATGGGCACTTCGTTAGTTTTTTGTTGTTTTCATTTTATGATCGATTAGCTGGGCAAATCCACAGCCATCTTTTCCCTAATGAGTTTGTTACAAAGTGAGACCATCATTAGTTAGAAGCCGGACTCTTCAGGACTTGGGTTATGTTAGTTCCTTGGGATCAGGAACCGCCCTGCTTGTGATCTGTGCCAACACCCAGCCTTGCTGTCCTAGGTGAGCTGAAGCAGGCAGCTCCTGACTGCGGTGCCCTGTGCTGCATAAGAAGACTAGAAACGACCCAAACCTCCTTTGGTAAAACGAGGACTTGAAGCCTTAAATTGTGTGCCTCTTAAACAATAGGTAATAAATCCAGATCTTGGAGACCCAAAGGGTATTTGGCATGTTTTCGGTTATGTTGCTAGGGAACTCTGCCTTTGTCTTCAAATGATACATTGCTTTGTGCATGCATGTGTGTGTATGTATAGAATGAGAAAAATTAGGTCCTTGATGTTTATGTAGTCTAGTGAGGGAGGCTTATTCAATGAATACCTAACTAAAAATACAGAATTTGTTTAGAGCAATGTTAATGTGACCAAAAAAAAAAAAAAGAAGAAGAAGAAGATGAGAAGTAGCCAAGCATGATCAAAGCGCAGCTAATATATCAGGTTTCTGGAACATCTGAGTCCAAGGGTTTGGTCTTCATCATGATATGTTGAGAGGTGATGTTTTAAAAGCAAGAAAGGGGAGGAGGCCAGCTGTGGAGAACGGTGACTGAGACAATTAGAAAGCAGATGTGTGTGACGGAATGTAGTCAGCTGTAAGTAGATCCATGATCTCTTCTGTACAAAGCTCTGTTAGAGGTCACAGAAGGAAAAATTGCTAAAAAATTTCCGGGGGTGCATTGTGGTTATATATCCTAATGGGGTACAAGATGGTGGAGGCATACGTGCACACATCACTCAATTAGCACCCCCTGCCTTCGCCCCTCCCTCCTTCTCATGTTTGGCTTATTGATGGACTTGAATATGTTTGTTATTATACATCATAAACATTAGAGGATTTCCCTCTTTCCCCCTCCCATCCCCTCAGTTAGGTCACCTTTTTCGCCCATTTATAGTATTGTCTCTATCCAATAGTGATTTGTACTCGCCATGGGATGTGAACTGTGACTTGCTTTCTTTTCCTTTTTCTTTGCAGTACTGGGGACATTCCCAGGGGCATTCTACCTCTGAGCTATATCCCCTGCTCTATTTTTTTATTCTTTATTTGGATACAGGGTCTCACTGAGTTGTGGAGGGCCTTTAGTAGTAGCTGAGGCTATCCATGAACCGTGATCCTCCTTTCTCCACCTCCCAAATGCTGGGATTACAGGTGTGCACCACCACACTGATAAGTCGGGTCCCTCCCCTCCCCCACGTGATCTTGCAGCGGGAACAGGAGGAGGAACCCTGGAGGTGGAGATATCGGGAGTCCAGGTGCTTCGAGACTCCAGGCCTCGCAAAACTACAGATGTCATGAGAGAATCAACATTCCCACACTTAGTTCTCACCCCCTAAAATACCGGCTTAAAAGCAAAACTACTTCCGCCTGGCCATGTGGGTGACTTAGCCGGCTAATTGGGACTGGTCCTTTTCCCCGACTGGCTGATCCATCTCCGAAGGTGCCGATTAAAAGCAGATTCTGTGAATCACTGGCTGATTGCCTCCTTCGTAATCTCGGTCTCCGCAAATCTTTACACACATCTAGCTCTTTTTTTTTTTCAGTACTGGGGATGGAAACAAGGGGCATTCTACCTCTGAGCTACACCCCCAGTCCTATTTTCTCTTCTTTATTTTAAAACAGGGTCTCACTGAGTTGCAGAGGGCCTCACTAAGTAGCTGAGGCTGTCCACTAACTGCGATCCTCCTGTCTCGGCCTCCCAAGTATTGGGATTCCAAGTGTGCACCACCATGCCAGCCTCTCTGACTTGCTTTCTCATTGGTGTAATTTCCACCTTCCTTGGTGGTCTATTCCAAGGTGACCTTGCCCTCTGCAACGTGGAAATGGGGAAAACACAGGCTGAGTCTACGTGTCTGCTATCCAACGTATGGGAGTCACCTGGATGGTGGAAGGTATGACCCAGGTAACCAAAGGCCATGGTGTCATCTGAATTCTGCTGCTGATAAAGGCCACCCCCTTTGTTCTGCTTTCTGTGTGTTGATCCATCTGAGGTTCTTGTGGCATTTCATTGAGCTCTTACTCACCTGGCCGATGGGCCAACAAATGGTCAGGTGCTCCCCAGCTGCCGAGGGCTGTGTGCAAACCAGCGGACCTCGGGGAAGCCCTTTGGCACGTGTGTTGGTCTTGGGCATGTTGTTTCTTGCTCTGACCCAAGCTAGGGAGACTAACAAGATCCTGAGCTCTTCACGTTGGGGGTTGGGGACCTTGCACTAGGTCCCCACAGGCATCAATAGGCCTGTTCATGTGGGAGATGACAGTGGCATTTCACCACGACTTTACGAGCTGCTGGGTTCAATGTGAGCATTCTTCTTACAATGAGCAGAGGGCACGAGACCTCGGACAGCCGGGAAAGTCACGGCCTGCCCCACATGGTGAAGGCCAGCCCGGTGGCCGAGCGTGGAGAATTGCTTTTTGTGGGTGTGGTGAACACGATGAGCAGACATTTGTGATGAAGCGCTTTGGTTAGGCTTTCTGATGATGGATAACCGAATTACTTGAAATCTTTGCGGGCACTGTTCTGCATTTTTAATCTACAAAGGAAGCTAGTGATGAGCTTTCGGCCATTTGCTGTGTTCATTACAGTCGATTCTTAATCATCCAAGTCCATAGGGAAAATCGTCGTCACCGGTGCTACAAACCACAAGACATCCACAAGTCCTCTGTGCTCAGTCTTGAGGAGGAGGCTTGGGCCTGTCTAGGAGCATACATGTGCTCAACCTGCTTCGAGGTCCACACTGATGTTCACAGCCCAGGGCCCCTCTCCCTGAAGACTGGAACAGTGTTTAGGGAACTGGGGAGCATGGGACGGTGCCAAGGAGACAGATGGAGGAGGTGGCCATCAGCCCTCAGATTATATTGTCAGCTATGGAGAGAGTGGAGCTTTTTGTTTGTTTTTTTTGCGGGTTTGGGGCTGGAACCCAGGAACATTTGACCTCCGAGCTATAACCCCTGCCTTATTTTTTGTTCTTTATTTTGAAACAGGGTATCACTAAGTTGTGGAGGGCCTCACTAAGTAGCTGAGGCTGTCCCTGAACTGCGATCCTCCGGTCTCAGCCTCTCAAATGCTGGGATTACAAGTGTGCGCCACCACTCCCGGCTTCAGTTTTCGTTTTGATAATATCACACAGGTATTTATACTTTTTTAAAAAAAAGATAAAAGCCACACCTGTGGTTAAAGAGCCAAATGGCATGGAAGGCTTATTATTATTATTATTATTATTATTATTATTATTATTTTGTAGTACTAGGGATGGAACCCAGGGGCATTCGACCTTTGAGCTATACCCCCAGCCCTATTTTTTATTCTTTATTTTGAAACAAGGTCTCATTGAATTGCAAAGGGCCTCACTAAGTAGCCAAGGCTGTCTGTGAACTGCGATCCTCCTGTCTCAGCCTCCCAAATGCTGGGATTACAAGTGTGCGCATTTTATATTTATTTTTTTTTTGGTAGTACTGGGGTTAAGCCTAGGGACCTATCTCTGATAAACTTAGGGTTCTATCTCTGAGATATACTCTCAGTCCTATTTTGCTTTGCTTTTTTTTAAAAAAATCTTAAAACAGGATCTCAATAAGTTGCTGAGGGCCTTGATAGGTTTCTGAGGCTGGCCTTGAACCTGGAATCCTCCTGTCTCAAGACTCTAAAGTACTGGGATTACAAGTGTGCGCCTCCATGCCTGGCTGCATGGAAGGATTTTAATTTTTTTAAAAAAAGCAAATAAATAAACAACTGTGACTTGCTCAGCTCCTCCCTTAAGCCCGCTTCCCAGAGACATACCCTTTAACTCTCCCAACCTCCCTGACTACCTTCGTATCTCTAAATAATATAAGTATGCCATTTGTGTTTGTCCAGGACTGCTGTGACTAAGTACCGTCGGCTGGGTATCACAAAACAGCGGGAACGCTTTGCCTGTCCTTCTGGAAGCTGGAAGTCCAAAACCATGTCAGCAGGGCCATGCTCCCTTGGGGAGTTCCAGAAGAACCCCTCCCCTTGCCTCTTCCAGTTTAAGGAGGTGGCCACTGATCCTTGGCTGGCCCGGTGTGTCTCTGTCTTCACGTGACTTTTCCCACTTCTTAAAGACACGGTCATGTTGGATTAGAGCCCACCCAATGACCTCATTGTAATTACATATACAGACGTCCTATTTCCAAATAAAGTTACATCCCCAGGTACTGGGGACTTGAACACAGCTCTTGAGGGGACACAATGAGTCCATAACGCCGGTTTCTAAATGGTCGACTCTGTTGTCTTCCTTTTAAGGTAATGAGGACTCACTCTCTCTCCCAATCTGTTTTTTCCCCAAACTTCCCTCTGTGGTCGCTCCCTCTACTTGGAAGACATTGCTTACATCTCAAAGGAAATCCTTGAGCCCCCATTTCTTATTCCATTAACCACAGAGAGTATCTCTGAGGTACCCTTTAGGATTCGTCTCTCCTCCCCTTCCGCCTCTGCCTCTGTCAGCCAGTGCTCAGGCGGAAGCACCTGCGTTCTTTCACTCACCTGAGCGCTTCAGCCTTCTGCCATTTGTCCTTAGTCCAGTATTTGTCTATAGCTTCCATACGGAGGGTATAAAAGTTGAAAGCCAACAAATAGCATTTTCATTCTTTATTAATATGAATTAATTCTCTATTAATATCTACTGGAATATAGTGCCTGTTCTGGCATTATGGGTCGTGTGTGTGTGTGTGTGTGTGTGTGTGTGTGTGTGTGTGTGTAGTACTAGACGATTAAACTCAGGGCTATTCTACCTCTAAGCTACACCCCCGGCCCTATTTTATTTTTTCTTTCAAAAGAGTGTCTTGCCAACATGCCACATGCCCCTGTCCTCAAACCTCCTTTTTCTGCCTTCCAAGGAATGGGATTATAGGTGTGCACCACCATGCCAAGTGCTTTCTGAGTTTTAATTAAAATCCTTTATAACACTCGAAAAATGACAATCTAATTTCTGTTTGTATAGTACTTTAGAATCTACATTTCATTTGATTTTAGTTGGCAGCACACTTTTCTTTGGAAACTTCATTTATTAGCAAATCTTGCAATCTACTTGCATTAGATATTGAAATGAGGCTTTTTGGATTATTATGAAACATTTAATGACATGGTACAGTCGCAATGTAGACCTCTGCTATTTATGAGTTTTCAGTATCAGGTAACTAAGTGCTAGCTAAAATTTTTTTTTTTACTTTTTAAAATTTTAATGATCAAAATAAAATGCTAACTCTGTGTGTGTGTGTGTGTGTGTGTGTGTGTGTGTGTGTGTGTGTGTGTGTGTGTTACTGAGGACTGAGATACATCCCAGCCCTTCCTTTTTATCTTTTTCTTGTGAAACAGAGTTTGGCTAAGTGGCCCAGACTTGGTCTCAAATTTGAGATTCTCTTGTTTCAGCCTCCAAAGTCACTGGGATTATAGGCAAACACCACCATGCTCGGCTGAGCTGTTAACTTTTTGTTTTGCTAAATTGGTATATTAATAAATCAGCTACACTCACTGGTGAAATAAATAATATTTAACACCAAAAAAGTAGTGACATAATCTTGGAATGAGTTATAGCATTTTAAATTTGGATGAATTTAACTTCAAAAAACAAAAAACAAAAAACGAACTACTCTCCTAAATTTTCTCATTTAGTGTAAACTGATGAAAACAGCCTGGAAGGAGATTATCTTGGATCAGACCTGCTTAGTGGACTTTAATAGATGTAAATCTTAACTGTTAATTAGCTCCACTTCTTCTGTGGATGGTTAAATTGATTCATTAGGATCTGGAATGGAAGATTAGGACAAGGGCAGGCTTGTAGGGGCTCATTCACCCTCTTTCATGACCCCAAAACTATAAAGAGATCTGCTGATGCCCAGTTATATACCCCTAGTGCAGGCCAGCCGAGCCATGCCACAGTGTGTGGAGCTGGGCATGACTCTCAGTAAATACGGAGCTAGTCCTGGAGCGAGTCACACTTGAACTCTGGGTTGATTTCTTTTTCCCATAAACTAATCTATCTGTGCATATTTTACCAGTCATTTTGTAACTTGAGTTAATATAACCCGCAGAACTTAGACATCCAATGCACCGTGACAGCACTTTTAGAGTCTTCTCTAAACTAAATCTAAACCTGAGTGAGACTCCTGACTCGGTGTCCCAGCGAGTCTATTTGATTAATGAACCATCAAGTCCTTTCTCTTCTTTAAGTGTTTGTAGATTGAGATAGCACCATTACTAAGTCTTAGCATGTTCCCTTGCCACATTCAATTGGATTCAGTTAATGTTCTGAATATAACACTTTGTGAGAACCTCTCAAATAAGCACAAAACTAATGTCTTACTTTTGAGGGGTAGTAAGAAATTTTGGAGTGTGTGCATACCACCAAACCACAGGCGATTAGAACAATAGTACTGTGTGTCACCCTGAACTTCCCTAAGGCCACATGGTTTAAAGCATTAATTAGATAATCTTCATAACACCCCCGAGAGGTAGTTAGATGTCTTCTCATGAGAAGTAGTTGTCTTCCCATGATTTGTACACAGGGGAAACCCAGGGCAGACCAAGCTTAAGAAGCGAGGAGCCCAGGTTTTTAGAGCAAGTCAATTGCAAAGTGAGAAATGGAAGTCTAGGCTCTTAAACCACATTGCCTCTCCTGGCTGGAAATGGCATCTCTCCGAGTCTGTATTCTCAATCTTCAGGATTTCGCACTAGGCCATTTTGGTTTTTGACGACTTGGACATCTGAATGAATCAGATGTGGCTTTTACATTAGAAGCACTAAGCAACATGTCCTGTGAGGTCTCAGTGTGGCAAGGAATGAAGGTCAAGATGGCAGTTGAGCCCTGGGACACAGGCCAGGTTTTCTAGAACAGGAAAGGGGCCCTGAACTGAAGTATCACCGAGCCTGGTCTACCGGAGGTAACAGATGTAATGAGTTCCTGAGCTGTCTATATCATCATCCCATTTTATTGGTGACCAGTAACGTATGCCTGCAGCTACTGGAAAGTTAATAGAAAGTTCTGGTTAATAATTTACAGAGCTGGAGAAGGCGGCAATGCGGCCCTCTACCAGTCTAGATCTGGGTCACTTAGCTCTTTGGGACTTTAGCTGTACCATCAGTGAAATGGAGATAATGAGGTAAACTTCCAGGCCCTTCCCATTATGTGTACTTTGTCTTCCAGATGTCCTTCGTAGGGGTTGAACTTGCAATCCCAGGCTCTTATTTAAGTTGATGTTCTCAATGGCTGGGCGCCACCACCTAAGGTCCAGATCCAGGTCCCAGGCCCTGTCTCGCAGCTTTGCATTCTTACCTCTCTAAATTTCATCTCTGCCCACATTCCAGGCAGTCTCTGGAAGACCCCACCCCTCTGCTTTATGTTCTCATCAGATGATTTTTGTAGAAATCCAGAGAGCACGATAGTCATGTGCTGCCAGGATGGAGCCTGTGACGGCCCACTGGAGGACCCCATCTTCATTTGAGTTGAAACCTAACACTCAGGGTGAAGAGCCAGGGCAGGACCGTGACATATGGTACCTTTTCCGTAACCCATATGTTGAATACATGTATTAATTTATAACAAAAACATTTGGAAGTTTGAAGTAACTTTGGACTATAAGAAAGGGGCTCCATAATCATGACCCCAGTTAAGAGGAACATTCATCAAAGGAAAATGGGACTCTGCCTGAGCATGCTTTCGTTTTGGTTCGGCCATGTTATACATGGCCATTGTTCCAAAGCAGAAAAACCTCTGGGCAGGCATCCCTTTATCTCTCAACAAACATTCTCCGTAGTGGGGAGTTTGTTGTACATAAAAGGAAGCTTTCTCTTATGCTGAAGCTTTCCAAACAGACGGGAACTCTTGACAGTAAAGACCGAAGAAAGAATAATTCAAAGGAGCTTTCAGTGGGTGGAAAATAAACACTAACTTTATGTGTATTTCAAGTATGTAAAAAAAAAAAAAACTCAGGTGGGAAATGGATCCTACCGATAAGAGAGAAATGCTTAGTAGGGTGGAAAAGAAAGAAAATATTTGGCAGGTTTTGGAAGTAGGCAAGTCTAGGGAGTTTCTTTCTTTCTTTCTTTCTTTTTCTCCTGGTTAGCTGTTCATAGCCGCAAGTATGTATATTATTTCCTTCTTGCCCACAATTTACTGAGAATCATCTTTCTAATATACTGGGGAATCCCAAATAAAAATCTCATTTTTCTGAAAACAGACAAGCCTTTTAACTCTAGCAATTAAGTTATTCGTCTCTAGATTGCAAGATAATCAAATTCTTGTAATAGGAGTCTCTACTGTCCATGGCATAGATTCTCCTCCCTGACCCCCAATTTATACTGTAAATGGCTGGGGTTGTTAGGGAGGGGGTTTTGAACTGGTCCCCGATGTTTAGAAACAGGATGTAAGAACTTTTCTCATGCAGGCTCTCCAGCAATTAGGTTTCCTCACATATGAAGGCTCCGAGACTATTTTAACCCTTTTTTAAGTGTTGCAATCGATTCTTATTTTAGACGTGATTCCTGACTGCTTTGAACATGCTTCTTATCCGAGGCTGGTACGTATAGGCGACTTCATAATTGGTCATCAGAGTGGCAGGTGTCTGTGTGGCCTTGAACCAGCTGCCTGGATTCAAACCCCAGCTGCTCTTTTCCACCCGAGCAATTTGGGGGCTCCCTTCCCTCGTTTGCAGGGTGTGAAATACAATAATGTCTTCCTCATCGGGTTCTTGTGAGCTTTAAAGGAGTCTGTGCTCAGAATGGTGCCTGGTTCAGAATGACCGCTATGGACCTAGGGTCCACACAATGAAGAGACAGACCCAAGCTGTGTGCGTCCTGGGAACAACTTGAGTTACTGAGAGAGTAAATTTTGGTCGAAGGAGTTGGTGTCTGTTGTCGGTGCATTTACTAAAACAAATCACGTGTGACCAAGCAGGGGCTGGAAGCTCTGTAGTCCACCCCTGCTTTCTGCCTCCTCCGCACTGCTGGCCTGTTACCTCTTCTCCTCTAACTCGAGAGCCTGTACATTATGGATGCAGAGTTTCTCCTCAGAGGCTGAGACAGGAGGATCGCAGGTTCATGGCCAGCCTCAGCTACTTAGTGAGGCCCTCTGCAACTTAGTGAGACCCTGTTTCAAAATAAAGAGTAAAAAATAAAAAAATAGTGTAGCTCAGAGGAAGAATGGTTCAATCCTTGGGACCACATGCACACAAAATAATGATGATAATAATAATAATAATAATAATAATAATAATAATAATAATAATTTCTCCTTGGCAGAACCTATGCTGAACTGACCCTAACACATTTACTTATATCTACTCTGTTATCAGAGCCCTACCACCAAGACTTGAGGGTGTAACCAGGGACTGATCAAATCAAGGGCATTTGGAATGTTAATAAGCAAGGGACAAGTCCGGTGGGTGTTGACTGGCCCTTTGCATCCGATTAACTTGAGAGCAAATCTTCTGTCAGATAAAACCATGGTGTGAATATTCACGACTCAACAAGTTCTGTTTCTTCATGTATATCCACTCTGTCATATCTAATCATCTCAGGGAATAAAAATCTCATTGATGTCTTTTTTGAGGTAGTAGGAAAATTCACACGTTCTACGGCAGGAATAGAAGACGGGTAGAGACATTCAGTCATCCTTGTAACTTGCTATGGTTTTATTTTCAAGATGGTAAATGTAATACTAGGTAAAGTTCACTACCTGAGACTGACTAAAAAGTTTGTCTGGACAGTCAAATATAAAATATCAGTTTTAGTGTTACTCTTTTTTTGGGTAAGAGTATACAGTTAAAGTTGGCTCTAAATTATGAAAATTAAAAATTTCCCCCTTCATCAATATTGAAACTTCATGGAGTCCATAAACTTGGTTTCATGGTAGTTATTGTAATAAGCAATATGAACCCTTCAAGGCCAGTATTTCATTTGATTATTCATAGATTTTTACTATTATTATTTGTTTGTTATTGGTTTGTTGTTTTATTTTTAATATTTTACTTAAACTTATGGGCTACATGTTCACTTCAGAAATTCTTGAAAAACAGCAATTCTATTAACAGTGGTCAAAGTACCTAGCCAACAAAGAAATTAGAATTTTGGGGTTTGGATTATGGAAAAACATATAAAAAATTATCTTAAGTTTATCGGTTGATTATCCCTGGAGAAAGTTCACTTCCCATTAGGACTACCACAGTTAGTCCTAGGACTACCCTGTTTCAAAACAGGGTTTTATTAGGTCTCACCAAGTTGCTGAGGTTGGCATTGAACCCGCCACCCCCCATTTCACTTCTAAGTACTTGGATTACAGGCATGCACTACCGTGGCTAAGGAGTACATGCATTTGTGTTTACAATGCAAGTGCATTATCCCTCTATCACCATCATCAACATCGTCATATTAACTGGGCTTCTGTCCATACCATATTTCATGGATAATAACCAAAGTGAATTAACACAGGACCAGAAGAGCCAGTAACCTCTAAGGTTAAATGACCACGCAAAAATTTGCAGATGTATTATGTGGGATGATCGGCAATACCATAATTGAATTCTCATTACTTAGTTAGCTTGATTCCTTTTTCATTAGTAGTAAAAATTCATTGCCTTCCCTGCATGGTAGAATACGTAAGAGAATAGTTTGATCTCCCTTGCCGTAGTGATATTACTCTGCCCCCAGCTTCAGACATACAAATTCCTAATTTAATATGTAATTCATCATGCTTTTTATGCAGAGTCTCTTTGCTGAGAGGGACTGTAATACACAGGCGGGAGTATTTGTTATCTGTTATGGAGTCAGACTGTTCTTGGTTCAAATCCTCGTCCAGCTAGCTATTGACTGTCTGGTTTTGAGCTTTCTGGTTTTTTAACATACAGAATTGTTAACAAGTTGGGTGGGGGACCTGTGGCAAGTGTACCAAAAGGTGGTTGGTGGCTGTCCCAGTGACTTCTTTCCTTGGGCCACTGCAGGGATGCCTGTCCACAGAGGAGACAGGAGGCAGGGAGGAGGTGCTCCAAACCACCCTGCCCTACGTGACCCAAACATGCCGTGTTGTGATTGCACAGCCCAGTCCCTCCACTCTGTGGGTCTTAGTTAACTCTTCTGTTAGTTCCGGGGTTGACCTTCAGTTTATGATTATTTCTAAGGGCACTTAGAACTCTGACCTTCTGTGAATCTATAATATTGTGAAGCAGTGAGCTAAAGAACAGGCAACTAACAATGGGGTTAAGTGGGCAGTACCGACCGCAGCAATCTATCATGAAGGAAGTATCGGCTGGACGTAGTGACACCTTAGCTAAGGTTAGACAGGCTTGGGCACGAACTAGAAACTACTCCCAGGCAGCTTGCCCTCCACGGAACACTAGTTCCTGGGGATGGTAGCATGCATTCATTGAAAAAGGCTTCTGAAAGCCCCTTGGGAAATGCTGACTTAGGTTTCTTTCCTGCAGGACTTCGCTGAATCTTTAATAGGCTCTTTTGCTTCGCGAATCCGAAACTGAGGACCGTGGTAATCGTAGGAAGCGTTTGCAAAGTGTATTTCATCGTGGAATCAGTGTCGTTTTTTTTCACCCAGGCAACATCTTGCAAGACTGGTATTTCGGGGGAAATATTCTGCAAAATGCCGGCCCCCCTGTTTTACTCCAGGAACGTGGTAGAACATGGATGCCATCGGCTCAGCCCAGTGAAAATGCGGAGCCTCAGCCTCTTGCAGGGCTCCGGGGAGGGCTGAGAGGAACAAGATCCCCTCTTTGCAACAAGGGTGACGGTACACCGCCAAGTGCGCGTCGTCTGCGTGGCTAACAGCTGGGACACCTTGGGGGGAAGCACAGGATCCCACCAGATTATTGATTCAGAGTTGGTTGCAGCCATCCGTATCTTGAGGACAGAGTCCTGGTTTATTCTCTGTCTCTCTAGAAAACTCTTATGAGCAGCGTTCCGTTCACCTCTGAGAATGTCTGTAGATAGAACCACGTGCAGTTCCCACCTCGGGTGGTTGGCATGAAACTAGTTGGAAGTTTCTTTGTAGCACATAGTCATCCGACCACCGCTTTGGCACTCAGCCTTAAAATCCAAGTACGGCGTAAGGAGAGGAGCCCGAAAGCCAGACTCCATTCATAGGCAAGCTCCTTCTTTATGAGGGATATCGCGTCTTGGTTTTGACTGAAAAAGACAGCATACACACTCTAGAGAGAGAGAAAGAGTGTATGCTGTCATACATACGGCAGGAATAGAAGACGGGTAGAGACATTCAGTCACCCTCGTAACTTGCTATGGTTTTATTTTCAAGATGGTAAATGTAATACTAAAGTTCACTATATATATGTGAGCATATATATACATATATGTTATTATATAATTATCTATATCTCTATTTAGAGTGTATGCTGTCTTATATATACACATACACCCATAAATTTTATGATATAATTATATATTTCTATATATTATATTTTATTATCATGTAATTTAAAAATACATATTTTAATTTCTCAATGATGTACAAGCAGAGGCCCGATGGCAGATTGCACCGTTAGGACCTTTTCTTCCTCTGGCCGGATCTGTGCGCTCTTGCCCCACCGGGGTTTTCTGCCTGTGAGGCCTTTGGAAACGTCTTGGCAGGTTGAGCAGTTATTTTGCTCATGTTGTGCGCAGCATTTCTCTGACCTTTTGTTATTTACTGAAACAGTCCAGCCTGTTTTCTTTTAAGAGAAGCGTGAAATGAAGGGGAGTCAGTGAGCACATGCTGACTGCGGCATCAGAAGACTAAGTTTGGCGCGGTTTGACTCCACGTTATTCTTTTAAAGCTAAAGGGGTCATTGGCCTCCTTTTTTCTTATTCCTGTAAATTGTGTGTGCATGTGTGTGTGTGTGTGTGTGTGTGTGTGTGTGTGTGTGTCTGTGTGTGTGTGTTGCTGAGGATTGAACCCAGGAGCATTCCACCTCTGAGCTACACCCCCAGCCCTATTTTTTATTTTTTATTTTTAAACCGGATCTTGCTAGGTCGCTGAGGCCTTGCTAGGTTGCTGAATCTGCAGTCCTCCTTTCTCAGCCTCCTGAGCTCTGGCATCATTGGCATGTGTTGCCACGCTCAGCTTTATTCCTGTGATTTTAAAGGATTTTTTTTTTCCATTTCTCACCAAAGCAGATGCATGTAAGATAATTTATTTAAAACATTTCACCAAGCTGGGCATGGTGACGCACACTTGTGATCCCAGCATTTGGGAGGCTGAGACAGGAGGATCATGGTTCTTGGACAGCCTCAGCTACTTATAGAGGCCCTTTGCAACTCCAACTCGGTGAGGCTCTGTTTCAAAACAAAGAATAAAAAATTACGGCTGGGGGTGTGGCTCAGAGGTAGAATCTCCCTGGGTTCCATCACCAGTACTGCAAAAAAAAAAAAATTAATAATGATAATAAAAAATATTTAAAAAACCATTTTGTCACATCTGAAAACACAACACTCCAAGAGTTGTCTTATGACATCGCGGACATGGTGGATTATCTTTTTGAGCAATATCAGTATCAAGGCATTTTCCAGGGAAATGCAGCTCAACACTTGACTGTGTGGTGACTGTGTGATAGGGCAGTCCTCATTCTCACCTCTGAGAACCCCAGGGATTCAGACAATGGGGATGATGTCATCATCCAAGAACATCTCCATGGGCCGCCACAGCGTCTTAAGGGGCTCCTTCTCCCCCACACTGCCTACCTGTGCCCAGAGAACCTGCCTCCCCGGTGCTTTTCTTCTGCTTTTGTTGGTGGAGGATTCCCCTCACTACAGTCTAACTTTTAAAGTAAAAGAAGTATAATCCAGGCGTAGTGGTACACATGATCGTCATCCCAGTACTTGGGAGGCTGAGGCAGGAGATCACACGGCCGGCCTCAGCAACTTAGTGAGACCCTCTTTCAAAATAAGAGAATAAAACAGGGCTCTGGGTGTAGAATGTCTGGGTGTAGAATGTCGGAGATAGAATGTCCCTGGATTCCATCTGCAGGGATGGAACAAACATGCACACACACTCAGAAGTATAACGTTGGATGACATCACTGAAGATGGGAGATTGTGCCTGTGGATGTGTTTGGATGTGTGTTGGCTCTCCTGTCCCCATCAGCTATAGGTAGGAGCACCTGTGCCTGCCTGCTAGTGCCTGTCTGTCTCAGACAGAACCTGGCAGCGGGGACTGTATCTTCTTGTTGGGATCCGCATACGACTGAAGCTCAGATGCTTGCATGGAACACACCTCTTGAGTTATCCGCGTTTGTTCTTTTAGTCAAACATGACATGACCGGTCACTTGCACAAATCGACGTGGGTGGTGATTAATTGAGGCTCTGCACGATTTGTGAATGACCTCTGTGTTTGAGAATCGCCATCCCAAGGGCCCTGACTTCGGAGATGTAGCCCTCTTCTCTTCAGCCATTCAGAAGTCAACAGGTACCCCCCTGTCCTCAGTGCCAGGGAGCCCGTGATGCTCCAAAGAGACAGGCTTTTCACGGGGCTCCTGTGGGAATGCAAAGCTACAGACAGTAAGTGAGCGAACCCCTAAAACAGGGCAAATGGTAGAAGACAACAAGAATAATGGAGGGAGTAGCCAGGGGAAAAGGAAAGCCTCGATGAGATTGCAGTCTACACTGAACTCACTGTGGCCAGACAAGGGGCCGGTTTTTGTCTTTATGACTCATTGAGACCCTGTTTCAAAATAAAAAATAATAAAAAAAAATTAGAGCTGGGGGGGTAGCTCATAGCTCAGAGGTAGAATGGCTCTGGGTTTTATCCCCAGTACCACACACACACACACACACACACACACACACACACACACAGAAAAAAAGTCCTGGGGGGGATTTTTATAGACAAAAGAAAGAACAAAGTCCTGCACAAAGTTAGACTCCCCTTTCCTCCCTGTCCCTTAATGAATGCACTTACTACTTACTCTGTTTGCCATAGAGTTAGGATATGAGCCCATTCCCTCCTAAAGCCTCTAGATTATTGTCAACACCCACAAAACAACAGGAGGATACTGTTTTGTTAGAGTTCCGGTGGAGAGCAGGACACCAGCCAGCCCAGAATGAACCCTGCAAAAGCCACGTTAACCCTCCCACCCTGTCTCCATAGGTCTCATGTGCAGAGGGCCTCTGTTTCTATGCATTGGGAGGTTATTTGACTTCATGTCTTAGAGGAAGACTTAAATGTCTTAAAGGAAACACTTACAAATACTGTGAGCAGGAGAAAGAAATGGCACAGAGCTTTACCTACTGTCAGGCTGGGTGGGGCATATTTCTGCCAGACAGGTGTTCACATTCTTGTGGAACTTTTCCAGAAAACTTCTTTGAGCCTTTTAATTTGAAAAGAAATGATAGGTTCATAGAAAATTGCAGAAGGAGTAAGAAGGGATCTTATGTGCCCTTCCCCAGTTTCTCCTGGTGCTAAATAATATCTTGCATAATGAGAGTGTATAGGATTAGTCCAGGGTGGTGGCACATGCCTGTAATCCCTGTACTTGGGAGGCTGAGCCAGGAAAGTTCCAGGTTCAAGAGTATCCTTAGCAACTTGGCAGGACTCTTGGTAACTTAGCAAGACCCCATGTCAAATCAAAAAATAAAAAGGGCTGAGGGTGTATCTCTGAGGTGGGATGACTCTGGGTTTAATCTCCTATACCACAAAAAGAAAACAAAACCAGATATATGGCGTGTACACTACCAACACTTCAACACTTAGGAAATTAACATTCATATAATCTTCAGACCTTACTCAGATTTTGAGACTTCTCACATGCATGCACTTGTGCGTGTGTGTGCGCGTGTGCGTGTGTTTTCATATCCATACCTAGGTCCCTATAGCCACCACTGCCAGCAGGTTACAGAGTCTTCCGTCTCCACCAAGAAACCCCTGTCTCGCGGCACTTTCGTGTCTGAGAAATAGCAGCAGATGCTCTCCTGCTTTTAGGCTGGATCGTGTTCAGGATGAATCTGGAGTGCGAGCATTTGGACGAGCCTTGGAATTCTGTTGCTTGCTTTGGCTGCCAGGGAATCTGCTTGATTGACACATGGAGTTCCTGGTCTGACTTAACGTGAAGACCATCTACCAGCCCGGAACAAAAAGAACTGAGGGTTGCATTCCTGGCCGTATCGCGGGGTTGATGCCCCGGTGGTTTAAAGGGCTAATGCCAGTCACGTGGCCTTAGCAGTTGACTTCTAAGAAAAAAGCCCTTTCTGGAGCCATATAACTTAATCATTCCTACGGGGCATTTATTTGCTACTGCGTTTCTTCAAGACGGCTGAGAAAGCAAGCGTACCAGGAAGGGGTTAATGCATCACCTGAAAAGTAGAGACATTCCTCTTAGAAAACAGAACAAATCATAGGAAAGTGCCCCTTTGTGTGTGCAGAGGCAAGAAACCTTCTGCACGTGCAGTTTGTAGTGGGAACTTTAGGTGCAGGCTGAAATGGAAACAAGCTATAAACAGATTGAGGGAGAGACAACAGATTTAAGGGAAAACATCTGTCTGCTGGATCTGACATCCAAAAGCTGCATCTGTGGCCTAGGACCAATCTTGTAATGCTTAAAAAAGGAATGCAGAGGGGCCCAGAGCAAGCTCTGGAACTAACTTTCCTTTCTCTCTCTTTCTTTCTCTCTTTCTTTCTTTCTTTCTTTCTTTTTCTTCTTCCTTCTTTCTTTTCTTTTCTTTTCCTTTCCTTTCCTTTCTTTTCTTTTCTTTTCTTTTCCTTTCTTTTCTTTTCTTTTCCTTTCTTTTCTTTTCTTTTCCTTTCTTTTCTTTTCTTTTCTTTTCTTTTCTTTTCTTTTCTTTTCTTTTCTTTTCTTTTCTTTTCTTTTCCTCAAGGTGTTCTGTTTGTTCTGCCCAGCATGCTGCCAGGGACTGATGAAATGGATTCGTGCTGTGATACTGAAGTCTCACTCCTTAGAAGTTAACTTTCAAATGGTGGACTGAAAAGATGCTCTGCCCCTTGGTTCTAGACACACTCATCAGAGAGGCCCATTTACTTTGCCAAGTGAAGCCTCTGGAAATCTCGAGTCTGACTCTTTAACTATTTGGTATTTCACGTAAGAGTGTTCAATGGTAACGAAGTCGGAAGCCAGGAGAAAGGAGTCGATGCTGTTCTCATGAAGACTTAGAAGATTTAGAGCCCTGCTCAGTGCTAGATTGAGTTGTCACAACAGCCCCTTGACCTGCTCATAATTCTTCTCTTTTTATGCTACTTGTTTGTATCCTGTAGACACAGCCCAAGAGGCTAGTTTAAGGGAAATAGAGATGGATTGTTCTCCAGAGAGATGCAAGTTCTCGATTTTTCTGAGTGAAAGCAAAAGATTAGAGTTTCACCCTTGGGCTCCACTTCCTCCTCACAGACTCCAGAGTGCCAGGCAGACATTTTTACATTTTATTTGCAGTGATTTTTCCCTTGAAGAACTTAAGTGACCCAGTCCATATGACATGAAGACTTCCATCACGGGCATGGACTGTAACTGTCCTCGGTTACTGGGAATAACCTTTTGGGGAGTTTCACATTTCGAGTTCTTAATACTGCTCTTTCTGCCTGGTCCCTCTCATTAACTCTTGTCTTTATTTTGATGTATCTTAGCCCGAACCAAGATGGCAGTAAGATTCCCATGGTCCATCACCACAGATATTTGAGCAACTTGGAATTTTACCTAATATGAATTAAGCACATGATATTGTTGGTTAAATAGCAGTGAGGATTTCATTTTGTGGAGAGGAGGAGGAGGGGATGTCTTCATGAGAGCGCACTGATAGTAGGGGATCGTGTTGGAACGAGAAGGGTTGGAAATTTGATAATAAGAAGAGAGGAACCCAGGATGGTTGCATACCGGAGTATGATAATAATAATAAGCATTATTATTGTTGTTGTTGTTGTTGTTGTTGTTGTTGTTGTTATGATCTGCTAACAAAATCACCTGGTCTTTGTTCCAGAATCTGTAACAACACTCCCTTTCTCTCTCTCTCTCTCTCTCTCTCTCTCTCTCTCTCTCTCTCCCTCCCTCCCTCCCTCCCTCCCTCCCTCCCTCCCTCTCTCTCTCTCTCTCTCTCTCTCTCTTCCCTCCCTCCCTCCCTTTCTTCTTTTGTGGTACTGGGGATTGAACTCAGGGACATTCTACCTCTGAGTTATGCCCCCAACCCCCTTTTTAAAGTTTTTGTTTGGAAACAGTGTGTCTCACAAGGTTTCTGAGAGCCTTACTACGCTGCCGAGGCTCTCCTTGGACTTCAGATCCTCCTGTCTCAGCCTCCCAAGTACTGGAATTACAGGCGTGCACCACCACGCCCCATGGCACGGTCCCCTTGTGCTGTAGACGTGTGCCTGAGCCTGAGTATTTTTAAAATAAATGGGGGCATATATCATGTACCTGATTTTCTGTTTTCTTCTCAATAACATGTGTGCCCTAGCCCTGTGGTAAAAATTTGGGCATCGGATTCCATTATAACCAGATAATTCCCCTCAGCTCGGGTGGGTTGAATGTACAGACACAAACACAGGGCTTTGGGCCCCCTCGTTGTATCTTCCATTTCCATTTTCTTAAAGCACACAATCCTCCTTATCTATTTATTTATGTATTTATGTATTTATTTATTTATGGTGGTACTGGGGTTCCTGGAAACCCTTCTACCTCCGGGCTACACTCCCAGACCTATTTTATACTTTTTATTTGGAAACAGGGTCTCTTAAACCAGCGCGGCTGGCTTTGAACCTACCCAATCCTCCTTTCTCCGCCTCCCAAGCGCGGGGATTACAAGGGTGCGCCACCACGCCTGGCTTATTTATTTGTTTTTTAACCTGGTGTCTGGTGTTGAGGAGAAGCCCGGTCGTTAACTGAGAGGCTTAAATGTCATCTCTTTCTTAGAAGAAACCTGTAGAACTGTTTCATCACAGACTGGAGTCTGGTTGTGATTGATACAGCTCGAAGACCCCACCTGGGGGTAGTTCATCTCAGACGGTCTCAGCGGGGACCCTCTCTGATAACATTGTTTTCTGTATATTTCTGCAGTCCTCCAAAGGGACTAGTTGAATTCTCCTACACCAAGCAGTTGGCCTTAAGACTTTTTATTCTATCGGTGTCTGCCGTAGCTCAAACCCTACTCCTTCTTAAAAATTATATTTTAAAGCCAGGCATGGTGGTGCATGCCTGTATCCCAGACACTTGTGAATCTGAAACAGGAGGATCGCAGGTTCATGGCTAGCCTCAGCTACTTAGTGAGGCCCTCTGCATCTTAGCAAGACCCTGTTTTATTATTTATTTATTTTTTTTGTGGTACTGGGGATTGAACGCAGGGGTATTCTACCTCTGAGCTATACCCCAACCCTATTTTTTATTCTTTATTTTAAAAGAGGGTTTTACTAAGTTGCAGAAGGCCTCATTAAATAGCTGAGGCTGGCTGGGAATTTATGATCCTCCTGTCTCAGCCTCCCAAGTACTAGGATTACAAGCGTCCCCTATCACACTTGGCTAAAAAGATTTTTTTTGTAGATGTAATTTTTTGTTTGTTTTGTTTTGCAACTTAGTGAGACCCTGTTTTTTTAAAATTAATTAATTTATTTTTTGCGTTACTGGGATTGAACCCAGGGGCATTCTACCTCTGAGCTCCACCCCCAACCCTATTTTTTATTCTTTAATTTGAAACAGGGTTTTACTAATTTGCGGAGGACCTCACTAAGTAGCTGAGGCTGGCTTAAAACTTATGATCCTCTTGTCTCAGCCTCCCAAGTACTGGAATTACAAGTGTTTGCCACCACATTTGGCTTGTGGGACTGTTTTAAAATAAAGAATAAAAAATAGGGCTGGGGTGTAGATCCGAGGCAGAATGCCCCTGGGTTCAATCCCCAGTACTACTACAAATAAATTATATATATTTATATATATTATATATATAATTTCTTTACTGAAAAATAGTTTCTGATCCCCACTATAGATATTTGTGTATTTAATAATTCATCCATTCATTCATTCTTTTTATCTTTTTTCTTCTTTTTTTACTGGGGATGGAACCTCACCTCTGAGCCACATCCCCAGCCCTGTTTATGTTTTGTTTTGTAACACAGTCTCACTAAGCTGCTGAAGCTGTCCTCAAACCTGCGATCCTCCTGTCTCAGCCCCTCAAGCACTAAGATCACAGGTGTGCGCCCCCATGCCTGCCATTTATTCATTCTTTAAGCTCTGTTTCATTCTTTCTCCTCTGACACTGGGGGATATCTATATATTAATTTTTTTTTTTTTTGGTGGTACTGGGGTTCCTGGAAGCCCTTCTACCTCCGGGCTACACTCCCAGACCTATTTTTACATTTTTTTATTTGGAAACAGGGTCTCCTAAACCAGCGCGCGCGGCTGGCTTCGAACCTGCGCGATCCTCCTGTCTCTGCCTCCCAAGCACGGGGATTACAAGCGTGCGCCACCACGCCCGGCTTATATTAATATATTTTTATGCATAAAATATATATATTTCTTACACAACGGTGAGCTGATAGGAAGACAAGAAATAGCGACAAAGGCTGTCGCGTCAGGCCGGGGGGACAGGCTGGGACATCGTGTCCTAATCTGTCTGTCATCGTTACCCTTTACCGCTGTGCGTTTGCCAAGCTTTTGAGATTCTGTTGTGTACTTTGTGGCTGGGTGTTTTCCAGAAAGTCATTGAGCAAAGGAGTATCTGGTGCACGCATAACCTTGGGAAGATTTTCGGCAGGAAGGCCAGAGGGCGACGAGCTGTGGAGAGAGGCTGGGCGCCGTAGCCCCTTCTCCAGCCGAGTGGGCAGCGCGGCTCGGCCAGCCCCAGCCAGCCTGACAGCGCGCATACCGGGTATCTCAGTGATGACGATGGACATGGCGAAGATACTGCCCTGGTCCCCTGAATAGAGTTATTCATTAGGTATATAACAGACAAACTAAGGGACCACAAAATACGCTTAGTAGAACAGCTGGTTTTCTGATTGTGTTTGTCTGGTTTTTTTTGTTGTTTTGTTTTGTTTTGTTTTTAGTAAACTCATTACACTGCACTTCCAAACTGACTCTTTCCATTCTTTTTTATTTTACACTTCATCTAACTATTGAAAAGCCTAGGTACCATATGAAAATTTAATATCCTGAGAGAATGGCAAGATACACATCATGTATTACAGGTCAAAAAACTATGGCCTGTGGGCTATGTATTGCATATATATATGTATGTATATATAATTTTTTTTGCAGCACTGGGGATAGAACCCGGGTACACTCCACGACTGAGCTACACCCTTTTTATTATTATTATTATTATTTTTATTTTTATATTTCCAGATAGAGTCTGGCTAAGTTGCCCAGGCTGGTCTGAACTTGCAATCCTCCTATCTCAGACTCTGGAGTTTCTGGGATTACAGGAGTGCCCCGCTGCACCTGGCTGCTTACCACTTATTTTGGTAAATGAAGTTTTATTGGAAAATACCATGCCCATTTGTTGATGTGTATTACCTATGTGTGGTTTCTCACTACAACAGCAGAGTCGATTAATTCTGATAGACAATAGTGCTTAAAACATTCACTCTTTGGTCCTGTTTTGAAAAATAGTTTCTAATCCCCACTGTAGATAATTTGCATAATATTTAATCATTCATTTGTTCATCCATCTTTCTTTCATTCTTTCTCTCTCTCTCTCTCTCTCTCTCTCTCTCTCTCTCTCTTGTATTGGGGATGGAGCCGAGTGGCTTTATACCTCTGAGCCACATCCCTAGCCTTGTTTATGTTTTGTTTTGCAACACAGTCTCCCTAGGTGGCTGAGGCTGTCCTCGAACCTGCGATCCTCCTGTCTCAGCCTCTTAAGTACTGAGATTACAAGTGTGTGCCACCATTTATTCATTCTTCCACTCCGTTAATGATACTGAGGAATGTCAAGGTCAATCACCAACCTCTAATGCCCCCAAACCCATAGGGTAACGCAGACCTAAGTCAATAGCCATCTCACAGGCACAGGGCCGCACGTATTATAGACAAGAACCGACTAAACTGCCCTGGTGGTTCAGAGACAGTGAGGGCCCCTGAGGAAGGGAGGGGATTGTTATATGCACAAAGGTATTGCTTCCATAACTGTAGCTCGCAGTAATTTCCCAATAGGAACTTCCAGAGAAATAAGAGTCATTTCCTTCATGGAATTTTATAAATTGTAGTATCCAAAAGGCGGAAACAATTTAGGATATTACTCTGGGCCCAAATTCCTGTATAAGGATGCGTGTTTCCCCGTCACTATGGGCATATTTATAGAAAATGGTTAAAGGCTTCCTACTTTGGGGTGGGAAGATAGAGGGGATTCTTGTTTCTTTTTTATTGACTGTTCGTGCAACAAGGTAATAATAAATGCTGTGGGTCTCAAAGAAATAATTTTGAGGGGAACTCTTTTCATATCAAAGGGATCATAAAGACATGCTAACGTTACGGAGCCCTAGCGATGAAGCAACATGGCTCAGTTAACAGCTACCTCACTCCAGAACGCGCTGGTGTGCAAGTGTGAACTGAACTTTTGGTAAATTCCCCGTGGCCCATTGAAACTCTTTAAGGGTTGAACCCCGCTCCCTGGGGAGATCCCATGCACAAAGCTACCCAAGTCCTTCTTGTTGGGATCGATGACTGCGCCTCTTTGCTTGTGAGCCGCTTTGGGGCTTAGCCCTTAGTTATTTATTTAATCTCACCATTAATGCCTAGTCCATTGTGTGTTTTCCAAATATCTATCAAATGAACTTGAGCTGGATACTGAAGAGACACGGTGCCTTCAAAATCTAAATGGCTGCCGGGAGTAGTGGCGCACATTTGTAATCCTAGCATTCGGGAGGCTGAGACAGGAGGATCACGGTTTGCGGACAGCCTCAGGTACTTAGTTAGGCCTTTTGCAATTCAGTGAGACCCTGTTTCAAAATAAAGAAGAAAGAAATAGGTCTGGGGGGGAGGGTGTAGCTTGGAGGCAGAATGCCCCTGGTTCCATCTCCGGTACCGCAAAAAATAAATAAAAATAAAAATCTATGCGGCGGATTGGGGAAGGATTCTAGAATTTCAGGTTAGTTTAAGGGTGAGATTCCTTCCATTCTGCTTCAATCAGGATATCAAAATTGTTGGACAAATTCCAGCCAGTCATTCCTCGCAATAAAAGAACAAATGCGGGGCACATCCAGTGTAGTTTGGTCTTAAGAGTTCCACCCCGTGACGTTTTCCCCACTGGAAACTAATATTTTGGCTGATGCACTGAGTATGTTTGGTGCAAAAGCTACAAAAAGAAAATAATATCGGCCCCTCAGAGGGGTAATTTAAGTGTTTCAGGACGCGCCGAGCCCAAATAGTTTAGGTTTTCTCCCTCGGAGTCAGAGCTTCTGCACTCAGCTTCCTGGTGGCGCCATTAGGACCCTGGTCTCCCCTCATCAAGAACATACACCGAAGCTCCCTGGGCACTTTCCGAATGGCCTGGTTGCCCCAGGTCGCCCCAGACAGAGACTATTAAAAGGAAATAGTCCCCTCTCCCTCCCTGAGCAAGGAGGGGAGAGTCCAGCCCTGGATGTATGAAGTGCACATTTCGGGACATTAGTTGACAAGTAGGCATAGTTACAGCACATCCGAGTGAGGACTGTGTTATGTCAAAACTGTCTAAATAAACACAGACGCTGCTCTCTCCTTTCGGCCCCACCGTGCATTTATGAATGGGACTGCTTCTTCCTTCCCTTTTAATGTCAGTAGCAGAGAAGTCAGAAAGCATTACCTCTAAAATGGGGAAAGAGCATTGCAGATACATACACTCCCAGCCAGACGCCATTCAGTAACCAGCAAACAGAATTACTCTCCCCTCCGTCGTCATGGGCCCCATCCCTGTGGGATTTTTCCCCCTCCCGAGTCTCTGATTTATAACGATCGCCTGTGAAGACCTAGAAACGCTTAGGTGAGATTAAATTACGGATTCTCCTCCGGTTCTGTTTTTCACGAGAGGCCCTCTGGCCGGCTGCTGACTGGGTCCCTCGGTGGCATGAATTCACTTGGACTCTGCCCACATCACTACATTCCTGGGATGCCGTTCACAGGCCTTAGCAAGATCATCTGACAGCCGCCTGTGAGGTCAACGAACTTTATACATAATTAAACACTGGCAGTTAGGGGAATTCGTTTCTTTCCTCCCTGAGAAGCAGAGAAAGGATACGTGTGAGGCTGCCCTCGGTGCCTGGGTAAAAGTCCTGTAGAGTCATTGGGCTAGTTTCACATGATTTAATGCTGAACGGAGTAAGAAAGTGATTGTATCCTGTACTGGGCCCCACACAACAGTCACCACCCACACTGTTTATTCAGACTGGGATCCTGGCCATTTGGGGCTTAAGCCAGGGTGGAGGGGGGAGCCAACCCTGGAATGAACACTTTTGAAACTCTTTATTCTCAAAATGCGGCCAAGGATTCTTTTTTATTTTTTTAAAAATCTATTTAAAATCAATTACTGGGATGTATATTCATTTATAGTGGATCGTTAGCAACAGCTAATTTTCTGTGTTTTCACCCAGGCGGGGAGTTAGTTGGGGATGGATGCTCTAGCCTGGGAATCCTCCCTCCCCCATCGGACACCCAACTCTGTGGGCAGTTGGGCAACCCTGACCTTTGGCCCCCGGCCAGCTTTCAGAACAAGGAGAGGTGAGCGGAGGAGAGGGATTGAGGGGGCCGGGAGCAGTAAGTAAGCGCCCTTCCCTGGACGCTTAGTGTGTAGGAAGGCAGGAGAAAGCAAACTGTATAACCACAGGGCCGGGAGCAGCGTTCACATCCATCTGTCTCTAGTCAGGGCTGAAGAGAGAGGGGGGGGGATGGGGGGAGAAAAGAACAAGGAAAAAAAAGTCATCCTCATCTTCTACTGACCACTGAGATCCTATCGTAGTAGTTTTAAAGATCTCTAGAGGAGATTCCGGAACCTCCCTTGGTTACTCACCCTGCTATTTAGCAGTTCCTACAGCCAGGAAATTCTTATTTCCAGCCTAAAATGTGCACGTGGTGCTGTTGCAGGGGAGAAGTCACTGGTAGAGACCACACCCACCTCCCACAGAAGGGATGGAGCCTATTACTCCTTTCTCCATTGAAACTGCAAGGTCTGGGGCCTCCTTCCAGAACAGTCTGTAGGCTGCTGGAGAGAGCACAGGCAGAAGTGGGGGAGGGAGCGAGGGGGTAGTAGTATTTATTTGTTTATGTATTTATTCATTTTATTTTTATTTTTTGTAGTACTGGGGATGGAACCCAGAGGCATTCTACTTCTGAGCTACATCCCCAGCCCTGTTTTTTTTTTTTTTTTATTTATTCTGAAACCTGGTCTCACTGAGTTGCAAAGGGCCTCACTAACTAGCTGAGGCTGGCCACAAACCGCAATCCTTCTGTCTCAGCCTCCTGAATGCTGGGATTACAAGCGTGCGCCTCCATGCCTGGCTTGTAGTAGTGTTTATGGAGATTAGCCAGGTACAGGCATTCCTGCTAGGCGTCTTATGTCTTTACTAGGGGAGAAAGAACACAGATGCAGTGTCCAGGAAGCTTGAACCCCATACACAGATTAAATGCGAAAGCTGCTGCTTCAGTTTTAAGGGTTTTTGTTTGTTTTTGGTACTGGGGAATTGAATACAGGGGCATTCTACCTCCAAACTACACCCCCAGCTCTTTTTTTTGTGTGTGTTGAAACAGGGCCTCACTAGGTTGCTAAGAGTCTCGCTATATTTCTGAGGCTGTCTTTGAACCTGCGATCCTCCTGTCTCAGCCTCCCAAATGCTGGGATTTACAGGCGTGCGCCACACGCCCGGCTAGCAGACCCATGCTTAACACTGAGGATGGAGGATGCGGCCCCAAGGCCTCTTTGCTCACTCCCCCGCCTCTTCCTCCTCTGCAGATGTGTACTGACTGCTCAGCTCCTCCAGGATTGAGGGAGAGTGTGGTTGAAGAGCTGTCAGATGACCCAGCAGCCTGGTTCTTCCCCTTTTTACTGAATTATGTCATTGCCCTCTCTTTTGTTGCGGTTTGTCCCAGAAAGGAAGGAGTTCTCTTCCTCCACCCGCACTATCCTAAATTGCGTCAAGTTCCGGTTCCCTGTGTTAAATAAACCCAGGCAGGAGGGAAGGGAACGGCCTGAAGTGGCGGTGGGGCTGGAGCCTGGGAAGTCAGCCCTGGGCCCGCCTTTTGGGCTCCAGGTCCTGCACCTGCGTCCTCTGTCGGCTGATAATAACACTCGTCCTACCTGCTTCGAGCAGGCTTCTAAGAGGTGATAACACAGCAGGGATGCCTTCTGAGGCTTGTGTCCCGAGGAGACTTCCTCGTTGTGCCAACATTGTAGAGACAAACTAAGATGGATATCACGTCACCGGGCAGTGGAATCTTCTGGAACCACTATGGAGGATACGGTCCACTATGGATGGAAATGTCTGTGTGGTGTGTAACTGTATTTATCGACATCCTACACACCTGAGAAGTATGCTGTATTTTTTTTTTAATAATGGAAGATTTCAAATAACAGGCGATATAGAGAATGAGATAGTGAACACGCATCCACATCCTTATCTTCTTAGGTCTGCCCACCTAGTTTTGTTCTGTGAAATGGAGGTAAGTGGATTCCCTTTTCCCTTCCCGGAGCAGCACAGCCTCAGCTTACGTGCGACGCCATCCTGTGTGACTTTGTTTTTTGTACACACATCCATAAACAGTATGTGTATTGCAAAATATCTTTAACATTTATCTAAGTGATACAGCCAGGTCTGTGCTGTACAAGCTCTTTGTAAGATGTGTTGCCAACTGTCTACCTCTGCTTTATTCATTTCCCATTCTGTGTTGTATTCTGTTACACAAAGGACAGCTAAAGTTGTTTCTAATGTGTGTGTGTGTGTGTGTGTGTAAGGATTGAACTGGAGGACATTTTATCCTGAGCTCCATCCTCAGCCTTGCTTTTACTTTCAAACGGGATCTCACTAGGCTGATGGAGTCTCACTACTTGCTGAAGCTGTCCTCAAACCTGCAATCCTCCTGTCTCAGCCTCCCAAGTACTGGGATTACAGGTATGGGCCACCACACCCAGCTTTAAAATACCATTTTGTAGGACCTCCTTCAAAGTCCTTTCTGACTTTTTGATATTAAAGACAGCGCTACTCCATGGGCAGGCAGCTCCTTCTCAGGCTTGTAGTCAGGACACCGTGATATGATTAGCACATCCTCAGCTTCCCTGGATCTTGCCAAATTTCTCTCCAAAGTTAAAGGACCAAATCACCCTCTCACCCTAGGCTTTGCCAATGCCTATTGCTGAATATTCTAACCCAGATTTGCTACTGTTATATTTAAATGTTTTCCTTTGCCAGTGTGATAGTTGAGTGTTTGGATTCCAGCTTCTGATTCCTGATGAGGTTACATATCTTTCCATTTGCCCACTGAACACTCAGAAGCCTACCTCCTTGACTTACCTCCTATTTTCTTGATTTTTTTTTTTTTAGGGGGAGTATGTATGTGTGCTTGATACCAATGCCATGTCCCCTCTGTGCCTGGCAAATGTATCCTGTTGGTCTTGTACTTTTATTTGTTTGCTTGTTTGTTTATTTATTTATTTTGCAACACTGGAGATGGAACCCAGGGACATTCTATCTCTGAGCTACACCCCCAGCCCAATTTTTTATTCTTTATTTTGAAACAAGGTCTCACTGAGTTGCAAAGGGCCTCACAAAGTAGTAGCTGAGGCTGGCCGTGAACCGTGATCCTCCTGTCTCAGCCTCCCGGATGCTGGGATGACAGCTGTGCGCCACCATGCCCGGCTCTTTTATTTTGTTGATGGTAGTATGCTGAGAGTCCCCCCCCCCTTCATTTTGTTTTATTCTCATAACAAGTCTATGAGCTAGATATCTTTGTTCCTATTTTATAGATAAGGGTGGTACGTTATAGAAAGTTTTAATAAATCAACTGAGGTCTCACCTAGTAAATTGTGAGGCTAGTGATCAATTCCAGATCTAACCCTGGGGGCCCATGCTCTTAACCGTTGTCTCTCTGTCTCTCTCTCTGTCGTGTGTGTGTGTGTGTGTGTGTGTGTGTGTGTGTGTGTGTTTTGCTGGGGATTGGACCCAGGGGCCTTCTATCTCTGAGCTACGCTCTGAGCCCCTTTTAATTTTAATTTTGAAACAGGGTCTTGCTAGGTTACTGAGAGGATCACCGAGGCTGTCCTCAAATCTGTGGCCCTCCTCTCTCAGCCTCCCATGTACTGGGATTATAGGCTGAGCCCCCACCACACTGCTGGACCACTGCCTCCTAGGGCAGGAGCACTGTGAATATTCCCTTTTACAGTTGAGCACACCAGGCTCAGAGAAGCTCAGTGATTTGCTCAGAGCCCCACACCATTTGGTGTTGCAGGATTCAAGACTGTTCCTCTGGCCTCCAGATTATGAACACAGTTGTGTACCTAGATAGAAAGCTGGGGGGAATGGGCAGATAAATATCATATAACACACACCCTTCTACAATATAGCTCACAAAAATCATGAACTAGTCAGGCATGGTGGTGCACCCTTGTAATCCCAGAACTTGGGAGGATCGCAGGTTTGCAGCCAGCCTCAGCTACTTAGTGAGGCCTTCCACAACTTAGACTTTGTTTCAAAGAATAAAGAATAAAAACTAGGGCTGGGGGTGTAACTCGGAGATAGAATGCCCCTGAGTTCAATCCCCAGCAACACACACACACACACACACACACACACACACACACACACACACACACCATGAACCTTTAAAATACAAAAAAAGTATATAGACTATTACTATCAGTCGCCCACAAATCAGATTTAGTAAATATTGACATTTAGCCCATTCGTAAAAGATTTTTTGGAACAGAAAAAGTTCTTCCTCAAGCTCCTCTTGTACCTGACTTTTCTGCCCCAGCTCTCCCAGAAGTAACCACACTGCCCGCTGTGTGTGGGTAGGTATCTGCCATTACATTTTGCCGTGTAACTTACGTGTGGTAAAAATCTACTTAGTATTATTTTGCAAGCTTAAAAAAATTACAGTAATGTTCTCACTGAATAATCTTCCTGCAACTTGATTTATCACTTGAAGTTATTTTTCTCAAGATTCATCCTAGCTACTCTAGGTAGAACTAGTTCCTTTGACTACTCTATTTTCGTAGACTAAATATTTGTACCCCCCCCCCAATTCAGATGTTGAAACCCTAAATTTGGGCTAAGCATGGTGGTGCATACCTGTAATCCTAATACTTCAGAGGCTGAGACAGGGGTGTCGCAGGTTCAAAGCCAGGCTCAACAACTTAGTGAGGCTGTCAGTAACTTAGTAAGACCCTATTTCCAAATAAAAAAACGAACTAGGGCTGACAGTATAGCTTGGAGGTATAATACCCCTGGGTTCAGGCCTCAGCACTACACACAAACACACACTCAAAAAATGATGAGCCAGGTGTGGTGGTGCACACTTGTAATCCCAGCATTTGGGAGCCTGAGACAGAAGGATTGCGGTTTGTGGACAGCCTCAGCTACTTAGGCCCTTTGCAACTCAGTGAGACCTTGTTTTAAAATAAACAATAAAATATAGGGCTAAGGGTGCTGCTCAGAGACAGAATGCCCCTGGGTTCCATTCCCAGTACTAAAAAAAAAAAAATGAGAGACAGAAAGAGAAGAAAAGGGAAGAGGAGGAGGAGGAGGAAAATGGAGAAGAGGAAGGAAGGAAGGAAGGAAGGAAGGAAGGAAGGAAGGAAGGAAGGAAGGAAGGAATCCCACAGTGATGCTTCTGGGAAGGGAGACTTGGGGTAGGGTTAGGTTATTTGAGTGGAGCTTTCATGAATGGTATTCATGGTTTTATAAAAGTGACCCCAGAGACCTCTCTCCCACTCGTTGTGCCCTGTGGGGACTCAAGGAAGAGGCCCTCTATGACCTAGGAAGTGGGGCCCCACCAAATCTGCCAGTGTCTTGATCTTGGAATCTCAGCCCGCAAAACTGAGAAATGAACATGTGCAATTGAAGTCACCCAGACTCCACGGGATTTTTGTTACAGCAGCCAAACCAACTCAGACATTATCAATACTTTTCTATGATTCTATCACAGTTCATCTACTCCCTAACTGATAGGAGTTTAAATTGTTTCCAGATTTTTTTATTTTTCTAAAGAGAGCTGTTATGAACTTCTGCGGGCATGTTTCCACGTGGACATGTTGAACTTCTGAAAGATACAGAAGGAAGTCAAATTTCTGGGTCTTAAAGTAAAATAAAAAAAAGTCATAAACTTTGGTGGGTGTTGCCAGACTGTGCCTAGTTAACACTGCATTTTTTAAGCATGTGTAGCAAAAATGCAGGACTCTTTTTTGGCCACCAACTCTGTGTCCGGCTCAACTGTTTAGCCTGAGTGCCAACTGGATACCAACTGGGCACCAATTGGATACCAAGTCTAACACCGTAGTGCGGAATGGCACACATGGTTTCTTTAAGCTGACATCTTTCAGATTCCTGGTGGCTTTTCAGATACACTTACTCTCAGTGGCCTAGGAAGTTTCATGAATGTTTTCAAAATGAACATGAAGATACATATCTATTGATTGGCATGGTTTTGTAGGGGTTTCTGGGTCAAGAGGGTGGCAAACCCTTGTTGCAGATCTTCTTAGGCCTCTGCAGGAAAGAGCTCAGTGAGGTTGACATATTATATTCATATGTCTTCTGCCTCTTTAGGAATAATGCATTTATTCCTAGGCATCTTGTCATGTGTTGCTTTTGCTAATGGAATTTTATGAAAATTACATTTTTTTCCGGGGGGTTACTACTGATGTATAGAGATGCCATGGATGCTTGTATATTAATCTTGTCTCCAGCATCCTTGCCAAACTCTGGTAATTATAGTTTCTCATAAATATATCTCTCTGCAAATAATACCATTTTCCACCTTCATTTCCAATTCTGATTTCTTCTACTTCTTTTTCTCATTTCATTCCATCAGCTAAATACGTCACCCAATGGTGAAGGGAACAGTTAAAGAAAGGGCGTATTTGTGTAGCTTCTACACAAAGGAAATGTTCCTGAAGTTGATCGTAAGTTCATAGTAGAAACTGCTTCTTGGTAAAGATCTACCTTCTGTCCCCAGTTGACTAGGCATTTTATTGTAGCATGACTAAATTGTGAATCAAGATGAACTTTTATTAAATGCTGATTTTGCGTCTATTGAAAGGATGCTATGGAACCCGTGTGGTGGTGCACGCCTGTAATCTCAGTAGTTGGGATCATAGATCTGAGGCCAGCTTCGGCAACTTAGTGAGACCCTTGGCAACTTAGTGAGACCCTGTTTCAAAATAAAAAGTCGGAGATAGAATGCCTCTGGGTTCAATCCCAGTTCATTCCCCAGTGACCACAATCCCTAGCTTCAGTCCCCAGTGTGTGTGTGTGTGTGTGTGTGTGTGTGTGTGTCTGTCTGTCTGTCTGTCTGTCTCTCTCTCTCTCTCTCTCTCTCACACACACACACACACACACACACATATACACAACTATATTTTTTCTTAATCTGTCAATATAATGAGTTACACGAAGACGTTCTAAGATTAAATGCTGCTTGAGCTCCTGGGACAAACCTTCCTGGGTCATTACTTTCCCCCTATAGACTTATCGTGTGACAAATACATTTGATGCAAGATAAATATCCTATCTACTGTATACCAGAGAAATACTTATTTTAATGCATACCATACTCTGCTAGATGTTTGCAAACATCTTACTAAACTTGTACATTGGTATTTTTAGCAGAAATTGTCCTATTGCCTTCTTTTTTGTCTTTTCATAGTTAATTCTAACATCTAGGTTTTTTTGTCTCAACTTACAGTCATACCTTCTGAGCTTTTGTTCTTTTTCAATTTTTGTATGTTTACTTTGGTAACATGTTTTGTAAGAGTTTTTCATTTCATCCGATATTAAATTTAACACTTTCTAGAGGGTAGAATTTATATATCTTAAGAAAATTTTTACCCTATTTAGTTATGGCCCTTTTTCGTGCTTAATGGTGTTTATTTTGCTTCCTTTATTTTTTTCTTGCTCACATCTTTTCAGATATTTGCCAGTTTTATTAATATTTTTAAAGCCCCACTTCTCTTTTTCCTACTCTTTTTTATTTGTCTTTACTATTGTATTCCTACAACCCTCTCAATGTTTAGAAAAAGATTCTTCTTGCTGTTTTTGGAGTTAACTTTGTTGCACTATCTTTAATCTCTTCATTTACAAATGTTCTTGGTGCCTGGCATTGCATTTAGTGCTAAACATTTCTTTTCTTTACAAAATCTGGGGCTTCACCTGATGTTCAGTCCTAAATGATTTTTGCTTTCACTTTGACTTCATCTTAATAATTTAGCAGTGAGTCTTTGGCATTTCAAAGTGAATTTGAGTTTGGGGCTCCGGTTTGTCATTGCTTTCATGTTTTATTGTGCTCTGCTTAAAGGATGTGGCTCGCGTGACAGCAATTCTTTTAAATTTTTTGGTACTTGCTCTGCGACCTAGGACCCGGTCAGCTTCTCTAAGCATTTCATGCAGATTTTCTGTTCATGAGTGGAGAATTCTTTTTCCACATCCATTCGATGAAGCTCATAATATGCATGACTTAAATCTTCATCTTTCCTATTTTTTAAACTTTGTTGATTTCACAGAGACGCGTGCCCAAACCTCCCATTATAATTTTGAATCTGTTACTTTCTTTCAGTTAAGTCCATTTGTGCGATGTATAATTGACACTGTACTCTGAGGTTCACAAAAGGATTCTGGTAACTGTGTTCTTTAATTATTAAGCAATTATTCTCTTGACCTCCCCCCCCCCCAAAGATGCTTTTGGGTCACGATTTTTTTGTGTGTGGTATGGGGGATTCTACCTCTGAGCTCCACCCCCAGCCCTATTTTCTATTCTTTATTTTGAAAAAGAGTCTCACTGATTTCCAAAGGGCCTCCCTAAGTAGGGGAGGCTGGCCTCCAACCTGCAATTCTGTCTCAGGCTCCCAAATGCTGGGATTACAAGAATGAGACACCACGCCCGGCTTTACAAAATATGTTTTATCAGATTCATTAATTCTTTCATTTTGCTGAATCAATTAAAGTAAATATTGATAGTACCCTTACTATTTGTAGGGAGCATTCTAAACACTGGAGACTGTAGACAGAATGTAAAACGATAGTAACCAAGAGTAAACAAATGAGAAAGCTCTGACTCCCTTAGATGGTACAGATTTGATATTCTACTTGGAAATCACAGACTGTAAAAAACAAATATAAAATTTGTCACGTGGTTTAGGGCTGTAAAAAAAAGAAAACAAAATGGGGCAGGGCTAGAATTGTGGGTCGGTGGAGGGCACTTGCCTAGCGTGTGGGAGGACCTGGGTTTGAACCTCAGCACCACTAAATAAGTAACAGGAGGCGAGGTGGGGAGAGAGGCCGGAGGCGCTGCTCTCTGATGTCGTGTGGTCAGCTCCCATTATGGACCCAGCATTTGTCCTTTCCTGCATTGGTACATAGAAACTCAGATTCCCAGTGTGAAGCAGGGCGTGGTGGCGCACGCTTGTCATCCCAGCATTCGGGAGGCTAAGACAGGAGGATAGAGATTCGCGGCCAGCCTCAGCTACTTAGTGAGGCTCCTTGCAACCCAGTGAGACCCTGTTTCAAAATAAAGAATAAAAAAATCAGGCTGGGGGTGGAGCTCGGAGGTAGAATGTCCTTGGGTTCCATCCCTAGTGCCGCAAAAAAATCAAACAACAACAACATCCCAATGTGATGGTATTTACAAATGGGGCCTGGGGAGGGGCAGTTAGAGTAATTGAGCTCCTGCATTTGGGGCGCAGTGATGGATGTCTTTGGAGGCTGTGGAGGAAGAGGCACGTACACCCCAGGAAAGACCTGGTGGGAGAGGCAGGAAAGACAGGGAGAAGGCAGCCATCTGCAAGCCAAGGAGGGAGCTCTCGGCAATACCTCGATCTTTTTCCCAGGATCCCTCGATCCGGTATCCTTTCCCAGGATCCCTCGATCGATTTCCCAGGACCCAGAAAAGCAAATTCGCTATTGTTTCGGGAGCCCAGCCCATGGGATTTCGGTATTCAGCCTGAGCTTCTACCAAGGCCTGCCGGGGCTTCCCAGGGTGTGGCTCTCTCTGCCCTTACTTTAATCCTTGCTGTGACATTGCGTTTTAGGGTTTTTCAATGTTTTATCTACTCTCACTGGTGCATTGTACTCTCACATCATAGATGGTTCGGAGCGAGGGGACGGCCACGCACGCAGCGCCCCCTCCCTCTCCCCACACGTGATGCTGAGGCTGGCTTTGGCATTCCCATATATGTACGCAAAGTAATGGAAGTGTTTCCGCACTGACTCTCCCCTACCCCCGCCTGTCTCCACTCTTCCCTGACCCCCTTCATGGCTCCACTGGGGTTTCTCCTACGTTAGCCAAAGTCCTTCCTGGGTGTACAGTACTCCGTGGCTTCTACAAATGAAGGAAAACCTAGGACCCTTCCCTTTCTGTGACTGGCTGAGCGCACTAACATGATATTCCCCAGGTCAGGACAAATGACCTGTTCTTCTTTACTGCTGAGTAGAATTCCATTGTGTGGATACGGAATTCTCTAATCCCTATCATTTTGTAAGCCGTTCATCTGTTGATAGACAGCCAGGTTGTCTCCATGATATTGGATATTGTTAATTGTGCTGCTGCAGCAGCTAGAGATTTTTTAAAACATAGCTGGATTTTTATAGCCAATCTGAGTTAGTTGATAATCTAAATTAGTTGATAATCTTAGTTGATAATCTAAATTAGTTGATAATCTAAGTTAGTTGACAATCTAAATTAGTTGATAATCTAAGATTGACAGTCTAAGAAGGTGGATTTTTTAAATCCAATCTAAGAATTTCTGTTTTGCTTGTTCTTTATTAGTTTGTTTACAGTACTGGAGATTAGATCCAAGAGCATTCTACCTCTGAGCTACACCCCCAGCCCTATTTTTTTTTTTTTTTTTTTTTTTTGGTGGTGGTACTGGGGTTCCTGGAAACCCTTCTACCTCCGGGCTACACTCCCAGACCTATTTTTATACTTTTTTAAAATTTGGAAACAGGGTCTCTTAAGCCAGCGCGCGCGGCTGGCTTCGAACCTGCGCGATCCTCCTGTCTCCACCTCCCAAGCGCAGGGATTACAAGCGTGCGCCACCACGCCCGGCGTGCCAGCCCTATTTTTTATTCTTTATTTTGAAACAGGGTCGCACTAAGTTGCTGTGAGCCTCACTAAGTAGCGAGGTTGGCCTCGGACCGCAATCTCCTGTCTCGGCCTCCCAAGTACTGGGATTACAAGTGAGCACCACGACGCCCTGCTAGAATTTTTGTTTTTTTAACAAGCTAGTTCATACCGTTTACATTTATTTCAGTAGCTCATGTATTTGGAATTGACTAGGAACCCAGATATTTTCTATACACCGTATTTCTTTTTCTTTGCTTGTTTTTCTTCCATCTCTGTCTTCTGTTAAGTTATTTGAGTTTTCTTTATACTTTTTTCCTATTGATTTTTTTATACTAAGGATCCAGGCTAGGAGCATTCTTTCTCTGAACCTTTCTCTGAACCATCGCTAGCCCTTTTTTATTTTTTACCTTGAAACAGGGTCTTGCTAGGTTGCTGCAGCTGGTGTTGGACTCGAGATCCTCCCGTCTCAGCCTCCAGGCGCTGGGATTGCAGGCGTGAGCCAGCAGACCTGGCATTTCCTACTGATTTTCCATGTGTTTGTGTTGTTTGATTAACCTTAAAGTTATATTTGCGGTAACAAAGTTGTATTGTAGTTTATCAGTATCTCTATGCACTTCCCATACAGTAGACTCCTGAGGGCACTTTAACCCAGTTTCTCTTTCTTTTCTTTCGTGATCCGAGACCTTTGGATATTTTATTTCCATCTATTATTTATTTCCACGTTCTTTGGTCCTTGTTCTCGTATTCGCATTAAGGGTAAGGGATGGGATGCAGACCAGTCTGCCGCGATTTGAATCTGGCTAAAAATGCGCTCTCTACCATTTTCTAGCCGAATGATTTTAAGGCTACTAACGAGACTAGAAATTCGTATGCCTCGATTTTTGCGTCTGTAATACAAAGATGATCTACTTACCTCAGAGTGTAGACATGGAGATTATATACGGCAATGATTATAAAGCATTCAGAATGGTGCCTGGTATGCAGTCAGACGCAGCGAGTGCTCAGGAAACTTCAATGATGTTGCTTCTTGAAGTCCATTGCTTTTCTTGGTTCAGATTGCTTCTTATTAAAGCACATCCTGGAGTGACTATTTCATCAAGTACTTGATACACTATCGCAGTCTCCAGCTAAAGGTATCTTTAATCCACTTAGTCTCAATTAAAATTTTTTGTAAGACTACGTGTGTGTGTGTGTGTGGTACTGGGGGTGGAACCCAGAGGCTTTTCTACCTCCAGGCTATACTCCCAGCCCTATTTTATACTTTATTTGGAAACAGGGTCTCACTAAGTTGCTGAGAGCCTCACTAAGTAGCTGAGGCTGGCTTTGAACCTGTGCGATCCTCCTGTCTCAGCCTCCCAAGCGCGGGGATTACAAGCGTGCGCCAACACGCCCGGCCTCAGAGGTATTTTTTAATCTAGTTGCTCTAAAAGTTTTTGTTTTAAAGGGATTCTTTTTTTTTTTTTTTTTTTTTTTTTGGTCTTTTTGGAACCGGAGATCGAACCCAGAGCACCGTACCTGCAAAGCTAGCGCTTTGCCACCGAGCTACATCCCAGCCCCTACAAGTTTTTGTTTTTGCCTTTCACGATCTGCAGTTTTCACCACACTCTTGCTTGGGGTTCTTGATTCTGTGAATTTCAACATGTCATCAAATGTTCTGGAACATTCCGTCCTCATCTCTGACTGTGGTCGCCCTGCCATTTTCTTTCTGTGTCTTCCGAGGTGTCTGGTATGTTTATTGGACTTTCTTATTCTCTCCTCTGTGTCTTTTATCCTGTCTTTCAGATTTCTCGTGTCTTTGTTTTTCTGTGATTTATACATATACTTTTCTTAATCTCTTTCTAACCTTTCCATGCCTGTCCCTCCAAGGTAAATAAAGTTAACATATGCTATGCAACCTTCCACATGTTTTCTCAAGATCATATAATCATACCCACATATATTTATATAAATTACATGAGAGTTATTTTTGTTATTTGCAAAAAATATCTAAATACCATATGGGTTTTCTTTACTACTTATATTCCTCCCTTTACTTTTTTCTTTTTATTTTTTCTTCTTGCAGTACTGGGGATGGAACCCAGAGGCATTCTACATCTGAGCTCCACCCCCAGCCATATTTTTTATTCTTTATTTTGAAACAGGGCCTCACTGAGTTGCAAAGGGCCTCACTAAGTAGCTGAGGCTGTCCTTGAACCGAGATTCTCCTGCCTCAGACTCCCACGTGCTGGGATTACAAGTGTGTGCCACCATGCCCGGTTTTGTATTTCTTTTTTTAACAGTACATTTAAAATATCCTCCCAGAAAAATGGATACAAATTTAAATTATTAAGAAAACAGCTAAGAAATTTTATGGTGTGGCTACAAGAGCTTTATTCAACCTTTATTCACCCCGCACTCACGTTTATACCCCTCATGCGGTCTTCGGGTGTATGCGGTGCAGATGCTGCGCCGAAACACCCCCTGCGTATTTACTTACATGCTGGTCCCTTAATTTCAATGGAAGCCAGTTTTGTCTCATTCTCCTTTCCTTGGCCCCCTACATCGCTTTCTGTATCTTAGCTTTTTCTTCTGGCGTCTAGACACCACCACATTTCTCCATGGTGTGCGTACATCTTGTCAATTTTATTTATAACTCTGCCTCCCATCCTAGTAAATGCAGGTTCAGCTCCCTCACCTGGTTACATCCAATGCCTGTTTCTCCTTTCTCCTAGTAGGGTTATGTTACGCTTCAGGAGTAAACCAGTCATTCGTGTTTGCAGTGTGCGTGTGCGTGTGTGCATGCCATTCCAGATTGAACCGAGAGTAATACTACCTCTACGCCACACACCAGCCCTATTGATTTTTTAAATTTTGAAACAGGATCTCACTAAATTGCTGAAGGTCTCACTAGGTTGCTGAAGCTGGCTTCGAACCACTGATCCTCCTGTCTCAGCCTCCCGAGTCCTGGGATAGCAGGTGTGCCCTACCACACCTGGCCGTGTTTTCCCTCTCTTGCTGATGTAAATAACATTAGCACCCAAACTCTTTTATTCCTGAAGTTAACATCTGTCGGGTTTTTCATCTCCCTGGGGCTCTTTGTAGCAGATTTCTCATCTTCCACTCTCAGAGTTTACATTCCCGCAGGCTGATCTCTCAGTTTTCCCTCTTTGCTTAGTACCATCCTCCATTTTCCTTCTATCTGGACCCTCTCAAGCCCTGCTGAACAGCTTCCCTCCGAGGATTTTTCTCCTCTTGGTTATTCTAGAAGTTTCGCTTGCCTTTTAAAAAATTCTTTATTGGTGCATCGTAGTCATACATCTTAATGGGGTGTGAGATGGTGGAGGCATACATGCACACATCACTCATTCAGCCCTTCCCCAATTCCTGCCCCATTCCCTGCCCCTCCCTCCTTCTCATGCTTGGCTTAGTGCTTGACTTTGATATGTATTTTTTTCATTTTAGATTTCTCTTTTTAAATTTTTTTTTTATTGGTGCACTGTATTCATACATCATAATGGTATAAAGAAAATACTTTTGTAGACATACATGCACACATCGCCCAGTTAGCCCCTACCCGATCCCCCACCACCATTCCCTCCCCATCCCTCCTTCCCATGCTTGGCTTAGTGGTTGACATCTAGTTTTATAGCAATGTATCCAATATTAACAATGATAATCTCACAGAACAGTTTCATTTGTCTGATACCAAGCTTTTGATGACTTAAAGATAACATTTCAATATTTCTTTTTGCTTTCATTCTTACCAGAGAATATTTTTTCTTTTTTTTTAGGTGAAACTATCATACATTTATTTATTTATTTTTCAGAAAAAATCTATCCTGATATGGAATATGGACTCTAGATACCCAAAACAATCTCGAAGAAGAACAAAGCTAGAAGATGTATATTTTCTGATTTCAAACCATATAAAGCTACAATAATTGAAACAGTGTAGTACTGTTCTAAAGGCAGATATATAAACCATTGGAGTTAAATAAAAGCCTAGAGATAAATTCTTCCATATATTGTCAAGTTATTTTTGACAAGGTTTAGTGGAAGAAATACTAATCTTTTAACTAAATATTGTTGAAAAATAATAATTACATGAAAAAGAATAAAATTGGACCCTTACCTAACACATATACAAATATTAACTCAAAATAGATAAAAGACCTAAATATAAATCTTAATACTATAAACTTTTAGAAGAAAATCTGGGTCATAAAACCTCACAACATTGAAATTGGCAGTGATTTCTTGGATATTATTTCAATGGCACAGGCAACAAAAGGGTAAATAAACTCTCTAAAAAATAAAAAAAAATTGTATCTCCAAAGACAATGTAAACAGAGTTAAAAGTTACTGATAGAATGGGATAAAATATTTCCAAATGCTCTATCTGAAGGTATATTAACATTCTAACTAGAAATCCTAAAAATTAGCAACAATAAAAGCAAACAATACAATTTAGAGATAGGTAAAAGACTAACATAAATAATGAATCTCCACAGATAACCAATCTTAGTTGTCTGTTAGATGGAAAATCTTGTTTCTCTGGTTCTGGTGTGTGTTACCTATTTCTTCTTTGTAGTTAATCTCTTTGAGTATTTTCTCTAGCGCTGGTTTTGAAGACATAAATTCCTTCAGTTTCTGTTTGTCATGGAAGCTTCTTATTTCCCCATCTAATTTGATAGAAAGTTTTGCTGGGTAGGAAATTTTTGGCTGGAAGTTGTTTTCTTTCAGAGTTTGGAATATGTTACTCCAAGCCCTTCTGGCTCTCATGACTTGGTTTGGGAAGTCTGGAGTGATTCTAATTGGTTTGCCTCTGAATGTCACTTGGCCCTTTGTTTTTGTTGCCTTTAAGATTCTCTGCTTGGCTTCCACATTGGTTATTTTGACAATTATGTGGCGTGGGGATCCTCTTCTCTGATCCTCTCTAAAGGGAGTTCTATAAGTTTCCTGGACCTGTGCATCGATCTCTTGCTCTACGTTTGGAAAATTTTGTGCTATTACTTCTTTGAAAAGATTGTTGATCCCTTTGGTTTCACTTTCTTTCCCCTCCTCTATTCCAATTATTCTTAGGTTAGTTCTCTTAAAATGGGCCCATATTTCTTCAATGTCAGATTCCTGCTGTCGGATTTTTTTTTTCTAAATTAGAAGCTATGCGTTCATTTTTTGAATGATCATCTTCTAGGAGCAAGATTCTATTCTCCATGTGGTCTAATCGGTTGTTTGTATTTTGAATTGAGGCCTTTACTTCATTAATTGCATCCTTTATCTCTTTTTGACTCTCTCTGAATTCTTTTAGAAACACCTCTATTATTTCTACAGTTATTTTCCTGATTTGATCTTCTAGAAATCTCTGAATTTCTGTTTTATCATGTTCTGATGTTGTGGGGTTGTGGACATTCATTGCTCCATTGTTATTCCTCTTTCCCATGATTTCGGAAGTTTGTGCCTTCTCTGGGTTCTTCCCTAGGTCACTACGACTTCACTTAAGGTGCTGTGGATCTCGAGTCTGTGGTATCTCAGTCCCCACTACTCCTTTACTGGGTTGTATTGCAGAGTCTCAGACCCTGGGAGTCAATCGAGGCTGCTTTAGACCATGGGGGGTGGCAGGTTGGGTGTTCTTCTATGTTGTGATATCTCTGCCACCGCCACTCCCCCATTGGGTCAAGTCCCTGGGAGTACAGTACTGGGATTTCTCCTCTAGGGGCCACAATTTGACTCACTGTTGTTGATTGCGCAGATGGAGCTGTCGTGGACTCGGCGAATTTGCTGCTGCTGCCAGCGGTGGCAATATGACGCCAATGCCACGCCCTCGGCCGTGAGGCTGGCGTATTTCTTTTCTGTTTTTGAGCTCCGCTCTGAGTCCCTGCAGGGTGTGCTGAGCCCAGCCTCTGGGAGCTTTAGATGCTCCCTGTGCCGAGAAATCTGCCGAATTCCTCCCGGCTGGTCCGCAGTGGCTCACCTCGGCTCGCTGTCCGCCACTCCTCTCTGGAGCTTGGTGGGCTGTTGAGTGCGTTGGTCTGGTGCCGTCCAGTGAGCTCGCCACTGCCGCCGGCAGTAAGGAGCTGCTGCCGCGTCCTGGGGCATGAGGCCGGCGTATCTCCTCTCTGGTTCTGAGCTCCGTTATGAGTTCCCCTCCTCTCTGGAGCCTGGTGCTGCAAGGGAAAATGGCGCCCGCCACTTTGCACCACGGCTCCAGCTGCAACACTGTGGTCTGGTTTCTGGTGTCTCGTTTTTCCAGCCCTCTTTTTCTCTGTCCCTTGAAATTACATTTTTTTGTTTCTCTGCTGATGGTGTTTTCTGGCTATGAAAGGCGCTGATTTTGTGGTAATAGAGATTGGTTGTTAGTGGAGCTCATAAGCCTCACTTTTCTCCGTCGCCATCTTCCCAGAAAAGCAATATCTTTGTTAATGTACATCATATACACTAGGGAATTTTTCTCTTCTGAGCAGGATATCTATAATTATATTGGTGCACTGTAACTATACATCATACTGTGATGTGGTTCAAAGTGACATGCACACCCAGCACATGGTGTGTTCCCTCTGAATTGTACCTGGCTTCTATTTCCCTCCCCTAGATTCAGTCCATTTGGGGGGAGCATGACTCCAGCCCTGGTGCAGTGGTGACGGCCCCAGTGTCTGCAGTGGGCCCGTGTAGACAGGATGCCCTGGCCCCATCCCCACCCCCACCTGGGGGTCCTGCTTCACCGTCACCCTCTGTCCTCAGTAGTCCTGCACCGGGTCACATAAAATTCCCTTTTCTGTTCTTGTTTTTGCAGCAGTAGCTATCAAGAGGACGAGCCGGGCGTGGTGGTACACGCTTATAATCCCAGCATTCGGGAGGCTGAGACAGGAGGATCACGGTTCACAGACAGCCTCGGCTACTATTTAGTGATGCCCTCTGCAACTCACTGAGACCCTGTTTCAAAATAAAAAATAAAAAATAGGGCTGGGGGTATATCTCAGAGGTAGAATGCCCCAGGATTCACGCCCCATACTACAAAAATACAAAAAGGAGTGGACCATCTAGAGACACGGTCACACTGGCAGTGTCTGGAAATGTCTTCTTTCTGTCATCTCGCCTGATGGCTTTTCTGTCTTGTGCAAGCAAATCTAGGCCAACACCCGCTCTACTTGAGGAGTTTGAAGACGCTGCTCTAATGGCTGCCGTTTCCTCGGGTGCCCATTCTCATTCTTACAGCTTTGTATTTGACCTCTTTTTTTCTTTCTGCCTAAAACTTGTAGAATCCTTTCTATCTGCCCTATATTCTAAAATTCCCAATTACTTTCCAAACTGTGGATCTCTTTTCCTCTATTGTACTGAGCGTCCCTGTATCCTTTTCCAGGGTCCAACACTCGCTCCTCTCTCTCTAAAAGCCATTTTGTCTTTCCAGAGCACCTATTATGTAGGTGTTGTACTTTCTGGCCCCAGTCCTATAATCTTCTCATATATGTTTTTTCCTTGTTTGGCATCTTTTTTACCTTCCTTGCACTTTTTGACAATTTCTTCTGTCTCTGATCCATCTATTGGGTTTTCATTTCTGTTATTGTTTTAAATATCCCCCTTTCATCTATAAATAGTTTTTAAAGCCATCCTGGTCTGTTTCCACAATGTATTAGCTTTCTGTAAATCTCTGTTTCTTCACCTACCATGTCCCTGCTCCCTTTTTTTCCATCCTGAACTCTGTCCTTCTTTAAGTGTCTTTCCAGGCACACCTGGCCATTCGGCTGTCAGCTAGATTTAAGAATGAAGAAGTGAGCCCAGTGTGGTAATGCGCGCCCGTGATGCCAGTACTTGGGAGGCTACAACAGGAGAGATGGGAGGTTTGAGACCACTCTCTTCTAGTTGGTGAGACCCTCAGAAACTTAGTGGGACCCTGTTTCAAAAGAAAAAGGGCTGAGGGTAGAGCTTGGAGGTGGAAGGCCCTAGTACCTCTCACTCGCTCTCAAAAAAAAAAAAAAAAGAAAGAGGTACTGATAAATTTATTGGAAGCCCTGAGGATATGCAAGGGACTTCCTAGCTTTGAGCATCAGTGTAGAATAATATGTTATGCCCTTCATTGAGGGGACTCCTAAGTCAGCACTAAAGTTTCCTGATGGAGAGTCCAGGGGATGGTCATATCCTCCAGAAAATATTCTCCTCAAACACACACCTGTGGGGTGGAGACCCGTCTGTCCCAGCCGAGGAGCAGACTGAAGGGTTCAGCCTTCCCTATGTGTGTTTTCTATTTGACTTGATTTATGGCATCTCCTAATCTAGAAGCCCTCTCTCCTGCCCAAATTGGAAGAGCAGTTGCTGCCCAGAGGGTGGAGTTGTAGACAGGATCCGAGGCTCTAGGGACCTCCATCCTGGCTTTTTTTTTTTTAAATGTATGTATGTATGTATGTATGTATGTATGTATGTATGTATGTATGTATTTTGCAGTACTGGGGGTGGAACTCAAGGGCATTCTACCTCCAGGCTACACCTGCAGCCCTATTTTTTTTTTTCCCAGTGGTACTGGGGTTCCTGGAAACCCTTCTACCTCCGGGCTACACTCCCAGACCTATTTTATATTTTTTATTTGGAAACAGAGTCTCTTAAGCCAGCGCGGCTGGCTTCGAACCTGCACGATCCTCCTGTCTCTGCCTCCCAAGCCGGGCATTACAATCATGTGCCACCACGCCCGGCGCTCGTATTTTTTTTTTATTCTTTTTTTTTCTTTTGGTGGTACTGGGGTTCCTGGAAGCCCTTCTACCTCCGGGCTACACTCCCAGACCTATTTTTACATTTTTATTTGGAAACAGGGTCTCCTAAGCCAACGCGCGCGGCTGGCTTCAAACCTGCGTGATCTTCCTGTCTCTGCCTCCCAAGCACAGGGATTACAAGCGTGTGCCACCACATCGGCTTTATTCTTTATTTTGAAACAGGGTCTCACTGAGTTGCAAGGGGCCTCACTAAGTAGCTGAGGATGTCCATGAACTGTGATCCTCCTGTCTCAGCCTCCCAAATGCTGGGATTACAAGCGTGCGCCCCCACACCTAGCCTGTCCTGGGTTTTAAACAGCTGTGCCCCATTTGTAGTGTGGTGGCTCCTCCCTCTCCAGGCTGAAGCCACAGAGGCCACCAGTGTCTTCTCTTTCTGGGCCTTTGGGGTAAACTGCTGACTGTCCTCCACCTTCCCCGCACCTCTCTGAGGATTCAGCTTCCTCTGGTCTTCCTCTTCTGAAATCTTATTACTATTATCCTGAGTCTTGCGTCTTTTGAAGGGCCACCTTTCTTAGTTTTAGTGACTCTTTGGTGAAGCCAGCATTAGACCGGGGCGTCCTGATCTCCATTTTCACACACAAGTCCCAGGTCAGCTGTCCGTTCATTCCCTCAACTCTGTCTTCCCGTCCGCCGATGGCCTGGTCTGTGTTGCTCTACTGTGTAAAGCTCTCCATCGGGTTATTTCTAGACATTCTGTTTTGTCTTCTATTTCAAACCTGCTTGTTCTCTTTTTTCTTTCTTTTTCATTCAGTCCAACTCCTTCATTATGACTTTTAATCCCTCTTTGATCACCGCAATCACAGTAAGTAATCTTATTCTGAAGTCCACCTCAGATTGTTGCATTTCCAGTTCTTAGGGTATTATTATTATTATTATTATTATTATTATTGTTATTAATTATTTTGGTGGTAGTGGGGTTCCTGGAAACCCTTCTACCTCTGGGCTACATTCCCATACCTATTTTTATACTTTTTTTTATTTGGAAACAGGGTCTCTTAAGCCTGTGCGGCTGACTTCAAACCTGTGCAATCCTCCTGTCTCCGCCTCCCAAGCGCGGGGATTACAAGCATTCGCCACCACGCCCGGCGTAGGATTTAATTTTTAAATTGTTCCCTCTGTACCTTTTCCTCAAGTGTGTGTGTGTGTGTGTGTGTGTGTGTGTGTGTGTGTGTGTGTTGGCAAGTTTATCTTCGCACAGATTTCTTTTTTATGGGACTCTTGTAAGTCCTGAGTTATGAAATTGTCCCTCGATAGTGGCTGCACATTTGTTTTTCTGGTGATCTAAGGACTGTTTTTTTTCATTTTGTGGCACTGGAGATTAGATCCAGGGGCATTTTAACCTCTTGAGCATACCCTAGCTCTATTTTATTTTTTTCCTTTGGAAACAGGGTCCCACTAGGTTGCTCAGAGTCTCGCTAAGTTGCTGAGGGTGGCTTTGAACCTCTGATCCTCCTGTCTTTGGCTCCCAAGGACTGGGATTCCAGGAGCACACCACCATTCCCAGTTCAGGTCTTTTAATGATGCTGGAGTTGCATTTATGTTCGTGTCTTGTGATAGGATCCCGTAGCACACGGCAGGTGCACTGTGAGCCGACAAGGGAGTGTGGCTGTGCTCAGGGCCTTGACTTCCCAGTGGTGTCCTGAGCTGAGGCTATAAAGGAATGCTTTGCTCTTCCTCTCTGGGCCAGTGGGCTATGATTCTAGTCTCCCTTCATGGGGCCTTTCTGAAGCTTTGAGATTTATGAAGAGGCCCCCTTCCAGCCCCCTTTTCTCATATAGGACCAAGGTCACGTCCCTTCATGGGCGTTAGAACCTAGACAGCACTGCAGATCTCCAGGGCCATGCATATGGTTCTCAAATGCCCTTGGACACTCTGGAATCACTGTGTGTGTGTGTGTGTGTGTGTGTGTGTGTGTGTGTGTGTGTGTGTTTTCAGTACTGGGGATGGAACCCAGGGGCATTCTGCCTCTGAGCTACACCCCCAGCCTATTTTTTTATTCTTTATTTTTGAAACAGGGTTTCACTGAGTTGCAGAAGGCCTCACTAAGTAGCTGAGGCTGTCCTCCAACCGCGATCCTCCTGTCTCAGCCTCCCAAATGCTGGGATTATAAGTGTGTGCCACCACGCCCGGCTGGAATCCACTTTTTGCTCAAGCTCTGGCTCTATTTCTGGAGCTTCTGGTTTTCTCTCATTCCTTTTTCCTTACTTTCCTCCCTCCCTCCCTTTCTCTCTTCTCCTCCTTCCTCTTCCTCCTCCTCCTCCTCCTTCTTTTTGTGGTGCTGAGGATTGAACCTAGGGGCATTCTGCCTCTGAGCTACACCCCCAGCTCTAAATTTTTATTCTTTATTTTGAAACAGGGTCTCACTGAGTTGCAAAGGGTCTCACTAAGTAGCTGAGGCTGTCTGCAAACCACGGTCCTCCTGTCTCAGTCTCCCAAGTACTGGGGTTACAAGCATGCGCCACCACACCCAGCTCAGCTCTGCAATGTTTTCTTGAGAATTTTACTGTTTTGCAATGGGAGAGGACCCAGAGGATCAACCCAGAGCATGCCAGTTTGCTGAAAATGCATGCCCAAGTCTGCTAAACCTAGAACGTAGTAAGCAAAACCTGGACTTGATTCTCTCAAGGGTCACGGATTCCAGCCATCAAAAAGATTCTCAGATTTCACTTTATGCCCAACCCCAGCCTGAGAAAACTGAGGCTCTGAACAGATGACAGCACCGTGCCCAGAGACCCGTGGCCGGCCAGTAGAGCAGCTGGTCTGAGCTCAGGAGCCGGGCGGCCTCTTTACCCTCACCGCATCTCAAGAAGGAGCGCTGTGGCCGCTAGCCCTGGCCTGGCCAACCAGACAGTTAGATCTGATGGCTTGTAGAGCCTGAAATCACTGTGACATTTTGGGAAAGGTACCAAGCACATTTGTGTTTGTTTTGTTTCTCTCTTCAGCAACACAAGGTGTTTGTAGCATCATAGAAGTGGCTCATTTCTGTCCTAATGTTGCTCGTTTTCTACTTTATTTTTTTTTTCAAAGAAAAATTCCTTTTCCTCTCCTTTCTGCCATTTCCTTCCTTTGAAGCCCAATTTCAGTCCCATTGTGTCCCAGACGCCTTCCCTGAGGACTGAAGCCTGGAGAGCCCCCCTTCTTGAACTCCTTTTGAAATCATCATTGGAGCCACGTGACACCTGCCACGTGATAAACTCATCTGGTCCTCTTCAATTATTGAATGTGTACGCGCTTTATCCTCCCCAGCAAGGTTGTAAGCGCTAGTTTGCAGAAACCACGGCTTGCAGAGCATTGCTATTTCCCAGAGTGTTTTTCTGTTGATTAGTGGATAAAGAAATAACCCAGAGGAAATATGTTCTTTTAGATAGAGTCTGGGCTGGGTGTAGGAGGCCTGGATTCTGGCCCTTTCATCTGCTTCCTGGTGTCCGGGGTCAGGCTTTCATTCTGTGTATGAAGAGTCCATCGATGTCTGACCAAAAGAATGAGAAAGTGGCCACAGCCTTCACCACTCAAACTGGGACAGTTTTAAGAATAAAAAGGTGATAGTGCCAGGCACGGTGGCACACACTTGTAATCCCAGGCCTTGGGAGGCTGAGACAGGAGGATTGCAGGTTCACAGCCTGCCTCAGCTACTTAGTGAGGAGATCTGCAATTTAGTGAGACTATGTTTCAAAATAAAAAATAAGGCTGGGGTGAAGCTTGGTTGTAGAGTGCCCCTGGTTTCAATCCTCAGTGCCACAAAAAAAATAGAAAGGTGGTGGGGGTAGGGGGGAACTGTTAATAATTTTTTCAGGGCCAGCAGGTGTAACTCGGGACTTTCCCCGACAAGCCGGGACATATGGTCACCTTATGTTATAGATCACCTTGAGCGATTCAGAAAGACTTCCACAGCTGCTCTCGAGATACCGATCTTTAAAAAAAAAATTATCCTTCCAAAAGTTGTCATTTACCCGCCCGACTTCCCAGGTAGTAACATTTTTTGACTTTTTCCAGACATTCTTGTTTTCTCGGCTACTTCTAAGGCTTCAAACGCGTCGTGTGACTGAGGCAGATTATAGATTGAAGGATTAGAACTGCTGAGTGATAAGGGCCTTCATTTTTTTTTATATCTACTCTTTCTCTCCCCGAGGGAAGGAGATGTTTTCTTTCCAGAATCCCGAGCCTTTTTTGGGGAGTGTTTCTTGTAACATAGGGATCTTGCCCCTAGTGTACCCCCAAAGGAGAGGAAGCTTGCGAGTGACTGATAACCCACAAGATTGGATCATGCCTGTCTTTTATATTTTTATCTATTTATTTTGCAATACTGGGGATGGAACCCGGGGCATGCTACCTCTGAGCTACACCCCCAGGCCTATTTTTTCTTCTTTATTTTTGAAACGGGGTCTCACTGAGTTGCAAAGGGCCTCACTAAGTAGCTGAGGCTGTAGGCAAACCGTGATCCTCTGGTCTCTGCCTCCCAAATGCTGGGATTAGAAGCGTGCGCCACCACGCCCGGCGTGGATCGTGTCTTTGCAGTAGTGGAGTATTTGGTGGGTCAGCAGAGTAGGGTGAACTAGGCCTTCAGTGACACGCACTGTTAACCCGGTGGCTTTCCAGCTCTGTAGCACCTGCGGTCCTGCCTGGTGCAGAGTTAAGGGCTCGTGAATACTAGGCACCTCAACTCCCAGGCACACTTGGAAGACGATGGTGGCTGGTGAATTCATGGTTAGTACTAGTAAGTTCTCTTCTGCTTACGCTCAGGCAGTACTACCATGGTAGAATCGTGGGAGGGGGGGACAAAGGGAAACAGCTCTCTGTGCCCTCCAGTTCCTGATGGTTTAGAGGCAACTTCAGAGTCGTAACAAAAGCATTTAGAAGGTTCCAGATCAAGAACGATCACTTTCGACTTGGGGGAGTTGGGTGGCGTTAGAGCTACGGTTGAAAAGTAGTAGGACTCTTGCCGGGCGTGGTGGCACACGCCTGTAATCCCCGCGCTCGGGAGGCGGAGACAGGAGGATCGCGCAGGTTCGAAGCCAGCCGCGCTGGCTTAGGAGACCCGGTTTCCAAGTAAAAAAAATATGAAAAGTAGGTCTGGGAGTGTAGCTCGGAGGTAGAAGGGTTTCCAGGAACCCCAGTACCACCAAAAAAAAAAAAAAAAAAAAAAAGTAGGACTCTTTTTCTAGGACAGAGGTGGGAAAAAGCCATGCCATACATTGGGAACCGCATGAAGAAAAGCCTGCAGGAGGGGGATGGCATGGTGTGCTTGGGGAATGACAAGTCCTGCATCTTTGGAAGAGAAGACTGAGCTGGGCATGGCGGTGCATGCCTGCCACCCTAGTATGTGGGAGGTTGAGAGAAGAGATCATGCATTTGAGGCCAGCAGAAAGATAGACCCTCAGCAACTTAGCAGGACCTGTTTTTAAATTTTATAAAAGGGGGCTAGAGGTGCAGCTTGAAGGTAGAATGCCTTTGGGTTTAATCTCCAGAACCCCTCACCCCCCAAAACAGGTACAACTGACAAGGTGGTGGGAGGAGGAAGGTAGAAGTCTTTTAGTGCTAGATGTTAGGGTTATCTTCCGTAGATACGGGAATCTCACAGAAGTGTAGATGAGGGTAGTGATGCCATACTTCAGAATAAGAATGTGGTTAAAACCAGAGAATGTGGTTGTGTAAGCGGGGTGGCTGGGTCTGAAGAGGTGCCAGTATTCAGGAGAGATGCAAGGCAGAGACTGTAGAGGAGGAGCCAGAGATGAGATGGGGGTTGCAGTTCAGGGAGGGCTGAGGCGAGAGAAGAGCCTGAGCCCAGGCAGAGCAGCGGGCAAAGGTGAATGCTAATGTCGTGAATGACAGAGAGAGGAGCCCAGTGCGGGCCGTCAGTCGGGGGGCTTGATTTCTAGGGAAGCTTGCAGAGAAAGAAAATGCAAAAGACTGCGGAGAACCCTGAACAGCGCTTTGCATCAACTAGGTGTTCAATAAACAGAAAAGAAGTAAAGCAAATACCTCTCCCCTCTGCTTCCTGGTCATTGCCGGGCTGAGAATCAGGGTTTGAGGCGATCTGGTGAGATGGCTGATTACTTCATGTTAATTGAGTGTACAAAGATCAGAAGTTGCTGGTGTCAGCTGGGTGTGGTGGCGCACGCTTGTAATCCCCATGCTTGGGAGGCAGAGACAAGAGGATCGCGCATGTTCGAAGCCAGCCACGCTAGCTTAAGAGACCCTGTTTCAAAAAATAAAATAAAAATATGTCTGGGAGTGTAGCCTGGAGGTAGAAGGTTTTCCAGAAACCCCAGTACCAACCACTATATATATATATATATATATATATATATATATATATATATATATATATGAAGGGAGAGGGAGAATTGGTTGGTGTGGAGAACATGCCGAGACTGCAGGCATAGCAGAGGGGCTGATCCCCTGGAGAGAGAAGGAGCAGGGGTGCCCAGGGCACCCAAGGTGGCACCCCAGTGTGGAGAAATGTCCCGGTGGGCTACAGGGGTCCTCCGGAGGGGGAGGACAGTGTTTACTTTCCGGCTAGCCCATCCCAGATCTATCCAGGGGAATCCTATCTCTCTATGAAAAGCAGCCCGGTGCCTCCTAGTTCTTTTCTACCCATTGGGAATAATAGCAGCCCCATCCTTACTATGTTTGGAAAGTGCATTGTATTGGGTTTTTCTGAGAGAATGACAAGTTGGGGATAGCTTCCAGCCCCTTCTTTTATTGGGAAGATGAGGCCAGGATTTTGTCCCCCAAGTGGCCTTTTTGGTTTGTCTCAGCCTTTGATTATTCGGTAAACATTTTAGTCTCCTGATTGCATGGTATTTAGATGGAGATGCATGAATTGCATTACTGAGATTGTTTCCCTTCGGTTTTATTACATCAGCTTCAGGAAACACCAAGAAGTAAACCAACAGCGCTTATTTAGTAAACTACCTTGGTTAAAGCATCTGAAGATGAGGAGGTGTACCAGTGGCGTCTTATCTTGAGTCAGAATTGTGAAGCAGTGGTGGGGGGCTTCTTTGGAAACCATGCCCACCTCCTTCTTTAGCAGGATGCTACCATCCCCTGTCTGAATACTTCTAGGGAAAGCAGGTTCCCAGAAAATGCCAACTGTTAGAAAAAAGGCAAGCCACAAATGAATAGAAACATGCACATTAATTTCTGTTAACACTGATTGTAAGCTTGTTATGTTGGCTACCGTATTAAATGAGTCAAGCTGGAAGGTACCTGGGGATGGCCTTCTGTGATCTACGAATCCCGGGGCTGGCTTGAAGTAGTGCCTTTCAACGATGCACCTCGCCGCATGGAGGAAGCGTCTGAGCATGTCATTTCTCTCAAGTTTCTGCCTCGAGTTTTGTTTTTTCCCTGGGGTTAGACACCACACCTTTTCTAAGTGAGGCTTCCCAGATGTAGCTGTATTTTCAGGAACTGATATTGAAAAGGTTTCTGAAATGATTGCAATTTTCTGTAATTTTTAGATTCAGTCAACAAGCTCACCAGTAATCCAAGAAATTCAGGTTAAACAGGATAAGATATGAATTTTCTGTCTTTCTATTAAAAATATTTTAAAGTAACAACAAACATGGCATGATTTATTGAATGTGTCTACTACAAACAACTTTGTAGTAATAAACATCCCTGTACTTGCAGGGGCATGTGATGGCTTGATTAGGATGGAATGCGTTTTTAAATTGGGACAAATATTTCCAGACTGCATTCTAACTGGTATGACAATTTGTACTTCACCAGTAGTATACCAAAGCATCCCTTTTTGCATCCTGTCAGAGAGAAGGGTCTGTACTTTTATTAATTTTCTTATACTGGGAAGTAAGCCCAGGGGCATTCTACCTCTGAGGTATACCCCCAGCCATTTGCATTTTTATTTTGAAACAGAATCTCATTAAGTTTCTGAGATTCTCACTAAGTTATTGAGGTTGATCTCAAACCTGTTATACTTTTTTCTCAGCCTTCCAAGTACTGGGATTACAAGCATATGCCAGCATGCCTGGCTGAGCAGGGCCTTTAAATTAGAAACAAGGATCGGAGTCTCTTGTCCCTTTGAAATAAAAATATTAAGACAAATATGGGGTCTACTAAGACCTTCCCAACAGTTTATATAAGAGCATTCATTAAGAGATGAGGATGTTTTACTTGAATTGGGTTCTGGGGAAGTATTATTTAAAGAAATGTGCCCTGGAGTCTGAAGTATAATTTTATTTTTAGGGTTTTTTTTTATAACCCGACATTATTCGGTTAATGTGGCAGCTAGAATTTTCCCTCTTGGCTTTTTAATTTGCTTCTTTACAGTTTCTGTCAAAATCTCAAAAGGGAAAAACATAGCATACAGGACTCCTGGACATTTGAGTTCACTTTGAAGATAACCCAGACGGATGGACATCAAGGTGAGAGCTGGCAGAGCATTCTGTTGAACTGATAAATAGTTTTCCATGAACATGGTATTTAATTCACCATGAACATGGTATAGAGTCTATGATTGTTACTAAAATAACCACATGTGTAGTATTGGAAACTGGGAGGCTGATGGAAGGGTTGGATTCTGCACAGGACAAAAGATGCTTGTCTAGCCCCTTCCCCTCCTGTGCTTCCCACCGTGGGTCTCCGTCCGAGACATGAGCTGACTGGTGCTTTTCTTGCTCATCTTGCAGCCTGTGTCTGCCCCATGTCTGTTGTCACTTGCCTTCCTCCTGGTCCCTCAGTCCCCTCCCTTCCATTTCTCAGCTTTCCCTTAAATATACCTGAGTAACTTTTCTTTGAGGGAAGCTGATAAATAGGAGATAAATGGAAGGGAAGCCTTTGCCTTTGTAGATAGTGGAGGCGGAAATCTTTTTCAGTACTGGAGATTGAACCCAGGGATATTCTACCTCTAAACTATACCTACAGTTCTATTTTATTATTTTGAAATAGGTCCTCACTACATTGCTGAGGGCCTCACTAAGTTGCTGAGGCTGGCCTGGAACCTGTGATTCTCCTGTCTCAGCCTTTCAAATACTGAGTGTGTGCCACCACTCTGGGCTGAGAGTACAGATACTGACTGACTAGCCCACCTGCCCACATCATTTTGGCTGCCTCAGGATCATTGGCCTATTTTTATCTCTGTTTTTTCTACGGATAGACATTCTAACAAGCACAAATGCTTTTCCCAGCCCCAGTTTTTTATTTAGTTATTTAGCTAGTTAGTTAGTTAGGAGGGGACACTGGGATTGAACCCGGGGCATTCTCTCTCTCTCTGAGTTACAACCCAACCCTTTTTATTTTAAAACACAGATTTGCTAAGTTGCCAGGGGTCTCCCTAAATGGCTGAGGTTGGCCTCAAACCTGTGATCCTACTGCCTCAGCCTCTCAAGTACTAGAATTGCAAGCATAGGACCTTGTCATTCCTGAGGGTACAAGACTTTCTTGAAGTTTTATTTTATTTTGGTACTGGGGTTCCTGGAAAGCCTTCTACCTCCTGGCTATGCTCCCAGACCTATTTTTTATATTTTTATTTGGAAACAGGGTCTCCTGAGCCAGCGCGGCTGGCTTCGAACCTGCGCGATCCTCCTGTCTCCGCCTCCCAAGCGCGGGGATTACAGGTGTGCACCACCACGCCCAGCTTTCTTGACGTTGTAGAGAGGCCACTTGGACTCTGCCTCTGAGCAGACTCCAACCAGCCCATTCAACAAAAGGAGGCTGGCAGCTGATGTCTTAGTAGGTGAGTCGCTGTGGATTCTAAGGGGCCCTTGAGATGCCAGGGTGAGAGCACCTGGGGACACTTGGAATGCCAGCCGGTCTTTCTTCAATGTACCCTCAGTGCCAGGAGGAGTCATGGGAAGGAAGCTGGTCTTAAGTCCTTAATTCTGGCTTCACAGTTCTGCATCAGACAGAGCCTCAGCATCGAGTCGGTGGAGTGCACATGTGGTTTAATGTGTACAGCCCTTCTGAACACAGTAGCTCTGTGGTTGATCTTTTTACCGAGAACTGCTCTTTTTCCTTCCTTTTCTAAGAAAATGCTGGTTTCCTAAACTAAAGTCTTTCTCGTGAGTTGGTGGGCAGCCAGGGGGGTCGTGGGAAGACCCGTTGGTGATAATAAGATCAAACAACTCCTGGACTCAGGTGATCCAAACACCAATCTTACTGACTAAAATAGTATTACGCACGTGATGCTGGCGTGTGACATCTGACTATTTGCCAAGAACAGCACCTGAGTGGCTGCAGCTGGCTGCAAATGTGAGTGATTTGCCTGTTTGGGTGTTTTTGCAGTTTTTAACAGACATTTTTTTTTAATCTGAGAATCTGAAACCAAGCCACGCAGTTTGGGGAGGGCAAGGAAAATGTACAACACAGGTGTGTGTACCTGCTTACCTGCTTTCCACTTTCCCTCTAATTAGCATTCAAGCCACGTCTGGCTTCAGTACCTAGTCCTAATCAAGAGCAAGGAATGCATTCTGGGACAGGTACTAACCAAGGGGAAATTGCTATATTCTCTCTCTCTCTCTCTCTCTCTCTCTCTCTCTCTCTCTCTCTCTCTCTCTCCCTCCCTCCCTCCCTCCCTTCCTCCCTCCCAATACATACATACATATATATAATTTTATTGGTGGTACTAGGGATGGAACCCAGGGGCATTCTACCTCCAAGCTACACCTCCAGCTCCATTTTTTTTTATTCTTTATTTAGAAACAGGGTCTCATTAAGTTGCTGAGTGCCTCACTAAGTAGCTGAGGCTGGCCACGAACCTGTAATCCTTCTGTCTCAGCCTCCTGAATGCTGGGATTATAAGCGCCCGCCACCACCTCTGGCTCCGATCACTCTCTTTCTGTAGAGCCTCTTCTCCTTCTTCATCCTCCTGGAAAGGTAGCAACCTGAATTTGAGCAAGTGTGGCTTCCTGACTTGACCGAGACACCCAGGTGCCGACTGTGGCTTTCGGCCTCTGATTAGCAAGTCACTCTCTAGCTGTACTTTTCTAATCCCTAAAATGGGACACCCTAATTTGTGGGACTACTGGAACCGTGATGACTTCCTTTCCTTCTTTCTTTTGGGGAAATTTAGAGTTTTCCAAACGATGAAATGTGGTATTTTTAGGGCCACTTTGGAAGTCGCCCCTAGTGATAGAGGGTAACTAGAAATGCTATAGTCTATTACCGTATTCATTAAAACCACCCCCTGAAGAGCAACAGAAGAGTCACGTGACTACACTTCTGATCAGACCTGTGCAAGGCCCAGGAGAGTCACAGATGACTCTCACAGTGCAGCAGCCTCGCGCTGGCCGGCGGCGGGGCGCCTCTGCACGGTGCGCCTCAGAGTTCTAGCAAGTACATCACTAGTGGGAGAGACGGAGTTCCAGCCGGTTTGAGCAAGATGAGGTGCCATGCTGTTTGACACCCAGGAGAAAAAAAATTTTAAAACTGCATATATCATAGTCAAGCACCCACATCGCGTACCTGTCAGCGGGGCTAAGTTGAGGCCAGATGCCTCCCCCACCAAAATAAATGCAGATTGTAAGGGACTACTATCCAAACTGCACTGTCCCCCCCAAAAAAAAAGAGGAATCTAGTTTAAGGTTGAAAGGTGGACTTTAAAAATATAGATGGAGCCCGGGGTGGTGGCGCATGCCTGTAATCCTGGAGGATCGCAGATTTAAGAATAGCCTCTTGAGTTTCTTCTGTCATGAAGTGTCTATGTAGCTCACTTGCCCATTTTTTGATTGGGCTATTTGCTTTCTTAGTGGTAAGTTTCTTGAGGTCTCTGTATAGTCTAGATATTAGTCCTCTATCTATCGGAGGAGTAGGTGGCAAAAATCTCCTCCCATTCTGCTGTAATTGGGTGATGTGTGCGTGTATGCCTCTACCCTCTTGTACTCCCTTAAGATGAAAAAACAAACAAAAAAGCCTCAGCCATGTAGTGAGATTCTCAGCAACCTAGCGAGACCCTGTTTCAAAACAAAAATAAACAAAGCTAGAGATCTAGCTCAGAGGCGGAGAACTCCTGGGCGCAATCCCCAGCACCCCCTCGTCGGCACACAAACTCGATGATGGGTGGGTGGCTTAAAGCTGGCAATGAATGATGCCACGCAGACGTCATGGGCTCAGAAAACAGATCTGAGTCAAGAGCAAACACAGCCAGCCTGTCCCAAGTGGCAGTTTTCTGTGGGCTTTGGAGAAGGTGGGAAAAGGATAAATGGACAGGTGAGAACAGCGGCCCATGAGTGTACAGCTTGATATTTGGCATCAGGTGAAGAAACAGAGAAGGGCTGGAGAAGTTGGAAGTGGGTCGGAGAACAGGCAGATCACGAGTGAGGATGGAGAGTGCTCGGAGGAGGGCCATGGCACTGAGCTGTCCTGCAGGAGAGAATGGAGAGGAATTGACCAACCAAGATCACTGTGTGCGTGACAGCCGGGGGCAGGGTGGGGAACTGGAAGGAAGGGGAGCAGGAGGCTTATGGGCAAGATAAGCTTGTTCTTAGACATATGACTGAACGGCATGCAGATAAAATATTATCTCCTCATCCAGTGTCTTTCACCAGCCAGAAGTTTGGTTTCTTTGAATTTCATTCATAAAAGCAGTGAGCATTCGAATTAACATATTGGCTCTTGGGATTCTGGATAGAAACTCATTGCTGATTAGAATCCTACGAAGTAAGGACATTTCAACAAAACATACTTGGAAAGTAGAATATGGGAATGAAACTTTGAGCCAATGCTAAGAGAATAAAGATTCAGTGCTAATTTTATGTTCACTGTTTTACAAAGAATATGAGATTTTTATTTTTCCTCGGGCCTGCAGTGGACACTACCCCGTTTAAGATCGCAGTGGACACTACCCCGTTTAAGATCGCAATCACGGAGTCCTAAGGCTTATCCTCAATCCAGAACATTCCAGACCTTTCTAGACCTTTCTAGAACTTTCTGCATTCATCTAGAACATTCCCCTTTCTAGAATCTCCCCTTCAATGCCTTCAATGAACTTAGGCTTCCAAGTCCTGCTTCTGCTGTTCCACTGATTGACCATCCTGTCTCCTCCTGTTTTTAAACTTCTTCAATCTGGACGGTTCCTTCTGAGTCCTATCTTGATCCCCCGTCCCCCTGGGCAGCACAGCCCACTACTCTCGGGGCCTTCTAAGTATCCAATGAAACAGCCATCCTGGAAGGGAATTATATGCCAATTTCAGCAGACATGTTGTTTTATTTTTAATTTTCTGCAGCAGCTGACACCAGATAAAGGTCTCTCTTTAAATGATAGACATTCGCCGGGTATGGTGGCGCACACTTGTAATCCTTGCGCTTGGGAGGCGGAGACAGGAGGATCGCACAGGTTCGAAGCCAGCCGCGTGGCCTGGCTTAAGAGACCCTGTTTCCAAATAAAAAAAGTATAAAAATAGGTCTGGGAGTATAGCCCGGTGGTAGAAGGGCTTCCAGGAACCCCAGGACCACCAAAAAAAAAAAAAAAAAAAAAAAAGCTAGACATTCCCATTTCTGTTTTTGCGAGTGTAATTCTTCCTCTGACCTTGCTGACCAGCCCATCTCTGTCCAACAGGTAGCTTTTCTTTCTTCCACTCAGAGAAATTCATATGTGTATAATGAAATATATATATTATATATTATATATATATATATATATAATACTGGGGGTTGAACCCAGGAGCATTCTACCTCCAAACCACAGCCCTAGTTCTATTTTATTTTTATTTTGAAAAAAGGTCTCACTGAGTTGCTGAGGCTGGCCTTGAACCTGCGATCTTCCTTTCTCCACCTGCCAAGTCTTGGGATTACAGATGTGTGTCACCATGCCCTGCAGGAAATTCATATGTTTGCCTCCGATCAGATTTCTATTCTTCTCCAGTTTTCTGACTTGGAGCTCTCATCCATTCCCTCTAATCTTTTCAACTTTTGTGTAGCTCATTTTCAAGTCCCTACCTCCCAGACCAGACTCCTCTCCCATGCCCATTCCATATTTGAAACTCTTGGCTGGTCACCCAAACATGAATAGCCCAGCACTGTTTCAGACCAAGCCCTGCCTCTTCCTCCTTCAAGCTAGCTAGGCCCTCCCTCTAATGTTGCCAGTTGGGGACTGCCTGGGAGTGGGGACACCTCCCCTGGTGCCCCTCATTTTAGTCATCCTGGATTCCAGCTTCTCACTTTTTTGGGGGGCATGGGTACTGGTATTGAACCCAGGGACACAGCTCTTCCTCCTCCTCTTCCTCCTCCTCCTCCTCCTCCTCCTCCTCTTCTTCCTTCTCCTCTTCTTCCTCCTCTTCCTCCTCTTCCTCCTTCTCTTCTTTTTTTTTTCCAGTACTGTGAATTGAGTCCAGGGGTATTCTTCCTTTAAGCTACACTCCAACCCTATATTTTTATTTTTTATTTTTGAAACAGAGTCTCACTAAGTTGCAGAGGGACTCACTAAGTAGCTGAGGCTGGCCTCAAATCTGCAATCCTTCTGTCTCAGCTTCCTAAGTACTGGGATTATAAGTGTGCACCACCATGTCTGGATCCTTCTTATTTTTTTTATTTTGAAGTAGAATCTTGCTAAGCTGCTGAGACTGGCCTCAAAGTTGAGATCCTACTGTCTCAACCTCCCCAAGTACTGGGATTATAGGCGTGCACCGCTGGTTCTGGCTCACTTTCTTCTATCTCCAAACACACTTTATTTTCTCCATTTCAAATTCTGTCCTCATGACATTCCTAGAAGTAAAATTGATGAGTGGACTACTAAATTCTCACTTGATCTGGATAAGCAGAAGATATTTAAGTCAGGTGAACAAAAATCTGACTCGAACCATAAAAATAGAGTCCCAACACCTCCATTAATCCCCAAATTTAAGTCATTTTACAGACTCAGAAAGCCCTTGGGTGAACGGGAGACTGACTCAGATCTCCTTGAGGAAGGACCCTACGATAATGCCAAAAATATATATGATAATCTTTCTCCCAGCTTTCTTCAAAGGGACCTTTGGGTCTTTACTAAGGTGACTGTGCATTGGGAAAAGTGAGTAATCAGACCTTTTGGGAACCGTTGGACGCTGGATACCCATATGTCTCGGGGACCACCAATCAGAACAGGGGCTCATGGGAGTCGAGTCGTCACTAGAAGTTTAGTTCCGTCTTTGCATCATTCCCATATTTTCTGTGCAGGCCACAAGGCTGCCAGGCTGCCTGCCTATTATTCTGTCCACAGCACCTCTACAACATTTACATTCCTGGCCCAGAACCTCCACCGGTGCCCAGTTACCAGGAAAGAGCCAGCCTCCCTTAGCCTCATAGCTGTTCACCGCCAGGCCCTTTTAAAGCATCCTTCCCCCGTCTCTCTCTTTCCAGCCTTCTAGGCTATAAATTCTCAACCCAGCATTCTTTCCTCCTTCATCCTCCCCAAAATTCCATCCCCAAACATAACCCACTTTACCACTCCACCTTTTTGCTTTTATTCGCGCTCTTCCCCGATCCTGGTATTTCTCTTCGGATCCCTTCTGCGGGTTTGTACAGTGTCTGTTTTTAGCACCAATATACTGTGTTCCCTTGTAAAACGTTTTATCTTCACTTTAGCCTGTAACAGCCGGGGAAATGAGCAAAAAGTGTGGATGGATTAATTCTCCAGTGCGGGGGAAGCGGAGGTGTCTTTTTATGAATGGGTCATTAGCAGTCTTCATAAACAAAAGATAGCCTTGTTTATACCTGTTTGTCAGAGTCCACATATCTTAAATCTGCTTAAGGTGAAATAAGGGCTTTGTGTTTAAGGAAAATCATATGAGAGGCACGGAAATGAGAAATGTTCACTTTGTTTAATTTGTAAGTATATTCCACAACAGGTGGCCTCTCGACTTTCACAAATAAAACAAAACCGTTTGGGCTCCAACCTATCAGAGACCAAGGAATGATGCCCAGGTGGCGGGCTGGGAGCAGATGGAGGGATTTACTGAGCGCTTCATTTCTTGTTAAGTGTCCCTCTAATCAAGTACCTCCTCTCCCATGTTAAATAAACTTCCAGTGTCTAAGAATAGACTTTTCTCTCTCTCTCTAAAGAAATAGCCTCATGCCAGTTTCTCCTTCTTCCAAAGTCAGGGGTGGAATAACCGTCTGGTGTCCATGGACATCCGTTCTAAATTCATTCTTCCAAGTTTCCTTTTCAGCTTTTATTTGAAGCTTCCAAGATTCATCGTCAAAAGAAAAATAGCACAGAAATTAGACTGAAAATATTCTAAGTTTCAGGGATCCCCCCCCCCCATACCCAATAAGATGGTGTCCACCCCTGTGGTCTTGTGAACTCAGTAGAGACAGAGTAGAACTTCCAGGTAAACCGGCTGGCACCCACCCCGTCCTCAGCGCCCAGGGAGTCTGAGAGGCTCAGGCCCGCCACTGGCCTCGGGCTCATTGTGATCCTCTGCACAGCGGCAGCCCTTGGCCGCCTTGGACGCTCCCTGCACTTCTGCGTCGTGACTCGTGCTGGTTTCCTTTCCAACCACTCTTCATTCCCGTTACCTTGAATCCAACTTTATGAAGGTTAATGGAGAAAAAACCAAGTGCCCTGTGTCTCTCGAGACGACTGAATACACATCCTTAGTTTTCCATTCTTACTCATGCATATCCTTGACATGTTCTTGTGTGTGTGTGTGTGTGTGTGTGTGTGTGTGTGTGTGTGTGTGTTACTAGGGATTGAACGCAGGGGCATTCTACCTCTGAACTACACCCCCAGTCCTATTTTATTTTGTATTTTGAAACAGAGTCTCAGTAAGTTGTTGAAGGCCCTGCTAAGTTGCTGAGGCTGGCTTCAAATTTACAATCTTTTTTTCTCAGCCTCCCAAGTACTAGAATTATAGGTGAACACCAACATGACCAGCTTTTTTTTTTTTTTTGAGCACACGTGCGTGTGTGTGTGTGTGTGTGTGTGTGTGTGTGTGTGGTACTGGGGCTGGAAACCATGGGCACTCTACCTCCAAGCTACATCCCCAGCTTTATATTTTCTTTATTGTTGTTGTTGTTGTTGTTGTTGTTGTTGTTGTTTTGTGGTACTGGAGATGGAACCCAGGGGCATTCTACCTCCCAGCGATACCTCCAGCCCTATTTTTTAAAATTTTATTTATTTATTTATTTATTTATTTAGCAGTACTGGAGATAGAACCCAGGGGCATTCTACCTACGAGCTACACCCCCAGCCCTGTTTTTAGTCTTTCTATTTTTTGAAACAGGGTCTCACTGAGTTGCAGAGGGTCTCACTAAGTAGCTGAGGCTGTCCACGAACTGCGATCCTACTGTCTCAGCCTCCCAAATGCTGGGATTACAAGCGTGCACCACCACGCCTGGCTAAGGACCAGCTTTTAATACTTAATATGTCGCGATGTCACTGGCTTTCACCCGAGGCTGTTATCTTGGGCTGTGTTCATGAGGATGCGGTGTGGAGGCGACTGATGCTGTTGGATGGTGCTGGCCAAGATGCATAGGATGCCAGGGTGAAGACAACTCAGCCTGCTCACGGAGCAGTTGCTCCAGAGGGAAAGAGAGAGAGAGGGAGAGGGAGAAGGAGAGAGAGGAAGAGAAAGAGAGGATCCAGCATGCTGGTCACCCAGACCTCCTCCTCAAAGCTGCTCCGCTTTCATGGGGATAGGACGCGGAGTCGGTGAACTGTAATAGATGAGGCACAGCTTCGAGGGAAGTGTGAAGATTTCCTGTGAGCACCGTCCAGCCCTGGAAATGAATTCCAGAGAAAGCCTGTCTCCTCTCTCCTAGAACGATAAAGTCACAACAAAGCCCCCATAGCGACCGAGTGGGACTCCCAGGGAAGCTAGGGCCGACACTGGCGTCCCCTCGGTCTACCTTCCCAAGGTCCGCTGATGTGGGTCGCTTGGTTTGCTTTGGGCGGGGGGGGGGGGTGTCTGATTATTTTAAAACACTGAAGTTAAAATGTGTTACTTAGGAGAAATGATAAAATATCTTCTTTTTCTGGGCTCCTTTATGTCAGATGTTATTGTTTTAAGGAGTTTGTTTTGCATTTTTCCTTTCGTAGCTTTCAAGTTAGCCTTCATAAAATTCAGCCCTCTCTGATAGTTCAGAGAGCACTGTGTGTGGCCGAGTGTGGTGCGCACTTGTAACCCCAGCATTCGGGAGGCAAAGACCGGAGGATCGTGGTTCGAGGACAGCCTCAGCTACTTATGTTCTTCGCGACTCAGTGAGACCCTGTTTTAAAAATAAAAAGACTAAAAAAAAAAATAGGGCTGGGAGTGTAGCTCAGAGGTAAAATGCCCCTGGGTTCCACCCCCAGTACCAAAAAAAAAACAAAAAACAAACAAAAAACAGTACTGTGTGTGTTTATGTGTGTGTGTGCTTGCGTCTGTGTGTGTTACTAGAGGTGAACCCAGGGACATTCTACTTCTGAGCTATATCCCCAGTCCTATTTTTTTCTTGATTTTGAAATTAAGGGTCTTACCTAAATACTGAGGCTGGCCTCAAACCTAAGACCCTCCTCCTGTCTCAGCCTCCCAAATACTGGAATTACAGGCATGTGCCTCTGTGGCCAGCTCACGGTATGTTTATGAGAAGCAAGCCCCAAAACATAATGAACATTCACTCTTTTCCAGAACAATGCCTGCTGTGTAGAACATGTATACAGATGGAGGTTAGGCTGTTGAGATTGTATAGAACGTGCCAGCATTGAATGGTCAGTTTTAGTGATGGCAATTTATTTATTTCTTTTCTTTTCCTTCTTTCTTTCTCTTTCTTTCTTTCTTTTTTTTTTTTTTCAGTACTGGGTATTGAACCCAGGGGCATTCTACCTCCGAGCTATACCCCCAAGCCCTATTTTTTATTCTTTATTTTGAAGCAGCATCTCACTAAGTAGCTGAGGCTGGCCATGAACCGCGATCCTCCTGTCTCAGCCTCCCAAGTCCTGGGATTACCAGCGTGTGCCACACGCCCGGCTCTCCTTATTTAACACACATTGCACACGTACTCTCTGCCCTGCGTTCTGCCCACCAGTCGCCAAAACCCCACATTTGCGACACATGGGCCTTGCTTCTAAGGCACTTAGAGTTCAGCAGAGAAGATAGCTGTGTGTTGAAATATGTGTACACAAAGAAAGGATTATTCTAATTCAAAGAAAGGCCATTTGTTAGGAGAATAGCTTCTTAGTGGAATTATAACCATCAGTTGGAAATTCAACTTTTTCAAGCTTAGCATTTTATCTTATATTGATTTTATTTTTCACTGTTTTTTTCTTCGCAGTACTGGGGATGGAACCCAGGGGCATTCAACCTTGGAGCTACACCCCCAGCCCTATTATTTATTCTTTTATTTTGCAACAGGGTCTTATTGAGTTGCAAAGGGCCTCACTAAATAGCTGAAGCTGGCCAGGAGCCAGGATCCTTCTGTCTTAGCCTCCTGAATGCTGGGATTACAAGCGTGCACCACCATGCCCCCCTTAAAAAGTATTTCTTAATAGCTAATATATCTTCATGGTTCATATGCTAAAAAAAAATTTAGAAAGGTGAGTCTCACCCCTAGCCCACCCCCATCTACCTAATACATTACCCATCCATGCAGTTAGTTCTACCTAATTCACCACAACCTTCCTTCATTGACACAGGGAACCATGTTTATTAATTCCTTGGATATATGACCAAATCTGTTCCTTCCTATATATATATTTTTTTCTACCTCTTTTACACAAAAAGAAACACACTGTTTGCCCAGTTCATCACTCAGCTTGTTAATTCAACACTGTATCCTGAGATCTTACCACGTTGGTACATAGAATGCATCCTTCTTTTTATAGGCAGTTTACTACCTTCTGGGCATTTCACTCTTCTGGAGATATTCTATTCTCTACTGCTGCCTAGCGAACTCTAACATAGTAGCTTAAAACAACAACCATTGTATTAGTTCACAATTCTATGGGTCAGCGACTTGGACTCGGGCCAGCGGGGTCATTTTTCTGCTGATTTATCCTGGAATTACTCATGTGGGTACAGCCGTCAGGGACTGGATGCTCCGATGCTATCTCACTCCCAGGTTGGTAGTAGACCCTGACCCTCAGCTGGACCAGGCTCTTCCTGCAGGCTAGGATGGACCGCTTCTTGTAGTGCCGAGGGGCCCAGAAACTGAGAGGGGTAGCACCCCAATGCAGAAGTACTGACTAATCTTCGCCTTGTGCCGTATTTGATAACATCCCACTGGTAAGAGCCAGTGTCAGTTTGTGCCAGTCATCTGAGCTCATTATGTAACGTTCTGCCCCATGTGATATAATTAGCCAGCCCCAAAACATGGACACCTGGTTATTTCCAGTCTTTGGGTAGTGGAAATAATGCTCCAATAGATAAGTTGTCCCTAAGTCTGCTCATAGGTGAGCAGCATAAATTCCTAGAAGTAGGTTGTAGGATCAACGGGCAATTGCTGTCTAAGTTGTCTGCCGTTTCTATTTCTGAGATGCCATTTCTCTCGTTCTTTTAAGCTTGTGTTTTCACTTGTTTGGGAGTTTTGAAAATATAAAGAGTTTAGCCAAGAAGTGCATAAAAGCTGCATTAATGAGAAACTCAGTTTTAAAATAACAAAAAGATGGAAAGCTAGAATAGAAATCCCGTAATTTTGAATCAAGTTCACCTGTGTGCATTATTTGAATAAATGTTAAGTATGTATTATAGTGATATTTTTGATTTCTGCCATGTTTACAGCATAGAAACACTACATTTGCCTATAGTATTTCACTTTATTCTCGGAAAAATTCGATGAGACACAAGTATAATTGGCTTTGTTATGCGTGTGTGTGTGTGTGTGTGTGTGTGTGTGTTAAAGGCTTAGAGGAATTACACGACTTGCCCCAATTAGTAAGTTACAACCAGAATATATACCTAGCCCTGGGACAACAAACTTGACCTCCTCCCATTAACGGCATCTCGTTAATTGGGACTTGTGTCCCTATTAATGGCTGCATTTCCAGACTATGCCTGGCTCGGCCTCAAATGACATAAATTTTCTGGGCTCGCTAATTGCCATGTTGATACATCACAATCATATGTGCTATCCTCTAGGAAGGCCCTTTCGAAGTAGATACGAGGTGTTTCTTCCTAATCTCGGAATGCTGGCGAACGCCCCCGGAAAGGCTTCTCTTGTTTTGTCCGTGACCTTGCGGTCCAGGTTGAGAGCTCCGTCCCCTGAACTTAGCCAGCGTTCCGTCTTGATGGAGAAATTCTCTCCCTGAGAACCGTGTGCTTGCCTTCCACCGCCCAGGAAGGGGGAGCTTGTTTTTCAATAAAACCTTGTTTTGGCCCTTCTGCAGTCCATGTGGAAAGGAGACTGTTTTCTTCTTTGAATTCACACCCGCACATTTCCATTGGGGCTCAGTCACGGCAAAGCGGGCCCCTTCTACAAACCACCCACTTCCCCTCAGCTTGATGGATGAGCGAAGCCGTTTAGCTCAAGGGCAGCCTGTTTTCCTGAGCCTGAATGTTGACAGGCCCGACATGCCCAGATTTTAAAACAGGTCGCTCGTCCCGGGGCTGCAGGCTGCCGGCCAAGATGCTTGTTCTGGAGGGAGAAGAGAGGAGAAAGCGCCACTTTAAAAGACCGCGGAGAGCTACGGGGACCAAGGATCGCCCCATATTCTACAACTCCTGGACCACGCAGCCAGGCCGACACCGTCCGTGCTGAGCCAGCTCTTGCCGGTGACAGTCGCAAAGAAGAGGTAGCAAGGAGGAAAGGTGGCGTTAGGGACACATGGGTGGAGCCTTGCAAGGGCGTGTGAGCCCCCGCTTCACTCTGAATCTCTGGACATCAAAGAGAGGCATCATTTAAAGAGAGAAACTCGACACCCGATCAGAGTCACGCCCGGGATGGAAGTTTGGAATAAGAACTGGACACTGACGCCTTAAACAGGACGAGGAGGGGATCAAGTCTTTGCACGTTCCTCGGCTTTGTGGCATCTTACAGAGTGCCTTTTAGAGAGAAGAATCTGTGTAAATATCCAGTCACTAAATGTTAGGGCTGGAAGTAACCTTAGAGGCCATCTTGTCCAGGCCCCACCATTTTGGAGCTAAGTCAACTGAGGCATACCTGGTTGGATAGGTAGAACCGGGTCTTCTAATTTTTTTTTTTTTTTTTTCGGTACTGGGGTTGGAACCCCAGGTCCGAGCTACACAACCAGCTCTATTTTATTTATTTATTTATTTATTTATTTATTTTGCAGTATTGGGGATGGAACCCAGGGGCATTCTACCTCTGAGCTACACTCCCAGCCCTATTTTTTATTTTTTATTTTTAAACAGGGTCTCATTGAATTGCAAAGGGCCTCACTGAGTAGTAGCTGAGGCTGTCTGTGAACTGCGATCTTCCTGCCTCAACCTCCCAGATGCTGGGATTACACGCGTGCACCACCACGCCCGGCTCAGGCCCTCTAATTCTTAGTCAAGTTGGCTGTCATGTAATTGCACTGCCTGTATTCTAAAAACTGCTAATTGGATGGATGAACGTGCTGGGTGTGCCTGTGTCCCCCACAGGCCCATGTGTTGAAGGCTTGGTCTCCTGCGTGCACCACTTTCGGAGGTGGTGGACCTTTAAGAGGTGTGGCCCAGTGGAAGGTGGTCAGGTGACTGGGGGCGTGTCCTTGAGGGGCTATTAAGATTCAGGCTCCTCTTATCTGTCTGCTTCCTGGCTTCGTGGGGTGTACAGACCTCCACCCAGTATGCTCCCAACTTGATGGTCTGCCCTTACCCAGGCCCAGAGCGATTATGGACCGATTCTCCTGAAACTGTGAGCCAAAAGAAACCTTGCCTACTTTTTATTTTTTTTTTTGCGGTACTGGAGATGGAACCCAGGGGCTTTGTACCACTGAGCTACACCCCAGTCCTATTTTTTAGTCTTTTTATTTTTTGAAACCGGGTCTCACTGAGTTGCGAAGGGCCTCGCTAAGTAGCTGAGGCTGTCTGCAAACCGTGATCCTCTGGTCTCAGCCTCCCAAATGCTGGGATTACAAGCGTGCGCCACCACTCCCGGTTGCTTTTCTACTTTATTTATTTATTTGTTTGTTTATTTAAACTGGGGATGGAATCCAGGGGCATTCTACCTCAAAGCTACGCTCCCAGCCCTATTTTTTTAGTCTTTTTGAAACAAGGTCTCACTGAGTTGCAAAGGGCCTCGCTAAGTAGCTGAGGTTGTCCTATTTTAAAATTAATTTTTCTCAGTTTTTTTCACAGAGTTAGAAAGTGGACTCACACAGAATGAAGAAATGCATTTCGTTTTTAAAGAACCCTATCTAACTAAAACCCCCTCGTTCAGGAAAATAAGGCAGACACATGGACTTAATTCATTTATATGTTATCCAGAGGCCCCGGGCACATCTGTTGGGAGTGGTGGGCACAGGGAGGTACACAGATGAACTGACTAGGGTCGTTTGAAAGACGTCCAGGAATCTGAGTTTCAAGACTTTTTGGCCATCTTACAGAAAGCCTTAAATGTCAGTGTGGGAAGAAAACATGGACTTTTCTTACAATGATTTGTTATATGCTCAAGGAGCCAGGTGGGGAAAATTCTGCCCAAGGTGAAGTGTGATCTCGAAGCAAGTGTACTTCAGTCAACTGAGTATCGGGGTAACAGCAGGAGCAGAGGTCACAAAGACATAGTGTCCCAGCCTCTAACTCAGCCCCTCAGTGGCTCTGCCAGCTCACTGCCCGGATAACACAGATGCCCCGCTTGTTCATGTGTACCCTGCTTGGTGGAGTTCGAGGGACACCAGACTCCGAAGCCTCCCGTGATACCAACACATGATTCATCCACAGTCATCCTTTTTTTTGGAACTGGGGACGGAACCCAGGGGCACTCTACCTCTGAGCTACACCTGCAGCCCTGTTTTTTATTATTTATTGTGAAACAAGGTCTCACTCATTTGCAGATAGCCTCACTCAGTAGCTGAGGCTGGCTGCAAACCTGCGATCCTCCTGTCTCAGCCTCCCAAGTCCTGGAATTCCAAGTGTGCGCCACCACGCCCGGCTCATCCACTGTCATGGTTGGCTCTTGGCTGTTGCACCACCTGAGAGGGGAGGAAAACACTTTGGCAAGTACCTCCAAGGATTCGCTGGAGCTGGGCGTGGTAGTGCCTCACTATAATCCTGGTACTTGGGGAGCTGAGCCGGGAGGATCACAGGCTTAAAATCAGCCTCAGCAATGTAGTGAGACTCTCAGAAACCTAGAGAGACCCTGTTTCAAAATAAAAAGAAAAGAAAAAGGCTGAGGTTTAGCTTGGAAATAGAATGCTTCTGGGTTCAACCCACAGTAACACACACACACACACACACACACACACACACACACACACGACAGGATCTGTTATCCTGAGTAAATTTTGACACCTGACAAAAGTGTTTAAAATCCTTCTGCAAGATGTAAGGGGTCAGGTATAACTTCCCCTTTTAGAAGGTGAGTCGGGCTGGGCGTGGTGGCGCACGCTTGTAATCCCCGCGCTTGGGAGGCTGAGACAGGAGGATCGCACAGGTTCGAAGCCAGCCTCAGCTACTTAGTGAGGCTCTCAGCAACTTAGTGAGACCCTGTTTCCAAATAAAATAGAAAATGGGTCTGGGAGTATAGCCCGGAGGTAGAAAGCCTCTGGGTTCAACCCCCAGTACCACCAAAAAAAAAAAAAAAAAAAAAAAAAAAAAGAAGGTGAGTCGGCCATCGTCCAGCTGGACACTGAGAGCATTTCAGAAGCTCCTGTTTGGCTTCCTGTGTCGTGCAGAAAAAAAAAAAAAGCTACACATAACTAAAAGTAGGGATTCTAACGAAATGCAGGCTGTGTTGGGTGTGGGAGGCGGCGTGCCTCTAACTCTAAGAATACCGGTAGTGGTCTGTGTGTGTGTCCACATTCTAAGAATTTAAGGAGGTGAGGTTTATACTGAGCGAAATCAGCCCGTCCTATCTGTGAGGCGCTCTGCAGCACGAAGGCAAAACTAAACCCAAACAAACAAAACAGGAACCGGTCCAGTGGAAACAGCCAGGCGTGTGCTGCTTGAAAGACGCTCATGTGTATGTGTGTGTGTGTGCGTGCGTGTGTGCGTGTGTGTGTGCATGTGTGTGCGTGTGTGTGTGTGTGGTTAGGGGTTTGATCTTTCTGATGTCTCCACCTGTATGTGTGATTGGATATGTCAGAGTTTTCTTGATGAAGACGGGAGAGGAGAGGAGAGATTCTGCCGTCTACACCACAGAAGTGGGCAGTGTCTCTCTGTGATGTACACGTGGTGTGTCTGTGCGTGTTGTGTGTGCGTCTCTGTGTCCGTGTGTGCGTGTGCGCCATCGTCTGCTCAACCTTTCCTCGGTGTTTTTCCTCAACCCTCAACTACGTTGCTGTGTTAGGAAGGAGACATAACTACTTCCTTACAAAATAAAGACCAAATAACCCGAAAGCACAGTTGAAATCCACCTTATAGCACAATACTTTATTTTTATTTTTTATTTTTTGCAGGTCTGGGGATGGAACCCAGGGGGATTCAACTCTGAGCTATACCCCCTGCCCTTTTTAAAAAATTCTTTATTTTGTTTTTTGTTTTGTTTTTGTTTGTTTGTTTGTTTGTTTTTTGGTGGTACTGGGGGTGGAACCCAGAGGATTTCTACTTCCGGGCTATACTCCCAGACCTATATTTTTGGAAACAGGGTCTCACTAAGTTGCTGAGAGCCTCACTAAGTAGCTGAGGCTGGCTTCGAACCTGCGCGATCCTCCTGTCTCAGCCTCCCAAGTGCGGGGATTACAAGCGTGCACCACCACGCCCGGCTACAATACTTAAAAAAAAAAAAAAGTCTGAGATAAGAGGATCACCGGCTAGAGGCCAGCATCCGCAACTTAGACAGGATTTGTTTCAAAATAAAATAGGGTTGGGAGTATACCTCAACCTCCAGGTTCAATCCACAGTACCAAAGGCAAAAAAACAAAAGAAAAAGAAAAAAATTCTCCTGGAGTAAATCTCGCACCAGACTGAAGAAAACAGATCATTTGAACCCAAGATTTTGCCGGCTTTGGATTTCTTTCTTACCCTTCACCCCCACCTGCTAACCAGAAAAAATTATTTCTCACTTTCAGACTAACTAATAATGGTTTTCATCTGAATTTAAAATATTTTGTGATGGTTAGAGAAGGCCGAAGATGAGAGATTGGATAGTACATTATCTTACAGGTTTTTGTTTTTTGTTTCTTTGGACTGAGGATTGAGCCTAGACGCCTTCTACCTCTGAGCTACACCCTCAGCCCTACTTTATTTATTTTTTTATTTTGAAACATGTTCTCATTAAGTTGCTGAGCCTGGCCTCCTACTTGTAATCCTCCCGTCTCAGCCTCCCAAGTACTGGACTGCAGGCCTGCACCACCATGCCAAGTTCTTACAAAAGCTTTGTACCAGCTGGGCATGGTGGCACATGCTTTTCATCCCAGCATTCGGGAGGCTGAGACAGGAGGATTATGGTTCGCAGACAGCCTCAGCTACTTAGGCCCTTTGCAACACAGTGAGTCCCTGTTTCAAAATAAAGAATAAAAAATAGGGCTGGGGGTGTAGTTCAGAGGTAGAATGCACCAGGGTTTCATCCCCAGTACGACAAAAAAAAATTATATATATATATATATATATATATATATATATATATATATATATATATGGCTGGGTATGTAGCTCGGACCCTGGGGTTCCAACCCCAGTAATGAAGGAAAAATAAAGCTTTGTACCCCTCCCTTCCTTCCTGCCTTCCTTCCTGCCTTCCTTCCTGCCTTCCTTCTTTTCTCCCTTCTTCCCTCCCTCCCTCTCTTCCTTCCTACCCGCTTCTTTTCTTCCTTTTCCTTCTTCTCTGTTGGAGGTATTCCCTGACTTATTAGATGTGAACATACGAAAATCTAACCCCAGAGGTGCCTGCTATCCCCCCAGACACTCTCCTTTCAGGGCTCGCACCACCACAACCTCCCTGTGAACAGAACACAGGGACGGCTTGGCGTTCGGTTGCACCCCGGGCCTTTTAAGCAGGACAGATTGCAGCAGAAGGTGGTCACGGAAACAGACCCCACGGAGGGCGTTCCCAGCAACCACGGTGCTGAGCTAGCTCCCGACTCGCCCCTAGGTGCAGGGACCAGCATTTTCTCCCAGAAAGTGAGAGGCTGGTCGAGGAAGGCCCGAAGAGGAGGGGACAGGGTGGCTTGGACCAGACGGCCCTCTGCAGACCAGGCCCTGGCCGTTTCAGCATCCTTCCAAGGACCTGGACACCCAAGGTGCACACTGAAATCCATTGCTGCCCATAAATATATCTGACAGCCACATGTCAACAAACCACAACTTCATCTCTGTCAGGAAAACATTTGTTCCTTACCTGAGCATAAATCATCAGACTTTCTGTTCCAAGAAATCAAAACATGTAAAGAAGGCAGAAGAAGCTTTAGTACTTTTTACTTTCTCTCTCTCTCTCTCTCTCTCTCTCTCTCTCTCTCTCTCTCTCTCTTGTGTTTCTCTCTCTCGTGAAACACAAGAGCTACACCTACCTCTGAGCTACACCCCCAGCCCTATTTTTTGAGTCTTTTTATTTATTTATTTATTTTATTTATTTATTTATTTATTTTGCAGTACTGGGGATGGAACCCAGGGGCATTCTACCTCCAGGCTACACCCCTAGTTCTATTTTTTGTTCTTTTATTTTTTTTTTTAAACAGGGTCTCACTGAGTTGCAGAGGGCCTCGCTAAGTAGCTGAGGCTGTCTGCGAACCGCGATCCTCCGGTCTCAGCCTCCCAGATGCCGTTTGTGATGGTGAGGTGCAGCTGGGGGGAGAGAGCTCAGAGCTAAGATGGTGAGCATCTCCAAATCAGAGTCATGGTTGGAGGGAACAGTTCATGGCTAGAGGGGAAAATGTTACAGGTGGAAATACGAAATCCAGGAGACTCGGGAAGTCCAAGCACAGAATCCATAGCCATGAAGCCTCCGAGTGTGGAAGCTTATGGTCCTGCTCCCCCACGCTAACCGGGGCCCTCCTGGAAGACTTAAAAAAATTAAATATATTTAAACCTCTCTATTTATTTTAATTAACAAATAAAAATCACATATAATGGCTTTTGTGCTGCGGCCCGTGTGATAAAGGACCCTGTTGTTCTTTCTTGCTGCCTGAGTTAACTAAGCATATTAACTGCATGCAGTATTGGGTGCTCATTAATTTTCCATGGATTCCCTGGGCTTTGATCTTCTCATTTCAAAGCCAATGAGACCATGGGAGAGAGAAACGCCACGTTGTGTGTCCTGCTCCAGGATGGGTGGATCGGCCCCAAGGAAGCCTTTTCCATCGGGAAGCAGGTTTGAATCCAAGTCTCTCCCTCCCCTTTTATCAATAGTTAATTAGTATCGACCCTTCGCCTGGCTAAGTCTCATATCAGAACTGGCACAAATGAACTTTGCCCATAAGTGAGCCTCTTAAAGGGTATTTTTGAAAGTACCTTGAAGCCTAAGAGAATAGTTTTTTAAACAAGTTATGCATTGATTTCCTCTGACTCTGGCCTGTGTCTTGAGTGCTTTTTTTTTTTTTTCCCTGAAAGATTCTTTGGTTCATTGAACAAAAAAAAAAAAAAAAAAAAAAAAAAAAAACAACCATGCACCAGGTTTGGTAGAGGTTATGGGATGGAGGCATCATGGACTGTGTTCTTCAGTAACTTAGGTCTCCTGAAGGAATTAAGGTTCTTTGACAAATAGCCATACGTAAACTCGAGAACTGCAGTGCCGTAATTTTAATGCTGATTACTACATACCTAAAAGCTGGTTAAATTATAGTTTTATTGAATGCTAATGAAGTCGTACTTCCCTCCTGCATGGAATTTTCAAAACCCTTTACTTTCTCTGGGTTATAATTATGGTGACCACATTTTCCATACCAAAAATTAAGACGCATGGCCTGACAAAGAATTCTTGTGCCACGTCTAGGTGTGAGGCCACCCATAGTTAAATTTTTTTTTTCTTTTAAAGCAGGCATTTTTAGGCAGGCCCTATTTAAAAAAAAAAAAACAAGAAATTCATTCAATAGGCATGTTTTTAGACTTTTCATTAAAAGCTTATAATACAAACAGTATTTTATTTTGTATCTGAATCAACATGTTATATCCTAAAGCACTACTTTTATGGCCCAAGGGTATGTGTTAGCCTATTCATAAAAACACACTTCTGGGGCAGAGTCATAATACCCGCCATTATCCAGGTGGAATAAAAAGGTCCCAAGTGGCGTACTCTGGGTCTTTAATTTTCCTTTTGAAGATAAAGCTCCTTGTTTCGCTTTCAAGGTTCAAGGTTTTTGAACCTTGCAAATGATTGCCATTGAGGCGTGCCAGCTGTGAGCAATTGTGAGCAGTGTTCTTGCAAAGGGGGGAGGAGAAAGAGTGGCTTTTTCTTCCTTATTCTCTCCCGTTCTGTAGTTTCTACAAGTCTCGGTTCAGACCATGGAGGCCATAGGGATGGAGCTGGGCCAGGCCTGCCATAGTCCAGACAGGGCTCTTGAACCAACGGGACCTAAGAGATAAAGTAGACTGGTAATGGGCTGGAGGTGTAGCTCAGTGGTAAATTGCTGGCCTGGCACCCGGGAGGCCCTGAGTTCAATCCCCGCCACCAAAACAAAACTGGTGCTGGTGACTTGCATTCGATGAAGCCAAGGCCTGCTTGATCAACAATGAAATGACTACCCACCCAAGGCTGCGCACACACGGCTTGTGGGGTGGCTCTCAGCCTCCTGGCTGGTATAGGACTCTGTTTCCTGCATCACAGTGTTTGATGTTTCAGAACCACTCTGGTCTATTCTCATCCACTCAGATGTTTGGGGAAACCTCTCAATAGGCTCATATCATTCCAAAACCATGTCTTTGATGTATGGCCCACCATGTTATCATGGAAAATAAGCTAAATGGCTTGGAGAGAGGATACCCAGAACCGATAACTTCTTAATCCAGGTGACCTTAAAAATATAAAGATTCGCCAGGCGTGGTGGCGCACACGCTTGTAATCCCCGCGCTTGGGAGGCGGGAGACAGTAGGATCACGTAGGTTCGAACCCAGCCACGCTGGCTCAAGAGACCCTGTTTCCAAATTTAAAAAAAAGTATAAAATAGGTCTGGGAGTATAGCCCAGAGGTAGAAAGGTTTCCAGGAACCACCCCCCCACCAAAAAAAAAAAAATCAGGAATTGCACAGGCCGGCTCTTAGCCTGAAGTTGAGTTCAGGGAGAGCCTTTTGTACTTGTTCCTGCTCTCTCAGGGATTTACTGACTCCCAGCTGCTGCAGGAGCTCTCGGGTCCAGACTCTTCCTTTTAGCTGCTTTAGCTGAGGTTGAAATATGACAATACATAGCTGACCCACTGTTCTTCTTATTAGATGGTTTTGATAATTCGATGGCTGCATTTGTAGGTTGTTTACCTGAATGCATTTTCAGAATATATTTCTTCCCTTCAAAACATACCAGATGATTCACCTAAGTGACCTTTAAATTCAACTTCATGTCACTGTAACTTTCCATCCATCTATCCATCCATCATCCATCCATCCAGTGACTATTTGTTGAGCACCGACTAAATGACAGGCACATTTTTGCTAGAGAGAACACAGTGAACAAACAGAAAAAAGTTCCATGTTTTTTGGAGCTTATATACCATTGAATAGTGTTAATAAATATATAAAATAATATAAAACTCTTAGCTTTTTAATAACGTGGGTTGCCATGAAAGCAGAGATGAAAGACAACAGAGCTCACATTTATTGAATGTCTGAAGACTTTGTCCCGTGCCCTATGGGTTGATCTCATCAAAACATTACAACATCCCTTCTAAAGAAGACTAGCTCTATTTTTTATATATATTTTTTGCAGCACTGGGGATGGAACCCAGGGGCATACTACCTCCGAGCGATACCCCCAGCCCTATTTTTTATTCTTTATTTTGAAACAGGGTCTCACTGGGTTGCAGAGGGCCTCACTAAGTAGCCGAGGCTGTCCGCGAACCATCATCCTCCTGTCTCAGCCTCCCAAATGCTGGGATTACAAGCATGCGCCACCATGCCCGGCTAAGACTAGCTTTATTTTTTAAAGATAAGGGAAAAAGGTGTAAGAAGATACTGTGTCTTGCTCATGGGTATACCAGTAAGGAAGCAACTCTAAAGAGACCCTTTAAATACCATGCTGATGTGATTATAGCATCTTAGAACCCGGGGACATTGTACCTCCGAGCTATACTCCCAGCCCTGTTTTTTATTCTTTATTTGAGTCAGGGTCTCACTGAGCTACAAAGGGCCTCACTAAGTAGCTGAGGCAGTCTTCGAACCGTGATCCTCCTTTCTCAGCCTCCCAAATGCTGGGATTACAAGCGTGCGCCACCACACTCAGCTTTACGTGAGGTACTTTAACAGTCGAACTTAGAAGTACAGATAGAATAATATTTTCCAGGGTAAGGGAGAGGAAAATGGGAGCCTGCTAGTCAATGGTTCCAGGTTTATAGGGTGAGTAAGTTCTAAAGATCTGAAGAATAGCGTTGTGTCTACAGGAAAGAATGTTGTATTGTGTGCTTAAAAAAATTAAGAATTGATTTCACGTGAATTGTTACACATGCATACACACACACACACACACACACACACACACACACCACAGTTCATTGGATTTGTTTGAAGCATCATTTGGAATGCAGATGACTCCATGTTCCCCGGCCATCTATGCAGACTCATCTCAATTTCTGCATAGCAGTAATCACGGTAGTGCACTCTAGTCTCCTAGCAGGCATCTCCCGTAGAACCTCACCCCAAATTAGCCAGTTAATGACCACAATAGCATGTGCTTCTCAGATAACACATGACCTTCCCTTGGGCTCAGCACTCAGTGGCCGACTTAGCTAAAAATAGGTGGTTAGTGGTAGAGAATGACATTTATCACCAGGCGCTGGTATTTGGGAGCCTTTCTCGTCAGATCACGAAACAAGTCGGGCCGCAGGATTCATTGCCCGTGTTTCTTTGAACTGTGCGTAAGAATCTAGAGATAATTTCCTGCATTTTCTTTTAATCTCCCACATGAGTTACAAAGGAGAAGGATGGAATCTGCCGGAGGCTGGCGACACATGGAGTGGACGGGGCGGCATGTCTGGTGGGCCTGAGAGGCGGGATGGAGGCTGGCGGGGTCCAGGGATGAAGGCCTTGCTGACTTAGGTCTTGACCAAGTTAGCGCTGATGTCATGGCGTGTGCTACAGCCTAGATCACATGGCGAGGTCATTCCAAGAACAGGGCTGCCGTCAGCACTTCCTGACCTTGGAGCCTGGGTGGGGCGCGGGGGGGGGGGGTGCTGGACGGTGTGTGTGTGTGCACACACTGCCACCCCGTCTCTTGGATCGTTTCTCAAATCTGGGGTCTTTGCAGAAGTTGTAGGAATCATGCTTTCCAGTTCGCCTAATCCTCCCCAATACAACCGGTTACCCTTAGAATAAAACCTGGGCTCCGTGTTCCGACTTCCAGAGTCTTACACAGTGCCCCGCCACACTTCTCATCCGTTACCACTGGTCCGCTTGCTCGGGGGCCACTGGGGCTGCTTGTCTTGTGACTTCTGCTCCCCCCGGCCTGGAAATATTACTTCCTCAAAGAGTCTCCTTCCTCAGGCTACCCGGCCGTTCCCTCTGCTGAGCCCCCTATTTATACTTATTTATTTATTTAATGTATTTATTTGCAGTACCGGGGATGGAACCCAGGGGCATTCTACCTCTGAGCTACACCCCCAGCCCTATTTTTTAGTCTATTTATTTATTTATTTATTTATTTATAATTTTTATGTGGATCATATTGCAAATGGCATACAGACTGTGCTTGGTGCCCCCTCCCCCCACTTCCCCTTCCCCCCTCCCAGCAGTGAGCGTCCAGGTTAACGATGCTCCATTCACACTTTTACACATATTGGGATGTGGCTCCTCCATTAATCAACCTCAACCTTCTTTGTCTCCTGCCCTTCCATTTTGGCTTTGCTGAGGTTTAGTCTTTTTTATTTTTGAAACTGGGTCTCACTGAGCTGCAAAAGGCCTCGCTAAGTAGTAGCTGAGGCTGTCAGAGAAGCGCCATCCTCCGGTCTCAGCCTCCCAAAGGCTGGGATTGCAAGCGTACACCACCATGCCCGGCTCGTTGTCCCCCTGTTTTAATTCTCGGGCATTTTCATGTTCTTTTAGCTCCAGGAAAGCAGGGACAGTGGCCGGACTCGTCGCCACGGGCTCCAACCCTTAAAGAGACACTGAGCCCCAGTGCTTAAGGCCAACCTGGAGCACAGGGTGGTTGCATAAATGGCTATTGAAAGAGAGAGAAAGGCCCTTAAATTGCAAGCAATCATAAATGTAATGAATATCGAGCCAGGCGTGGTGGCGCACGCTTGTAATCCCAGTGCTTGGGAGGCTGAGACAGGGGGATCTCACAGGTTCAAAGCCAGCCTCAGATACTTAGTGAGGTTCTCAGCAACTTAGTGAGATTCTGTTTCCAAATAAAATAAAAAATAGGTCTGGGAGTATAGCCCGGAGATAGAAAGCCTCTGGGTTCCACACCTAGTACCACAAAAAAAAAAAAAAGAAGAATGTTTGTGTAGGGGTTTTTTATGCCAAAGAAATGAGGACCAGGTCAGTTCTTTCTTCTTTTAATTTCACATTTCACTTGAACATAAAGTTCCTTGTGATTGGCCAGAGATTAGTGGATCATATACAAGAACCCGCCCTATGGTGATTGCAAAGTGACGGTCTCTTCAGGGCTTCGTGGCTTTGTAGATGCACCGGCCCTCCACCCTCACTGGCACCGCCTTCAGAATCTCCATTTAATGCATCAGAACCCTTTAGGGCTTATCCTCGGCTCCAGGGCTGAATGTGCTTGTTCGGTAAGCAGCTACTCATGTGCGAAACTCGCAGCTAATGATTTCACCAGAAACCCACCTCGGATGCTGAAATAGAGTTGAATTCATTTCACACACACGAGAAACACTTTTTCATCTGAGTAGGTGTGTGACCCCATTGAATACAGATGACCTGTTCTGGAATATACTAAAACTTCACCAAAAAATAAAGGAAAAAAATTCCGGCAAGAAAATAGAATTCAGTCAAAGATGGATCTGTCGTAGACAGACCAAGGGGATTTATGGACTTATAGTTACTAAAATAAAGTCTCCCCAATATGGTTTCACTTGCTTGGACAGCCCCATGATTTCTAAGGCTTGGGAACCATCTCCAGAGCCTGTCTTTCAGAAAAGAAAACAAAACAAAGGAAGCCAGACATGGTGGTGCACGCCTACACCAGTACTTGGGAAGCTAAAACAGGAGGCTCGCAGGTTTGAAGTCAGCCTTAGCAATTTAGTGAGGCAATCAGTGACACCGTGTTTCAGAAAGAAAGAAAGAAAGAAAGAAAGAAAGAAAGAAAGAAAGAAAGAAAGAAAGAAAGAAAGAAAGAAAGGAAGGAAGAAAGAAAGAAAAAATAGAATAGGAATAGGGGTGTAAAATACCCCTGGATTCAATTCCCAGTACCACCAAAAAATAAAAGTGGGGAGAATCCCTTCTTCCTTAAGAGGGCAGGGGATAGGTGGTAATTCTGCTCTTGCTCTCTGATGGTATGGCTCTGATAGATACTGACTTAAAATCCCAGTATTACTAATATTTGATTTTGATACTTTATAGAACTTGTTTTCCAACTTGAGGATCCGGCTGAAGTAATTAGGGGAGGGGGTGGGAGGGGATTTAGATTGATTTTCCCAAATCTGACTTTCAGAAATCTTGAGAAAGCATTTTTTGGGAAACTAAACAAGGGGCTGCCCTTATTTAGCAAGTTGCAGAGAATATGCCGTGGCATAAAAATTACTTAGTTCAGCTTTACATTCCAAACGAATTACTTACTTGCCCTAATCTCAATGACGTAACTGCTAATTTGGAAATTATTATTAAGGGTGGATTTAGCAGTCTTATATTGGATTCTTTTTATGGGGGATAGTGGGAAATGGTTCTTTTTCACTTTTTTTTTTTTTTTTTGTGGTGCTAGGGATTGAACCCAGGGGCATTCTACCTCCAAGCTACACCTTAGCCCAATTTTTTTTATTCTTTACTTGAAATAGGGTCTCAATAAGTTGCAAAGGGCTTCTCTAAGAACCTGTATCCTCCCATCTCAGCCTCACAGGTACTGGGATTATAAACATATGCTTCTATGCCAAGCTCACATTTCTTTTTCTGAGTGTTTTGGTAAGAGTGAAAGGAAGCCAGGTGATATTGCAAGTCCCAGTCTTTTGTTGTTACCAGGAATTGAACCCAGGGCCATGCTACCTCCAAACTACATTCCCAGCCCTATTTTTTATTCTTTACTTTAAAACAGGGTCTCACTAGTTGCGGAGGCTGGCCACGAACCGCGATCCTCCTGTCTCAGTAGCTGAGGCTGGCCTCGGCCCCAAACCACAGGCGATCCTCCATTCTCAGCCTCCCAAGTACTGGGATTACAAGTGTGCACCACCACACCCGGTTCTAGTCTGTCTTAAGTATCGGGAATCTTCAGTTGGCTAGAAGAGTATAATAATCTGGTTTATTCAACAGTCTTTTTCATCTAGAGATATCCAGTTGGCCACTTCTCTACAACCAGCTTTATAGAATATAAACACAACAAAACGCACCCCACCCCTCACTGTACTGAATACGAGCTTATCTTTTCAATGGTCTAGAAGCCCTTTGACGTCTCACCAAGTCTCTGGGATGTCAGGAAGACCTCCAGTTATCTCAGAAATGGCTATTAGGTTATTACAGTTGATAATGGACCATTAGAGCTGATCGAAAGCAACACATTGCACTGGGTATGGTGGTGTATACCAGTAACTCCAAAACTTGGGAGAATGAGACAGAAGGATCGTAGGTTCAAGGATAGCCTCAACAACTTAGCGAGACTCTCAAACAACCTAGCAAGACTCTCTTTTTTTAGGGTACTGGGGATGGGACTCAGGGGCATTCTACCTCTGAATGTCCCCAGCCCTATTTTTTATTTTATTTTGAAGCAGGGTCTCACTGAATTGCAAAGAGCCTCACTAAGTAGCTGAGGCTGTTCACAAACTGCGATCCTCCCGTCTCAGCCTCCCAAATGCTGGGATTGCAAGCGTGTGCCACCACCCCTGGCTCTAAGACTCTGTTTCAAAATTAAAAAAAATAAAGTGGGGCTGGGAGTGTAACTCAGAAACAGAATGCCTCTGGATTCAAAACAGCAGTTTGCAGGGGTGGGGATGGGGTGGAGCAGGCACGAGTCTTCCTTGCCCGGCATCATCAAACCATCGAGGCTGCTGGAAACACACAGGCTGTAAGAGGAGTTGATGTGTGTAAAGCGACTGGGCTGCGCCTGACATACGGAGAGGCGTTGTGTAAATACAAGTAACTCAGGACGTTTATCTGTGAGGGGTTCGGTTTATTTTTGCTCTTTTCGACTTGGAGCGGAGGCTTCCTCCACAACCCCTGGCTCCTCAGCTGAGGGAACCCAGTATCTCTACCCTAGGACAAGCAGAAACTCTTAGACCTTTGGCATCAATCGCATTTTTAAACTGAGCATTTACGGAGGATAACTGCAAGAAACTGTTGTTAATTAAGGGTCAATGTTGAAGGAGGAACATATAAATCAGTTGTTATTATGATTTTTAAATCCAACCTTTTCCTCTGGGACAAGTCTGGAGAGAGAGGGGGGGGAGGGAGGGAGGAAGGGAGGGGAGGGGAGGGGAGGGGAGAAGAGAGGAGAGGAGAGGAGAGGAGAGGAGAGGAGAGGAGAGGAGAGGAGAGAGAGATGAGAGATGTATAAAAAAATATAAGTTTTGTTTTCCATATACTCTTAATGAGAAACCAAATTCTTGTGATTGTTTTTTGGAGGACAGTTGGACCTTAATTTTGAAAATGTTAAGTCCATATATCTTCGACTCAGTAATTTCACATCCAACATTTTTTCCTATGTGTGTGTAAGGATGTCCATCCCAGCATTACTTTTTTTTGTAGCAAATATCGAAACAAAACTGGGCGAAAAAAGAAATATCTTCTGTGGAAGATTGACTGAATTGGTAAATTGGTGTTATGAAATAAAATGCAGCTATTAGAGAAAACTGTGCTACACAAGTATGTGCATATACATACATGCATGTCACATGGAATGAGGCTCGAGCTCTATGTTAGCGTGCCAAAGTTGAAGTCCATGTGGATTATATAATCTCGGTGGTGAGAAAAAAAACAGCTACATATGTTTATGCATATCATTTTCTGGAAGGATATATGATACTGTTTGGTTAACATAATTTAATAATCACGAGTATTATAAATGAAGATGAATAATCATTACAAAATAATAAGATTATAAAAATCTCGTTCATTCTAAATGTGCATGACTATTGTTTACAGTCAATGTGCCAGACTCTTTCCATATGTCTTTCTGTCTCAGATGTGGCGCTCGTCAATCAATTTCTCAGAGTCCACTTTGTGATCAAAACAGATTGTTTGTAAAAGAAGATATAACCGAAAACACACTTCGGATCGTCTGCTATTATTATTTCTTTCTAGCTTTTTCTATGCGCCATTGTTATTAATTATGCTGTGCTTCACATTTGTCTGAACTTTGATCCTAGCCTTACAAGACTTCATGGAAATCTCCCAAGCCCGTTGGATTCTGTTGACATTCCCATAGTGTGAACGCCAACCCTATTTTGGGGGGCCAAGTAGGGCCTGCCATCCGAGGACCGCCCCAGCAGTGTTGGACCCGATTCAGATGAAAATGCCATACCATACCATAGTTTATTTTCAGGAGATAAAGAACAAAGAAAAACAAAAGAGCAAAATCTGCTTTGGGAAACATTCAAGTAATGTAATTTTCATCCGTTGAACGAATCCTAGGCTTGGGCTGGTTTTGATTTAAGAGATTGCCACAGTGCCATTGGGTTCATGCGCCCAGGGTGGCCATGTAGCAGTTACAATAACAATAACAGAAAGGCCTTTCCAAACTCCCACCTCCTTTCTGCGGTGCTGACATCCTCCATCCATCCTTCCTTTCATTCAGCTTTTTACTGAGGCACGGGCACGATCTGAAGTTGCTACTGGTGTTTTCAACCCAGTAGGATAACCAGAGTGGGCGCAAGAGACCACAGTCACATAGTAGACATCCGGCCCAGTGTAAGGAAAGGCTTTTTAGAAGAAATAGGAACTAATCTGAGTCCCCAAAGAGAAATGCTAGAGATGTCCACTTATCTTGGGAGACAGAACAGCATGTGCAAAGGCCAGAAGTAAGAGAACACCGGCCAACCCGGTTCAGCGGAACGGCGGTGCGTCACCAGCGCCTGACCTTCCCTTGTGCGTGAGGATATTAGTTTCTCGACCTTGTTAATGGCTCATCATATCTGTAGTACTAGGAACAAAAACATTCCTAGAATAAATGGCTTTGTTCCTAAATACTCCCCCAGCACTGTTAAATGACACAGTGGATATTTATGATTTTCGCGCGCGCGTGTGTGTGTGTTACTACGGATGGAACCCAGGAGGGTTCTGCTTCTGTACACTCTCAGTCCCATTTGTATCTTTTACTTTGAAACAGGGCTTCGCTAAATCACAGAGGGCCTCCCTAAGTTGCTAAGGCTGGCCTCAAACCTGCAATCCTTTTGTCTTAGCCTCCCAATTGATTTCTTCTCCCATGTCTGGCCAAATCTACCCCATTTCCCTAAATTCACACCTGAACAATATGAAAACTTGAGAGACTCATGTAGAACAAAATGATAGCTGCCTATTTTTTTTTAAAGGTCTTGTTGGTATCATATCCTTTCTGCAAAATCAGGGACATGCCTTAAGGCTGGAGTTTCTGTTTTTAATAACGAAGTGGGATATTCATATGCGCGGACAAAAGAAGACAGCGCCCCCGGCATGGGCTAAGCAGTTGGCTATTTTTATGTGTCGCAGACAGAAACCTCAAATGACAACTCTTCCTTCGTTTCCCTGCGTGCACCCCAAGCCGTTCTGCTCAACCCAGGGCTCTGTGGGATTGTGGCCGGGGATTGGCTTAGCTTTCAAGCTGATGCTTACCGTGCCTGGAAAGTCTCTCGTGTCCTCCACCTGGTCAAGGACAACCTTTCTTTGAAGTTCTTTCTCTGCATGGTATGAGCTTATTTTTTCTTTTTTTCTTTTTTTTTTTTTTTTTGCCAATGAAACTAAAAAGGCAAAGACCAAATGTGGAAATTCACATATGCCGAAGCACAACTCAGTCTGGAAAACAAAAAACAAACAAAAAACATACTTTGGAAAATAAAAGAATAGATCTTTTCTGCTGTGAGATCAGCCAAAAATGGGATTGCAAAGAAAGGATGAGCCACGCGTGGTGGACACGCTCGTAATCTCAGTATTTGAGAGGCTGAGGTAGGAGGATCACAGGTTCGAGGGCAGCTTCAGCAACTTAGCGAGGCCCTCGGCAACTTAGTGAGACCTTGTTTCACAATAAAGAATCAAACAGGACTGGGGGTGCAGCTCAGAGGCAGAACGTCCCCGTGTTCCCCCAGTTCCACAACAAAGGATGAAAAATCATATATGATTAACCTTCAAGAAGAAGAACAGTCACATCATATATTAAATGGATTTAGCTAAAAGAGAAAGTGCTACTCTTGATTGCCAGCACATTTCTCTAATTACAAATGAAAGGCAGTTCAGTACTACCTACAGATTCGAAAGCTAGTCGAAAACGGAGAGTCCTGTAGTCAGTATTAAGCAGCGTAGGGTACATTAGTCGCCCGTGTATAATAAAGACAATAAATCTACATAAGTATAGCTATGATGAAATGTGTATAAAGCACTTTGAACTGCGCAGAAGTAAGCAGAGTATAAATAGAGAGCATGCTCAGGCACAGAGAAGAAAATCAAGTGCTATTTTAGCACTCGGGCTAGTGATAATTTATTGCTCAGGCTCTCTGGTTGAGTCAGTGTTTATGTGGCACTGTATATTAACCGAGACAAAAATAGTCTGTGCACATCCCAATGTTGGATAGATGGCTGAGTGATCAGCAGAAACTGCACCCAACAGCCACTCCCCAGCAGCAGGGGATTTATAATATTTAAAATATTCATCTGAAAAATCCAAGCTGTTTTGACAATTTTGTCTGATCAGTATGGTTCCAAAAGCGGTTGGGACGGCCTGTGCAGTGGAAAAAGGCGGTCAAGTGGGGTTCACCGTCCCAGCTCATGAACCCGTTTGCTTGGGTTCAAATCCCAGCTGTCTGCCCAGCTGGGTTGTCCTTAAGCAAACGACGTGATCTTTCTCTGGCTCATTTTCATCAGCAGCAAATGAGGGAGGTAATAGTACCTACCTTGTGGGGTGGTCGTAAAGCTGAATTGAGTTATAGTAAAGTATTTTTTATTTTTTTATTTTTTTGTGTGTGGTACTGGGGTTCCTGGAAGCCCTTCTACCTCTGGGCTACACTCCCAGACCTATTTCATATTTTGGAAACAGGGTCTCTTAAGCCAGCCCGGCTGGCTTCAAACCTGCGCGATCCTCCCGTCTCCGCCTCCCAAGCGCGGGGATTACAAGCGTGTGCCACCACACCCAGTAGTAAAGTACTTTTTAAATTTTGAGACTTTTGAGAAAAAAAATCTATTGGATATAAATTTAAATAACAGGATGCTAAGTTATATTGGCATACCACTTTAATATTTTACAAAATGGATTCACAGATGTTACCTCCTTTCATTCTCGAAGTAATTTGCCTAGAGATAGACAGTTGGCAGGCAAGTTGCCTCTAACTGAGTAAGTGACATGAATCTAGATCTCCTGGCTAAACCACTCTTTATTTCACTGTGTTAATTTGCCTCTTCAGTGTACAGATTTATCAGCAAGCTCTGCTCTAAAAGAATTTATATTAACTTTAGAGTTTATTAGTTTTTATTAATTAATTAGAGTTTATTAGTTTTTTTATTAACTCTAGAGTTTTATTAGACTAAAAACAGAGATCTCATCAGAATTCAGAAAAATAGTGAGTTATAGGTAAAGGTTTCTTTACCTGATTCCCATTTATATCTTTTGGCCCACTGAAAATTAGAAGTGTCAGGGGCACTGACTTGGTGTTATTCAACAAGAATAATGCTTTTTTAAGAGGTGCACACATAGGTGCTTTAGTTAGGGCATTTTAACCCTCTCCCCCCACCCTTCTTTGTACTATGGATTGAACCCAGGGACATTCTGTCTCCAAGATGATAAAGCATTTAGAATCGTGCCTACCACCCAGTGAGTGTTACCCATCTAGACTTTGCCATAGACCAGCAAAGAAATTTCAGACAAGTCTTTTAACCTTCTTGATCTCTGGCTTCTTCTTTGTCAACAATAATAAACGCCCTGTGGGATGACTATGAACGCCCCATGAGTTCGTGTCCAACTAGGTATTGAAGCAGGTTTTCTTCCTCCTGTCTTTCCCTACCTTTTCCCCTTCTGCCTGGGTATATTTTAGTGACCATTCTAGAGTGTTCTCTGTGTTGGGCACTTTGTTTCCACTCTGATTAGCTTTGGCAGTACCTTAGAACGTCACACACAGGCAGACACTTGACCCAAGTCATTTGACTTCAAGACCTGTCTTTTTTTTTTCTTTTTTTAATCAGGACAGTAAGCTGCTTTTCCTCAGAATTACTTCTTTCAGAAAGCCTTTTGAAATGAATTCCCTCGGTCCTGGCTCATTCAGTTATCAGTCTGGGCTCCACTTTCATTTATGGCATTGAATATAGAGCTCTGAGTCTGTTCACATCAAAATGGGGCACGACTGTATAAGCCAACTGGTCAAAACTGATAGGAGCTGTGAGGCTGTCCTAGGAGGGACAGCTGCCCCAGAGCTGTGCCAGCATGACCCAGCACTCAGACCTGTGCAGCACAAGTCGTTTCTAACTCTATAAACGTCATTCAAGAGGAAGGGTAGAAATTCAAGAAATAGTTGTAGACAATGTTCAGCAACATGTTGGGAAGTCACCAGAGAAAGACTAAGATCAAGAGGACTCTGAAGATGGCATTACTTGCCAAATTCACCACAGGCCGGCATCTGAACTTCATCCTGGTAGCCCCAGGACCTGACTTGTCCACCCAACAGAGCATGGGTCCATCTCTTAGGGACAACCCCCATTAGGTGTCCACTGTTCAAGTGTCAGCCCAGAATTGCCAGTATATCAGTGTGTGATGACAGAAGTTCATACTGGACTATGTGTGCTGACCTGTCCCTGCCACATTGTCTCTGTTGGAAGAATTTTCTGGGGAGCCAGATGTGCTTCCAGGATGGCTTGAGGAGCAATGAATCTGACCAAAGGCAGTCAAGGAACCAGTTGGTGTCAAGATGATGTCACACCTGTGCTCCTAAGATTGCCTCCCTTGGCCAGGTGGCTGAGGCTCCCAAAGCCAGTGGTGGCCCACCCAGCTGTCCCTTTTGATTGGCATAGCCACCCCCTAGGTGCATTCATGGTGGCAGGCAAATGCCACAGGCTTGGGATGTGCTGTTTCTTGAAGGTCCCTGTTCCTTCTCTGGTCTGCCCACACAGATCTGAGCCTGTGTGGTCCTGGAGACAGCTGGCGTTGGAGCAGGCAGGGCGCGGGTGCAGCCTACTTTCACGGTACAATGGAGTGCTGGTGTTCTGCAGGGTACTGCCTTCAAAGGACACTCAAAGTGAGAAAGTAAAAGTGGGGTGCAGTTATTCTTGCTAAAATAAATTATACTGTTTAATGTACACAACAGATAGGGAAAAGCAGAGAGTACAGGGATCCTCTCCAGGCAAATGTTTACCACCGAGAGCGTGTGCTTACAGATGTCTGTGTTTGGTTCTCAGCACGTTCGTTCAAGCCTCCCCCACTCCCGCCCCCACCCCGGCGCCCCTGCAGAGGGTGACGCCCGGATCCCCCCTGTCTTCTGAACTCTGCCACACAGTCAGTGATCCAAACGCCCCCTCTCGTCCCTAGTCACCTCTTTCAGAGATGGTTTACTTCTGGGTGCCTCCGAAACGTTCTCACTTAGTGGCTGCGTCAGCCCTGCAGGGTACCCATGGGGAAAGCTCAGCTGGTGCTCAAATGTGGGGCCTCATCTTGCAGCTGTCTCCCATGAGCCACAGCTGGCCCCCCCCCCCAATAAGCAAGCGAGGCCCATGTCCCTAGCCGGCTCCAAGTCTCCCTTCCTTGTGGTCATGGCTAGGCTTAGCGAGAAGCATCCTATAATCCCGGGTGCACTCACCCCTGGACAGCAGCTCCACGGAGGCCCATTCCGCGTACCTGGGACGATGGAGGATAGACACATCGCCCTCGCCCTTTCTCCTGGCCCACCACCAAGGGCAGGGCCTTGCCCGGAGGAGCCGTTCCTGCCTCTCTGGTGGCTTGCCCTCGGAAGGGAGGGCACCAATGACCCTCCTACACTCTCCATTGGCAGCTGATCTTGCGCCTGTTGCCGCTCCATGTTCTTATCTTTCCTTGTCCATGGGTCTGAGCCCCACCTTCAGTGGGGTGCATTTGCTCATTTGTGTGTCTGCAGGGATTCATGGATAGCCTGCATGTGCTGGGTACTGTGCTAAGTGCTCCAGGCAGTACCAGGACTCCAGCCATTTACACAAGTGTTCGTATATTTTTCTTTTCTTTTTTTTTTTTTTGTGGTACTGAGGATGGAACCCAGGGATATTCTACCTCTGAGTCCCAGCCCTAGTTTTTATTCTTTATTTTTGAAACAGGGTCTCACTGAATTGCAAAGGACCTCACTAAGTAGCTGAGGCTGTCCTCGAACCGCAGTCCTCCTGTCTCGGCCTCCCAAATGCTGGAATTACAAGCCTGTGCCGCCACGTCCAGCTGTATATATTTCAATAAGACTGTATCCAGCCTGCCCTTTGCTGATAGTTACAGTCTGTGTGATACCAAGAGTTCCTTTTGCAATGAGCAGGGTTTTTTTTGTCTTCAGGCAAAAGCCCCAGGTAGGGACATGAGGTTTTATTACGGTCTGCGATGCGTCCTTAAGGAGATTAGTGCAAAGCAGAGCTCTGTGCACAATGTTCTGCCTTTCTCAGGGTATGAGTGTTTGCGCGTGTAATAAAACTGGGGAGCTGGTTTGCAGAGCGAGCCAATGGAGCCAGTTTTATGATCTGGTTTATGATATGCTCTCACCGGGAGAACGGGGCTTACAGAGACACTGCTTGTGTGCGGCTGGCTGTTCTGTGTGCAGCGTGGCTGGGGTGGGGGGGCTGCTGTCCTTCCTGTTGCCCACCCATGGGCAACCCTGGTCCCAAGGGAGCAGCGTGTGTCCTACCAGAGCTGAGGCCAGCCCAGGCTTCGCCTTGCCCGTGAGGTGTATGGGGCTATGTGCTGGGCTGCTGCTGCTGGCACAGCAAGGTGCCCTGTGGACCAGCTCCACCCCCAGCCCTATTTTTTATTCTTTATTTTGAAACAAGGTCTCACTGAATTGCAAAGGGCCTCACTAAGTAGCTGAGGCTGCCTGCGAACCCCGATCCTCCTGTCTCAGCCTCCCGAATGCTGGGATGACAAGCGTGCGCCACCGCACCCAGCTTTCTTCTTCTGCCTGAGCGCCTCCAGGTGAATCTCTAGCCTCTGCAGGCGGTGGCTGCCGGCTGGGGAGGCATGTACTGGAAGCGCCCCAGAGTACTGGAAAATCCTGATATTCAGGCCGCAGCCTAAACCTGTTTGCTCCCAGGGAGGTGGCCCAGAACATCTCCAGGGATTTCGCTGTGATGGTGGCACTGAGAATCGGTGCTCTCAGGGAAAGCCGGATGAGAGGAAAGAAAGGGGCCAGGAGGAAGAGAAGGCGCCAGAGGCTCCCCGGCCCGGTGGAGGAGGATGGTAGCACAGCTGGCGCCCGGGCCCCGGCAAAAGGGGCACAGCTCGCCCAGCCCCGGTCCCCTGGCCCTGACTGGGGGACCCAGGGACGCTGGAAGGGGAGGGCGGGGTTCCTGATGCAGAATCCACAGGTAGGGTTTTCCAGCACACAGTCCTTCCCAGCTGTGCCTAACCTGGAATGCGCCTGAACCTGAGTTTTTGCGTTTTCATCAATAAAATGGGCTGCCATGCGTGTACATCTGACAGACGGCAGTAAGGTGGCAACATGCCACGTGCTCTTAATAAGCTTTAGAAGAAAAAAATTATTGTTTTTGGTGCTGGAGGTTGAACTCAGAGGCGTTCTACCTCCAAGCCATACCATAGCCATAGGTAGGTAGATAGATGATTGATAGATAGATAGATAGATAGATAGATAGATATTTTTAAATTTTGAAACAGGATCTTGCTAAGTTGCTGAGGGCCTCGCTTAGTTGCCGAGGCTGGCCTCAAACCTGCGATCCTCCTGTCTCAGCCTCCCAAGGACTGGGATTACAGGCTGTAATCTAGTACTCCTGGCTGTACTAGAAGAATTTTACATCTCTATTTCCGTACGGTTCTCCTCACTTGGTCTCATCAGCTATGTCTTCCTGCTGTCCTAAAAGGCAACATTTCTGAAGTGTGGGTTTTAGTGCTACAGATAAAAAAAACCAGAGTCTGGGGTTCACGGAGGGGCCCAGCATCTGTCTTTTCCCCAAGCTCCCCAGGTAATTCTGAGACTCCAATTCTTGAGGCCTCGCAGACACAGAGCTCGGACCACAGAGCTGAGTCCGTGGTCCTGTGTCTCGACAAGAGCTTCACCACCTGCCGCAGCTTACTGCTCATCACCCCCAATTTCTCTTTCTAGGGACTCCAGTGATGAACCCCTGTCCTCCCGCAGCAGAGCAAAAAGGGGTCGATGAGGTGGTTAGGGCCAGGAGCCACCCAGCAGGGTAATTTTAGAGAGGTCCCACCTTTCATTTACAAGTCAAACCGAGAAGAACGCTAAAACTAGCATCCTCCAAATTAGTAACCTGCTAAACAAGGCGAGAATGTTTGCATTTCTGCCTGCGGAGGTCCAAATGCGTGGTCTCTCCTTTTTTGGAGGTGATGCCTCTGAGAGCTCTGCTTGGGGAGGGCGTCCGAAAGGGCAGAGTGGAACAGGGCATCTTCTCAGGACTCCTGTTTCTTTTAAAGGCCTGCAAAGCCCCCTTGGCTCACAATGAATCCAGGGTCCCAGGCACCCCCAGGCTTCCACTGGGCATCGTGAGAACGTTATTCCCCAGGAGCCCAAGGGCCCCGCGCTGGACTTACTGCTCATTGTTTTGATCGTGGCTATAATAGGAAAAAGGATGTGGCCGCTGCCCCCAGGAGCCCCGCATCCAAGGCCTGGGAGTGCAGTCCAGGAGCGCCAGCCCGTGCAGAGGGCTAGGAGTGCTCATTAGAGACCTCCGTCCCCCCAGCAGCCCCCCAGGCGGGCAGGGAGCTCTCAGTAAGGACTGTCACTCAGTGGACTGGCAAGGAACCATCCCCGTTGCCCCGGTGGGCCTGGGAAAGTGGAAACCCAGCGCCATGGAGACTAAGTCTGGGGTGGGTGGGCAGACAGCCCTGGACTGCTCCTCCTCCCCTTCCCCTGGGCCTCCCCCTCCCCACAGCCCCCAGAGTGACAAAGGGGGAGGGGCATCCCTACAGCAATTTTTGCTTAAGGATGAGAATTCTTAGCAACCCCCAGGGCTTCACCTTGATGGCAGGATTTTAATCTCTCTCCTCCCCGCTCTTGGCCCTTTGATGCAGGTCCTCCGGTGTTTGATTCAGAGAAGCAACTTTATTAAATGACATGTATCTTCATAAACTAGAACCCATTTTTCGTAACCTGTCTCTACAGTTCGTAAAAGACCTGCCGGGGGGATCATTAGCAAATTTGGAAGGGAGGGGAGGAGGAAGAGTGCGTGTTGCTGTAATATAAGGTTTGGGTTTGTTTGCTTTTGTTTCTGCAGAAATGATGGCAGGCCCGATGCTTAACTGATAGCATAGTTGCCATATGCTGATTTGGCTGGGGACCCTGGAGTCTTTGGGGAATGAAGGGGTATATGTTAAACATTCATCACAACACCGTTTTGACATATGTCAAAATACAGGAATCACATCGAATGAGAAAACAGCTCATAGACTGATCAATCAGAGAATAAGGCCACTTAAAATAGTAATAAGACCAAGCATCTGTTGAGCACCACCTGTATCCTGTGCTCCATTATAAGCACCACACGTGCCGGTTCATGTCGTCTTCGCAAAAGCACTAACAGAGCACCTGTGATGACCCCACCTAGAAAGGAGGAAGGGCCCACTCAATGACAATCTCTTTTTTTTTAAAACTTTTTTTTATTGGTGCATTGCAGTCATACATCTTAACGGGGTACAAGAAGGTAAAGGCGCACATGCACACATCACTCAGCCCTTTCCTATTCCCACCCCTCCCCCTTCTCATGTTTGGCTTAGTGATTGACTTTGATATGTTTGTGAATGGACGTCATGCTATCTCTTGACTTATGGGATAGTTCTTCCATGTGAAGGGGTTCAGGCATATGGCAGGCTCAAGTCCCACAGATTAGGACCAGGTGAGAGAAGTCTGTGGGGTCTGGAAGGGTCAGAGCTGCCTTCTGGAAAGCTGGGGTGCTCAGTGGATCTGAGAATCCAGCAGTGCTGTCAAACCATGGTCGCTTTCTTAGAGCCCGACACTAACACACACACACACACACACACACACACACACACACACACACACTCTCTCTCTCTCTCTCTCTCTCTCTCTCTCTCTCTATCTCTCTCTCTCTCTCCCCCTCTCCTTTCCTCTCCTCTCCTTTTCTCTTCTGCCTTGAGAACTCTGGCCATTTCTTTACCCCCTTTATAAACTGCTGCTCCGCTCCACCAGGTACCTGATCCCCCCTCAGGAAACGTTCAGCAGCTGGGGGACCACTCATTCCTGTGCTCCATGGCCCTGAATCTTTGTGTATAAAGGGCAGGAAAGTAAGGAAAAACAGCCACTGGCACCCATGCTGAGCTTCAGGAAGTCTGCTCGAGATTCCCAAGCAGGCTCAAGAATGGAAGCAAAGCCCAGCCAGCACACCCTTACCGCTTTATGATTATTTTTAAATTGTGTGGTGGTGCTTTACCGTTAATTTTAATTGAGCCGAGTCCCATGACTTTTGCGATCCTCAAATCCTCCATAAATTCTCTGCAACTGGCCCTCCCACACCACGCCTTGAGCCCCATTTCCCCTCTCCCTTCCTCGCCTGGGAACCTGCCCTTTAAATTGGACATGGCTGGGATTTTAATCGCTCCTCAAAAGCGCAGTGACAATTTCACAACAAAGCAGGGTGGTGGGGGTGGGGGTGGGAAGGGAGTTTAATTTTCTGCTCCGATTAAGAGAGCAACTGTTCTCTCTTTGTCCCGGGGGGCCCGGCTCTTGGCACCAGGCTGGGGAGACCTCGAACTCTATGTTGCGACATCCATCAGACCCAGCGAGCCTGGGGCCCTCCAAGGTGAACTGCAGCTGTTTGGATAGAGCTTCTCAAATCGTGTTTGGGAGATTCTCAGCCCTGTTTTACACTGGCTATCCCTGGCAGAGAAACCAGGAAGCTCTACTTTCCCAGGATCTCAGGCAGGTAATTGTTTTCCCACACTGTGTTTTAATCTGATGGAAATGGACATTCTTCACCACGAGAGCCTTCGCCTCCGTCCCCGAACTATTTGCATCTGCCTAGTGTGTGTGAGAGAGAGACCGTCACAGAATGTCCTGCCCCCCCCCCGGACATATTTCCATCTCTGGTTATAATTTAGGGCCATTTTCGTTACTCAACAACAATTACGGGCCTTTTAGTCTCTAGGTAACTTGGAGCATCTTCCTGTAGGGGACCGGCCATGTCCAGGTGGTGGGTAATCTCCCCCGGAGTATGCGAATGGGAAGGATCTCTTACTCAGTGTCATTTTTAAGCAGAGTACCAGAAGCTGGGACCAGCTGGGGGACCCACGCTGCTGTGGTCCCGGGTCTTCAGTTGGTTTCTCAGGAGGCCTATTGCTCAGGGACTTGGCTGATGGCTGCAGGATTGTAGATCCTGCTGGAGCATTGGCAAACCCACTGCAGAAGGAGCTGACCAAACGCAGCCCCTGCACCCACACAGGCTAACAGGGGGATGCTCTTCTGGGGAAGAGGAGGAGGAGGAAGGGGATCCTCCACCATCTTTTCTTAGAGATGGAGGTGTGGTGCTACAGGGAGCCCTACTCAGTCCCTTCCCTACTTAATGAAGTGGATCTGCAGATCGCCCCTTTCTTCAGCTCCCTCTGAAAATCCCCATCACTTCTTCCTACCCCTCAACTTCATGCTCTTTATTTCCTTTAATTTGTTTGTTTGTTTGTTTGTTTTGTTTTTGGGTGGAACTGGGGATTGAACTGGAAATAATGAAAATAGAGTTTGGGGAAATTGCAAAGGAGACAAGCACCGACCAGGTTATTAATGGCTTTAATCAGAAACCCGGCCCCCTCGGGGAGTCTGGCCATGGAGGAAGGGGCCAACAAGCCATGCATCCAGAGAGTCAGCATAGTCCCAACCAGCTGGCTGAGTCACACGTGGCGGGGCGGTGGTGCCTGTGTTTTAAGTGGGGGTTTAGGGGGATGGGGCTAACTGTGGGAACGCCAATTCTCTTGCGACATCTGGATACCTGGGATCTGGCGGCACCTGGATTCTCGTGATATTTCTACTTCTGGCTTCTAGGGTTCTGGTTCCTGTCCCCGCTGCGGGGTCCAATGGGGTAGGGGGTCGGCCTATCAGAACCCAGGGGCATTCTTCCTCTGAGCTACATCCCCAGCCCTATTTTTTTATTTTTTATTTTGAAACAGGGTCTCAACTAAGTTACAAAGGGCCTCACTAAGTAACTGAGGCTGTGTTGGAACCATGATCCTCCTGCCTCAGCCTCCCAGATGCTGGGATTGCAAGCATGTGCCACCATGCCCAGCTCGTACTCCCTATTTCTAGACAGTCATTAACAGCATAAAAGCCAAAACATTTGAAGGGAAAAGTCTTTAATTTACCAGAAGGTCTTTGCTACGCATCAACAAATATCAATCTGTTAAGCTTGGTGCCAGATTCCTCGACACTGGGCTAAGAGCAGTCAGCTTGGAACCTGAGCAAGGATTCCAGCCCAAAGGTGGTCCTCGCTCAGCAAAGGCCGGGGAGGGGGCTGTGGTTTGAACAGGGGTTTCCTGTGGCCTCCAGGGGCTCATGTGCTGGACACTTGGTCCCCAGTGTGGCGATGTGGAGATGGTGGGACCTGGTAGAAAGTGGTTACTGGGGTTGCTTTTCTTGAATGGGATTTGTGCTGGTCTTGCAGCAGAGTGGTTACTGGGGATGCTTTTCTTGAATGGGATTTGTGCTGGTCTTGCAGCAGAGTGGTTACTGGGGATGCTTTTCTTGAATGGGATTTATGCTGGTCTTGCAGCAGAGTGAGTGAGTTCTAGCGAGAGTGTGTTGCTGTAACAAGAGCAGAGCCTCCCTGTGCCTGTCCCTGGCTTCCTGTCTCATCATGCAGTCTCACCCTCCCACTGTAATCCCCTCCAGCATGAGACCCTCACCAGAGGATAAGCTGAAGGGAATGCCTCATCTTGGACTTTCAGCCCCCCAAGAAGTGCACTATATGAACCTCTTTTCTTTATAAGGTTCTCTGCCTTGGGTATTTCATTATAGCAATAGAAAACAGAGTAGAACCAGCGTGAAAATAGATGGCGGGAGAACGCAAGAGGGACGCCCCCCAGAACAGTGTAGACGGAGGGTCGGAATTCCCACAGTCGGTGTGCAGAGAACTACAAGACGCTTCAGGCATCGTGTCACGTAGGGGACTCGCCTCTGTAGTCAGGGTTTTTGTTTTCTAAGTGCTCTTTGTGCTACTTTTCATTTTCTAGAGAGCATGTTGGTAGAGTTGAATTACATGAGCTTTGCAAAGGTGTGGCTGACGATTTAACCCTTTCCCTGCCTGAGGAAAGAGGCTTTGGTATTTTCCTCCAGAGGGGACCAGCAGCTGACTAAAGACTGAGAACCAGTGGGGTGTGGTGGTGCACATCTGTGATCCTGGTACTTGGGAGGCTGAGACAGGAGGAATGCAGGTTCTCAGCCAGCCTCAGAAACTTAGGGAGGCCCTCTGCAACCTAGTGAGACCCTGTTTCAAAATAAGAAAATAAAATGGGGTTGGGAGTGTAGCTCAGAGGTAGAATGTTTCTGGGCTCAATCCCCAGTAACACACACACACACACACACACACACACACACACACACACACACACGGGGACTGAGTATTATTGTCCTCCTCCACTTACCCACACACCTACCACTCACTCATTCACCCACTTATTTACTCATTCATTCATTCATTCATTCATTCATTTGTTCATCCTTTCACTTGTTCAGTGACTTGCCAGCCAACAAACATTTTCTGAACAGTCACCGACGATGCACTGGATAGTGCGCTAGGCAAAGTCGTCTCATCCTGAGCCAGCCGTACGGAGGTTTTAGAACCCCAGTCCAAGGTGCCTGGCCACCTGCACTGGTCTCCTAGCCTTCTAGCACCCCCTTTCACCCACCCAGTGGCTCCGGTGTCAGAAAGGTGTGGGGAGAGGATGAGAGAGTTTCTCAGGCCCAGTCTCATCATTACAAGAAATGCTGAATAGTCTGGAAATGTTTACCTCAAGGGCTCCCGTGTGCTCATTTCCATCCCGCCACCACTCTCAGTCCTAATAAAGCTGGAGCCTGTCAGTGGACCAGAGAGTGCTGACCAGGCACCTCAACGCCTGGCCCAGGTAGACCTCATAGCCAGTCAGCGGCGGGAGTAGGAGTCCAGGCCGTGGCTTAGATTTACCTTGGCTTGAGAATGCGCCCCACGGTTTTCACCTCCCTTCCCATCATCCCCAGTCAAATTTTGTCTCAGGACCTGAAGCCAGACCTCTAGCGCCTCCGCGTCGCAAGCTGCCGTTACAGTGCAGTCGTTCTGAGTGGATGCAAGCGCTGCGGAAAGCTTGAGCTCAGAGTTTACCGGTCCCACGGGCTCCTGGAAGTCCTTATCAAGCTGTCTAGGCAGATTACCTCCAGAGCAGTTCCAATAGCTTTGCTGTCCGACATGGCAGCAGCTCCAAGTCCCCCTAAGAACGATTTTGGACACTGTTGTTGTGGAGAGAGGGGAAAGCCGAGGTCAGAAAACTTGCATTTGCCTTGTGATTCTAGTACTTGGGTGGCTGAGACAGGAGGAGCGCAGCTGTGAGGCCAGCCTTGGCAACTTAGTGAGGCCCCCTAAAATTTAGTGAGGCTGTGTTTCAAAATCAAAACAAAAAATAAAATAGAGCTGGAGCTGGAGGGTGTGGCTCAGAGGTAGAACGCCCCTAGCAAACAAACAAACAAACAAAGGAAAGAGAAAGAAAGAAGGGGAGAGAGAGAAGGAAAGGAAGAAGGGAGGAAAGAAGGAAGGGAGGGAGGGAAAAGGGGGAAAAGAGAGAGAGAACATTAACAAAAAGAAAGAAAAAGGAACTTGAACTTGAATCTCGCCTCTACCCTTCCTGGCTGAGTGGACCAGGCCACCTCTTAACCTTCCTAAGCCCAGGCTTCCTTCTGACACCTATTGGTAAAACAGATTTAGCACCAATAGGGACCTTACATGAACTAACCGGAATCCACCTGGGAGGCCCCAGCACAGCTGCGCCAGGTGTTTACAGCGGCTGACGTCTGCCCTGATTGGCCTGGGGCACACCAGGGTGGTGATTAAATATTTTGAAGATGACTTTTGGAAATCATATATGTGAAGAAGTTGGTAGGCAGTATTACACACTGCTCACCAATCTGACCGTCACATTTGAATAGTCACTGCTTCGAAGCCTAACTTAAAGGATGTTTGCCATATATATTTTGTTTCTACTAATTGACAAGTTTGTCTTCCAATTTGCCTCTATCTGTTTGAAGCTCAACAAAGGAGAAATACTGCAAAGTTTAGGCTCGAACTTTTTTTTCTAGCACTTTCAGGGGTAGCCTACCTCCAAGCTACACCCCTGGCCCTATTTTTCCAGTTTTATTTTTGAAACAGGATCTCTCTAGGTTGATGAGAGTCTCACTACATACTGCCTGCCCTTGAACCTACAATCGGATCTTGTCTCAGCTTTTCAAGTACCAGGATTGCAGGCGTACACCACCATGCCTTGCTCCTTTCCAGAATTTTATTTTTTAGTTTTAGGGGTGCTGCTGATTTGATTTAAACTTCCTGAGATTCCAGAGACTGAACCGAGTCTCAGCCTCGGAAGGCGGCTCAAGGATTACTCAGGGTGGCTTTGGACAAGACTATTTGAGGAAAGTGACTTTCAACAAAATTGTCGGACTTTGTTATAGAGTGTAGAGACATTCCCCTTGGGTTGTTTGTTTGTTTGTTGGGGTTTTTTTATTTTTTTTTCTGCGGTACTGGGGATGAAACCCAGGGGCATTCTACCTCAAGCTACAGCCCCAGCCCTATTTTTTTTCTCTTTATTTTGTAACAGGGTCTCACTGAGTTGCAAAAGGCTTCTCTCAGCAGTATCTGAGGCTGTCTGTGATCCTCCTACCTCAGCCTCCCAAATGCTGCGATTAGAATCCCCTTGAATTTGATCTGTGGGTCAGGTGTGACATCTTAGGTGAAAGTGACAATCGATGTTTTTTAAAATGGATGTATTTTATGGTTTCGAATGGAATTCCATTAAATTCAGCGTTTTGGTGGAGCTGACCAGAGAGACACACGGTGGGTGGTTCACAGAGCCTCCTCAGGCAACTTATAATAGGAAGTGAACGTCCCATTGTTTTAGTTGGGTCTCAGAAAGAAAAGCATGACTTTACGTGAGGGTATGAATGGTCTGGAAACCCATCCATACACATCAGAAGAAATAGAGCAGGAAGATAAATGCAGACGCAACCACACACATCCATGCGCGCGCCCATCTACACACACGCACGCGCGCGGTACACCTGCTAGAAACGCTGAGTCCCGGTTTTGTTTTTAAGTGAGTAACGGTTTGGGTTCATAGTCTTGGCTGGGTCCCTTGGCATTTAGCGACACACCTGCTGACCTAGAAAACAGGTCATCTGGATTCTAGCGTGGACTGTGCTATTGAGCAACTGAGGGCTTGATGCACTGGGCCCCGATTTATTACTTGTAAAATGGGGATCACACTAGTACTCCTTTCGTAGAATTTTTAAGAGTTACATGATGTGTATGTCTGCATATGTTAATGGCTATATGTATGACTATCTGTACTCACATATAATATTAATATTTATCTGCATGTATCTTTTTTTTGCGACACTGGGGATGAAACCCAGGGGCATTCTACCTCTGAGCTACACTCCCAACCCTATTTTTTTTTAATCCTTTATTTCAAAACTGTGTCTCACTTAGTTGTAAAGGGACTCATTAAGTAGTAGCTGAGGTTGTCCTCCAACCATGATCCTCCTCAAACCACAATCCTCCTTTCTCAGCCTCCCAAATGCTGGGATTACAAGTGTGCACCACCATGCCTGGCTTGCGTGTTTCTTTTGAAAATTAAATTAAAACTATGTACCTTCTTCCCAGAAGAATTCACAAACACAAGAAACTCGAGCCTAATATTTGCAGGGAATTTGTGGATCTCCCCAAGCCATAGACCTCTTAAAAAAGGGTTCTGTTATCCAAGGGGGGAAACTTTCCATGCTGAAATTCTTAATGTGTTTTTCTCACTTAAAAGGAAACTACAAGTCAAATTTGATTATAGTCAGTATTCTGTAATAAATATTTCTTTATGATCACCATCCCCTAAGCTTTCTAAGCTCAGCCATGCCAAGAATATACCAAGTGCTATAAAGTCTGGTATGAATAAGAGGTCTCATACAATTAGTGTAGTTCACAGTAACAGAATTTGGTTTATAATAACAGGAAAAATTTATTTTATAATCATATGTTAACTTATTTCTAAGCTGAATACCACATGAAGACTAATTTTTCATTCCTTACTTATGCAGGTGGAGTTGTAATTTTTTTCTTTTAATTTGTTTTCCCACATCTTCTTAGAGCAACTAAAATATGAAATGTACTATGCAGGTTCTAAAATTCCCTTCCTCCATTTTCTGTGCTCCTCTCTGGGTCTGATGACTGTTAACTTTTTAAACATGTCATTTATTTTTATTTTAGTTCAAATGTCCCTTTAGAGAAAAACATTTTTAGTTCAACTAAGAAAACAAACATGTTTAAACAAATAACATCCAAAATGTTCAGGTAGAGTTGGTGTTTTTTGGCATGTGTGTATTTCAGCATTGAGCCGGCTAAGGTACACTCTGAAAACGGAATTTTTCTTCATCTTAGAGGTGCCAATTTCTTTCTGGAACAAAACAAAGAGATTAATTGATCACAACTTTTATATAAGAACTTTTTGTTGTTTGGGAAGGTTATTTCAAACTTGACAGCGTAATGCGTCTGTGTGTGTGTGTGTGTGTGTGTGTGTGTGTGTGTGTGTGTTTTACTGGGGATAGAACCTGGGGGCATTCTACCTCTGAACTACACCCCCAGCTCTATTTTATTTTATTCTTTATATTGAAACAGGGTCTCACCGAGTTGCAGAAGGCCTAAGTAGCTGGGGCTAGAATGCCTCTGGGTTCAATCACCGGTACCACACATATATAGAAACCCATTGCAGCTGGGCGTGGTGGCACAGTTTGTAATCCCCGCACTTGGGAGGCGGAGACAGGAGGATCGTGCAAGTTCAAAGCCAGCTACGCTGGCTTAAAAGACCCTGTTTCCAAATAAAAATATAAAAATGGGTCTGGGACTGTAGCCCGGAGGTAGAAGGGTTTCCAGGAACCCAGTACCACAGAAAGAAAGAAAGAAAGAAAGAAAGAAAGAAAGAAAGAAAGAAAGAAAGAAAGAAAGAAAGAGGGAGGGAGGGAGGGAGGGAGGAAGGTAGGTAGGAAGGAAGGAAGGAACCCATTGCTTCCTATACATTGATTGCAGGTCTCAGGGAATGATTCTCAAAGACCCAGGGTTGGGAAAATAATTATAATAGAGTACAAAGCGAGATCGGGCTCAGCAGCTTCTCAGGGCCCAGCAGTCCTGAAATCTTCCGTGTCTGCACTGTTCTCGCTCAATAATCAGATAATTGAGGAGCAGTGCTCACGAATGAGCAGGTGATATCCATCCTCTGAGTGAGTGCAGAAGTTAAAGATACATGGAATAATTATGTGCGTGAAGCGCTCTGTCCATCTTTAGAAATTATTCACTGGAATTGCGTTCATTCACTGGGTTTCTCACTACACGAAGCATCGTTAAGCCAGGCACACCCTGCATATGGGAATCAGAATGATGTGCCTCGAAGGTACTAACCCAAGTAGAGATCAGAGTGGACGTGGTCAGCCCAGCCAATGGATTTATCATTTTTATCTCCTATGACTGGAAGTGTGTTCACAATGAAGAGTTGGACTTGTTTTGTCCCCAAACAATTTCTAGTTTCGTTTTACCCATTGTGTTGCCTGCCCCTCTCTCTCTCTCTCTCTCTCTCTCTCTCTCTCTCTCTCTCTCTCTCTCTCTCTCTCTCTCTTCCTCTCTGCTATTTTATTTTATTTTATTTATTTTTTTGGTGGTACTGGGGTTCCTGGAAGCCCTTCTACCTATGGGCTACACTCCCAGACCTATTTTTACATTTTTATTTGGAAACAGGGTCTCCTAAGCCAGCGCGTGGCTGGCTTCGAACCAGCGCGATCCTCCTGTCTCTGCCTCCCAGGCACGGGGATTACAAGCGTGCGCCACCACGCCCGGCCTATTCTATTTTATTTTTAAAATTTGAAACAGAGTCTCGCTACGTTCTTGAGGAGCTTGCTAAGTGGCTGAACTGGTCTCGATCCCACAATCCTCGTATCACAGCTTCCCATGTAATGAGATGTGCACCATCACACCCAGCTTGATGCATAGCTATCTTGTGAGTGCACTTAAAGAAGCTAGCGTATATGTTATCAGTCAGTAGGTTATGGTCAGTAACACCCCTCCTCTCTCGGGCTTACCCAAGCTATGCACTTGCAAGCTTTCTGAGCCTTGCTGGGCCACCAGTTGCTAAGCACTTCCATTATACTTTTCCTGAATTTACCATGATCTCCTCACCACCGCATCTGCCATGCTAGTAGAACTCCAGGGTAGATGCTGTGAAATGGAGCCACTTAAATACTTTAATTTCCTACAACATTAAAAGTCCAGATCTTAAGTGACAAGGTTTGGAGAATTTTAATCCACTGAATTGGCACAGAGACTGAAACTTAAAAAGTATCCTGTAGCCGGGCGTGGTGGCGCACACTTGTAATCCCCGCGCTTGGGAGGAAGAGACAGGAGGATCGCGCAGGTTCGAAGCCAGCCGCGCGCGCTGGCTTAGGAGACCCTGTTTCCAAATGAAAATGTAAAAATAGGTCTGGGAGTGTAGCCCGGAGGTAGAAGGGCTTCCAGGAACCCCAGTACCACCAAAAAAAAAAAAAAAGTATCCTGTAAACTCTGACCATTGTTAGATGATGAATACACATCACACGTGGCTTAAACTTAAACAAAGCAGGATATTTTTTTTTTACTTATAAAAAAGAAGTTCACTTGGAATTCAGTATAGAAGAAAGTGATAGTTATAACCATGAGAAAATTCTATGGAAACTCAGCTCTTAATATTTTGTTAATGTTATTTTTTAAAAAATAAATCACATGCTGGGCATGGTGGTGCATGCTTGTAATCCCAGCATTTGGGAAGCGGAGACCAGGGGATCGCAGTTCACAGACAGCTTCAGCTACTTAGGGAGGACCTTTATAATTCAGTGAAACCCTGTTTCAAAAGTTAAAAATACTTAAAAAATAGGACTGGGTGTGTAGCTCAAAGGTAGAATGTCCCTGGGTTCTATCCCTGGTACCACAATATATAGTATAAAAATAAATAAATCAGGTGCCAGATAGGGTGTCACATGCCTATAATCCCAGTACTTGGGAGGCTGAGACAGGAGGATCTAAGGTTCATGGCCAATCTCAGCAATTTAGTGAGGCCCTCCATAATTTAGTGAGAACTTGTTTCTAAAATAAAATAGGGATCCGGGCATGGTGGTACACGCTTGTAATCTCAGCCTTTGGGAGGCTGAGACAGGAAGATTGCGGTTCACAGACAGCCTCAGCTACTTAGTGAGGCCCTTTGCAACTCAGTGAGACCCTGTTTCTAAATAAAGAATAAAATATAGGACTGGGAGTGTAGCTTGGAGGTAGAATGCCCCTGGGTTCCATCCCCAGTACCACAATAAATAAATAAATAATAAAATAAAACAAAACAAAATAGGGCTGGGGTGTAACTCAAAGATAGAATGACTCTGGGTTCAATCCATAGTACCACAATAGATAAAAAATAATACATATATACATACATACATACATACATCTCGTCTTCTCAAAAAAGTCCCAAGAAGCCGGGCATTGTGGCGCACGCTTGTAATCCCTGCGCTTGGGAGGCAGAGACAGGAGGATCGTGCAGGTTCGAAGCCAGCTGCCTGCGCTGGCTTAGGAGACCCTGTTTCCAAATAAAAATGTAAAAATAGGTCTGGGAGTGTAGCCTGGAGGTAGAAGGGCTTCCAGGAACCCCAGTACTACCAAAAAAAAAAAGTCCCAAGAATACCTGATCAAAGGATTGTCTCCTCTCTGAGTCCTTGGAAATTGGCGCCCATTGGTATAATTGTCTTTGTTCAGTGCCCAGCCAGCTGCCAACAGCAGCCTGTGTGAGACGTGCATCTCTGTGGGCTCAGCAACGGCCCACAGCTAACCTGACTCACTCAGTATCTCCTCCATTCTCTTTGTCCCTGTGCCTCCTGACATGCAAAACCAAAGTTCAGGTTGCCCATCCCTTATCTGAAATGCTTGGGACCAGAAGTGTTTTGAACCTCAGATATTTAGGGCTTTGGGATATTCACATAGATGCAATTGTCTATCTTGGGGACAGGACCCAAGTCTAAACATGAAGTCGATTTATGTGTTATATAGGATATACTCACAGCTAGAAGGTACTTTTATGCAATGTTTTTAGCGTGCCTGTGCGGCCCATGGCACATCACATGGGGTCAGGTATGGAAATTTCCAATCGTGGTGTCCTGTTAATGCTCAAAACGGCTCCCATCTCATAGCATTGCAGGTTATGGGTTTTCAAATTAAAGCTGTTCCACCTGTACTAGTGAATGAACCTTTTAAAGGCGGCATATTGCCCAAGATTTGAAGACTCAATTAGAAAAAGTGGATGCAAGAGAACGCTTACAGTATGATGAAATGGGAGAGAAATTCTAAAACAGGAGTCAACTTATTGGCTATATATTAAGTTATGATTCTGTCTGGATGTGGTGGTGCACACCTGTAATCTTAGTACTTGGGAAGCTGAGAGAGGAGATCGCAGGTTTGAGGTCAGCATCAGCAACTTAGACCCTCAGTGATGTAGTAAGACCCTATTTCAGAATAAAATAGAAAAAGGGCTGGGTTCAGAGGTTCAATCCCCAACACCAAAAACATAACAAACAAAATGAAAACTCTGCATCTCCCAGTGTCAATAGAAGATTCCCTCTGACCTGGGGCTGAAGCTGGGCCTTTTCTCCCTGAACACCAGAGATGAGAAAGAGGATGCAAAATGTCATGTAACCACACAGTTTGGAAAGATTAAGTCAAAGTCTTATAAAACAGCTCAAAGTAAAAATGGGGCCCAGATGCCCAAGTCACTAATTGCTAATGCTGAACTAAAAATCGTGCACCAGACACTGTCCCAAGCCCTTTGCTACAGTATGTTATCCCATTCATAGCTCAAGTTTCTAGAGTCGGCCTCATCTGCTTAGTTCAGAAATTATCCATTTGAGCTGGGCGTGGTGGTGCACGCTTAGAATCCTAGAATTTGGGAGGCTGAGACAGGAAGACTGTGGTTTGTGGACGGCCTCAGCTACTTAGTGAGGCCCTTTGCAACTCACTGAGACTCTATTTCAAAACAAAGAATAAAAAATATGGCTGGGGGTGTCACTTGGAGTTAGAATGCCCCTGGGTTTCATCCCCAGTGCCACAAAATATTATCCATTTGTCTTTATAGCAAACATAGACTACTTACCATGTGCTACTCACTCTTAAGTGTGTTACATAAAGTAATTCATTCAATCCTCACAAGAACCTAGTGAGGTATGTACTGTCATTATCCCATTTTGTAGATGAAGAAATAGAGGCACAGGGATGGTAAGTAATTTGCCCAAGATCACAAAGAAGTAACTGGGCCAGCCAGGATGGAACCCAGGTCTGCACCTTTATCCAGTGTGAGGCTTTCTTTTATGAACCAACCACTCATTCCCTTCATAATATGGCTGTTGATTATACTAGTTGGCTCATTATAATTACAGAAAGAACACTGGAAAATGTAAAAGAGCATGCGCAGAACTTCACTATCCTTCCTCAAAGATAAAACCTTCAAATCCCATTAACGTTACCTTAATGATAGCCCTGTAAAGAAAATGCAAGAGACTATTTTATCTACATTTAATTTAAAAAGCAAAGCTTAACTTCTTCCAACAGCTCATAGGAAGCCCTCCTTGGAATGAATCGGGTAGGGAATATCACCAGACATTATCGACCTATAGAACCAGGAAACACGTGTTAGACTTGTCAGAGTAAGAACAGCAGATTGACCAGAAGAGTAAATCAAAGTCTCAGAATTAGGACTATTAATTCAGGGCTGATGGGCCCATAAGCAACTTTTATCCAAGACATTTAAGACCCCAAGAGAGAGACCAGTATGCTGAGCCTGCAAAGTATATAGGGCTCTAACCCCTTTGCCTTGGGTTCCAGTGTTGAATAATGCAGTACCCATTGCTCAGCCATGTCTCCACAGACTCAGATGACCTCTCCTCTCCCCACACATACAGACTGCCTTAAAACCTTGGTATCCAGGAGGGCAAGAAGACCTCTGGACATTTATGCCACGGAGGCCAAATTTGCCAATAAATGGAGCAGGCTACATAGTTGTCCAACTGGAAACAGATCAGATACTGTGGGGCAACAGGAGATTAGAGCTACTTAAGAGTATTCTGAGTTCAAGAATCCTCTGTTCTTTGGCTCTTGGTGTCAGCTAAGGATGATTACAAGCATGGCGTGCCTCTTGGTGCAATGCCGGCAGCCTCTGTCAGAACTAGTTAGCGGCGACAGTGACCTCTGTGACCATGGAAATGGGCCCTCCAGGGCTGTCATTCCTCAAAGCTGGGGCAGTTAGGTCCTGCACTGAAGGGGTAGGCGCTGCCTGTGGTTTAAGGGGACTTACGGGTTCTCAGCAAAAACTAGAGGAAACAAGGATGTATGGGAACCCTTAAAAAGCCTTCTGATGGGTCCCTTCACCTTTAGGCAGGACCACCCAGCCGTCCAAACAGATGACAGCAATTCTATTTAGGAAGATGTTCAGGTAAGGCGTTCTACCCCTGTTCGTCAATACCTTGGCAACATGACCTTGCTAGCCAGTCTGTCCCTTTGCAAAGAAAAGAAGCTTGTCTTAGAAAGGAAAAATAAGTTTTAAATGATGCCCATAAATAGGTAGATAGATGGCAGGTGGAGAAAGAGGTAAATGGAAGAAGAGATCATAGAAGGAGGGAGAGGGAAAGAAGAGCGAATATAGGTGGCCCCAAGAGACCGCTCTGCCCCTCACACTGAGGCATGCTTATTATAGAGTTACACGCCAGAGGAGGCCTCTAAGCCCCCTTCAAAACAGACACCACCTTCCTCCCCGCCCCTAGCATGCTCCACATTCCTCTAGGGTAGCGCCTTATCATGTTGCAGCATCAGAATCTGTCAGCTCTTGGTCTCCCTGGCTGGAGTGTGAGCCTTATGCGGCAGGAATTATATCTTACTCTTTGGCCGAGTCACAGCACCTAGCCCAGGGCCTGGCACCTAGTACGTGCCCCATGGGAGGGAGGGCAGGGGGTATGTCAAGCAATGCAATCGATAAACTCACGTTAGATGGAAGTGCTCCTTTTCAGGAGTGTGTCATTTCTATTGCTATATCCTGAATGTTTTCCTACTCAAACCTAACCCATAGATTATACAAATACTATTTTCCCTCATTAAGCAATCATACTCTAAGCCAATATGATGATATAATCTTCCCAATATTGGCAGAATTTGTTAGTGCCCCTATTAACACTATTCTGTAGAACACTAATTTATGATAGCGCTATTTATCTCTGAAATAATTTTCTCAAAAATGTATTTATTCCCCTTGTTAATATGTGTACACTGTCCATGGTCTGAGTACCATCGTGTGGTCCCCGACCTGGTGCAGTAAACTATAGAGTGTCTGCTGTGCCAGTGACATAAACATTAGTGTATGTTTTGGTCAGCATTCTTACTGTTGTAATCCAAAACAACTGGCCATACAACCTAAAGGAAGGAAATTATTTCAGAGAGAAATAGCACTATCATGAATTGATGTTCTATAGAATGATGTTAATAGGGGTACTAACGAATTCTGCCAATATTGGAAAGATTAGATCATCATATTGACTTAGAGGAAGGAAGGAAGGAAGATCTCACAGATTTTGGAGATTTCAGAATTTCAGTCCACCTTAGGCTGGGTCTGCGGAACTCAGGGCAGGGAGGTGGGAGCAGAGAGAGTAAAAGCATGGCTCTCACATCATGGAGGCTGGAAGAGAGAGAGAGAGAGAGAGAGAGAGAGAGAGAGAGAGAGAGAGAGAGAGAGAAGAGAAGAGAAGAGGAGAGGAGAGGAGAGGAGAGGAGAGGAGAGGAGAGGAGAGGAGAGGAGAGGAGAGGAGAGGAGAGGGGAGGGGAGGGGAGGGGAGAGGACACACGTGTGAGAGAGCAGTGAGCAGGGGAGGAGCCATATATAATCCCTAGGGCCACACCCCCAGGGGCCCCTCTTCAACCAAGTCCCACCATCAACATGGCTGCCTTGTTCCCACGAAGACCAAGGGAACATTCTAAGTCCAGACCATTGGAGCGTATCTCATGCAAACACCCTCCTCTGCCAGTCAGGACCGGCATTGCTCTCTTTTCCCCTCCAGAGTTTTCAGCAGCTTATCTAATCTGGAATGACTACCCTCCTGCCTCCCCAAATCCAGCTCTGTCCATCTTTGATGCTCACCCAGGCGGTCCCATTTGTCCTCTCCCACGGCATACCTCTTCTCCCTTGCTGCTGTCTTGCCTTTCTCTGTAGCACCTCCTGGTGCCCTTCTTTCCTGGTTGGCCTTCCCTTAGGGGGGCCTTATACCGGGTGGTAAATTAACCCCTGAGTACCTGCTGTCCAGGACAGTCAGCAGCAGCAGCTCAAGCTGAAGGCCGGGCATGGTGCCCTGTGGGCCTATAACCCTGACCCTCACCACATGAGACTAAGACCAAGGTTTGACCAAGAAGCAGTGGCCTTGCTCTGGGGCAGACAGCACAGCTTTAAGGCATTTGGTGCAAGACCTCTGCCCACGGGGCCATTTGATTTTTGACAGTCACTGCCTGGCTTGGTTGGACCCTCCCTGGGAATTGTCTCTGTTTTTAGTACTATCTTATGGCTTGTTGGGTACTTGGAGTTACCTTAGGCTTAGATTTCATTTTCTCCTCCTCCTAAGGTCCCTGAGGGCAGAAACTTGCCTAAGCCTTCTTGGTCTCTCTTTTGTACCTGGGCCCTTGGCATTCCTAAACATTTGCTGTGCCAGTGAATGGAAGACCTAGGCCCTTTCCCTTAACCCAAAAGAATAAACTGCCTCCCTCAGTCCTTTTCAGGTTGTGTCCCCAAGTATCCTGGGGGAGAGTTGGTCCGGGAGAAGTCTGTTGGATAGCCTCTGGCTGTGTGAGGCAGGAGCAGCCCTGGTTAGGAGGTGGCTGTGTGGAGACAGAAGATGCCTGCAGAGCCTGAGAGACTAAAAAGGCGCAGCTTCAAGTCCAGGGAACCATGGGCAGCCACACCGAGACCCACAGAGCTACCGTGTGGTATCCACGCAAACCCAAACAGTTCTCCCAGGGCTGTCAGATGGAGAGCCCCTGTCTCCTCTCCTGGGTTGTAAATTCCTCCGGAGCAGGGCTTGTGTCTTATCGGTGCCCTCAAGGGCTTGCAGGATGCTGCAGGGGCCCCCACCATGCTTTCTACCTGAACTGCATCAATAGAAATGAGTTCACAGCCTCTACTGACAATCTACCCAAAAGGCCTCCGAGGTTTCGGGCACTTTGAACAGCATGAACTTCGCTCCCTTAAATCCAGTCGTGCCTGCCTGACACTGCTTATGTCTCTTTCTTCTCAAATGGTTTCTAATGCGTGGGGCGATTTTGCAGCCATTCAAGAAGAAGGAATGCTGTGTATAAAGCCTGGATTCAATAAATCCAGATTTTTTTTTTCAAAACAGCTTTTAGCTGTCTTCTGCCACAGACACTGGTCTGGGCAGGGCTTCTTATTTTATTGAATCCAGCTGAATAGCTTGACTACATTAATAATAGGACTTCATTTCCAACCACTGCCTCCCAGTCTTTTCCCCTAAAAGCCTTATGGTACTTAAGCAACTGCTAATACATGAATAACTGTCGGTGGCATCATTTCCTGCCGTGATTTGACCACCAGCATGAGGTTTTATTTCTTGTACATAATCCGGAGTTCTCCGGCCTGCCATGTGTGTGGCTACCAGATCATATTTAAAACACGGTGAGCAAATCGAACCGCGGCGATGATTTGGGCTGCACTCAGTTTCTTTATGTTGAGAAACCAAAGATTTTGAAAGATCCTGCTGGCTGTGGAGCAATATTTGTCTGGAGCAAGCCTACCTAAAGACGGACTGGAATTTGGAATCTGGTATTTCTACAGAGCATGGATGGGTAAGGCCATTCTGCAGGGTTCCCAGGGTGAGCTAGCAGGGTTTTTTCACCTCATACACTTCAAAGGAAAATTCTGTTTCTTCCCCATACCGCCATACTTCTTTTTTGGAGCCTGGCTGGAAGATTATATCTCATCATCAGTTTTTCCCCCCTCTCGGCTTGGTAGGCTTTTGTGTATGGAACCATGATGAGGTGTTTGTAGAGAAGACAAGACCCTCTTTGCTGCACTGAGAGAGGCTGTAAACAGGGATGCTCACGGACTCTGGAGTGAGGTTGACTCGAGTGTGCATCCAGCTCAGCCACTTTCTACTTTTGTGACTCTGTACAGCTTACCTGTTATACTTCAGTCTCCTCATATGGGAAGTGCAAATAATAATGGTAAACAGCGCCTACTTTCTTGGGTTAGGATGACTATTAGATGCCTGGGTATTTGCTAAACGCTTAGATTGAAGCTCGTACAGAATGCTACATACACAACCGTGAGTGCCTGTTTTTCCTGTTGTTGAATACTCAGTGAATGTATGTAGCTTCCTTTCTATGTAGCTTCCTAGGAGGATAAAAAGTAAAGTTTCTCTTTCAAGTGACATACCATCAAGTTGAACAGAGGGCTGATAATTCAGCAAGACTTTGCATATTAAACCTGTCTGGCCCAAAGCAAATATCACCAATTTTAACCTGAAGCTCAATTTACCTAGCTCTGAGTGGAGCTAGGAATGGTGCCATCAAATACAGCTCTCGTGTATCAAGTAGCCAAACCAAACTGAAGACCAGACACAGTGAAGCATTGGAGACATTTAGGTGAGGTAGACAAGAAAGACAGATTGAACGATGGGGCTAGGACTGAAGGAGGGAGCCTCACCTCGAAAGTAGTGGGGTAAAATTTTGGGTGATGAAGGAAAAGGGTCCTCGGAAGATGAAGATGTGGAGGGTGGTGAAGAAGAAGGGCGGAGTTTGGAGGGAAGGGTGCAGGCTGTGGGGTGGGGAGTGAAGGCTCCGAGGTCTCATTAGGGAGGCAGGGAAGACATCACCTTGGTGGTAGCTCAGGTCCCTTTGCACAATTAACATAGTGCTAGAAAAGACCAGAGTGCCCAGGTTGTGATGGACGGCACAGCTCAGGCAAATGAGGTGCGATCTGGTGTCATAGAAAACAGGAAGTGAGAAAGAGGTAGGAAATACTCTCTAGGGTGCTTGGCAGCTGTGTCCCCCATGCCTTTCCTGCAACAGCAGGGTCCCCAGGCGGGGCCGACACAGGTCTCTAGCATCACAGGAAGAAGGACAAGTGAGGAGAAATGCAAGACTTAAAAATACCTAGCCAGGCGTGGTGGCACACGCTTGCAATCCCAGCATGGGGGGGAGGCCCTTTGCAACTCAGTGAGACCCGGTTTCAAAATAAAGAATAAAAAATAGGGCAGGGGGTGTAGCTCGGAGGTGGAATGCCCCTGGGTTCCATCCCCAGCACTGCGAAAGAAAGAAAGAAAGAAAGAAAGAAAGAAAGAAAGAAAGAAAGAAAGAAAGAAAGAAAGCTGAGCTACTCAGTCAAACCAAAGCAGATCCTGAGAATGGTTTCTGATTTTAAAATGAGGACACATTGGGCATTGTGGCGCATGCCTGTAATCCCAGTGTTTGTGAGGCTGAGACAGGAGGATTGCAAATTTGAGGCCAGCTTCAGCAACTTAGCAAGACCCTGTTTCAGAATAAAAATAAATAAAATGGGGCTGGGGGTGTAGCTCAGAGGTAGAAAGCCCCCTGTGTTCAATCCCCAGTACCACCAAAAAAATAAAAATAAAAGAATTAAGGGGACATTGCTGAGTTGGTAGTGGTGTGGATTTGGGTGTTACCTGCCTTACGTCTGAATTTCTACTGGGTCAGAAAGAGGTGGACCATCTTATTGGATTCGTGAGGGTTTTTCTCAGAGCAGCTGATGGCCTACTAACACTATGACCTGTGTACCCTTTGCCAGTATCTCTCGTTTTCTGCCACTGGGTGAGGTCCTTGTGTTCCCCTCCTGGACACCCTCCAGTCAGCGTGCAGCCCTCAACAGCTCATCTTGGTCATTGTTCTCTCCTTTGAAGTGCACAGAGGCAAACAGCACGTGGGAGGGGGATCTGTGTTCTAAGAACCGCTCTGGTTCACACATCTATAGATACGCTCAAGCAGCGCCGTGGGTCACATGTACCTACCAGTGAAACTCAGGATGAGTCACTTTTAAATTACTCATAAAGAAAGAAATATGTTTCAGAAAGCCAGTGCTGTTTGCTTACACATGGAGCCAGGGGAGAAAGCAGGCAGCCCCATAAAACAGCCAGGCCTCCTGAGACAGCTGGTGTACACTGCCTCAGGTGGGAAGAGAGGGCGGAGCCCCGGGTCCTCTTTGCTCTGTAGTGGATTTAAAGTCGATTTCCACCGGTGAGAACTTCTGCAGTGGAGTTCTGGGTGCTTGGGACCAACGTGTCAACTACCAATCTTTCTCTCACCGTCTCACTTTGTAATCGGCACTAAAATTCTCTATAAGGACCCTTGAAGACACAGTCTAATGGTAGAGACCAAACTCACTGAGCCCAAAATATGGAGATGTATGTCAGTGAGTCAGGTAGGAACGGCCCCCGGGAGAGAGTTCTCCGCAGCATCTTGGAGGACAAAGATTGAGACTGAGCCTCCAAAGCCTTGCTTCATGGCAAAGGAGAAAGAATCCCATCCCCAAAGAGATAGAAGGGCATCAGAATAGGCAGAGCACACAGATGACAAAGGCCAAGTACTTCATCTGTTGAGGAGTCTAAATTTCTTTTTCTTACTAAATTGGTCCAAGGGAGGGATTTCACCAAATGCAAATGAACAAAGTACAATATGTGTGACTCAAAATATCCGTTATGCCCTTAACTCAGAGGGTGTGAGGCAGGGAGGTGACCTTTTCAAGGGTTGAGAGTTGTAAACTTTTTCAACCACAATGTTTTGATTGCTGGGGGATTGAAGAAAGGATCACCTTGGGGTACCATTTTGGAAAAGTGATCTAAAAAATGACTTCCTGCATAATATTTGGGAACATTTTTCATTTTGTTTTTGCTTTGAAGATACACAATTCAGCCACCTGTGGATCTCAACCTTTTATGAGAAACAAACGTCTAGAAGTCTAGAGGTACCTGGCTCCCCCTCCCCCAGGTCACCCAGCCTGGTCCCTCTATGAGAGTTTTGGTCCTGGCAGGAGTGACGGTAGGTATTGAGGTCCACAGGAGCAGGGCTGCCCCCGACGCCAGCCCCAAGAAAGCGTACATGGCATGGTTTCCCTTCATGATTTTCCCTTCCCCTTGACAGACCACCAGGCAGCATCGTACAGAGACATGGGGTACTACAGATGGGAAGGGAGCTGAAAATAACCACCCTCCCTCATCTCGAATAGCTAGCTACCCTGGCCAGACATTCCCTGAAGGGCTCCTCTGAAATCTGGGAAACAGGAAAAGTTAAGAAAATTTCTAATTTGCCTGGTCATGTGAACTCCTCTTTTGGTGTTGCGACACAATTTTGGAACAGGACTCTGAGCTGTGGCTGAATTCTCCAGGTCCGGGAGCATGTAGAAGATTTGGCTATTTGGCCTAAACTTTTCTTTTTTTTTTTTATACTGAAGGTTGAATTCAAGGGCATTCTATCTACCTCTGAGCTACACCCTCAGCCCCATTTAAAAAATTTTTTGTTTGTAGATGGTCTTGCTAAGTTGCTGAGGGCCTTGCTCAATTGCGGAGGCTATTCTTGAACCTGTAATCCACCTGTCTCAGCCTCCCAAGCATTAGAATTACAGGCCTGTGCCACCCTGCCTGGCTTGCTTGCTCCTGTAAGGCCAGGAGCAGTCTACCTTTGAGTTACACTCCCCCAGCCCTTTTTATTTTTATTTTTTGTTTTGAAGCAGGGTCTTGCTAGGTTGCTGAGGCTGGTCTCAAAGCTGCAGTCCTCCTGTCTCACTCAACCTTCTAAACTACTGGGATTACAGACGTGTGCCGCCATGCTGGCCCAACCTCTTTTTTAAACAAGCAAGCACCAATGGCTAAAGAAGAGACAAAAGAGAAAGCCCTCGGATCTCACGCAGGCCGTCAAGGGCCAACAGGGCTACTGGGAGTGGCCTGGACCCCTGTCCTGAAGAGCGTCCTTGGTGTTACACAAAAGGACCAGTCCCTACAGATCGACAGTACAGCCTCGTGGTCCATTTTTCTCAGTCTCTCACTACCTGTGTTTGGAGATGATTAATGATTAGGCTTTTTCCTCCACACATTTGGCTTTGATAATCTCTACTCACAAAACCTTCAGATGCAAATAATTGTAGAACAAAGTGGCATGGAGGATTTGTCTGGGAGGATGGAAACCCTCCACATCTTGATAGGGGAGTGGGTCCCGGGGCCGGGTGCATTTGCCGGCGTTTGTCCAACCGTACGCCTAAGTTGTGTCCATTTGGCTGTATGCGCGTGATACTTCAATGAGGAAGCTTAAGATAACAAAGTGGCCTGGGTCTGGAAAGTATAAAAAGTGGACGCAATGAAATTGACCTCATCGAAAGAGATTCGGAAAGATGAGGGTTGGCCAGAAGAAAGTAAGAATGTGTATGTGTGGGCAGCCCCAACAGTACAGGAAATCTTTGCCAGGTGAGCAGATTCAGCCCAGCTCATAGAAGCGACAGCTGGCTGTATACATTCATCTGGTTTTGTAGGTGTTTTTTGGTACCTTTATTTTCATTTTCGTTGGGCTCATTTCTGTCATTCGATTGGATTTTGACTTGTGTCTCCTTAACCTAGCCCCCGCCACACACACACACACACACACACACACACACACACACACACACTCCCCAATATCCCAGCCTGCAAAAACTAAATGTCCACTCTCCCACTGAGCTGGAGAGCTTTCCCTGTCTCTGGAACATCCTATGGAAACTAGCCAGGGCATATGAGCCTGAAATGCATATGTAAAAACGGAAAGTGAAAAGGAGAAACATCCATACTTGTACTAGTTTCGAGAAAATTCCCAGCTATCTCTGCTTCTTAAAAAAAAAATCCATTTTTCGAACTTTTACTTTGGAAAACCTATTTTTCCCCCCAACAGGAAAAATAAAACATGTACTCAGTTCATTCTAAAACAAAAACAAAAACAAAAAAACAGAGGTAGTAAGGATGGGGCCAATGAATGAGGTCAAAGTACCCTTTATTTTTCTCTCCCTGTCTCTCTTTCCCCTTCTTCAAAGCAAATCAGAAAAGTGGGCGTGGAAATTCCCACAGGCACTCCGTGCCCCTCTGCAGGTTTATATAGGGATTTTCATGCTCTTTTTCTGACAGATCAGTCTTTTTTGTCATCATTTCATCTTGAAACTAGAGAGGAAGGGAATGGAAAGGCAAATTGCTAATCTCAGAAGCTTCTGGAAATTCCCCTTTTCTGGTACACGAGTCTTTAAGAATAGTTCTCTTTCAGTTGTGATTTTGTCATTTGGACAACAGTCAGCGTGCCCAGCCCTGGGCCCAGCGCACTTCACCAGGCTCCAGCTCTCCTTAGAGCCCTGGCTGGAGACGGTGGAGGGAAGAAAAAAAACTGGAATTGCACTGCTTGGGAGAAAATAGCCCAATATATAGATTTTTCTTTCTTTTAAGTAGACAACCTGAACGCAAATCTATACTCACATGAGTTTCGATAATTAACTTACTTACCTAGTATCTCTTATAAACGGATACATCACCCATGAATTAGTGACTCACTGCTGCCTTAAATGGGTAGGCAGACGGGCAGTTCTAGAAGTTTCTATTGACATTTCTTGTGTTAATACCCATGATCGGTTCCAGGAACCGCTTGGCCTAATTGATGCTGTTCTCGGGTCAGTATGGCGCAAGGTTATTTTAAAGGAAAAAGCTTGCTTCTTGGGGTTTCAGGAGATAGTTTACTTAAGATGAATGCGGGCCTGGGACTTGGGCGCCGTCATGGGCTGGGTTTAGGGGCGCAACCCAGGCAGGGCCCCCGGAGGAAGCGAGGTCGCACTGCTCACAGGCTGGCCAACTGCCTGGGTATCTCCAAGGGCCCAGTGAGATCTGATGGCTGAAATGTAAGCGTGCATGTGACAGCCAGCCCTAAGCCCTGCTTCAAGGGACCATGCTCATTAGCAAAGTCTCTGCTTGGGTTAGGTCACTTGGCGGCCAGGTAAACAGTATCAGGTGTTTTCTGCACTGGCAGCAGGAGACAGAAGGCTAAATGCCTTCGCTGTGGAGTTGCTCTTGGCAGTTACTTATTAATTGTACCTCCAGGTATCACTAGGCTAAAAGAAAAATAGCCTTCTCTCCTGACCCCCTCCCACATTACTTCCTTACCCTTCAACATCATCCAGGTCCCCTCCTCCAGTGTGGGATGCCTCCCTCCTGGGAATTCCCCTAAGGACAGGTTGGCCTCAGGGCCCTGGGAGACAGGCTGTCCCCTTCTCCCCAGATGTTCCAGCCCAGGTCGGTTGAGACCTAGACAGAGCTTTTCTTCTGCAATGTCTTGATTTTGAGTTTCTTCTTCCTGCAACGTCGAGCCCTGTATATGTTTGTTTTTGTTCTAATTTTGGCTTAAGAAAAAAAAAAAAGAAGAAGAAGAAGAAAAGAAAAAGAATGTTTGGGTACAGTGTAAAAGTTTTCTCATATCCAGACTGGAAACTCCCTAGTCACCCTGAAACCGGACAGGTGCTAAGCTGTATTTGTTTCTCTGTCAACAAACGGTGTGTGCTTGGCCTAGAAGTTAACTCCTGTGGTGGGGAACGGCGTGTCCCTCGGCCTCCGCCAGCCTTCGGGAAGGGCCAAAAGGCCCAAGGTGAGAAGAAGGCCTCTCTCTCACCCCATCTTTTTCAAACTTCTGATGGGGACCACATAATGTTCCCTTCGTGGTATTTTGATGGTATACATGTCTAAACACAGGTGTGACCTTTCCACGGTGCTCGGTGTTACGATTAGAATAAGTGAGAGAAGATAAAAGCCAGCTGGAGTTTAAGGTTGAAGCTGAAAACAGCCCATGCTCATTTGCACTGAAAACACTGCCACAGAGCGAGGTGAGGCATAGGTGCCCCTCTAGGGGACGGTTTTCAATCGCCTCTTGTGTGGTTTTACAAACCAGCCCTAGGTAAAGGGTTTCTATGAAGTAAGCTGTCTCTCGAGGTTCAGAAAAGCCTGGTGACATGCTCTGAGGATACCCTCCCTCCCTCCCAGGGCCATGTCCCTGTTTTCTGTCAAAGTAACTCTACTTGGAAAAGGTATCATGATGTTGGTCCTGGTGCCCATGATGGTTGGCATTTTGCTCTCTGAGACTCGGTGTCCTTGATTTAAAACTGAGGGACGTTGGCCATCAGGCCCACAGTTAATTAATTGTTTGTTTGTGCAAAGGCTTTCTTGGTTAGCTCCAGCACTTGCTGTCTAAATGTGCAGGAGGGTGGCCCGGGATCTGTGTCCATGTGAACAGTTATTGTAGTTCTTAACCTGCTGAGACATGAGCCCAGGGGAGGTAAAATGGAGGGGGAATGAGATAAAGAAATGGAAGTGGAGGCTTATGAGCACTGCCATCTTGGTTAGTGTGCCTACTTGGTTAGTGAATCTCTGGTTGTCTGAGAAACTGGGGAGTCAGGGTTCTCCTTGGCAACTTATGGAAGCCCACTGGACTGGGGTTACTGAGCAGAGCAAGGCACAGCTCCCAAATCTGGACCTGCAGAGAGATTCCTGGGCTTCCATTTCTGTGTCTGTGAGTACCAAGTGGATGGGAAGGTGGGTGTCAGCACCAGATAGAGATGAGATTGGAGGGAGGAGCTATGTCTTTGGGCATTTGGGTAGGTAATGGTAATCCAAGGCTGCGATCCTCGGTGGGGTGGTTTTACCTCCTGGGGGCTATTTGGCAAGGTCTGGAGAAACTAGACCAGGGTTTCTACTTGCCCTGAGTGTGTAGAGGTCACTGGACATCCAACAGTGCCCAGGATGGCCCTTGCTCTGCCCTAACCCAGAGGCAGAGAGGAGCTACAGTGTTGGGCGTTTGGGTTGGACTTATGATAATGGCAGGCTCTGACCCAAAATAGCAGTCAACCTAAGCCCCGAAGCCTAGTAGTATTTTGTAAGTCCATAGCGCTGGCCTGATATGAATGGAAAGAACATTTGCAATTTTCCTCGCAAAGGACACTCCGCTGTCACTGTCTTCCGCTTGCTGGCTGGGTGGGACTCGGGTCAGCGTTCCCTCTCTTCACTCACCCTCCGCCACCCCAGCCTGCTGCCTCCCCGGCTTCATCACTGCTCTTTGCTCCTTAACAAGTCTTGTGGATAGTTGCTGGGGCCGTCCTGGCCATGGTGGTTCCTGGCCTTACTTGAGAAAGGGCCTTAAGTAAGAAAGCCAAATGCCTTTCACTTAGATCATAACAGTGGTCCACACTGGCCCCAGCAGAGACCCTGGGAGGTGGAGGATGCATCTCTGACCTGCAAAGAGAACAGGTGAGGCCCCAGAAGAGAAGATGCAACAGGCATTCACGGCAAGGCCCACAGGCACTGCCACTGGCAGAAAGCCCAGCCTCTGGACACATGGCCTGTCTTCTCTCCTCCCTCCTTCCACCACCTTCTCCCCGTGGCCACATTTCTTGTTCCCTGGTCAGCTTCTTCCTAGCCTGCTTGCCCAACCCTCTGTCTCTGTCCTGCTCACCCCTACACACAGACAGGGGGCAGCAGAGAGCAGCAGAGGAGTCTCCTAATCATTGCTTCCCCCGCACCCCAGTATCTTGACCCTCTGAGACCCTCTTTTCCACCAGGTTTACCCCAACCAGAGCATGCCCATTTGGCACATAGCCCATCCCTGCAAACCTCCTGATCCATCTCCTGCCGCCACCTTGGGACCCAGCTGATGTCTCAGGCCTGCCACTACCCGGCTCCTTAGCTCTTCGACTGAGAACAGTTGCCTCTTCTAGTTACCTCTCCATCCCTTGAGGATGTTCTGCAGTTTCCCAGCCCAACAGCTTTCACAGAGCTTATTCAGTTTGGTCCTGTTGACTGAAGGAGGAGGACACTACCTCTTCCTACTCCATAGGCACCAATTTCCACTGGACACCGACACACACCGGCTTATGTAATTCTTGCCCCGACCCCTCCAGCCTGTGCTGCATCCTCCTCTCATTTTTACAGAAGAATAAACTCAGCATCAGAGACGTTAACTATCTTGGTTCAGGTAAAGCTATGAGCTAGGTAAAGCTATGAGGTCTAAGTAAAGCTATGAGGTCTAAGTAAAGCTATAAGGTTGAAATGGGGAACCCAGTTCAACATTCCAGACTCTTCATCTGATTGCCATCTTGGTCCCAGACAACCCTGAGATTTTTTTTGTATGTGTGCGGTACTGGGGGTGGAACCCAGGGGCATTCTATCTCTGAGCTCTACCCCCATCATTATTATTTATTTATTTATTTATTTATTTATTTATTTATTTGCAGTACTGGGGATGGAACTCAGGGGCATTCTATCTCTGAGCTACCCCCACCTATTTTTTATTCTTTATTTTGAAACAGGGTCTCACTGAGTTGCAAAGGGCCTCACTAAGTAGTAGCTGAGGCTGTCCCCGAACCGTGATCCTCCTGCCTCAGTCTCCCAAGTGCTGGGATTACAAGCGTGTGTCACCATGCCTGGGTTCTAAGACTCTTTTTAAATGCGTAATATGTCCATCTTCCTTGAGCAAAACACAGTCTTTATGCAGCTGTTTAAATAGATTTACCTTTGATTCATGTACTCATTCATTCTGCAAACACAGTTTTTACTAGGTGCCAGGCGCAGTTAGAACCTGGATAAATAGAGATTTGTAAAATGCAGACACTGTGCTGGAGGAGGGAGACCCAGGTAGCAGGGAGCTCAGCTGCCCACAGTCAGCATGGTGGGAGATAGGGGCTTGGTCATGAAGGGCTTTGTAGAGGAGGCAGCATCTGAGCTGTGAAATGTACAAAAATCAGACTGGCATCCCACCAGTAAGCGACCCCTGGGACTGTGAGGATTCCCAGATGCTGCTAGTAGTCAGGCATGTGGACCCCTTGGGCTGCTCCACATAGAGCTGCTTCCTGCAAAAGAAAAATTGCAGGTACAGAAGGGCCAGGCAGCTGAAATAGTCACTAGCAAAGGAGACTTCCATGGGACAAGGGTATTTAAAAATCAGGCATGGCCCTGTGTATCCATTAGCATTCTTACAGGTATCATCTTAAAAGACTGACGATGTAACTTAAAGGAAAAAAGATTTATGGTTTCAGGTTCAGTACGTGTGAGGCCGGGGACCGTGGATCTAATATGGCAGCAGGAAGCAGAGAGAAAGAGAGAGCATGGGCTGTGCTCTTCACATCATGGAGGGAGGCCGAAGCAAGAGAGAGAGCCAGGGGAAGAGGAATCATATACATAAAACCTCCAAGGCCCCACCTTCAGGGACCACCACTTCCTCCAGCCATACCCTGCCGGCCTACTGGGTACCACCCAGGTAAATCTATTACAGTGGATTTACAACCCTGAATTACAACCCTCATGACTCAATTATATCAATCTTGAATATTAATAAACGAGCTCTTTAGGGGACGTTTTATGGCTAACTATAACACCCTGGAAGCACCTTGTAGGTGTGAAAAGACTGGGTGAGACTGGATCATCAATTTGTGAATGGAGCCACTCAGGTATTTGAATAAGAGACAGACACAGGCACTCCGAGGTCTAAGTGGGTCCCCGGAAGCAGTGGCAGGGAGGAGTTCTGGATGTTGCAGAATGAGGGACATCAGTTAGAGCCTCTTCCAATTGTCTGGGTGCACCATATCCTGAGTGAATAGAGGTGGTGTCAGTGGGGCTGGAGAAAGGAGGTGTCCCTCTGAGGTTCAGACAACAGTGATGGGACCTGGGAAGGAAAAGAAGAAGGAAGATTGGGGTCAAGCCCAGTTCCCTGGCTAAGCAGTGGACTGGTTGGACTCTGAGATTTGGGGAGAGTTTCATGGAGTGCTTTTGGGGTGTACTGGGTTTGAAGAACTCGAGGCAAGTGCATATAAGTTTGGTCATAAACTGGGATATGACGTTCTTAAGAGATTGGGGAACTATCCGCCTGACGACTCCCTAATAAGGTTCAAGGCTGAGGTCCCTTAAAGGAAGGACGTGGGGCTCTCCTCCGTGGATGGAGGGTGGCAGTTTCCACCCCTCTGTGTCGAACAGTCTTCATCTTTGTCTCTACCCACCCCTGGTTGACAGGAACAGTCCCCAGTGGAAAGGGCCATGTATGTGATGAGTAAGTGATTTTAATGATCCATCTGCCCTCAAAGAGTTCGTGCGCAGCTCCAGCACCCACAAGTCAGCCTTCCCCTTTCAAGGGCCATGTCTAATTTCTCAATGCTCTTGTCCACTGAAAATCTCTTTTCCCAGAGTCTGTTTCAGCTGTCAGGCCCCTCCTGACCCACCACTGGCCTTTTGGTGTGGGCGGCTCTGTGGGGAGCACGCTGGGGACCTCTGGGGCTTAGACCGAGGTCCACTGTTCTTTCCAGTGAGTTGGCCTAACATTCGGCTGGCCTTCCTCACCAAGAGCTGTGAGAAATCCCTTCCACTGACTCCAGAACTCCTCTTCCAGGCTTGTAGCTGAGCTCACACAGGTATCCATTCTCATTGGAATTGAGGACTTACCTTGGTGAATGATCACACAGCCCCCAATAAAATTACAAACCTGCCCAATGCGCTTTACCAGCTTCCAGAGCCTCCTACAGCTCTCTTCACACGTGCATCCCCTAGGACCTCCTTGTAAGTACAGAAGGTGCTCAGGGAGACGGGGATCTCTGACTGTTCTTGGGAACACGGGGGAGGAGGAGCAGGGAACCACTTTCTCTGGCTGCGATCCCCTGTGCCAGGCACCACACACGAGTCACTTCATCCCCAAGACAATCTGCACCTGGATCCCTTTCTTCTGTTTCATGAATGAAGAGGTCAAAGCTTGCAGGGCTTGGTGGCACGAGCCTGTAAACCCAGGACTCAGGAGGCGGAAATAAGGAGGATCACAGGTTCGAGGCTAGCCTCAGAAACTTAATGAGACTCTCGGTAACTTAATGAGACCCTGTTTCAAAATAAAATATATAAAAATAAAAAGGGCTGGGGGTTAAAGAATTCCTCTAAGGCACCTTCAATGTAACACTCCGGAGAAGGAAAGAACAGACAACTTCCTCCATATGGACATGGCCAGGCATTTGCAGAGATCAGATATGCCTGGTTCTAAGGTCCGGGCTCTCTCCTCTCCATCACTGCACTTTCTGGCAGTGAACTTGGCACTCCCAAGATGGGGAAAGATGGAGGTGCAGAGTCAGAAGCCGAGTAAAACAGTTTCTCAGAGGAGAGAGAGCAGCAGGCAGTGGGTATTCACACAAGCGAACTGGATGCTTCCCAGTGAAATTAGGTGGGTGTTCGAGCCCCTCGTACTCTCTGCCGAAGCATCACTCTCAAATAGGAGGAAATACTAAAGGACAAGGTGAAGGGTTATCACGTAACCAATGTGCCACCCTGTTCTAATAGAGATTGTACCCCTTCACCAAACCCAAGTAACTATGTCTCACAAAAGGAAAATAGACCCTCCGGTAGGTGCTAAATATGGGCACCTGATTTGTTCTCTTTTACCTCCTGGAAATACTTAAAATTTTCATTTCTTAGAACAGCCGGGTGTGGTGGCACATGCTTGTAATCCCAGTATGTGGGAGGCTGCGATGGGAGGATCACAAGTTCGTGGCCAGCCTCAGCTACTTAGTGAGGCCCTCTGCAACTTAGTAAGAACCTGTTTTAAAATGAAGAATAAAAATCAGGGATTGGGGGTGTCGCTTGAAGGTAAAATGCCCCTGGGTTTCATCCCCAGTATAGCAAAAAAAAAAAAAAAAAAAAGTATAAGTAGAATGATTTAGGAGCGGGGCTCTACAGATACGTGGGTTGGTTAGTGTTGGGCACAAATGTTACAAAAAACCGAGATAGATTGGGTCATTTGCAATGTCTATTTTTCCTCTTGACTTAGGAATGGCCCAGCGAAATCTCAAGCATGTTGAATAAACCTTGGGCAAGGGTTTTACAAATTAAGGAAGAAACCCTTCATTTTAGAATTTTCTGAAAGGAGGTGTGTTTTTTAAAAATTCAAATACCTAGAATTGGGCAAACAAGGTGTTTCCAAGTGGAGGCTCAGCTGAGCGGCCGGGGGGAAGACCACATCAAACCAGCCTCGGGAGGGGCGCCCCTGTTCTGCAGGCACCGGGCTCGCACTGGTTCTGTGTCAAAGGCGTTTCTAAAGAACTTGCACATTTTGTTTTCTTTTGGTGAGACAAACAAACCCCTTGATATGTCTATTTATAACGATTTGTTAGTGAGTCTCTTGTGAGCAGTACAAAGCCCTAAGAACAGGAGGGGATGTTTTGCAGGTTGGCTATTGAGCTAAGCCCAGCTTCTTTTGATCAGGGTCCCGGGGTCCCCTGCCCCAACCCCCTGCTTGAAGTTCTGAATTAGTATTTCTCTGATTGCCTTCCAGAGCTGTCCTGCCAGCCGCTATGGATTACATACATAAGCAATAACTTTGTTTGCTCCTTCCTGCGGAGGAGCCCAGCCCGGAGAGTGAGCCAGTGGGCCCATTTAACTCTGTTTTCTAGCTCATTTATCCCAGGACTTACTTGATGCACACTGAAAACCTTCATCGAACAGAAAGCCAGTGTTTGGGGGGCATTTGGTTTCAACTTGCTTGTGTTTGAACATTTATATTTATAATAGTGCTAATCTCTAAGGGACTCAAATCACATTAAGAGCTTTATCTTAGGCTGCCAAGGAAATTAGCGTGTATCCACATGACTGGGAACTCTGAGAAATTGGGTTGGGCCGCCAGATATGTAATAAGCTCCAACTTTCACTTCAATGATCTTTTCCGTGAGATTTTGCTTTGAAACTCACCCAGTCATGCCAGACCATTTGCGTTTTCTGCACAAATACCCACCCCACCCCCCGGCCCCTCCACGCATGGCCATTGATTGAATGATCAGGCTCTCCTATGAACCCTTGAGAGCCTGTATCCAGACCACACCTGCACAAGGACATTCCTTTCTGTCTTGCTTTTGCCTGAGTCTTCACACCTTTATCTCCTACCAGAGGGAAAGAGATGGTTGTGTTTTTCTCCTGAAGCCAGCGCAGGGTTGAGGTCATGCCATTCCTTCAACTACGGTCAAATAATTATTCTGTGGGGCGAAGGTAGAGAGGCCGGGGTCGCAAGGAATTTAGGGCCGTGCTGTCTCTGTCAGTGCGGGGAAGGGACCTTTGAGGGGAAATCTGAATAGATCAATTTGACTCATCTACCCCGCTAATTTATAGAAAAAGCACAGAGAAGCAGGGAATGCCCCCAGTTGCATTACAGAGGAGGAAACCGGGATGACTTCAGAAACCATTTGTTGAGTTTCACATGTAGTCAGAATGATAAAAGGCTAGCTCGCTCTCTCCCTGGAGATGGGCTTAATAATCTTTGAAAAGTGTTACCTCTCAGACTAAAAAAATGATAGGATTTTCCTGATGGGGAGGATTGGAGATCCAGTACCCCTCTCCTCCCCCAACCTGGAGAATTCTTTTAAACCTCAAATTTTAAGTTGCTGTCCAACATCCCTAGAAATTTTACTGCCAGAGGCTCTCCAAAAATGTGTTAGCCGAGCTTCAGCTGTTTTTAGGGACTCATTTTTAAATCTGCTACTTTATCCGTAGATGGAAACTGCGGGTGAATCAGACTAAACAGTTCACTCAATCAGGAAGTGGGAATCTAGTTGTAGAGTTTGCAGCAAGCTTCTGGGGCACAGAGAAGGCAAAGAGAGGATGATTTCAGGGGAAGGAGAAATGCAACTCAAGAAAAGACCAGTGGGAACAAAGAAACTTGCTAAGAGACTGGGCACCATGGCGCATGCCTGCAGCTCCAGGATTTGGGAGGCTGGGCCAGGAGAATCGCAGGTTCAAGGCTAGCTTCGGCAATTCAGCAAGACACAGGGGCTTAATGATAATCTGTTTCAAAATAAAAAGGACTGGGGTGTAGGTAAAAGAAGGAGAAGGAGAAGAGGAGGAAGAGGTGGAGGAGAGAAAAATGCTAAGGAAAAACGAGGGCAAACTAAGAGAGACAATCATAAAAAGAGTAGACGTACATTGTAATAAGAGGAAAAATCATTGCAATGCCTGATGGGCTGGAAAGTAATATTTTCCTGTTTCCTGTTTTTCTTTGGGCCTTGCTGGGCCTACTTTCTTTTCTTTTCTTTTTTTTTCTTTCCTTCCATTTCACACCTCTCTCTCTCTCTCTCTCTCTCTCTCTCTCTCTCTCTCTCTCTCTCATCCACAAGGTAAGAGAAATGCTTTCTGTGAGTCTAGTCTTAAGGCGCATCATTGATGGGGAGAACGGTATATACCAATCTTTCCATCATCTCTCTATTTCTTCCACTTTCAGACTTTTCCCCAAGTAAAATGTTGGAAACAGTTGCATCTGTACCAAAAAAAAAAAAAAAAAAACCTTCTCTCCCTAAATCTAAACTCCTTATGTCAAGGGACGCCTTTCTGCAGACAGCCCTGTAGTTAAGTGTTGTGCTGGAGTCTAAACAAAGAGAATGAAGGGCCAGAAGTCGGCGTCAATAGACACATCTTTTCTCTTCCCGCTCTCCCTCCTGCTAGGTCATGATCAGAACTGGGATTTCTTACGCGTAAAAGGAAAATTGGAGAGCCCATCGAGAAAAGGCTTTTCGAGGAGGGCCGAGTCACTGCATTATTTTTGAACTCTCACTGCAAATACTATGAATGATTTCCCCTTGTATTCACCCGGGTGGAAGATGGCAGGATCACATCTTGCAGGGGCTGGAAGGGTTTGAGGCAGAAAGGAGTCCTCTGTCCTCCTGACAACTTTATCAAAGAGCTAGATTTTTTTTTTTTTTTTGGTGTGTGTGTGTGTGTGTGTGTGTGTGTGTGTGTGTGTGTGTGTGTGGTCCTGGGGATGGAACCCAGGGGCATTCTACTTCTGAGAGACACCCCCAGCCCTATTTTTTTATTCTTTATTTTTTGGTGGCACTGGGGTTTCTGGAAACCCTTCTACCTCTGGGCTACACTCCCAGATCTATTTTATACTTTTCAATTTAGAAACAGGGTCTCCTAAACCAGCGCGGCCAGCTTCGAACCTGCGCGATCCTCCTGTCTCCGCCTCCCAAGCGCGGGGATTACAAGCGTGCGCCACCACGCCCGGCGTTATTCTTTATTTTTGAAACACGGTCTCACTGAGTTGCAAGGGGCCTCTTAAGTAGCTGAAGCTGTCTGCGAACCGCGATCCTCTGGTCTCTGCCTCCCAAATGCTGGGATTACAAGCGTGTGCTACCATGCCCAGCCTGAGATAGGTATTCCAAATAAGCAAGTTATACCGTATTCGTATTCAAGACTGTGACATCTTGGCTCTGTGCAAATCCATTCAACTAGGAATCATGGCTGTGTTTAGGGAGGCCATGGGACATGGTGGACGGGCAAGATATTCCCTGTCAGAATTCTGGGGTTGAGTCCTTGGTTTTGCTGTTGATGGCATATCCTTAGAAAAGTTACATATGCTAGGTTATCTGGAAAATGGAGATGACGGCAGTAATAATCTACCTTTGGGTTTCTCTGAGGGTAACATTGGTTGAGAGACACAGAAGCACCTCATCAACTACAGTGTGTGTACCGTCTATTTTTTTTTCTGAGTTTTTTTTTATTTTAATTTTTTTTGTGACTGGAGATGGAACCCAAGGGATTTCTACCCCTGTGCTACACGTCCAGACCTATTTTACATTTCATTTGAAAAGAGGGTCTCACTAAGTAGCTGAGACTGGTTTCAAAATTGTATGATTCTCCTGTCTCAGCTTCCCAAGTACTGGGATTATAAGCGTGCACCAGCATACCCAGCTAATTTTTTTTTCTTTTTTTTTTTAAACCAGAATCTTGATAAGATGTTGAGGGTCTTATTAAATTGCTGAGGCTGGCCTTGAACCTGCGATCTTCCTGTTCCAGCCTCCCAAGTACATGCCACCACACCCAGCAGCATTTATTTGTAGCCATAATACTCTCTGCTATAATAATAGGAAGGAGAAGGTTTTATAATAATAGGAAGGAGAAGGTTTTACTTCATCCGCAATGAAAAAATCACTCTTTTAATTTAGCAATTATATCTTTGGTCCTATGAGGCAGTAGAGCAGAGGTCTGGAAGTTCCATTATAATACGGTATTGTGCCACTGTGAGGTTTTTTTTTTTTTCCTATCTGGCACCAAATGCCATTTTGGGGCCTTTAAAAATCAGGCTAAAAGTCCAAGAGCCAGAAAGATTAAGGATAATGCTAATTTTTAAAATCACAAATCTTTCCTCATATTCTCGTCTCATTTATGTGGTGCTGGTAATTTTTAAAATTATCTTTCCCTCTGGGCATTTCATATTAATAATGATGCAGTTCCCTGTCCCTCGTAATTGCATTTCTTTTGATTTGATCTGATTATGACTTGCATATCACTGACACTTTTTCCTGGAATGTTCTGAGTATACATCATCCAACTAAAGGGAAAAAATACTGTCTTAATAAAGATGGAAAAGAGAGGGAGAGAGAAAGTGGATATTCTTCTCTTTGGGTTCCAAACAAGGGAAAACCTTCTCTCTTTGGACTTCATACATGCCAAGGTTGATGTAATAGACCCAAACCAGTTTTGAGTTATCTGAATTTTTTTTAAAGCAATTCGACAGTCTCCTGAGGCTGGAAAAACAAATTTTGCACCGTGTGATAACCCGAAAATAGCCGATGGATTTTCTCTGCTATATCCAAGGTGGGGTGGGGCAGGCGTGGAGACAGAACATTCTGAGAAAAGGTTTAAAGACGGAGAGTTTCTGTTCAATAGGATATTCTAGGAAATACAAGAACTACCTCACTAAGGGGCCAAAAAGGATTACCACAAGACTCTTGAGGAACAGGGACCTGGGGCGTGGGGAAAACCATCCAAGCACCAGCCGATGGATTAACTTATCAAAAGTTGCCATCAGTGAACATTATTATTTATTTACTTATTTATTTATTTATTTATTTATTTATTTATTTATTTGGCAGTACTGGGGATGGAACCCAGGGGCATTCTAACTCCAAGTGACATGCCCAGTTCTATTTTTTATTCCTTATTTTGAAACAGGGTCTCACTGAGTTGCAAAGGGCCTCATAAGGTGTCCGAGGCTGTCTGCAAACTGTGATCCTCCTTTCTCAGCCTCCCTAGTCCTGGGATTACGAGCATGTGCTACCACGCCCAGCTAATGAACATTATTTATGAAAGATAAATAGGACACATACCGGGTTGGCATCCTTTAATTTTTTATAAAATCACCTCAGCATTATTTTTATGTACGTATGTGTGTGTGTGTGTGTGTGTGTGTGTGTGTGTGTGTGTGTATGTGTGTGTAGGGGAGGGAGGAAGGGAGGCAGGGAGGGAGAGAGAGAGAGAGAGACAGACAGACAGGGGATTCAATCACATCTCTGACCTATATCCCTGGCCCTATTTTTTTATTCTTTATTTTATTTTGTTTTATTTTTTCTGGTATTGAGGATGGATGGAAGCCAGGGGCATTTTACTTCTGAGCTACACCCCCAGCCCTATTTTTTATTCTTTATTTTGAAACAGGGTCTCACTGAGTTGCAAAGGGCCTCACTAAGTGGCTAAGGCTGGTGATCCTCCTGTCTCAGCCTCTCGAATGCTGGGATTACAAATGTGTGCCACCATGCCCAGCGTTTATTCTTTATTTTGAAACAGGGTCTAAGTTGCAGAGGGCCTCACTATGTAGCAGAGGCTGGCCAAAAACCTGCAATCCTCCTGTCTCAGCCTCCCAAGAACTGGGATGACAAGCGTGCGCCATCACACCTGGCTACCTCAGCATTATTAAAATATGGTTTCTGTTCCATTTGAACTGGAGTGAGAAATGTCTACTATGTAATTTGTAAGCAGAAATTGCTGGGATTCTTTTTTTTTTGGTGGTGGTGGTAAGTGGTACTGGGGTTCCTGGAAGCCCTTCTACCTCTGGGCTACACTCCCAGACCTTTTTTTTTTATTTTTTTTTTAATTTGGAAACAGGGTCTCTTAAGACAGCGCGGCTGGCTTCCAACCTGTGCGATCCTCCTGTCTCCGCCTCCCAAGCGCGGGGATGACAAGCGTGCACCGCCACGCCCGGCAAATTGCTGGGATTCTAAATCTGGCACCTCGAAGGTTCTGACACGTGTTTCTCTCGATGTCTAGAATACCGAGCACATTCCTAGGATTTACTATATTAATGCAGGCCATCATGTTCAGGTTCCCCTGGTAAAACTACCCCTCGGGTCTACTCCTCTGTGTGCACCCCACAGTGGATTTAATGGCTACTCGGTGACTTTGCATGAGACCCCCAAGGGCTGTCCAGCAGCCATTCCTACCAGCTTCGCAGTTCGGCCGTTCCCTTCCTCCTTGATACACAACCATCTAGCAGTCTCAGAATCTAGAAGTTACATCACCTTAGAACCACAGGAGGCTTTTACGTGGGGCATTCTCCCTGCTACCAATGAGGCTTTTGGGTGGATCCAGGATGGTAAACAGAGGACCTACAGAAACAGTGGGTGATGCTCAGCTCCTGCACTTGCCCTCACACGGCCATCTGAGAAGCCTGTGCCATGATCCATTTGAAAAAACAGGGAGAGCTTGAACCGGGGCTCAGCGCTGTCCAGGCCCCTGCCTTGGAGAAGTGTGTTCCACCACAGACTTGAGAGACTCAGCACTCTTGCCTTCCCTCCAGAAGGTATTATAGACATCATGGCAATGAAATGATAATTTTTTAACATTTAAATATCACCCTTACCAGGCATGGTGGTGCATGCCTATAATCCCAGTACTTGGGAGGCTGAGACAGGAGAATCACAGGTTCAAGGCCAGCCTCAGACACTTAGTAAGACCCTGTTTCAAAAATAAATTGAAGGCCAGGCGTGGCGGCGCACGCTTGTAATCCCCGTGCTTGGGAGGTTGAGACAGGAGGATCGCACAGGTTCGAAGCCAGCCTCAGCTGCTTAGTGAGGCTCTCAGCAACTTAGACCCTGTTTCCAAATAAAATATATAATAGGGCTGGGCATATAGCCCGGAGGTAGAAAAGCCTCTGGGTTCCACCCCCAGTACCACCAAAAAATAAAATAATAATAATAACAAATAAAATAAATAAATAAATTGGGCCGGGGGTATAACTTGAAGGTTAATGTCTCTGGGTTCAATCCCCAGTACCAAAAATTAAAAAAAAAAAAAAAACAGATAACCCTTAAAAATTAATATTTCCATTTGGTATGCCAAGTTAGTAAAACGTACCCGTTTGGCTCTATAGCCCATCAACCATGAACTTATACCTGGGGGTCTTGTTTTCTTAAAACCCTCCAGGCGTGTATGCAATGGCCCCAATATTTCCTTTCACAGTTTTCCAGGGTGTTTCAGTAGGTTAAGATTACTTCCAAAGACATTTAAATGATGTTTCGAGTTCAAACAGAAACGAAAAGCACATAAAATTTTAAAACTGAAGAATTTCAGGAATCTGGCAGAGGTGGGAAAAAAAAAAAAAACAGAAAGAAAACATAAGGTTTCTGCTTTTTCGGCTGCTCTCCTCTGAGGACGCGAATCCCTCTCCCATTGGCCCCTAGCTGCCAGGCCAGTCTCGAAGTTCGCAAGGGTTAAAGGGCTTGGAGAAGACCCCGGCTGGCTTCAGCCTGGATCCCAGGCCTGGCCTGGCATCCTGTCAACCTTCCACGCACACGGGATGCCTCGCATGATAGCAGTTTCCTGGAGTTCAAGCTGGACCCTGATTCGCCCTTGGTGCCCACGCCCAGGCTCCCCTCACCAGGAGGACAGCTGGAGGTCCCTCGCAGCCAGGGCCGAGCCCTTCCGGGCAACACGGAGCCCCCATTTGTACCTTTTAGCCAGAGTGTACTCCTTCACCCAGGGTGTGGAGAGTTACTGTTTTCTAGAACACTCGGGGTTGGCCTGTTCTAGAAGAGGACAGGCAAGGTGGGGGGGGGGGGATGATCCCCACTGAGGTGTGAACTTTGGCTGATAAGACGCAGGCAAAAAGGGACGGGTAAAGAATTGCCAAAGACAAGACTGGCAGGTGATGCACAATTGGGAGGCTGAGAGCAGAGGATCACAGGTTCAAGGCCAGCCTCAGCAACTTAGCAAGGCCCTCTGGAACTTAGGAAGACCCTGTTTCAAAATAAAAAGCAAAACAGGGCTGACGATGCATCTCAAGGTACCCCTGGATTCAATCCTCAGTCTCCCTCTGTGGGGGGAGGGGGGAGAGAGAGAGAAAAGAGAAAAGGAGAGAGAGAGAAGGAAAGAAGGAAGGAAAAGACAGAGGCCAAGGAGAACCGAGGAAGGAAGTTTGATCAGGGAAGGGAGTCAGGGACGAGAGGCGTGTTCTGTCTCTCTGAGTCGTAGGGGAGGCCGCGGAAGCCGGGTCGGAGGTCTCAGAGATCTGGACTACATCCAAGCCGTCGGGTGTGCCACACACCTGACTGAGGCTTCAGTCCATGGTGTGTGATGAGCCCGCTGCTTCTGCTTCTTTGATCCCTCTTTAGTGAGACCCGCCAGAGAAACAGCACTGTAAACTTTTGCTCTGAGCGTTCCGCTCCCGAGATGCTGAAAGGAGGTGCTGTCTGACGTGTTCCATTTGCCGGGACGGTCACAGACCTGCCCCACAGCCGTCCGGAGCCCACCCACGTCACCGGATAGAGTGCTCGGCGCGCAGACAGGTCCCTGTGAAGTGCCCCTCACTAGGAATGTAGAGGTCTCTGCCTGTGGGAAATGGTAAGAAACGTTAAATGTGGAGGCGGCAGCGGATGCTGTTAATAGTCTTGCGGGGCGATGAGTGCCATGTATAGAGGACTCACCAGGGCTTCGGGCTGGAGCCCCGGGCCCGTGGGCCTAGGGGTTGGGACAGCAAGATGGGCAGCCCGGCGGTGCCTCCCTCTCGCCCTGTGTCCATGGGGTGGGAGCTGTCCTTGCTTATGCCGCTAGGGATGCGATTACTTTGTGGAAACAGCTGAGCAGATCCCCGGAAAGACTCCGAGTCCAGTTGCTCCCGCCGAGAGTTTTGGGCCACGTGTTTTAGTATTCAGACTAGGCCTCAGGTGGGGTTTCTATGGGTGTGGGAGACTTTGGGAAAATTCTTATTCTCTTTCACTCTTGCACATTCCAGAATTCCCTGTGAAGCAGCCCTGTAAATTAGAGGGCTTTTCTTACATTATGGAGGGGGGAAATGTTTTTCAGGATCCGTGTCTGTGCCATAGAGCAAGCATTTGTAAATAGTCTGGAGGTGGCGCGTGAAGCTTCAGCCACCGGGGCCAAACCACAGACCAAGGGGACCGCAGAAAGCGCCACGCTCTTTTTCCCGTGGGATCGGTTCAGCAGAGGGCCTGGGGCAGGTAGAGCGGGAGGCCCCTGGAACTTGTGGTCTCCTGTGGCCTCAGGGTCTTCCTGCAGACAATGCGGCCCTGTTCTGCCTGTCTTGCCCCTGCCTTCATCACCAGCTGGTTTTAGGATCTGCACAGGGGGGCCCAGACTCCCGTGCTAATTCCATGCCCTGAAATGCCATCTCCAGCAACGTCCTTAAGGCCCAGCTCCTGTCTTCCCTTCAGGCCCCACCAGTTCCTTTCACAAACTCTTGATGCCTTTATTCAGCCCCCAGGAAGTCGCTCTGGGGACTCCCTGTTTCACGCTCCCCATCCATCTCTTTTCTCTTCAAGGTTGGGATCTTGTGTGTCTCTTCTGCCCCCAACAGAAGAAGCAGAGTGTCATTGAAATAGCCCTTGTCCTGGGGGTTTTAGTTTAAGTTCAAATCACAGCCTTGCTCCTGTGAGCTGTGTGGCTTTGGGCAAATCGTGGGTCCTCCCTGAAGGCAGTTCATAAAGCTTACATTTTCATGTTCATAAAACTTCCCTTGTGAGGACTGGCACAACAGTCAGTTTTCCTGTTGAAGTCTACCTGTCTATGGCTCGGATTTAGCGTCTGGTCAGAAGCAGGCACTCATTAAATACTTTGAGGACTACGACTGCAGTTGGACTGTGGGGTTGAGATATGTCCAAAGGGGTAGATCAGAGCGAGAAGAACCAGGGCCGCGCTGGTGAGAAGACCCAGGCAGTGCCAGGAAGAGCCCACTGGGATCTGCGCCAAGTCCAGGAGGTAAGCACGTCGCCTGTGGATTCGAGGCTGGCCAGGACGTTTCCTTGCTGGAATAGCCATTTGCAAGACCTGGAGTACCTCTGGAAGCCGTCACCCATCCAAACCTGAGCTGCTTCTCGTGACCTTGGGAGCGAACATCTCTACACCATCCCATCCAAAGAGTATTTGTGGAGTATTTGATTTGGTTGACCGGAACGACATCCGCCCTGCCTTCCCCTGAGCGTCTAGCACAGCGCTGCACACAAAGTAGGCGTTGTAAATGTCTGCATCACGGACTCTGACTCGAGCAATCCGGCTCTGCGTTAGTGGGTGCTGTGAGATCATGTGCAGGGCCATGAGCACTGGCCACAGACTAGTCCAGCCCTGGAAGTTTCAGCCTGGCCCGTTAGCCTGCAGAGGCCCCGTGGCGTGATTCACATCCCATTTTAAGCCCAGCCAGTGAATACATGAGTACCTTGTGCAGGCAAGGTCCCACAGGCTGCACGCCGAGCTGCAAATGTGTCTGGCCCCCGCTGGGCGGGTGACGGGCGGTGACGGTTGCCTTGGAAGTTGGGCTCCCGGAGGGACGGCCAGTCTCGTTTTAAGTGCCCGTGGCCGCCAACACTGACGGCCTGGTAGGGTGGGCATGTGCAGACCCCTGACCTCGATCACATTCACGGCAGCCCCGCTTCACTGCAGGAGTGTGCAGGAGTGTGTCAGGAGAGCCAGCTGTCAACTGACCCCTGCAGGCTGGACTGCGGGAAGATGCCCCAGCAGCTCCTCCCATCCGATTCTCATCCATGATTGCTTTCAGGTGTCTCTCTTCCTCTCTCTCTCTCTCTCTCTCTCCCTCCCTCCCGCCCTCCCTCTCTCTCCCTCTCTTTTTCTCTCTCTGTCTCTCTCCCTGTCTCTCTCTTCCCCCCCCCCCCTCTCTCGCTCTCTCGCTCTCTCTCGCTCTCTATATACAGTAAACATCTGTTCACAGGAGAGGCCAGGCCAGCACATCCCGCCCACGTGTTAACGAACCTGGATCCAGAATTAGAGCCCCAGCCCTGCCCAGCATCCCTCCACATGTGGCGGTCCTAACAGCTGTTGCCCTTGACAAAAGTTTTGCATTTTCCTTGTGATGGAGAGGTCCGCTGTCCTTTCTGGGCGCAGGAAGAGCGTCCGAGGAGGAAGGAAGAGGATTGTCAAAAAGCCAGGCAGAGCGCCTTGAAATGCATCTGGTTTTATTCATCTTGAGTCTTTCCAGGTGAACTGAACTCAATCATAAACTACAAAACGAAAGCAGATTTTCCTGAGCGCGCCCACACGGAGCACGCGGAGTTCAGCATCCGTCCGCCCCTCCCCTGAGCGCGGACGCTGAGCTCCCTCCCCTCTCATGAAGGCCCCACGGCTGCTGTGGGTCAGAAGCTTCTCCCGTGGATGTTTTGACCATCATAGAATGATGGTTCACTAGGCTGCGGAGGTGGGGCGCCGGGCGCTGGGAGCAGGTGAGGCTTGCTCTGTCTCGTGTGCCTTGAGGTGGGATGTCAGCAAACTTTGAGTTTTCAGTAGCATATGTATCCCAGAGCAGAACCATAGGACCAGCGTTATTGAGGAGAAAACCCAGTCCTCGAGAGACATCTGAGTCTGCAGTAGGTCATGAGGTCAAGAATTCTGGACTCAATGCAATGTGCAACTTCCAGAAGAAATGCCCGGGTTCATTTCTTCACCAGGCCTGAAAATCACACATCGGACAAGACGTGGCCGGGAGCACATGGGCCAGCCGCACACACCACCAACTCAAGCGCCTTCCGCGCGGCTCTTTCCACCCCGAAGGCCCCCTGCAACACTTCCAGACTGAAGCCACTTTCAGCAAGTTCCTATTAGGAAATGCAGGTTCTCTGTATTCAGCCTCAGTCAACACTTGATGATATTTCAACAAGTGAGAAGCACGAGTCCAGCCCCCAGCTCGGGCCTTCCTGGTTTAATCAATGAAGAGTGCGCTCTCCCTGTGCCCCCAGCAGCGGAGCCCCGATGACAGCGATTAGGCCGAGCTGCAGAACTCAGCGAGCATCTGCTTTCGGTTCCCATTTTTGGCATATTTTCATGAATTAACTCTTGCAGCAGCAGGCGGGCTCCGCCACCCCGTGCATTTCACAGGGCCACGTGGCAGCCACCGGGCATCACGTGAGGGCCCCCGAATAATGTTCCACGGATAGAGCTCGGTCACCTGCCGCCAACCCCCAGGGAGGGCACAGCGATAGCCATCATGTGTGCATACGGGTTTGGACACTGGGACAGGGATGCCACAGTGGCTTCTCCGGTTCGCTAGCGCACACCTGTAGCCCCAGCCACTCGGAGGCTGGGATGGGAAGATGACTTGAACCCAGGAGTTCAACACCCGCCTGGCCAACATAAGGAGATCCATCTCTTGTGTGTGTGTATGTAGAAGGTATGAGGGATTGGACCCGGGGGCTTTCTTCCTCTGAGCTACACCCCCAGCCCTAAGTCGCTGAGGCTGGCCTCCTGTCTCAGCCTCCCAAGTATTGGGATCACAGGTGTGCCCCACCACCCCTGGGGAGACCCCATCTCTTAAAAATAAACCCAGGGTGAGGGGCTGTGAGACAAATCATCTGGTTTCGGCTCATAAAAGCTAAAAGATTGGAAGCACAGAGGTACCCAGGGACCATCGCAGCCTCGCTGCCGTGCTGCAGAGAGGAAGGACTCCAGTCGGATAGCCCAGCAGAGGCCAGGCGGGGCGGTGCACCCTTGAAGTTCCAGTATGTGGGAGTCAGACACAAGATGATCAAGGCCAGCCTCCGCAACTTAGTAAGAATCTCAGCAACCTAGCAAGACCCTGTTTCAAAGCAAAAACTAAAAAGGGGGCTGAGCCGGGCATGGTGGCTCACGCTTGTAATCCCAGCATTTGGGAGGCTAAGACAGGAGGATCACAGTTCATGGCCAGCCTCAGCTGACCCTGTTTCAAAATAAAGAATAAAAAATAGGGCCGGAGAAGCCAGGCATGGTGGTGCACGCTTGTGATCCCAGCATTTGGGAGGCTGAGACAGGAGGATTGCGGTTCGCAGATAGCCTCAGCTACTTAGTGAGGCCCTTTGCAATTCAGTGAGATCCTATTTCAAAGTAAAGAATAAAAAATAGGGCTGGGGCTATAGCTCGGAGGTAGAATGCCCCTGGGTTCCATCCCCAGTGCTGGGGGTAAAAAAAAAAAAAAAGGTTGGGAATATAGCTTGGAGGTAGAATGCCCCTGTGTTTCATCCAAAGTAATGCAAAAGGATAGGGGGTCTGGGGGTGTAGCTCGCAGGTAGAATGTCCTGAGTTGCAAAGGAGAGGAGAGGAACCAGGGCCCAGGAAGCTGTGGCGCAGGTTGCGTTGGGGGAAAGGAAGGCCGTGGAGGGCGGATGGCAGAGACAAGTCAGAGAAGAGCCTGGGCTCCTCCATCTGCAGCGGCAATGGTAACACGGTCTCCCACGCACGCCAGCCCATCTCAGCCCTAAGGACACGGGCAGCAAACAGTGTAAGCTCAGACGGCCGGGGAGTTTTCTAAAGAAGAAAATCTATGTCCGGGAGGGCGAGTGAGCTGTGCACCCCACCAGGAGGAGCGCCCAGGCAGGTGCCCAGCCGGCCTTTAGACCACTGTCGCCCCGCCAGGCACCACCTCCATGTTTTTAAATTTGAGGAGGACTGTGGTGTGAAGCATCTAACCCCAGGATTCCCACTCTCCCGTGCAATGTGAGCAAGGAAGCGGAACAGACTAGCGCTTGGGTGGAATCCCGCATGGTTTACAACTGGCTTGTCTGATCTTCATGGAGCGAAAGGAATGTAAGGTTTTTAGATGGAGAAGTAGCTTACGCACCATGCGATTCTATCACAAGTGGCCAGGTCATTGGGTTTTTAGCATATTCGCAAGATTGTGTAACTATCAGCGTTACCCAATTCCAGAACGTTTTCATCACTCCAAAATGAAGCCCTGTACCCACTAGCAGTCACTCCCTATTCCTCCCTTTCCCTAGCCCTTGGCAACCACTGTCTGCTTTCTGTCTCTATGGATTTACTTACTTTGGACATTTTGTAGAAGTGAAATAATATAATATGTGGCCTTTTATACTGGACTTTCTTCACTTTGTTTTTTTCCAATTTCACCCATATATAACATGTATTGATGCTTTGAATCTTTTGGGGGGGGGTGAATAATATTCCACTGTATGGATATACCACATTCTATTTGTCCATTTATCACTTAATGGATATTTGGGTTTTTCCACTTTGGTGCAACTATTAGTAATGCTGATGTAAATATTCATGTACAAGTTTTTGGATAAATACATATTTTCAGTTACTTAGGCATATATCTAGGAGCTGGATTCCTGGGTAATATGGTGACTCTAAGTTTTTTGAGAAACCACCAAACTGTTTTCGACTGTGATTTGCACCATTTTCTCTACATCCTCGCCAGCACTTGTTAGCGTCCATTTTTTAAAAATTTCCAGCTGTATCAGTAGGTCCGAGGCAACGTCTCATTGCAGTTTTGATTTGTATTTCCCTAATGACTAATGATCTCAAGTGTCTTTTCATGTCCTGATTGGCCATTTGGGTATCATTTAGTGAAACAGCTCATATCTCCATTGGTCTAGTCATCTTTTAATTATTATTTTTTTTTTTTTTTTTTTTTTTTGCGGGTCTGGGGATGGAACCCAGGGACATTCGACCTCCGGGCTACACCCCCTGCCCTGTTTTTTGTATTTTTTATTTTGAAACCGGGTCTTACTGAGTTGCAGAGGGCCTCACTTAGTAGCTGAGGCTGTCCACGAACTGCGATCCTCCCATCTCAGCCTCCCAAATGCTGGGATTACAAGCGTGCGCCACCACACCCGGCTATCTTTTAATTATTGAGTTGTAATAATTAATTTTTTTTGTTCAACACACTTCCTCCCCAGTACAATATCATAAAGCAACATTCCTCCCCAAACACATTATCAAAAGCAATATTCTTCCCCATCTAGTGAAATATCCTAAGCCCAAAGCAAGAAAGGGCCAAGGGCCAGGAAACGCAGCGTACTCAGCGGCTCTGTCCACAGAAGGCGGTGGAATGAGGAAGGCCAGGGAGGACTAGGCAGACGCTTTGTTCTAAAGCCAAACACCGGAAGGCAGGTTACTGAGACCTTGTTGAGTGAGATCCCAAGAAAAGTGTCCCGCCCCCGGCTGCTGCGGGCCTGCCTGCAAACAAGAGACCAGGACCACAGCAAGCCTCTCTTCCCTCCTGGTCAGAGCAGTACAGGATTAAAATGCTCCATCAACAGGTGAATGGATTGCAAAACTATGGGAAATACACACAATGGAATTCTACTCAGCGATAAAGCAGAACAAAATCATGGCATTCCCAAGAAGATGCAAGATCTGGAGAGCATTACGTTAAGTGAGCCTAGCCAAGCACAGAAAGAGAAGGGAAATATGTTCTCTCTAATATGCCCAAGCTAGGGAGCCTTCGGGATACCAGAGGGACTCCAGATAATGGAGGGGAAACCTCAGCAAAGCCAGAAAGGAGGAATAGAGGGGGAAGAAGGCTGAGGTTCATTAATGGAAAAGCTACATCTGTATATGTGTGTACATGTGAGTAGAACATTGCTAACCTGGACACTCAGTATCGGAAGCGGGGTCGAGCGGGGAGGGCACCGAGTACTGTGTGAATATGCCACTGTCGAGTGTCTGCACTGGACTCTCATGCACCAATAAATAAAAACTGTGCCTCCACACACCAAGAAAAGTCCCAAGCGCGTTACAGCTACTGTGAAATACTAGAGGACCACCGAGTGAGGAATGGGGCCCGGTTCTTGCTTAGCTTGAAGACTCCTCTGCCTTGCAAAACTGTGTGCGGTAGCTGCCTGAGGAAAGCGAGCTGACACGCCTTCCAGGATCTGGGACAGTTAAGATCTCTGATCTCTGGTGGATTAGCTCCAGGCAGAAGGATCTGAGCCTGCAGGTGGCCCAGTGACCCTACCTGCAGAATTGGCCTAGTGGCTGCTGCAACCACCACACACAAAAAAAATTGTCTCTGAGCTTCTCTCCAGATAGAACCCGCTGCCCCAAGCCAGGCGGTGAGGAGGCAGAGGTCAGATCCTGCGCCAGGGACCGATGGCTGTGGGCTCAGGTCTCCCCTAGCAGGTGGACACAGCCAGGCATTCTGGCCCGATGGCTGCAAATCCCCTGGAAGCTGCAGCCTGCTCAGGAAAGGAAGCAGCCATCGTTGGGGTGTCTCAAGTTCTGAGGTCCCTCAACTAAATTTACATCTCGCAGTACACCAAAACTTCACCCGGCCGACTGCGGTAGGCTGGGCGGCCGGTTTTGTTTTTGTTTTGTGCTTGGGTTTTTTCATCTCCTGCCATTAGGCCAGCAGGTTTCCAGTTACATCCGAATGATGCTTAGATTGGGTTTCTTGCGTGTCCTTGGCGTGGGATTCAGGGAGCTCCTCCTCCTGGGCCTAGAGTTCCTCCAAGATCAAACCATACTCCCTGGAGATGGCTTTGGGGGGCACGGTACTTCTCACGCCACCCCCAGTGTCTCTTGGGGACCCCCAGGCCCAGCAGCTGCGTGGCTGTCAGTTCTCTAAGGGACGAAGCGTGCGAGGGCCGGGCCCTGGGCACAGAGGGAGCATTCAGGGCTCATTCAGCACAATGTGACTGCAGAGGAAATCCTGCCGGGCCGGTGATGGGGGGAAATGGAGTCACTTCCTCACCAGCTGCTTTATTCAGGTAGAAAAACGTCCCGGACTCTGCACGTGAGCCTGCGCCCCTTTTGCTCAGAGCCAAGTCTGGAGTCAGGGGAATCTCTGAATCCTGGGGAAGTGGGGCTCCCTGTGGGGTGGGGAGTGGGGTGTGTCCCGCCCTGGGTGGGGGGGGGGCTCCCATCGCCTCCTTCTCTCCTCCCAGCATTATCTCACCACAGTTGCATGGCAGCAGATAACAGGGCGCTGGGAGTCTAGGGTCACCTTTGTAGATCCACATGCCACATGGCAGGACCACCCGGGTCCTTAAGTCTGCATGGAAGCCAGAAACCTCAAACCCCAACCTACAGCGCTGCCCCTCCCGTGACTTGGAGCATGCGCTTTACATTCCAAGCAAGCCCGCAGCGTCTCAATGCACGCTTGCAACCCCAGCATTCGGGAGGCTGAGACGGGAGGATCGCGGTTCACCGCCAGCCTCACTACTACTTGGTGAGGCCCTTTGCAACTCAGTGAGACCCGGTTTCAAAATAAAGAATAAAAATAGGGCTGGGAGTGTAGTTTGGAGGTATAATGCCCCTGGGTTCCATCCCCAGTACTAAAAAAAGGAATAAGAATTCCAAGCAACTGGGATCTTTCTCTTTTTTTCCTTTCCTTTTTCTTCTTTCCCCTTTGTTTTGTGTTTGTTTTGTTTAGGGAAGACTAGGATGGAACCCAGAAGCATTCTACCTCTGAGTTACACCCCCAGCCCTTTTGATTTTTTTATTTACATTTATTTATTTATTTATTTATTTTTGCAGTAATGGGGATGGAACCCAGGGGCATTCTACCTCCAAGCTCCACCTCTAGCCCTATATTTTTTATTCTTTATTTTGAAACAGGGTCTCACTGAGTTGCAAAGGGCCTCACTAAGTAGCCGAGGCTGGCCGCAAACCGCGGTCCTCCCATTTAGCCTCCGAAAGGCTGGGATTATAAGCGTGCGCCACCACGCCGGGCTCTTATGTCCTATTTTGAAACAAGAGTCTCACTAAGTTGTTGAGGGCCTAGATTGCTGAGGCTGTCCTCCAACCTGTGACCCTCCTGTCTCAGCCCCCCAAGCCCTGGATTACAAGCAGCATTTCCCAAAGCGTGTCTTCCTTAGTACTGACAGCACAGCAAGGCCCTCCTGGACAGAGGCAGAGGCGGTCAGAAGTTCAGAAGACTCGCTCAGCCTAGCCGTCTTGTGGTGACTCATAGCACTCGGGGACGGGCGATGCTCACAGCATCTCAGCAGTAGAGGCTGTGGACACCGAGCAGGGAGACCGTGCCTCGGGAGAACTGTGTCCCGGGAACCGGTGGAGTGTCTGCTCCTGGCAGGAAGGCCATCGGGGCTGCTGAACCAAAACGCCTGAATTCTGTTTAAGAACGCTGGTTATTTACTTGGCCTTTGACTGCTCTTTCTTATTTATTTATTCATTCATTTATTTGATGGTAGTGAGGATTGAACGCAGGGGTATTCTTCCTCTGAGCTATACCCCTGCCCTTTTGTTTGTTTGTTTGTTTGTTTGTTTGTTTGTTTCAAAACAGGGTCTCACTAGGTTGCTGAGAATCTTAGTAAATTGCTGAGGCTGGTCTCAAACCTACAATCTTCCAATCTCGGCCTCCTGAGTACTAGGATTACAGATATGTGCCACCATGTTTGCACTGAATGCTTTCCTTTTTTTTTCTTTTTAAAATCATCTATTAGGATATGTTTGGAAAAGCTACTGGATAGTGAAAAAACAATCCATTTAGTTCAGTTCTACAGCCATTTGCTGACTAATATGGGACCAGCACTTGCTCCAGGGATCCAGGATAAGTAAATACAAGACACCTATAGTGGGGCTAGGGGACCGTCACGGAGCAGATGATCTTCGTGTAATACTGAGACCAGGCGACGGCCGAGGATTACCTAGCTCAACCTACAAGTTTAGAGAAAGTTGTCTCAGAAAATAATTGCACTGAATTTCCACACGCCCCAGAGTTGACTTAAGACATGGAAGCTGAGCAGGGGGCTGGGCTGGGCAGAGCAATACTGGGAAGCTGTGACTTAAAGACTTTGGGCCAGCTGTGGTGTGCATGCCTGCAATCCCAGGCTGAGGCAGGAGGATCGCGGGTTCAAGACCAGGCTTAGCCACTTAGCATGGCCCTCCATAACTTAGCGAGACCCTGTTTCAAAATGAAAAATAAAATAAGGCTGGGGTGTCGCTCAGAGGTAGAATGCCCCTGGAGTCAAATCCCCCCCACCTCCTCTGTCTCTGTCTCTCTCTGTCTCTTTCTCTCTCTCTGTCTCTTTGTCTCTCTCTGTCTCTTTCTCTCTGTGTCTGTCTCTCTGTCTCTACCTCTGTCTGTCTGTCTGTCTCTCTCTCTCTCACACACACACATACACACACACACACGAGTTTATACTTAGGTTTGGAAGTGACAGTTTTGATACTGACTTGGTCACTCTGGCTGTGATACAAACAGGAAATGTCAGTGCAGAGCACAGTCCTGGAGACAGAGACACGAGGTTGAAAATCACCGCAGTGCTGAACACTGTGGCGCACGCCCATGTCCTCGTCACTGGGAGGCAGAGACAAGATCGCAGGCTGAAGGCAAGGCCAGCCTCGGTAACTTAAGACTCTCAGCACCCTAGTGAGACCCTGTTTCAAAGTAAAGGGTAAAAGGGGTTGGAGATGTAGTTTGGAGCTAGAAAGGGAAGAGTACGTAAAACATGTGGGATGCTCTCGGGTGTAGACTTACTCAGGGCACCAGCCCGGCTAAGGCAGGAGCGGGGAGCTTGGTAGAGGGCGTGCTGAGACCCGCAGCTCAGGGCCGGGGACCGCGTCCTATCGCTGCATCTTAGAAAGCAGCCGGAATAGGAAGCAGCAGCCACAGTGGAACATCGATGGCTATGGAGACCACGTGTGCCTGCAACCCCAATACTTGGGAGGCTGAGACGGGAGGATGGCGAGCAGGCGTCCAGCCTCAGCGACGCACCGAGGCTCTCAGCAACTGAGCAAGACTCTGTTCCCACATAAAATACAGAATTGGTTTGGGGGTGTAGCTCAAAGGTAGAATCCCCTGGGTTCAATCCCCTGTAACACACACACACACACACACACACACACACACACACACACACACACACACGACCTCAGAGACCTCATCGTAGGGGCGATGTTTAAGGCGAGAAGAAGGGAAGGAGATTGGCAAAGACAGGGTCCAGGCAGAAAGCAGGGGCAGGGAGACCGGGGCGAGCAGAGGAGAAGGCGTCCTTGAAGGACACAGCGCAGGAGGCAGGAGGAGGCGGGGAGCCCGGCTAACTACCCGAGATCCAGTACCTAGCAAGGCTCAAGCAGGAAAGCCCAGAGAACTTGGCTGCGTGGCGGTGTCCGTGGCCTCGGTGGGGGCGCTGGGCGGGTGCGCAGCCTGCCTGGGAGGAAAAAGCTGAGCCATGGGCAGGGTGGCGCACTCACCCCTGTGGACATTCTTAGGATATCTGAACCTCCGTAGCAAGGACAGTTGGTGGAGGAAGGTTGAGAAGTGAGGGAAGCCTATGGAATTGGCTCAGGGTGGGGAATAGCAGAGAAGGACCAGGACCGGTGGGGACGGAGGCTGGTGGGTGAGAGCTGTGGAATTCATACCCACTCAGAGGAGAAGAGGGTGACATTTGCTGCTAAAAACCAAAACAAGAACAACAGAAATGTGGAGGGCCGGGCGTGGTGGTGCACACATGTAATTCCAGCATTTGGGAGGCTGAGACAGGAGGATCTCGGTTCACGGGCAGCCCCAGCTACTACTTAGTGAGGCCCTTTGCAAGTCAGTGAGACCCTGTTTCAAAATAAATAATAAAAACAGGGGCTGGGGGTGTAGCTCGGAGGTAGAATGCCATCTCCGGTACAAAAAAAAAAAAAAAAAAAAGAGGGAGCCTGGTGTGGTGCCGCACACCTGTCACCCCAGTGCTTGGGACACTGAGACAGGAGGATCACAGGTTCGAGGGCAGCCTCCACAGCATAGCAAGACTAAGCACCCTAGCAAGACCGTGGTTCACAACCAAAAATAGAATAGGGCTGGGGGTGTAGCTCAAAGGTATAACGCCCCTAGATTCAATCTTCAGTATGAAAGGAAGAAAGAGGAAAGAATTTGCCAGATTTTTTTTTTAAATCTCATTTCATTTGGAATCAAGTTGAAATGACACTTGGTGAAGGGTTGGGGGGGGGGATTTTAGAGAGTGGGCTGCCCCGAAGGAGGGTGTGCCTGAGAGGGATGGAAAAGGGAGGTGCCAAGAGGCACTACTGCAGGGAGGACAAAGAGCCCCCTGAGCTCGGGAGTCCTGGCCCTGACCTCGCTGTCTCCACACCTCCCCGGCTCCCCTGCCATCCCAGGGGCTGGCAGTTGGCCTCTTTAGGGTCAGACCAGGCAGAACTCAGCCTGAGACCATCTGTGACCTCTGAATGAGAAGCCCGCAGAGGAGCCCTTACCTAAAGAACCACCACAGCCAGGCCCCGCCCGCCCCCTGTCCCAGGTGGAGGCTGGCCAAAGGAGGCCCGAGGGGAAGTCCGTGACCCCCCAGGGCGGCGGAGCCCCTTAGCCTCCACGTGGGCAGGGACGTGACGCCTCCTGAGTCTAGAGATGGGGAGATTTTGTGGGACTCAGGTTGATGGCAGCTCCGGTTTTCCTTTCTCCACTCTTTGTTGCTTTTAATATATAAAATGAGCTTGTGTTTATTTAAAACGGCTTTCAAACTTAAACAAATAATGACAGGCTGTTCAAACAGACTTCGGAAATCGCCCTAATCAGGATGTTTGAAAGGGCAAAGAGATTCTCTCTGAATCAAGTGGCCTTGTGGTCCTGAAACCTGCAGACTCTCCTCTGGGCCTTGGAATCGCTGAAGGGTAATAGGCGTGGCCTCCAACTGCAGGGCGACATGGTTCCCAACAGCCTGACTACTAATGTATAAGGCGTAGAGCCACATCCTACTGCCGGTTCTCATCTCCAGCCAGAAGATGCAGTTTTTGTTGTTGTTATTCTGGGGATTAAATCCAGGAGCATTCTACCTCTGGGCTACACCCACAGCCCCATTTTATTTTATTTTTTATTTAGAAACAGGGTCTCAGAAAGTTGCAGAGGGCCTCACTAAGTTGCTAAGGCTGGCCTAGACCCTACGATCCTCCTGCCTCAGCCTCCCAAATACTGGGATTACAGATGGGCATCACCATGTCCGTCTGTGGTTTAGATTTAATCACAGGACGCTCCGTTGTTGACTGACGGAATTCAGGTCCAGCCCTGACCTTCTCAAGGTCAAGCAAAAGGATAGACAGTGCACTTGGTACCCTGCAGAATCGGAGTGTCCATTGGCTGAGCTGTGGGGCTCTCACCCTGCCCATCCCTCCTTCCAAGAGGCAGGAGGAAAGGCCCTTGGGCATGTCTTTGAGCCTCGGTGCCCTTTGCAAGAGGGTCCTGCTGCTGGTAGATAATCCTGTCTCTTGTCATGGGTCTGTCCCTCGTCATGCAGAAAAAAAGGTTACTTCTGCAAGCAGTGACCTTGGTACCTCAGCGGTGTACCAAGACTGCGACTCACAGGTGTTATGTTCATGACCTGGCCTGCCTTCTCTTTCTCTTTCTCTCTCTCTCTCTCTCTCTCTCTCTCTCTCTCTCATTCTATTGTGGCACTGGGGATTGAACCCAGGGACTTTCTACCCTCAAGCTCCACCCCAGCTTTCTTTATCTTTTCATTTTGAAACAGGGTCTCACTAGATTACTGAGGGTCTCTATAGGTTACTGAGGCTGGCCTCGAACCTATGATCCCCCTGTCTCAGCCTCCCAAGTCTTGGGATTACAGGCTTGTACCCCCTTCATCTGGCTTTGGCCTGGCTTTTCTAAGACTCAGATAGAGACATTTTTAACGCCTATTAAAAAGAGTAAAAGGGAAAAAAATCTTTGCGCCCCCTGCTGGCCAAAATGTAGTGTCTCCAGAGCTCTATGGCCTCCGACGGGAGCCCTGGCTTGTCTGGGCTAACTGATCAACCCCAGGCCAACCTGACCCACACTGCAGACACAAGACACAGTTAGAGGGTTTATTTCAAACTAGGGTTTCTTGGCCTTTACACTGCTGGCACTGGGGGTGGCATAAGTCTTTGTGGTGGGGTTATCCTGTGCATTGTAGGAGGCTGGATCTTTTCCCTGGCTTCCACCCACTAGACACCAGGTCACAAGCACAGAAACATTTCCAGGCAGAGCCAAACGTCCCCCAGGCAGATCGCCCTCAGGGTGAGCCACTGGCCTAAACCCTTACTCGCTTTGTGAAGGGGGCCATGGGTCACAGGGCAGTGAGGACGGCCCAGAACCATCTTTATGACTGTAGGATGCCATTTTGGTGACTGGTTAGCTGAGTTCACATCTAGTGGTTTATTGCAAAAGAGTAACAGAACAGGTAGACAACAGTTTATGTACAAAGATAGGTCATAATCTTGTTTACAAGAGTTAAAGTTTAAAACACCCTAAGTAAGAAATTTGTTAAGTAAAAAAATATGTTATAGAATACAGAGTATTCGTAAAAAAATAACTGAGTAACTCTATTTTTAATAATGTAAAAAGTTCCTCTAATAATGCCTTAAACTCTCACTTCCGGGCTACTCCAGGATTCCCAGAGGTTTCTACATATAGAAGAAAAAATTTCAGATTTATAAGCATCTAGGTGAAATATTAACCCTGATTCAAACTAATGGCTAAATTTAGAAAGTAGTAATCAGTAGGAGAAATATTTACTAAGTACCTACAATGTACGTAGGGTCTTTGGGGAGACAAAGGGCAGGCTTTTTTTTTTTTCATCTTTAAAACAGGAACAATGAAATGACTTCCTAAGTTTGGTAGGAAGACTAAGTCCAGCACCGCCCATGAGACACGCTTGCACGCAGCAAAGTAATGAAAGACTGCAGAAGGCATTGTTGCTGCTGCCTTCGTTATTTTTATGAATGGCCGTGCTAGGTTTTGTAGTTACAAAACCTGCAATAGTTTCCTTCCCTCCTTAGCGCTTACCTCTCTAATACCCTATCTGCTGTGTATTTTGTGAGTCTCTACTGCTCCGCCGGATAAACCTTCCTAAGATAGGAACTCTTATTCTATTTTCTGCACTGCTGAATCTCTACGGTGTCTGGCATAGAAATAAGTTCCCAGTAAATACTTCCTGAATGCAAGAAAAAAGTAGACCCCCAAACCATCACCCCCCCCCCGAAGAGCATCTTCCTTTGCCCCTCTCGCCCTCTGAGGGTACCCACGCTGCGTGGCCACAGGCCCGTTCTGCAGGATGCAGGTCACAGCCTCCTCCTCAACTAACTCTCTTTTCTCTCTCCTCTCTCACGGCAGGATGCCTTTGTGGAACTGTACGGGCCCAGCGTGAGGCCTCTGTTCGACTTCTCCTGGCTGTCCCCAAAGACTCTGCTCAGCCTGGCGCTGGTGGGGGCCTGCATCACCCTGGGTGCCTACCTGGGCCACAAGTGAAGGCCACGGGCCCGCCCCCCAACAAATATGCAAAAGGTTCATACAGCAGTAGAAATAACGCGCATTGAGAGCGATGTGCCCTGAAATGAAGTCGCGGTCTCTTTCAAAGAGAGCAAAACACACGCAGTACACACACACATATACACACACGCACACATACACACAGTACACACACACACACACACACACACAGCTTTCAGGCAAAACGTCGAATCAGCTATTTACTGCCAAAGGGAAATATCATTTATTTTTTACATTATTAAGGAAAAAAAGATTTATTTATTTAAGACAGTCATGGAAACCCCCGTCTTTGGAAACCCTGGCTCCGTTGCGGAGCCTCACTCCGAGCGCGGCGCCCGCTGGCCCACGTGGTCTGGACTCACCCACCATCGCAACAGCAGATAGAGGGACCAATGACTGTCCCGCCCAGGAAGCCGGAGGCTGGCCTGGAGCTTGGAGAGGCGTTCACTGACTTGCGTTTGTCAGCCCTGGCACCCGGAAGATTCCAGAGGCAGCGTGCTTGGAGGGAAGGCCGTTTCTCCCTGGCCTGAAGGATGGACACTTTGCATCTGACTTGCATGGTACACAGCCAGCTGGAAGAGAAAACCTGGGAACTTCGGATGGACGTGGTCTCTGCCGAGACTCCCCTTTGGGGGACGGCGATGGGAAATATGCCCTTAAACCATAGGAAAGTATTTTTTTAAGCTACCAATTGTGCCCAGAAGCATTTTAGCAGTTTATACGATATCATCCAGTACCTTAAGCCCTGACTGTGTATATTCATATATTTTGGATACACTCCCCTCCCCATACTGGCTCTCTGTCCAAGTACGAAACAAGGTCCTCTGGGTTCCAGGAAACAGGTGTTTCGGTGACATACTCCGCACCAGGAGGCCACAAGGCGCCTGCGTCTAGGAGACGACAACTCTTGCAAAGCTTCTCCTGCGTCCCCATTGGGGCCTGGTTTGGGGGAAGTGGGCCAAGTGGAGCCTGGGTGTTCACCAGCCCCCGCCGAGGGTTTGCCTCAGAGCAGTTTGGGGTCTGAATGCTCTGGAGCGGATGCAGAGCAGAAGTCCACTGTCCAGAGAGAGCTGTAGTGGCCTGTGACTCGCGGGCCCCCTCGGGTAGCCCGATGTTTCCACGAGGGGCGTGGAACTGGGAACCTAGGAGTCGCGGCTCTCCTTATGACGTTTGTCACCTTGGAGGGAAGGGAACGGCCACGGTGCCTTTCCTGGCAGAGGACCGTGGCAAGGCTGGGAAGCTGCAACCCAATCAAAGTGCGAAGAAAGGGGAGGCTGTGGCCTCTTTGGCATCGCAGCCTGTCTGAGCAGTTGAAAGCCAGGCTTTAAGAGACTTAGAGAAGGGTCATAAATCCCACCAGAAGTGTGGAAATGAGTGTCATGGATTCATTGACCTCTGTCTATGGCATTACATGTAAAACATTATCTTGTCATTGTAGTTCGGTTTTATTTGAAAACCTGATAGAGGGGGGAAGAAATTCCAGGTGTAGAATGCGGGGATTATCTACCTGTACATCCTGGGGCATGGGGAAAAATATACAAAAGGTGGAAACTATAGAGAAGTAGCAAAATAAGTGATATCTACAGCTAATAAACTTAGAAAACGTGGTGTTGTTTTATCTCCCCCCCCCCAAGTTTAGAATCCTCCTGGAGATATTTGTGGAATAACTTTGTGGCATTATCATATTATATACCATTTATCTGTATTAACTTTGGAATGTACTACGTTCAATGTTTAATGCTGTGGTTGATATTTTGAAAGCTGCTTTAAAAAAAATACATGCATCTCAGCATTTTTTTAAATATGGTTATTTAGTTAGGGGCCTCTACACTATTTGTTAGCAAAAATGATTCTTTTCCATTTGAGATATATATGTATGGACTTTACATATATATATTTTTTGTTTGTTTGTTTCTTGATTCTTCAATAAGCATTTCTGAAAAGGTGGGCTAAGCCTTGAATCTCAGCTACCTGAGAAGCCCTGGATTTCACTAGCTGCTGAGGAGCTTCACGTTAACCAACTTATGTGCGTTTCTATGTCAACAGGGTTGTTTACTGTGATGGATGTATCTGTTGTTCTTTTGACCTTGCTTCTCGAAGGTTCTCTTGTCCCTGGGCAATTCAGCATTTAACTCATGTTACCTAGGATTACATGCCTGTTTGGTTAAACCCATGTGAGGTCCTTTCAGTTGGAAATCCAGATGGGAAATGAGCAAAGATTCCAAATCTGGCTGTAAGGGTTTGACCTTTAGAGAGTTGCTGTATGTGGCCTGTTGCAACGCTGACACCCCACCCCTTCCCAGGCTCTCCCTCCCCTGAGCCCTCCTGCCCTCTTCCCGGGGGCCCCTTCTGGGTGGCTGGCCTTCAGCCTTTCCCTGAAATGCAGCCGGGCTCACACTCCACGGAGAGAGAGAGCCCCTGTGGTGAGGAGCCAGACCTTCCTGGTGGGCCTCAGGGAACAGGATGCTCAGACCTTGGAATGATTCTAATTTTAAACAAAATATTATTTTCCGAAAGGTTTACATTCTCAAAGTGATGAATACAGAATCAAACCCTGTGCTGCTATCTTGCCGAGAGCAGAGAGATGGAGTCAGTGTCCACAGCTTTCACCAAGTGGCAAGATGCTCTGAGCTGCTTTAGAAGTAACCAGGAAGAACATGGATAGTTTCTAATATAAAACCTGTTTGTCTTTCATTGTTGTTGTTGTTGTTAGTGTGCAAACTGGGATTTACAGAGTATTTGAAAAAGAAATGTATATATTAAAGCAATATCAACTTGGGGCCTAACCCCCAGCTGTTTTCCTTCTGTGGTAGGGTTTTGTCATCTGGTATTAATGGTAAACATGCCCGGCCACTTGACCCCAGAACTGTATAGCATTTGTGGCTGCGCTTTTAATAGTAGTCATTTTATTTTTCTCATTGTTTAAAAACATGTTAGAAGTAATGAATGTATATAAACCCTCAACTAGTCATTTTTTTCCCTTTTTTTTTTCATGCTTTGATTATTTTGCGAGCTGCAACGGAGAACCCAGCCGACATGTTTTGTGTGCAGAAAGGATTCACACCTCAGTCTTAACCCCTCTTGATGCAGTAGGAGTCTACTCGACACGTCAGGCAGGGTCTGAGTAAAAGAGAATGCACACGGTTTCCAAATTGGGGTCAAGGGCTTTAAAACATGAGAAGAGCATCCTGAAAGTTCCGGGACCCCCCCCCAGAGATCCCTCACTCAGGTGCTCTGAAGAAGAGATGCAGCCAGGCGTGGTGCTGCACTCTTGTGATCCCAGTCCTTGGAAGGCTAAGACAGGAGGATCACAGGTTCGCAACCAGCCTCAGCTCCCCAGTGAGGCCCTCCACAACTTCATGAGACCCTGTTTCAAAATAAAGAATGAAATCAGGTGAGAGAGAGAGAGAGAGAGAGAGAGAGAGAGAGAGAGAGAAATGCAAAGACAGCTGGTGTGCTCTGCAGCTCACAGATTGCCCCAGAAGATTTTACAGGAGCTGACATTTTTGTAGGCTTAAGAGCTGGATTAAAGCCACCTTTTGGAATTAAGGACGCACCTTCAGAGAGTTCAAGCCAAAAACCCAACATCTTTCGCCCAGCTCACCTGCCTCTGCATGACCAGGTGTGGCCTTCCTTTATAGATGAGTTTTACTTCACCCTTAAATACTTATATTGCTTACCACTGAAAGTCCCAGCTCTGGCCCAGTGGGAAAAATTAGGAAGTGCTTATAAATCAAGAGGAGCTAGTATATTCAAGATCAAATGTAAATAACCAGGGCAGTCTCACCACACATGTAGCCTTCGCCTTAAGGACCTATGGAAGGACAGAATTACAAGTCCTCTATACTTGTAATTCGACCTCAGAGTCAAACAAATAGTTTATAATTGTGACCTTCAATTCTGATTCCGGTTGCTCTTTGAAGGCAGTGGCTGTTTTTATACTTTCTTATCACTTATGGTTAGTAATGTACACCTACCCTATCAGGGGAAAAAAAAAAAAAAAAACAGGAAGGGCTTGAAACACAAGCCAAGCTAAGGAAATTAGGGAGTCTGTTGAAATTCTATCCGATCTCATTCGATGGTGTCCGTTGCAGCCCAGACAAATGTGGTTACACACTTTTTAAGAAGTACAATTCTACATTGTCAGGCAGACGAAGGTTCCAATCAGATTGGTATTGTTACTCAATTTGGATCTTTCGGGGACTTAAAAAATTATTACTATTATAAGACAAAGGATATTTGTTGCATGGGTGGGCAGGACAAAGAATTTTAAATGAGTAAAACATTCCCGAGATTGGGCCAGGGAGCAGAGCCTTTCAGAACAGCCAGAACTGTGGGATATGTGGGGCTATTATTGGGGTCAGTGTGGCGCCTCTATGAAGTCCCGTATGCAGCAAAGGAGACAGTTGAAAGTTCTGCGGTCTGCTTAGATTCCAGAGACACTGGGACAGCCCGGAGCTAAGCTCGATAGGGCAATGCAGGGCTAGAAATTTCAAGCTGGACGTGTCTAGCGGGTATTTAAACAATGAATTTGCAGGATATTTAATGACAACCTTCTGGTTGGTAGTGACATCTGTTTCTAAGTGTTTATTATGCATGGCACAGGAAAAAAAATTTAAATAAAATAGAATTAAATAAAGCAATGTGAAACCGAATTGGGTAAATGATCACACAAGTCCCTTAGCCTTACCCAACATATCAGTCTGTTCCATGTCTTTGGACAACCATGAAATATGAATCATACTAGGCCCAAAGAAACCAGGTTCAGTATGAATGCATACAATACCAACTCATCGAGATGGTACCATACCAGCTTATCAAGATGGTACCCTACTGATTCATCAGGGTTACCCCCAGAAAAATAACTTAAAGCCAATGACAAGGTGGCTCTGTGTACCACATGACTCAGAAGAAGGAAGTGTTCCTGCAAGATGTAAAGGCTAGGTTATCGAAATCCCGGGGCGGCTGATATGATTGCAGTGTAGATATGAACCATGCTCTGCACTTTACCATTGGGGAAACCCGCAGTGGGCCCGCCAACTCATTCATTTCATTAAGTTTTCCCCTCCATAGTAGCATCTGGAGGATTGATGACTGATTGCATTTCTTTGAGGAAAGCTTTTCTTTTTTGTATTCATTTTAATATCTTCTTAAATTTTCAGCCAAGTTTTGCTTTTGCTTTGAATGACTGGGGTTATTTTCATTTTAAGTGAAATAAGTGTACAATAAGTGGGTTTTTTGTATTGACAGCTTTTGTTATCAAGATTTTCATACTTTTTACCTTCCATGGGCTGCTTTTAAGATGGATACTCTTTTAGGGGTGGCTGATACCTGTAACACTGTACATACAACAAGCTGACGATAAGCATACTTTACGTGGTTAAGGTAAAGTCAGTCTCTAGTTGGCTAGAAAATGGCACTTAGTGTTGTTGGGAAATGTCGCATTGCTATTCAACTTCCCTTGCCTGTCCGGTTCATATTGTGAAGAAAAATAAAGTACAGTGTGAGATATCGGCTGTTATTGTTTGTAGTGCATGAGCACGCTTTGGCCCTGCCATTCATTGTCATTCAAACTTTGGAAAGCCTTCATTAACCTAGAAAGACCTTGTTTCAAAATAAAAATTTAAAAAATAGAGCTGGGGATGTAGCTCAGAGGTAGAATGCCCCTGGGTTCAATCCCCAGTACCACAAAAATAAAAGAAAGACATAAAGAGAGAAAAAAGAAAGAAAGGAAGGAAAACAGAAAAAAAGGAAGGAAGGAAGAAGGAATGAAAAGAAAGAAAGAGAAAGAAAGAAAGAAAGAAAGAAAGAAAGAAAGAAAGAAAGAAAGAAAGAAAGACTTCTGATGATAGCACCCACCTGCTCAGTATCTGCTGGGTACAAACCCATGTGCACGCAGCACCTGTTCCCATTTCTTGGAAGGTAGGCACTGGCTTTTCCTGTTTAATGAGAAAAATGAGAAGTTAAATGACATGGCCAAGTTCTCAGTTGTCACAACTTGGCAATAATTTCTCTCTTTATGGATGAGTCCTGGAGGAGACCAGCCCCATTTAGCTCATTCGAAGCTATATTTCCAATAATATTTAAAATGTCTAATTTTAAAATATTCCAAAGCCAGTGTTGTAACCTTTTTCCAAATTGCTGTCTCCAAATTGCTGCCCATGGAACCGTGTGGCCATGAGCTTTCCAAGGGGCGCCCAGATGTGGGATGTCTCGGGGAATCAACGTTCTCAGCACCCATGGGTGTTCTTTCCACACTGATCTCTGCGATGACACTCCTGAGGTCACGCTAGTTCCCACCCACTCCCCATTACAGTCATCCACCTGCTTCCCAAAAGACTCACTGCCGCAAAGCTTGCTGGGAGGCACTGCAGCCCTGGAGAGGCACCTGAGCGCTTCTCTTCCTGGTTCCGTGGCAGTGGCATCGAGTTGGCAGTTTGAAATTAGCCACGGTAGTTAGCAAATAGTTACACCAGGAAAGTGAGCACAAGCTCTAAAGTAGAGCTTTGTCCCCCTTGCACACCGTGGCCTTAGGGTGTTAACACTCTTGGGTAACCAAAGGCATGGTTTGAAATCATCCTGGGCTATCAGGCTGTATTGGACTGTAAAGACATAGCACACGCATGGTGGCGCACACTTGTAATTCCCGCGCTTGGGAGGCGGAGACAGGAGGATCTCGCTGGTTCGAAGCCAGGCGCACTGGCTTAAGAAACCCTGTTTCCAAATAAAAATATAAAATAGGTCTGGGAGTGTAGCCCGAAGGTAGAAGGGTTTCCAGGAACCCCAGTACCAAAAAAAAAAAAAAAAAAAAAAAAGACATAGCACACTTTTTTTCTTTTCTTTTTTTTTTTTTTGGTGGTACTAAAGATTGACCCCAAAAGCATTCAAACTATACCCCTGGCCAGATTTTATTTCTTATTTGAAAACAGGGTCTCTCTAGGTTGATGAAAGTCTCACTACTTGCTGAAGCTGTCCTCAAACCTGGGGTCTTCCTGTCTCAGCATTCCAAAGAATAAAGATTCCAGGTCTGTGCCACATGCCTGGCTCATGGCACACACTCTTTAGCCAGGGATTTTTCTTTTTTTCCAATTCTTTACCTTCAGCAGAGTTGAAAGGGAACTGAGTCAGGTCAGCCTATACATTTTTCAAAATGTTAGTATCACTCAGAATTTTGAAGAGTTGAGTTGGGTCACTATAGTAAAACTTTTGTGTGTGTGTGGTACTGGGGATGGAATCCAGGGGCTTTCTACCTCTGAGATAAACCCCCAGCCCTATTTTTTATTCTGTATTTTGAAACGATCTCACTGAGTTGCAAAGGGCGTCACTAAGTAGCTGAGACTGTCCACAAACTACGATCCTCTGGCCTCAGCCTCCCAAATGCTGGGATTACAAATGTGTGCCACCACGCTTGGCATAAAACTCTTTTCACTAGTAATTAATTACAAACAATGCTCTTCAGAGCTACCACCCTCAAAAATGAAAATAAAAAATAAACTTGATAGTGAACCTTAGGTCTGTCCAGCAATAATTTCTGTTTAGGAATATATCCTGAAGGAAACCAGCCCCATTTAGTTCATTGGAAGGCATATCTTCAATAATAGTTGAAATATCTAATAATATTTATCATAAGTGTGTATTTCTTATATATGTACATTTTTATCAATTGGGCAATAATAATTATAGTTATTAAGCAACCCAGAAATAAAAAAGACAAAGTTTATAGTCCCAAAAATTCAGACTATTATTCTAAAAAATTAGGAGAGGTTAATAGATTTTAAGCTTTTGGTGGTAAAAAAAAAAAAAATATATATATATATATATCTTATTAGCATAAAATGGGGGATTGCGATTTTGAGAAGAAAAAGGAAAAATACAAAAATTTCTAGGGGTCAGAAAATAACGTATTTCTATACTTTTCATGGAGATAATGTTGAATATCACTTCATTGAGGTATTTAGAAAGCTATAGAAAAATTTATTTTAAAATGTCAATCATGAGCCTGGTGTGGTAGCACACACTTATAATTCCAGTACTTGGGAGGCTGAGCCAGGTTCGCAGCCAGCCTCAGCAACTTGTGAGGCCTTCTGCAACTTAATGAGACCCTGTTTCAAAATAAAGAATAAAAAATAGGGCTGGGGGTGTAGCTTGGAGATAAAATGCCCCCAGGTTCATTCCCCAGTACCACAAAAAAAAGAATATAAATAAATAAATACATAAATAAATGAAATGTCAATCACTACCCTTAATTTCAAAATAGCCTCAAGGGAAGGGGCTGTCAGAAAATTAGCCAATCCTTCAGTCTTCTTTTGAAACAAAAAGAAGAAAGGAAGGGAGGGAGGAAGAGAAGGAGGGAGGAAGGTAGATTGACGCAGAAACCAGAAATACATTCAGAAAAGAAAAGTATCCCCGCAGTAGAAGAGTGGCCGGAGTCTGGGGGGCGTGTTTTAAGAGGCCAATGAGGGAGCCCCAGCTTCTCTTTTCGTGCTTTCATTGGTGCACTGTAAGTACACATCATCGGGAGATTCGAAGTGATACATTAACACGTGCGCATTGCACGTGGAATGCTTCCTTACATATCTTAATTAATCCCCTTAAAGTCTATTCAGAAGTAACCCATGCTCTTTAGCAAGAATCATGATTACATCACGGAGGGGGTTTATGAGTGACAAAATCCAGAAGGGTTCTGCTGCAGTGTGAGAGACCCTTTTCTTTCTCACACCACTAACAAGACAATGCATTGGGAATTATATCCTTGCTAAGTATTTAAATTAGAATTTTGTGTGTGTGTGGTGCTGGGGATTGAACCCAAGGACAGTCTACCTCCAAGCTACACCCCCAGCCTGTTTTTTGTTTTTTTTTTTGTTTTGTTTTGTTTTTGTTTTTTTTTCCGTACTGGGGATGGAAGCCAGGGGCTTTCTACACTCTCAAGTTGCTGAGGCTGGCTGTGAACCTGCGATCCTCCTGGCTCAGCCTCCCAAGTACTGGGAGTGACATACCCAGCCCTATTTTTATTCTTTTTTTTTTTTTTTTTTTTTTTTTTTGGTGGTACTGGGGTTCCTGGAAGCCCTTCTTCCTCCGGGCTACACTCCCAGACCTATTTTATATTTTTGAAACAGGGTCTCTTACGCCAGCGCGGCTGGCTTCGAACCTGCGCGATCCTCCTGTCTCCGCCTCCCAAGCGCGGGGATTACAAGCGTGCGCCACCACGCCCGGCATATTCTTTATTTTTGAAACAGGGTCTCACTGAGTTGCAAAGGGCCTCACTAAGTAGCTGAGGCTGGCTATGAATGTGGATCCTCCTGTCACCACCTCCCAAGCCCGGAGATTACAAGTGTGCGCTACCACGCCCGGCTTTATTCTTTATTTTTAAATAGGGTCTCCCTAAGTTGAAGAGGGCCTCACTAAGCAGCTGGGGCTGGCCATGAACCCGGATCCTCCTGTCTCAGCCTCCCAAGTACTGGGATTACAACTGTGCGCTACCACGCCCGGCTTTATTCTTTATTTTTAAATAGGGTCTCCCTAAGTTGAAGAGGGCCTCACTAAGCAGCTGGGGCTGGCCATGAACCCGGATCCTCCTGTCTCAGCCTCCCAAGTACTGGGATTACAACTGTTTGCCACCACCCCCAGCTTTCCATTAGAATTTTTGAAAATAAAATGTCAACTGAGCCGGGCGTGGTGGCGCACTCTTGTAATTCCCTCCCTTGGGAGGCGGAGACAGGAAGACAGGAGGATTGCGCAGGTTCCCAGCCAGCCGCGCTGGCTTCCAAGACTCTGTTTCCAAATAAAAAAGTATAAAATAGGTCTGGGAGTGTAGCCCGGAGGTAGAAGGGTTTCCAGAAACCCCAGTACCACCAAAAAAAAAAAAAAAAGTCAACTTAAACGTGTGCAGTGGAAGTCCCTATCTTTTCCGCTTCTTTAAGAGGGCACCTCAGCCAACTTGCAGGGGGCCCCCTCTCCTGAAAGCTCTCTCCAGACCCCTTTGGACTTCACGGGAATCTCAGCACAGACAGGAATGGGATGTGTTTAAACTACCCACAGGACTTTAGTGTTTAAACCAACGAAACCAGCCATTGGATAATAATAATAATTGTAAAAATTAATCTAAGAACAACAACAAAGACCCAGGATGACTCAAATTCACTTATACCCAGAGTCAACTTTTGTTGTAGAAAAGTGTGAGAGCCTAATCCACCTTAAATGTTAAATGTTGATTTTAAAAAATAGCATTGAGTGGCCGGGCGTGGTGGCGCACGCTTGTAATCCCCGCGCTTGGGAGGCGGAGACAGGAGGATCGCGCTAGTTTGAAGCCAGCCGCGCTGGCTTAAGAGACCCTGTTTCCAAATAAAATAGGTCTGGGAGTGTAGCCCGGAGGTAGAAGGGCTTCCAGTAACCCCAGTACCACCAAATTATATATATATATATATATATATATATATATATATATATATATATATAATCGAGTAGCTGGGTGTGGTGTAATTCCAGCATTCGGGAGGCTGAGACAGAAGGATCGCAGTTCGTGGGCAGCCTTAGCTACTTAGCTGAGGCCCTTTGTAACTCAGCGAGATCCTGTTTCAAAATAAAGAATAAAAAATAGGGCTGGGGGTGTGGCTCGGAGGTAGAATGCTCCTGGGTTCCATCCGCAGTACTGCAAAAAAATAAAATAAAATAAAAATCATAGAGGATAAAATGGGGTGGTGGGGATATGAATTTGAGGGGTAAGAGGAACCCGACCAAATGTAAAGGAACCATGCAAGTGTTAGAAAGAACCCCTTCTGTAATTTTCACCTAAATGATGTTGAGTTCCCAATCATTATGGTACTTAGATTCTACTGTACACATTTTTAACATGAGGAAACACATTCGATCGGTCTTCCTGTGACTGTTCCAGGGTGTCCCACCGCACACTGCCGCCAAGTGGAAGATGGCACCTCGGGACCTGTCAGCCTGGTACCCAGAACAGAGGACTTGTTGGGCCCATTCCAGGGCACTGTGGCCTCCAACGCCAGCCTTCAGGGACCTGGAGTTTGATGACATGTAGAACTTTCAAAGAGGAGCAAACACGGATATAAAAATGAAAGAAAGGAGGGAGGGAAGGAAGAAGGAAGGAAGGAAGGAAGGACAACTATGGCCAGAGAGGTAGAAGGCAAATATTCTGATTACAACATCTTCCTTGGTTTAACTCTCCCAAATATCCCATGAAGTAGGTGTTATTATCCCCCTTTTATTGATATTTTTAAAAAGAGCCTTAGAGCCAGGCATGGTAGTGCACACTTGTAATCCCCACGCTGGAGGATTGCGCAGGTTCGAAGCCAGCCGCGCTGGCTTAGGAGACCCTGTATATATATATATATATATATATATATATATATATATATATATATATATATATATACTGGGAGTGTAACCCAGAGGTAGAAGGATTTCCAGGAACCCCAGTACCACAAAAAAAAAAAAAAAGCATTAGCTGGGCATGGTGGCCCACGCTTGTAATCCCAGCATTCGGGAGGCTGAGACCAGAGGATGGCAGTTTGTGGGCAGCCTCAGCTACTTAGTTAGGCCCTCCGTAACTTAGTGAGACCATGTTTCAAAATAAAGAATAAAAAATAGGGCAATGGGTGTAGCTCAGAGGTGAATGCTCCTGGGTTCCATCCCCAGACCTACAAAAAATAAAAAAGTAAAAAATAAAGAAGAGCCTTAAAGAGGTCCATGACTTAAAGTAGACTACATTGGGTTGCAATAATAAATATAAAAGTACCTTAACCAAAAAGTCTAGTGCAAGCTGGGTATGGTGGTGCGCACCTGTGATCCCAATATTTCGGAGGCTGAGACAGGAGGATCACAAGTTTGAGGCCTACCTGGGGCACTTAACGAGATATTCAGCAACTAAGTTGTACCCTGTTTCAAAATTAAAAACAAACAAAAAAAAGGGCTGGAGTATAGCTTGGAGGTAGAATGCTGCTGGGTTCAATCCCAGGAAGGAAGGAAGGAAGGAAGGAAGGAAGGAAGGAAGGAGGGAGGGAGGGAGGGAGGGAGGGAGGGAGGGAGGGAAGGAAAGATGGGTCTTGTGATGCTCCATCTTGAGGATCTGCACAGATCCCTGAAGCCTCTTCAGGCCTTCTGAAAGTGATAGAAAACCTTTTTTGCCTCTGGTTGCTAGATCCCCAAACGAAGCCGTCACCTCACGGGCTTTGCTCTTCTCAGACCTTCCCCATCCTAGTTGTCCCCACTCGGATTCATTTTCTCTTTCCACATTGTTTAGAAGATCACACCCAACCGCAGTGGCGCTCCTTGGTCAGCCCCGTCCAGTCCCAAGTGCTCTGGGGCTCCTGCTTCCTGGCCCCGAAGCCGCCCCTCTCGGAATGTAGGTCAGAGCCACACTGGCGTTTCTGCCGGGGTTTGGTGCTGCTGCCTGTCAAGGGGTGATAGTATCATCCCAGGTTTTTTTTTTTCCACGGGCCATTAGAAAGCCTGTGGAATGTACACAGCCAATTTCTTCTAGCATAAACTCAAGCCTTGACATTTCTTTTTGCAGTATTGAGAATGGAATCCAGGGGCATTCTACCTCTGAACTACACCCCCAGTCCTATGTTTTATTCTTTGTTTTGAAACAGGGTCTCACTAAGTTGCAGAGGGCCTCACTAAGTAGCTGAGGCTGGCAGCGAACCACGATCCTCCTGGCTCGGCCTCCCGAGTCCTGGGATTACAAGCGTGCGCCACCACGCCAGGCAAGTCTTTATAATTCTGCTTGTTGCCTTTTTTAGCTTCATAATTTATAGAATAAAGGCAAGTGTTGTGGTTTCTCCTTCCTCCTATCCCTAAATATCTAAGTGTCTCTAAACACTTTGCTATGTGGACCCATTTGTATTCTTTTTGCTACAAATTTGCTTAAAAAATTTCTTTTGTTGCTTTGAGTTATTTTTTTTTAAACCGCAGCCATCTCCAGCTCCTCTATTTTTTCTTAGTCTGTGTCTTGGACCACATGTCCCTGTACCATCTTTAATCCATGCTGCTTCAAAAGTTGTAAGGAAAAGAATTTTCCCACCGCAGCCAGGCCTGTTCCTTCTCTCACCCCCTGGAAGGGAACACACTGTGATGTGACTCTAATTAGACACCTGTCAGAGTTCCCTACCGCTCCTCCTTGGACTCCAGCGTAAGCATTTGGGAGGGAGACTCAAAAATTCTGAACGCCTTGAGTTTTTCCCCACTTGCAAGCTAGCCAGTCTGTCTGCTGCAATTTTATGGATGCTGGTTAAAAACCTGAGGCTCTCTGGTCAGAAACAAAAGACAGTTTATTACTCGGAGTAACTGAGGTTGCCAGAGTTATCAACCTTTTTAAGTGGAGTCCCCAAGCCCCAATTCCCACGTAGCCACATGGAGAGGGCTCGGTGACACCCGCAGATGCAGTCAGTTGTAACACCAGGCGGGAACTGAGGGAGCTGGGGTCTCTTAGAAGGAGCTTGTCTGCCCCGTGTAGAGAGGACACCAGCTCTGTCTGCCAAGGACGATCACTGTGCTAACATCTTGGAAAGATAGTCTGGAACAAAGAGCGATCTGAGCCTTGCTTGCAACGTGATCAAAAACACGAGACACCCACGAAGAGTTCTGTTTATTTGTAGTGACATAGAACAAGCCGACCCAATCGCCGGTCAGGCTACCAACGGCTAAGACAGTAAAGTATATTATCCTCGCAGGCTTTGCTCCCCAGAACCAACTGTCTAGCCGCCATCCCAGCCCTAAACCATACTGGTTCCTCCATTTGGACACAACCCATGTATTAACATCACTTTAAAAGGATCACATCTGCCAGGCATAGTGGCACAGGTTTATGATCCCAGGATTTGGAGTTGAGGCAGAAGGATCGCAGGTTCAGAACAGTAGTGAGACTTCCATCAACCTAACGAGATCCTGTTTCAAAATAAAAATAAAAATAGGACTGGGGATGTAGCTCAGAAATAGAATGCTCCTGAGTTAAATCCCCAATAACATAAAAACAAAACAAACAAACAACAAAAATCACTTTAAAAGGATTACATCTCCCGGTTGTGGTAGTGCATGCCTATAATCCCAGTGTTCGGGAGGCTGAGACAGGAGGATCCCAGGTTAGAAGCCAGCCTCAGCAATTTAGTGAGGCTCTCAGCACCTTAGCAAGACCCACTTTCCAAAAAAAAAAAAAAAAAAAAATTGGTCTCAGGTGGGGGCAGGGTAGCTCAGAGGTAGAAGGTCCCTGGGTTTAATCCCTAGTAACATAAAAAGAATAATTAAACAAACAAACAAAAATAGATAATAAAATGGGACTGGGGATGTAGCTCAGAATTAGAGCACTCTGGGTCGAGTCCCCAGTATCAATCAATCAATCAATCAATATCAATCAACAAAATGATTACATTAAACATCACTCCTTCTCTAAGAGCTGACTCAGTGCTGCCAATCATCAGAGCTAACCCAGAGTCTTCTCTTTCTAGCCACCTGCTGTCCATGGGCATCTGGATACTTGCTATCATCTCAACTCTGGCCAATGATAGGTCAAATTAAACATATAATCGACTCCCGACACTGGGTCCTTTCTTGGCTCCCCTTTTCTACCATGTACCTGGGTTTCTGGCTTAAAAACTTCAGGCAGTTTGGTGAGCACTTGACGTTCATTGTGTAGATTCGGTCATTTCAAAAACCTGGGTTGGCCGGGCGTGGTGGCTCTCGCTTGTAATCTCGGGACCTGGGAGGCTGAGAGGGGAAGATCTTAAGTTTGAAGCTACCTCAATACTTAACCAGGCTCTCAGCAATTTAGCAAGATGCTGTTTCAAAATAAAAATAAAAAAGGTGAGGTGGAGGGTGTAGCTCAGAGATAGAATGACCCTGAGTTCAATCCACAGCATCAAAAAAAAAAAAAAAAAGAGAGTTGAATGTTGTCCTGCTCCAGAAAAGTGAGGACTAGACTCTAGGCCCTGGGAATCATTACACGCTTGTCTTTAACCTAAGGACTCCTCCATGCTCTAGGGTCTTTCTAATATTTATCTTGAATCTTTAAATGAGCTTCTCATGCTCCCAGAGTAATTTGCCATGTGGGCTACTACCCGTCATCTTTCAAAATGGGTAGTCTGAGGCCAAGTGACTGCACGGAAACCATACCCCTTGGGCTCTTTGGCAGAGGCTTTAAGCCCTTCAGTCTGAAGCCAAGGCTCTGCTGCCAGGTACTTCTGGAATTTTCTCCTCCCTCTTTGCCTGTCGCCCACAGTTCGGAGCACACTCCGTCTCAAAACCCTGCAGGCACTGGGAGCAGGAGACACAAAGATTGTGAGTTGCGGTTCAGCAGCTAGCAGACCAGGGTGGCCTTGATCCTGGCCCCCAAGGGGAGCCTCGCCTCCTGTGTCCTGTGGAACTTCTCAGCTGGGCAGCAAAAGGGAAGAAAGGGAGGAATAAAATATTTATAGGAAAATTATTTCTCCCCAGCCAGCATTTGTTCTAAGAAGCTTTTAGAAATGTAATTATTTTTTCTCCTTCTTGGGTTTTTCTGTTTTTAATATGAAACACTTTCAAGTCCCCTGGTTTCATTTCCAGGAAGCAATAATCCATTTTGCCTTGGGTAGAGTTCCGGGAAGAAACTAGGTTTCCGAAGTGGAAATGTTTCCATTGGAATTGCCACATGGGGCCCTTGGGTTTCTTTAATGTTCTTGCATAATAAGGCCCCATTCCCAGGGGCGGGGTGGGCCAGCTTCTTTTCTTTGGACTTTCCTGCAGGAGTCTAGTCTCTGTCCTGTTCCAACCACAGCTAGACTCCTGGCCTCCTTTACCCCTGCCTTCCTACAGGGTGACTATGGTGTCTGAGGGGCCACCTGTGAATCAGGACTGCCCAACACAAAGGAAACGCAAGCCCCCGAATGGGAGGCACACACCTCGCTTCTAATTTACTAGAAGCCACTTTAAAGAAATGTTAAATAATCCCATGAAATTCAGTCAAATAGGATATCTTATTTAGGGCACTACGTCATGTCAACATATAGTACACAGAAAATTTTTCAAGATAGTTTACATCCTTTGTTCAAACCATTTCTGAAATCATTGTGGAATGGCCAGAGATAGCACATCTCAGTTGGAACAAGCCAATGCCCAGTGCTCCGTGAGCGCGTGCGGCCAGCGGCTGCTGTATTGGAGAGGGCGGCTCGGCATCTGGCGGTGGATATTTTTCAGCTCACGCTGAGCAGCATGCCCCGGCCTCAGACTCCATACTGGTTAATTCAGTTGCTAAGGCAGGCACACATTTCATTTCTAACCCCTTCGCCTCTGCTTCTGCGAGCTTACCCCAAAGAGTTCTTACTTTTGACCCATTTGTTGTCAGTTCAAAAGGAATAGTAGGTCTGGATTGTATTCAATGAAAGTGTTCCTAGTACCGCGGAGGGCCAGTGAACTCCCCGTATCCGAAAGATCGGAAGTACGCATGCAATGGCGCTTTACTCAGCCATAAAGAAGAACAGAATTACGTCCTTTGTGGGGAAATGGGTGGAACTGGAGAACGTTATGCTAAGTGAGGCTAGTCAGTCACAAAAAGTGGAAAATCGGATGCTCTCCCGAATATGTGGAAGCTAAGGAGAAAAGGGGGCATAGGAGGAACTCTAGATGAAGAAGGAGAAACCATACATGAGCAAATAAGGCGATCTAGCTGGGGGGATGAGAGAGGGATGAAGAAAACCCCCTAAGGTTCATGACGTACACTCACGAACATATCAAAGCCAGTCAGTAAGCCGAACGTGAGAAGGAGGGAAGGGGAGGGATGGGGTGGGACCTGGGGAAGGGCTAAAGGAGTGCTGTGTGTACAAACGCCTCTACCACCTTGCACTCCATTAAGATGTATGGCTACAATGCACCGACTAATGAAAAACGGAAAGAAATATCAGAAGTTCCAATCTTTTTTTTTTTTTTCCAGGATACTAGGGATTGAACTGAGCTGCACACCCAATTCTATTTTACTTTGAAACAAGGTATTGCTAAATGGCCGAGGGCCTCTTTAACTTGGCGAGGCTGGTCTCAAACCTGTGATCCTCCTATCTCAGTCTCCCTGGTCCAGGGACTGCAGGCACGTGTCACCTCGCCCAGCTCAGCACATAGTTTTAATCTTGACCTGTTAAAAGTACGGCTTTGGGCAAAGCATTTGGCCTCTTTAATCTCTACTTTCTCATCAGTTCAACTGGGGTAACACTTGTCCCCCCGTCCAACCAGCCTCATGGGATAATGGAGTAAGAGGGCTCAAAATGGTAAATGTCAGGGCATTGTAGTGCCACATAAAATGGAAAACAAAACAACATGATTTATTATTCTGAACCACTGAAAGCTGTGCAGCTCCAGGAAATAATAACCCCACAATATCTACAAAGGCCATAAATGTGTTCAAATTAAGAAACTAAACCAAGTAAGCAAATTCCTATGATTACCCACAATGTCAACAGTCTTCTTAGCCACTACCAAACATTGAAGTGTCATTTTTATTTACAGAGAGAGAGAGAGAGAGAGAGAGAACAGGAGAGAGAGAGAGAGAGAGAGAGAGAGAGAGAGAGAGAGAGAGAGAGAGAGAGAACAGGAGAATGAAGAATGAGCCCCAGGATAATAATCAACTACAGTCCCTGGAGCCAGGCACATTTGGAGAATGCATCCAGATATTACCTAGTAATAAACTCACTTGCAGTCTCGACGATGGCTCTGCAGAGAGCTCTGCACATGGACCTGATTTTCAGAGACTAACAACTTGAGATGTCCACAGAGAGCTGCTGCAATATCTCCGCCTGGTAACCACCTGGATATTGCCTCGCACTGATAGCTTTTAGATTAGTGACATTAGCTTCTAACACTCCCTAGGACACCACTTAAAACTTACCTTCTCATTGTTTTCTTTAAAATGAGGTCTGGGTCCAGGGGAATAGGGACATATGTTGTCTTCATTCCTCAATCGTTCTCTCCCTGTTGTTTCTGAAAAACAAAATTTCAATTTTGGACTTGTCCCACTTGCCTTCACTAATTACTTACTCTGTGTTCCACCCAGTTGGGCCATAACTAATTCAAGTTCAAATGGGACTCGGCCACTGTTTACTCCATCCTTCTCATCTCTTGCTCCCAGAGAACCTGTACGTGATCCACAAAGACAGCAACCAAGACGGGTCCTGGACTTTCGGTCACGACTGTCGCTCTGGTCCAACCACACGAGTCTAAGTTTGTCCAGGTTCAAGAGCTCAGAACACATTCTTACCTCCAAATCCATCCGGTGTATAGAGAGTCAGAAAGGCCAACCAAATGAGCGCGAGCAAGGGCTCTTCGCTCGGAGCTTGCTGTATAGAGCAGGGAGGTCAGCAGCTCACCTTCGCTTGCATTTTGGCAGAGACCCAAAGCCAAACAGAGGCGTGAGGAGGCTTCCTAACAGACAAGAAAGGAAGGCCTTGGCCACACCGTCGGCTGGCCGGGGGAGCTGGAGAGTTCTCACTAGACGCGGGCCCGTTCATGCGATTATTTAGAGGTACATATTTGGTTGGTTTAGGTTGCTTCTAAACTGGAAGCCGGGTGTGTAAATAAAGCTATCTGTCAGTAAGCAAATCCTGGCCACTCGGGGGCCGATTGGTATGGGTGTTACTGGGTGGCTTCCTGGATGGTTACTAGGGTAGCGAACTGACCTCCTAAGTCTGTCTTAGAGACAGATAGTGGTCTGGCTCCCTGGACTGGTACCTGCAGGGAGAGACTCAGGATTCTATTTTTATATGTGGCCTGGCTATTCCATTTGTGTCTTCAGGCTCTTGGGTGCAAAAGAACCTACCCAGGAACCTACCCAGGGAGAAACATGAACACTTTGGAGACTGTCAAACCAAGTCACGGGATTTTACACAACACCCTGGCAGCCACCCAGCAATTTGCTAATGACATGCTCCGAGTCCCTCTCGCCCACTTTATAGACACAGCACTTGGGGACATTGTTTTTTCCACTGCCACATTATCAGAGACACAACGAATCCTGCAAAAGTCACCAAGCAGGAAGATGTGCGGAGCTCAAGTGGAGGAGCCAGCCACATGCCTGTGAACCGACTTCACCATGAGGGATCCCAGATCCCCAAAGTCTTCTGAGATAAAGGACTGGGGGCCATCTCCTTGGGTTCCAGCAGCCCGAAAATGTGTAGCCATAGATTCTTTAAAAGAACCCCACCCACTCCCAACCCCCTTGGAATATCTCTGGCATACTATGGTGGGTGGGCTTTAAGTCCAACTCAGGATCTAGCCCTGGATCTGATCATATAATTTCTAAAAATCAATGGGTAAAGTCATCTACTATTTACTTGAGCCCTACTGCATGGCAGGTACCAAGCTAAGCACTTTAGATCCCTGGTCGCACTAGCCACAGTGCTGAGCCGAGTAGCATTGTTGCATTCCAGAGATTTCTCTAGGCTCAAATAAAGTTGTCAGCATGTCTGTCTCCCCTCTGCGGGCTCTGGGGGAGAACTGTTCACTCACCTTTTCCAGCTTTCAGAGCCCCCACCATCCTTTGGTTTGTGACTCTTCCTCAAACCGCTCCAGCCTCTGCTTCCACCACGGCACCCCCTCTCTTACTCACACCTGACGCTCCTACCTCCCCTCTTCTAAGAACCCTGACAATCTAGGAAAATCTCCCATCGCAAGATTCTTTAACTTAATCGCATCTGCAAAGTCTGTTTTTCCATGTAAGAAAACATTTTCACAAGTTCTGGAGATCAGGATGTGGACGTCTTTCATTCAGCCTGCCACGACCGACCGATAAGGAGATGGAAGCTCCGAGAGGTTAATGTATTTTCACTGTGCCTTGGGGCTAATCTCCGTGGAGCTGAAGTTTGAATTCTTCACCTACAGGAAATTTCCCTTTCTGAGCTTACCAGTTGGCCTTTGAGGACAAATCGACATCGCGCCATGTGCGCAAAGTAGAATTTTCCAGTATGGTCAGCTTCCAGCCATCCCCCCTTCTGGTTCTAGAAACCCCAGCCTTCCTGGAGATTTTCACCAGAGGGGAGAAGTTTCGGTAGCCAGAAATGCCTGTCTTTGAAGCTCAGCCTCCAGACCCAGCCAGATCAGAGACTGAATGGAAGGACCTGCCCAGCACACCCCAGGCTGGGCTTCAAGTGGAGTAAGGGCTCACCGTGACCCGAGGAAAAAACTGTGGGTACTGCCATGAAGGCTTCCTGCGCCCACCTTGACCCTCCTCTGGATTATAATCACATAACGTCTGGGGGCCCTTGCTCAGTCATACAGTAAGATTACAATGAGAGTGGCCGCCTAGTACTGGGTTTGCACATTCTCCGACCTTCTGGGCTTTGGATCTTCCTGGCCCGGATCTGTATCATTGAATTGATGCTCTGATGTCTCATTTGGCCTCCTGGACCTGGGGTCTCTGGTTTGGTCTCCTTATGAATGGTTTTGTAATTCTAAAGAGCAATCTCTTGTCATGTAATTCACTGAAAAAACTGGCCCAAACTTCTGCTGACGCAATTGTCAGATTCCGCTCGATCCATAGGGGATCTGAGGTGTTCACAGTGTCTTCCCCAACAAGACCACAAAGTTAAGGAGACAGACCCCTCTTCCTGCCAAGGGGAGATGCTCTGCTGCGCTCACAGTTCATGATTACCTGTGGTGAGAACAAGGGAGGTCTTCAGGGTAAAGGAGAAATTCATAAACACCGCAGCGAGTCCAGTTTCTTTCTTTCATCCTCTCTCTTGACCATGGTTCAGTTACCTGTTTGAATAATCGCAGATCAACTTCAGTTAGTGAATAACTAAAAACAATTGTTAGAATTTCCTTTCATCTCTCTCCACAGGGACAAATTATACAAAGGAAGCCTAGCAGGAAAGGTGGCTCTCAGAGGCAGTTTCTGAACCCCTTCTAAAAGAGGGCCTTTCAAAAGAGTCCTCCCCAAGTCCTGAATTCCCCACATTCTTTGGGGGTATTGGGAATTAAATCCAGGAGGGTTCTGCCCCTGAACTATACCCTAAACTGTTTTTATTTTGAAATAGAGTCTTGCTAAATTTCTGAGCGTCTTTGTAAGTTGCTGAGGCTAGCCTCAAACCTGCGATCCTCCTGTGTCAACCTCCCAAGTACTGGGATTATAGAAGTACCATGGCACCTGGCCCTCATTCTCCATCTTTAACATTCACTGGCCCTTCACATTTGACTTCTGCCTGAACAAGGCGTCAGCCTTCCCACTCACCATGAATTATTTCATGAGACTTTGCGAGAAGCTCTGCATCAATCCTGGACGAGGTCCGGTGAGGGAGACATCTATTTTCAGTCTTGGTTCCTAGTGGGGCTGTGTTTATGAAGCATGTCTGAGACACACATGTTGTTGTCAGCCTGCACACCATCCTCCCACGAGGATGAGAGGCCACTGGTTGTGGACTTTGTCACAATGGGACCCCTGACTCTTGGGCACATCCAACCTGTTGCCCTTCTCATATAACGGGTCCCAGTTTTCCAAGTGATTTGGGAGAAGCAAGACGGTATTCCGCACATACTCCCAGATGGGGAGTAAACAGAGAAATGTCTTTTGGTCTCCAAAAATATTTCCAGACTTCTTTCCTGTGAATTTTCACGGGTCACTAAAATGAGAAAAATAAAATGAACAGAACTGAATGCCCCCTGCTGAACCTCTCTGAAAAGAAGCCACTGTTTTTATGCTTGTAGACTGTTGGCGCTTTCTGCCTCGTGGCTGACATGGAGTGAACGGCTGTCTCCTGCCCTGCGATTTCTGCCTTAGAGCCAGTCGATCATAGACTGAGACCTCTGAAACTATTATCCACGTACTCCTCAGCTTTAAGTGAAAAAAAATAAGAGGAGACATGAAGATTTTCAGTCTTTCTAGCCAGTTGTGAGGCATGCCCGTAATCCCCAACTTGGGAAGCTGAAACAGAAGGATCTCACAGGTTTAAAGCTAGCCTCGGCAACTTAGCAAGACCCTGTTTCAAAATTTAAAATATATATACTTTTTAATTGGCTGCTGAGGGTGTACCTCAAAGGTAAGAATGTCTCTGGGTTCAAACCCCAGTAGCAAAATAATAACAACAACAATAATAATAGTTGTAAAGATTTTTTCAATCTTTCTGGTCCTCCTGTTAAAATTGTTAGCAGTGCCAGGGGTGAGGGCGCACGCTTGTAATCCCCGCGCTTGGGAGGCAGAGACAGGAGGATCGCGCAGGTTCGAAGCCAGCCGCGCGCGCTGGCTTAGGAGACCCCGTTTCCAAATAAAAATGTAAAAAATAGGTCTGGGAGTGTAGCCCGGAGTTAGAAAGGCTTCCAGGAACCCCAGTACCACCAAAAAAAAAAAAAAAAAAAATTGTTAGCAGCAACTGGAATGCTACACTCAGGTCATCAGGCCCCGACAATCGTAAAACAATCAGCAGTACAAGCTGTCTCTCCTTTCGATGAATATTTTCAAGTCGAATGTGACGCTAAAGGAAACCCAGACCCAACATTTGCATGGACTGAGGGTGGCAGGCCTTTTACCTTCCTGCCCCTTGGGTCGCTGTGCCTCACAATTCAGGAACCTTCAAGATCCCCAAAGATGGCACATAGCTCACTTTCAAGGGAAATGCCCCTGTTTTGCTTCTCATAAACCAGGAGTTGCTGCGTCCGAGGAAATCAAATTTATAGTTTCTAGTAAGTGCTAAAATGGAGATTTCACTTTACAGCTCTTTTAGTGAAGTATGAAATAGGTGTTATATTGAGCTCTAATGAAATGAAGCAATATTAATTTAATCAGCCTTTTAAAACACCATTGTTACAGAGCATGGTTTTCCTGGTAAACATCAAGTATATATATATTGGATATGGAAAATTTGTTTCAGAAATTAAGACTGAAATAAAGGAGCTCAAAGGATTCCCAAGTGGCCAAGCAATGCATGCCTCTAGTCACTGAACACCTTTGGAAAAATCATGGGTTTTAGTTTCTTCGAATTTTATTAAAATCAAGGTATTGTGATGCGATCGCCAAAACAGCACAGTCCAATAGAACTTTCTGCAATGACGGAAATGTCTTATATTTGCTTTATATTATATGGTGACCACCTGCCCCGTGTTTGAATACGGGTGGTGTGGCTGAGGAATAAAATTTTAATTTTTTTTTTTTTTTTTTTTTTAGTGGTACTGGGGGTGGAACCCAGAGGCTTTCTACCTCTGGGCTATATTCCCAGATATATATATATATATATATATATATATATATATATATATATATATATATATATCACTAAGTTGCTGAAAGCCTCACTAAGTAGCTGAGGCTGGCTTCGAACTCATGCGATCCTCCTGTCTCAGCCTCCCAAGTGCGGGGATTACAAGCGTGTGCCACCATGCCCGGCTCTAAAATTTTAAATTTTACTTTTTTTTTTTTTGGCTTGGTGTGTGTGTGTGTGTGTGTGTGTGTGTGTGAGAGAGAGAGAGAGAGAGAGAGAGAGAGAGAGAGAGAGAGAGAGAGAGAGAGACAGACAGACAGACAGACAGACAGACAGACAGGGGATTGAACCCAGGGGCATTCTACCTCTGAGCTATACTCCCAGCCCTGTTTTATTTTTATTTAGAAACAGGGTCTCACTAGGTTGATGAGACTCTCACTAATCACTGAAACTGTCTTCAAACCTGTGATCCTCCTACCTCAGCCTCCCAAGTACTAGGATTACAGGCGTGAGCCACCATGGCCTTGTTTAAACCTTAATTTCATTTAACTTTTTTTGTTTTTTTGCAGTACCAGGGATGGAACCCAGGGTCATTCTACCTCTGAGCTACACACCCAGCCCTATTTTTTCAGTCTTTTTATTTTTGAAACAGGGTCTCATTGAGTTTCAAAGGGCCTCACTAAGTAGCTGAGGCTGTCCTCGAACCGCAATCCTCTGGTCTCCACTTCCTGAATGCTGGGATTACAAGTGTGGGCCACCACACCTGGTGAGGATTACTGGACTTTAATATCCATATATGGCTAGTGGTTCCGACTGAATAATAGTCCCTTTGTAATATGAGGATGATGAAAGATAAAGCAGAGCTGGACAGGGAAGCACAAGTCTATAATCCCCGTGCTTGGGAGGCTGAGACAGGAGGATCATAAATTCATGGCCAACCTCAGCAAGTTAGTGAGGCCCTCAGCAACTTAGCAAAACCGTGTTTTGAACTAAAAAATAAAAATGGCTCAGAGGTTAGAATTCCTCTAGATTCAATCCCTAGTATTCCCCCTCCCCCAAAAAATTAAATTTAAAAAAGAGAAAAAAAAGCCGGGCGTGGTGGCACAGGCTTGTAATCCAAGTATTTGGGAGGCTGAGACAGGAGAATCACGGGTTCACAGCCAGCGCCAGCTACTTGGTGAGGGCCTCTGCAACTCAGTGAGATCCTGTTTCAAAATAAAGGATTAAAAATAGAGCTGGGGGTGTAGCTCAGAGGTAGAATGCCCCCTGGGTTCCATCCCTAGTACCACCAAAAAAAAAAGAGGGAGAGAAAAGTGGCCATAGGTGCCCAAAGACACTTCCCGCTGGAAATCAAAGGCCCAGTAAGTCCACACCTGCTTTATGATTAGCAAGACCCCTTAGCATTCAAAGGAGAAAGGAGTCAGGAAAAAGGGGCGCTAATCTCAGGCACCGCGAACTAGCGGCAGGACCTCAAACAGAAAGAACAGGGCCGCCCTTCCTCTGGCCTTCCGGGATGCTCCTGGTCTCCCTCCAGACAGCCGCGGACACCCACAACTCAGTACTGCAGGGAAAGCAGGAACTGGGTCCAGTTAGACAGCGTGCTGTCTCCCTGCCGCCAATCAATCAGAAAGCTTTTAACATAGGAGTCTATGAAATACGCATTAAATACCCAAAAAAAAAAATTTTTTTTTTTAATGCAGTGAAGTTTTCAGCTTATAAGCACTCTGGGGAGCCAGGGGCCAGTGTCTCACAACGTAAAAGCTGCTATGAGACCTCGCTCCAGGTTGGACTCAGAGCCACCTGCCTAAGAAATGAGCGAGGCCTGTTGTCGCGTCGTGGTCCCTTTGCAGGGTGCGGGGGAAGGTCTGAAATTCGGTCCCCATCGACGGCTCCCCCAGAGCGAATTTTCTTTCCGTAAGAATCAAAAGCGACAAATACACTCATTGGCACCATTGTGTTCTGCACAATCACACGCCTTTAAATCGCCACATTAAAAACTTTTCCGGAGGCCCTGCGGAGTTCGGGTGATTATGTTTAATATAACCTCCGGGGCTTTGGTTTCACGCAGACCCGCGAAGAGTATGAAACTGTAACTCCAGACTGCCCAAAGTACTTCTGCAGTTTGAGCCTCAATTAAAATGTTTGTTTACTTATCTGCTAATCGCATTATTTCTTTCTTATTTTTTTCCCCTACATTTGCTCTCAGTTAAGTGAGAGTTCAGAATCTGACTTTGAGCCATTTCTGAAATATGACCAAAATGAAAACCTGGAGAGAGAAAACGCTATTCACCTGAGGAAAAGAAATACATAGAGCCCTGAATGAAGACCTCGCAAGTGCCCCTTACCTCTCCCCTAACAAAAAACCATTTTTCTCCAGAGAAGTAAGTATATTCACAAAAGAGTAACTTTTCAGAAATTAAGCGGTGATTTTATCGCGGTAAAGTGAGCCACCAGCCCAATGAGAATACATGCCATTATTGCTAGAAATGCATAGAGCCTGTATTTATTTTCAGACGGGTTTGGTGTTATTTTAGTTATTGCTCTTCACAAAAAGCAAAATAGAAACCACCTGAACCCTCTAAGAGGTAGATCAGATTTTATCTCTCTCTTTTTTTGCTGAAGGAGAATACCACACAAAGTGATTTGCCCAGGGGTCAGTCAGCCCTTGGTGGCCGGGCTGGGGTTGGAAGTTCTGGTCTCTCTGCGTCCAGCTGGTTGAGTTTTCCCGGGAGCCCAGTCCTTGGGTGCTCATGCATCTCTCTATGGAGGTGCTGCGTCCTCGTGGCTATGCCATCACACTTCCTTCCATAAGTTCTCCGGGTCTACCACCTGGTGGTGCCCAGGCTCAGGGACCTGGGACTGTGGTTCTATGGCCCCTTTGTAACTAATACCCCCTGGCTAGAATCTAAAATCCTTCTTTCTTTTTGTGATACTGGGGCTCGAATCTAGGGGCATTCTACATCTCCAGCCCTATTTTTTATTCTTTATTTTGAAACAGGGTCTCACTAAGTTGCAAAGGGCCTCACTAAGTATCTGAGGCTGGCCGCGAACCTGCGATCCTTCTGTTTCAGCCTACCAAGCGCTGGGATGAAAAGCCTGCGCCGCCACCACGCCTGGCCCAAGATCCTTCTTATTCTGAATTTTCTTCTATGATAAATAAGTCCTATTGTTGTTTTTCCTGTGATCTGGCCTTGAACTCCAGGCTGTTTAAAAGTCCCTGCTTGTGGGTGTCTTCTCAGGGCAGAATATTCTTCAGGCAGAGAGTGGCTCCCTGTGTCCACAGGACACACTTGCAGTGAGAGGTGGGGGCAGCGTCTCCCCAGCCTGCACAGTCGGCTCCTCACTGAGCCCGGGAGGCTAGCGGAGGGTCACTGCCCAGCCCAGCTCCTCCTGTTTGCATTGAGAGCTGAAGCCCTGTCCAGCAAGTCCCAGAGCAGCAGGCACTGAGGGAGCAGCCCCAGCTGCCAGGGGGACGCGAGGCCCAAGTAAGAACACAAAGAGCTGAGCGTGGTGGTCCTGCGCGCCTGTGAGCCCACGACTTGGGAGGCTGAGACAGGAGGCTCTCAGCTTCAGTAACTTAGCGAGACCCTCAGAAACTTAGTAAGACTCTGTTTCCAAATAAAAAATTAAAAAAGGGCTGGGGGCATAGCTGAGAGATAGAATGTCCCTGAGTTCTATTCCCTAGCAACACACACACACACACACACACACACACACACACACACACACACACACACGGAGGAAGAGGAGGTGGAAGAGGAGGAGGAGGAGAAGGCGGAGAAGAGCGAGGAGAAGGAGAAGGAGAAAAGGGAGGAGGAGAAGTGGAGGGGGAGAAGGAGGAGGAGGAAGAAGAGCAGAAGGAGGAGAAAAGGGAGGAGGAGGAGGATGAGAGGGAGGAGGAAGAAGAGGAGGAAGAAGAAAGAGGAGGAGAAGAAGAAGAGGAGGAGGAGGAGAAAAGAAAAAAAAGAAGGAGGAGGAGGAGGAAGAGGAGGAGGAGGAAGAGGAGGAGGAGGAGGAGACAACAGGTGAGTGAAGGAAGCAGGCAGGCTCTGCGCCCAGGCTTCCGAGTTGGCCAGTCAGCAGCATCACCCCCGACACAGAAAGGCCTCCGCACCACGGTGTCACAAGGAGGGTCGTGAGGGGCTCAGGCTCCCGCGGTGCCCACAGAAGCTGGGTCTCCTTTGACACCTCAATTTGAAAAGCCCCGCAGATTGCATTAGCCTCACGTGGACACAGTAGCAGCCAGAAGGGCACAGAAAGTTTCACAATAAAAAACCCTCCTGTTGATTAACCTAAGGCTGCCTGAATCCAGTCAGCTGTGCATCCTTATGTTACAGAACATAGACTAACGTGGTCCAGGCTGCTTTGGTGGTGAATCCCATCTCTTGGCAAGACGTCTTTCTTCCAGGTCCTCTCCCTTACTGCCCCCAAAGCGGTCTCCTGCTCTCCCTCGTCTTCCAGGAACCCCTGTCCAGCTCTGTTGTCCTAAACACTCCTCTCTGAACTTTCATCCCGAGGTCAAAGGCCTCCCAGGACTCCGGCCTCCCGTGGCAGTACTAGAATCTCCACAGACACTCAGCCCTCTCTCCGGCTCCATCCCTGGTCGGCTGTCAGGAAGCCCTGGGGGAGAGTGTGCCTGAGGGCAGGAGCTTCAGGCCAGGCACAGTGGCACACGCCTGTCATTCCATGTCTAGGAAGGCAGAGGCAGGGAGATCGCAAGTTCAAGGCAACTTCAAGCCCAGCCTGGGTGACTTAGCAAGACCCTGTCTCCCAATAAAAGATAAAAAGGGCCAGGGCTGTAGCTCAGTAGCAAAAGGCTCTTGGGTCTCATCCATGGTAGTGGGTGGGTGGGGGGGGGGGGGATAGCAAAGGCTTTGGAAACAGGCATGAATGTTAATTGTATTTTTTTCCTTATTGGCAGTGTGGCTCAAATCTCTCTGAACCTTGGTTTTCTCATTTGTAAAATAAATATAATATTTGACTCACGGGGGTGTCGTGTAAGAGTGGGGATCATACATGTTAGCATGCGGCCTGGCACATGGCATGCTTAATCAATATTCCTCTTTTTTTTGTGTGTGTGGTACTAGGGATTGAACCCCGGGGCATTTTACCTCTGAGTTACACTTCCAGCCCTATACTATTATTTTATTTTGAAACAGGGTCTCACTAGGTTTCTGAGGGTCTCACTAAGTTGTTGAGGTTGGCTTCAAACCTGCAATCCTCCTGTCTCAGCCTCTCAAGTATTGGGATTACAGGCATGCACCAGGGCACCCAGCCTCATTCTTCTTCTTAGCCAAATATTCCCTGCTAATCCCACTTCCACACACATGCACACGCAGCTTCTGGAATGCCTGCCTTCCTTCCTCATCACCTAGACCAACGCATCCTGGGCCCAGCACGTGGCCACCTGCTCTGGGCTCCTCCCCCCAAATGCCCCTGCAGCTCTTCCTGTTCTGCAGGACTCCGGCAGCCTTCACTGTCCTCACACACCTGGACACCTGGGCCCAATGGGGCTGCAGCTCTGGGTGCAGTGGGGGCCCCTGCAGCTCCGCGTGGTCCCACAGCCTCAGGCTCCACAGAGACACCAGCTGAGCAGGTAGGAGGAGCCTGGTGTCTTTTCCTTCTGGCTCTGCAAAAGCCAGATTAACTTTCCATTTGCTGTAACCTTTGCGACCTTGCCTTGACGATGTATTACAGGGAATACTCACAGGACTGCTCTGCTTTTTAAATATAATTTATTTCATTTTTTTTGCAGTACTGGGGATTGAACCCAAGGACATTCTTCCTCCAAGCTTCATCCCCAGCTTTATCTTTTATTCTTTTTTTGTGACAGGGCCTCACTAAGTAGCTGAGGCTGGCTGCAATCCTCCTGTCTCAGCCTCCCAATTACTGAAATTACAAGGGTGCAACCACCACACCTGGTAGCTCTATTTTTTTTTTTTTTTTTTTTTTTTTGGTGGTACTGGGGTTCCTGGAAGCCCTTCTTCCTCCGGGCTACACTCCCAGACCTATTTTATATTTTTGAAACAGGGTCTCTTACGCCAGCACGGCTGGCTTCGAACCTGCGCGATCCTCCTGTCTCCGCCTCCCAAGCGCGGGGATTACAAGCGTGCGCCACCACGCCCGGCGTAGCTCTATTTTTTTTAAACCCCAAATACTGGGCCGGGCATGATGGCGCACATTTGTAATCCCAGCATTTGGGAGGCTGAGACAGGAGGATCATGGTTCGAGGACAGCCTCACCTACTACTTAGTGAGGTCCTTTGCAACTCAGTGAGACCCTGTTTCAAAATAAAGAATAAAAAAATAGGGCTGGAGGTGTAGCTCGGAGGTAGAATGCCCCTGGTGGGTTCCATCCCTAGTACCAAAAAAAAAAAAAAAAAAAAAATCCCAAATACTAAAAGGAAAATCAAAGTTCACGTGTGTGGGGAGGAGGAGAATCATCTGCACACATTTGGTGAGCAGCTTCTCTGGGGCCCTGGCCAACATCTGTGCTGGGAGGAGCCAGAACTCCAAGGTCAAGGTGAGGGGAACCCAGACTTGTTCCACACACCCATCACCCACCCCCGCTGCCTGCACCCGCAGCCTGCCCCCGTGCACTGCGTAGGGAGGAGAGGAGACTGGACAGGGAACGGCCAGGAGACTCCAGAAATTCCACCTCAGCACTCCCTGAGTGTCCTCGAAAGCAAGAGAAACCCCTTTATCCTACCTGCTCCTCCCCAGCTAGAAACCTCCAACTGCAGAGGCTGGCCTCAGCACCAAGGCTCAGCCTCCACCTGAGGCCTCCCTCTCAGCAGGAGAGCACCGTGTCTGGCTGAAGACTTCGGGGACCACCCTGCCTGCTCTGGTTCTGCATACCACACACGGAGGCCGGGCTTCGCATCAGGAATCCTCTCTTTTGCTGCCAACACACACACACACACACACACACACACACACACACACACACACACACACACACGGCCTCCTAGGGAGCATGGGGTTCTTGGTGCTGCCACCTACTGGTCCACATCTCAGAACTTTAAAGTCCAATGTCAGAGCCCATGAATTTTTCTCGCTACAACAGGACAGTGACCTCAAATTTTGTTTACTGTCATGTTCCACTTCGAAACCACTAGATCTCCATTATATTCCGCATGCACCAGGCCCTGGGTCCAATCCCTAGCACCACACAAAAAAATAGCAACAAAAATAACAATACCCAAAACAAAATAAAACAAAAAACAGAACCCCATCTCTGCAACACCATCCTCCTTCCAAACTCATGAAACTTCGCATCCCGCGAGGGTACCAAGCCACCGGAACATCTGCAGCATTAATTAGGGTCCCTGGACTCCCCGGCCCCAAAGGGAGCCTCTCCCCGGCCTTCCCTGGCCACAGATGCTCCCTAGCTGAGGCAGCGTTTCTGCGAAGTCTGGCCTGGGGTCAGCCTCACTTGGGGAAGTGCCTGATTTTTCTGAGCCCTTTTACTCAATAGGATTCCTATGGGCTGAATGTCTGTGTGCCCCACCCTGGCCCAAGTTCATACGTTCAAATCTCCTCCTCACCCAAAGGTGGGGCCTCTGGGTGGAGATAAGAAGGGGACAGAATCTTGCGATTTGGATTAGTGCTTTTATAACAGAGATTACATAAGCAGCTGGCCTTCCACACATGTGCACACGGTGAGATGATTCCTGTGTGTGTGTGTGTGTGTGTGTGTGTGTGTGTGTGTGTGTGTTGCTGGGGATTGAATCCAGAAGCATTCTACCTTCAGGTAACAACCCCAGCCCAATTTTATTTCTTATTAGGAAACAGGATCTCTTGCTAGGTTGATGAGTCTCACTACTTACTGAGGCTGTCTTTGAACTTGTGATCCTCCAGCCTTCTCTGGCAATAATATTCTACTGTACCTTTCTCCCCACAGTATATTGTCTGTCTGTCTGTCTGTCTGTCTGTCTGTCTCTCTCTCTCTCTCTCTCTCACACACACACACACACACACACACACACACACACACACACTGTCTCCCACCACTAGATCTCATTTTATTTACCACACACAAGGCCCTGGGTTCAAAGCAAAACAACAACAAAAAAAAAAACAGAACCCCACTTCTGCACCACCACCCTCCTTCCAAACCTTTTTCCCCAGGCGTAGACAGCTTCACGCAGTCTGCACTGGAATGCCAAGGACAAAAGAGCGGGACTTCCTTATCTAGCTGTCAGTACCTCTTCATTATGGCCCAGCTCATTTGGAGTGAGGAGTTCCCTCGCCTGCCTCCTCCATGCCCCGCGAAGATCTTTGTACTCAACACATGTCCATCTGCTTGTCTGCAAAGCAGGGGCTGAGCCTTCCCAGGTGGGTCCACTTGGGGATGTTTCCGTCTGACCTGGGAGCATTGGGAGCCATGGCAGAGCGGAGAAGCCAACCAGGCAGAGGCCCGAGGGGAGCCAGGAACATGCAAGAAACAGAAAAAGACACAGGAGGATACGGGAGGCAGGGCGAGGGAGAAGAGCTTGTGTTCTTAATTGTTCTGCGGTGGAGAGATGGTTCCAAGAGTCTCCTTACAAGTCGCCGGTGAACTCTATCCCAGTCAACACTCCTTCTCTTGACTGTGTTTTTCAACATTAATTTTCAGGATCATGCACAACAGATAGGCTGCTGACACTAAAAAGCAGTTTCAAATGCTTAGTGAACAACTGGTGGTGGCTGAGGAGAGGGGAGAGCCGGAGAGCCCAGGGCGTGATCTACTAGGGGGCTGGGGCGCTGGAGATTAGATACACAAGATACACACAGCAGAGCCAGGAAGGTCAGCCTGGGGACCCGCTGGGGACACATCTGTTTATATCAGCAGTAGTAACATATAGCACACAGGAAGGAAGGCTGTCCCCACTGTGACAGGGAAGAGAGGGAACCCGCCCCCCAACCCTAGGGCTCTGGGCTCAGTGCACTACAGGAACCAAATGGTCCGTGTGGAGCAGCAGTAGGGGGGTAGGAAATGCGGAGCTAGACAGTCAGGGGCCCTGCTCAGCCCACCTGTGACCCAGGTGAGATGTGGCGAGTCCCCAGGCTGAGTTCAAGGTTTGGCTCACAGGTGCATGCACTCCAGGGGGCTTACCTGAGACCATTCTGTCATCCTCAAGCCTTGATTTGAGTTTGAGCTTTGACATCCTTGAATGGGCCATCAGATCTGTCAAACCCCCAGGGGAACTCCAGCTGTACCCCTAGAAGCACTGCTGCCCCCATGGCTGAGCCTAGGGGAGCAGACAGCAAGGAGCCCCAGGTCCACGGAGCCAGCCATTTTCTCCTCTGGGAGCCCTCAAGCCCAGAGTGGGCGGCAAAGCGGGTCCCAGGCCAGTGCAGCCGGCTCTGCTGACCCCAGGGGCTGCGCCAGCGGCGCCCAAGGGCGGCGCCTGCAGCGCTCTCTGGCTGGCTCCTCGCTTCCGTTGTATCTCTTGGCCATCTCTGGGTTTGCTGGTCACTCCTACTCTTTCTCTTCTCTTGTTTTGTTTGTTTGTTTCTGATACTAGGAACTGATCCAAGAGTGTTCTGCATCTGAGATATATACCCCCGGCCCTATTTTTTTTTTTTTTTTTTTTTAGTTTTTGGCTTTGTAACAGGGTCTCACTCAATTTTTGAGGCTGGCCTCAAACCTGATATCCTCCCTCCTGTCCTAGTCACCCACATCCTGGGGTTACAGGTGCACATCGCCACGCCTAGCTTCTTTTTCTTTTTTTCGTGGGTCTGAGGTCCATCTATGTGTACGCAGCGTTGGTTCACCCCACCCTGGAATTTTTTATTTATGTATTTATGTATGTGTGTATGTATGCATATTTATTTATTTATTTATTTTCAGTATTGGGGATGGAATCCAAGGACATTCTACCTCTGAGCCACACCTCCAGCCCTATTTTTTAGTCTTTATTTTGAAACAGGTTCTCATTGAGCTGCAAAGGGCCTCACTAAGTAGCTGAAGCTGTCTGCCGATCGTGAACCGTGATCCTCCTGTCTCAGCCTCCCGAATGCCGTAACTACAAGCTTGTGTCACCACACCCGGCTTTAACTCTGGAATTTAAAAGGAAAATTCTTACTGTCTGCCCGGAGTGGTTCTGGCACCTCGAGATCAACGGAACCTCCACAATGAGACTGAAGGGGACAGCACCCAAGGCCCAAGATCACATGGTCAGATTCATCCACGGTCAGTGAGAGGTAACGTTTTACATCTTCGATGCTTCTGTAAGGTCTTATACTTGCTACCCAGACAAACGCCTCTAACGATGATGAAATGAATGCAGACTGATCCGTGGGAAGAGGTGTGCAGATAGTATCAGAGTGAGGGGTACGGGTGGAGTTCCCCTGGGGGGAAGGCGAATCCATCTTCTGCAGAGAGCTTCACCGTAGGGCGGGGACCCAGCTGACTAGCTGCTAGCCCTGGGTTTAAGGACAACAGCTGTCAGAGAGAATATTCCTCCTTCAATGAGCAGAAGACTCTGTGAAGTCACGGAGCATGCCCAGTGCTGAATCTACAGTCCCACAGTGGAGTTGGGCTTACCCCGTGGAACTTGTGACACCGGCCCCCTGGGCGCCCAACCCTGGACAGGGGTGTACAGCAGCTCCGGGCATATCTTGCCCGAAGAGAGAAAGCCATGGACCAGATGACATCATGCTGGCACTTGGATGAGTGAAAGGGAACATCGCCACTTCCTTCTACCCGCAGGTGTGCACGCGTGCGCGCGCGTGCACACACACACACACACACACACACACACACACACACACCAGACCCCAGTCAAAGCCGACCTGAAACCTAAAAATAGGAGGTGGAGAAGAGTTGGTGGAGGAGACACCCAGAAAGGAAATTCGTTTTTGACCATAGAGGTTGGAAAAGGCCTGTCTCTTCCCCCTGGTTGGCAGGGTGGTTGATTGTGCAACCTGAGAATCAGCTCAGTACTTCTTATCTGGGATGTCAGTTAAACTGACAAAAGGGAGACGCTCCCCACAAGGGAGCCACGGTTAGCTCAGGCGGGGGCCGGACAGGCTCTGGATCCCACGCTCCTAGGTCATTGGCTCCAAGGGGACTGGCTGGGGCAGTAGCTCTCTGCACCTGGCGCTCCTTCCCAGCAGGCTAAGGGCTCAGCGGCCACTGAGAGGTCCCGGGACAGCTGTGCGGTTGAGGTCGGCAGCCTTCAATGGAGGGTTCCAAGGGTCCAGCCCACACCCACACTGCAGTCCAGTCAGCCGGAGAGAAACAAAAGCTAAATTAAGTTTGGAATCCCAGGATTTGAGAGGCTGAGACGGGAGGATAACGGTTCACAGCCAGCCTCAGCTACTTAGTGAGGCCCTTTGCAACTCATTGAGACCCTGTTTCAAAATAAAGAATAAAAAATAGGGCTGGGGGTGTCACTCGAAGGTAGAATGCCCCTGGGTTCCAGCTCCGGGACCACACACACACACAAAAAAAAAAGCTAAGTTAATGAGTGAAACCTGGAGCGGTCATCGAGGCACCCTTGAAAGACAGAGAAAGCTCCCATCCGGGTGACGGGTTGCCCAAGGTCAGACGTCCCTGGGGGAGATGTCATTGATGATTCCTGTGGTCAGGGCTACCTGAGCTTCCCAGTCCTTCCAGAGGAGGCACAGAGATGGAGGTCTGCTCTGTCCACCAGCCTGGGCTGCCCGCTGGACTTGGTGGGGACGTGGGCCACACGTTCATGAGACATGGGGCCGCTCTGGCTGGTGCTGGCCCTTCTGGACTCCAGCAGCCCAGGCCTGGTTAAGGCCCTATCTTTCCCTCTACGTCCTTGGTTTCCAGAAGAACACAGTGGTTTTTGTTTGTTTGTTTGTTTTGTTTTGTTTTGTTTTTCGGGTCTGGGGATGGAACCCAGGGGCATTTGACCTCTGAGCCACATACCCTGCCCTATTTTTATTCTTTATTTTGAAACAGGGTCTCACTGAGTTACAGAGGGCCTCACTAAGTAGCTGAGACTGCCTACGAACCGCGATCCTCCGGTTTCAGCCTCCCGAGTGCTGGGATTACAAGCGTGCGCCACCACGCCCGGCATCAGAAGAACACAGTTTCTAAACAATAAAAATGGTTCCAAGCCAGACGTGGTGGCGTGAGCTTATAATCCCAGCATTCCAGAGGCTGAGACAGGAGGATCTCAGTTCGCAGACAGCCTCAGCTACTTAGTGAGGCCCTTTGCAACTCAGTGAGACCCTGTTTCAAAATGAAAGAATAAAAGATAGGGCTGGGGGTGTAGCTCAGAGGTAGAATGCCCCTAGGTTCCATCCCCAACACTGGAAAAAAAAAAGAGGTTTCAAACTATAATTTAAGAATCCAAAGAGGCCTTACTTTCTCACGGTAAGATAGAGCAGCTGGTCTATCATTTTTTCCTCTCTCCCTTTTGGCCTCCTTTTCAAGTATTAGACTCTTTCAAAATGTGTACTTTATTTATTTTTTATTTTATTTTTTATTTTTGGTGGTACTGGGGATGGGACCCAGGGGCATTCTCCCTAAAAAACTACATCCCCAGCCCTAATTTTTATTCTTTATTTTGAAACAGGGTCTCACTGAGTAGCAAAGGGCCTCACGAAGTAGCTGAGGCTGGTCACGAACCACGATCCTCCTGTCTCAGCCTCCCGAATGCTGTGATGACAAGCCTGCGCCACCACGCCCGGCTCTTGTTTATGTATTTATTTTGGTGCCCTGCTTTCCTGGTATCCTATGCACGGGCTCTCTGTGCTGTTTGGTAACCTGGTACTGGCACCATCCATCTTTTGGCTAATAGTTTCCAGCTATGAGATGGGTCCCTTCGTGTGCCTGTGATCCCAGCACTTGGGACGCTGAGACAGGAGCATCACAGGTTCGAGGCCAGCCTCAGCAAATTACCAAAACTCTCAGCAACTTGGCGACACCCATTTAAAAATAAAATATAAAAAGGACTGGGGGGTGTAACTCAGAAGTAGAATGCCCCTGGGTTTGGTATCAGTACCAAAAAAAAAAAAAAATCCTTTGGTCACTGGAACCAAACCCAGTTCCCAAGACCAAGTCTTTCCAGTTGCAGGGATGCCAACAAGACATTAAATTTCAGCCATGGGTATGGCGGGCTTCTTAGAATGAACTTGAACCAGGAGCCCAGAGACCCCGGTACCAGCCCAGGCTCTGCCTCTAACAGATTGCCCATTTCTGGACTGTTTCCCTATTTGTGAAGTGAGCAGAGGCCTGCTGTTCTTTTTAACGGTGACAGGCTACAACCTCAGTCCTTTTATTGGGGCACCCTAACACGTCTTGTCTCAGGCCATGTTTCCCCCAGGGAAAGGCTACTGTCACAGTATCGACGGGAGCCCCACATCACATCAGGGAGTTGCCTCCGGGTGGGGGGACTGGGCCATAAGCGTCAGGCCACACCTGACGCGTAACCACTGGTTGGATTATTTTCACTTCTGTGAAAAGGACTTCTGCTGCCGCTGTGCTGAGAAGCCCACCACCACGTCTTAGAACCACAGTGTCACGCGCGCTCATGGAAAGTAGAAATGGGCAGGATGTGGTTTAAACAGACAAAGTCTGGGGAGGGGGGCATTCCTCCCCGGGGGGGTTGTAGGGCAGCAAGGGGTGGGAGAAGAGAGGCTGCGCCTTCCCACCTGGATCCCGACGGCCAGGAAGTCTGGGGCAACCCGACCCGCGCCTGGATGTTAAAGCCACCATCACCACCCACCAAGAACACAAATAGAGTCACCAAAAAACAACAGCAAATCCATACACAGTATTTCTCCTTTTGGTAAAAATAAATAAATTAATTAAATAACCAGCTGAGCGTGGTGACGCACCCCGGTAATCCCAGCATTTGGGAGGCTGAGACAGGAGGATCGCAGGTTCATTTACAGCCTCAGCTACTTAGTGAGGCCCTCGGCAACTCAGTGAGACCCTGTTTCCAAATAAGATTAAAAAAATAGGGCTGGGGGTATAGCTTGGAGGTAGAATCCCCAGTATAGTAAAGCAAACAAACAAACAAATAAACGAACTTTGCGTCTGGAGATCAGCTAATACACTCAGGAATCTTTCCCATCCCCCTGCTGCGCTAATAGCCTAAGGAGGTATGGTACTACTCCAGGTCTCAGACTTAGAGCGCTGAGCTAGGGCTGTGGTTGTGAAGATAAGAGGACACCAGCCAGCCCATCAGATTTCCGGATGCCTGATCCAAACCAGTGTCTGGTTCTTCTGGACTTGCCCATTGAGACAGAAGAGTCCCCTGCAGCTGGCTTCTGGGTCACCAAGCAGACACCAGGACACTGACTCAGGACAAAGGTCTCGTCTGCCTTACCACATGCCCGCCCACCATGGCCTCGCACCTTGCTGGTCAGACACTCAGCAAATATCCTTTAAATGAATCATAAATAATGATGAGTCATAAATAACGGTGGCTAGGCCACCAGGCGCCAAAAACATGGGTCCAGAATTCTCTAAGCCACCCTAAGATCTTGTGGGGAACAAAGGTTTCCATGCTGTCCTCCTAAGCCACGTAGATAAAGAGCCACTTGCTGGGCTTCTCTGAAAAGGAGTAGGGCTAATTTGGAAAGGAAAAGTTAAATGAGTACTTGGAAGCTGAGCGTGGTGGCGCATGCTTGTAATCTCAGCACTTAGGAGGCTGAGACAGGAGGAGAGCCCGTTTGCGGACAGCCTCAGCTACTACTTAGTGAGGCCCTTTGGAACTCAGTGAGATCCTGTTTCAAAATAAAGAATAAAAAATAGGGCTGAGGGCATAGCTCAGAGGTAGAATGCCCCTGGGTTCCATCCCCAGTATCGCAAACAAAACAAAACAAAACAAAAGAGAACTTGGAAATTAACAGCAATCCACATTTCTCTGAACCTAACGGAAGAATTCACAGACTTTAATCCTTTCCAGCTCAGGACCACACCTACAAAAACAATACTGCTTCCCTCGTCCCGTGTTCTGGGACTTTCCTTGGTGTGCTTGTTGACATTTGATGTCTTGGCTGAGAGGAATTGTTTTTGAAGAAGGTAACAACAGTCACCGTGCCCTGGCTCATTCGCTGGCCCGGTCACATTTCAGGTGGTGGTCCATCTGAATGACTTAGGGGGAAGGGATGCGGGGTATCTGGACCTCAGCTCCCTCGTGTTTAAAGTCAAGGTGATAATAAAAGTACCCAGCCGGGCGTGGTGGCGCACGCTTGTAATCCCCGCGCTTGGGAGGCAGAGACAGGAGGATGGCGCAGGTTCGAAGCCAGCCACGCGCGCTGGCTTAGGAGACCCTGTTTCCAAATAAAAATGTAAAAATAGGTCTGGGAGTGTAGCCCGGAGATAGAAGGGCTTCCGGGAACCCCAGTACCACCAGAAAAACACAAAAAACAAAAAAACCCGCATCGGGGGTGGTCATGGGATGGAGTGATGTTATCTCCGGTGGAATTGCTCCAAACTGTGCTGGGCATGAAGCAGGCACCCAGTAAGCGGCAGTTATTGCTTCTCTGGCAAATTTCTTTAAGCAGCATTATAGTCTTTAAATCATAAAAGCTCAGCCTGCTTTTTTTCCTTCATAGACATTACCCAGAGCAGCAGAGCCTCTCCAATATTTTCCTGGCCGCCTTCTTTCTGTTTCCAGTCTCTGGGGAGGACAGAAAAGGAAGGACAGCCACAGGTTACAGATGCCACCTCTGCATACTCCTCAGATTAATGCACCGCACTCAGCCGAGATGACTTTTTATTTTTAGCACACATGAGTATTTAATATATGATAAAGGTTACACCACAGATCAGCGGGGAAAAGAAGGGCCATTCAGCAAATGGAGTTGGGGCAGCCGGCTGATCATTTAGGAAAATATGAGTCAATTTTTATCTTTAACCACGTACCAAAACGTTACAGGTAGATCAGGAATTAGGCCTCCCCGGTCCAAAAATCAGATATATGTACACCAGAATGAAGAGTTTCTTTCTACGCATAACAGTGATAGAAAGAGATGTGACTGAGTAAAATATAAACCCATGAAAATGGCCAAAATAATAAAGAGTAGACGTCACACCAGGTTGAAGATTTCTAATATCTGTGAGAACCCATTTGTCTTTTTATTCACTTTTATTTATTTTTTTTATTCATTTTAAGAGCTCGTTGTATGTTAAGGAAATTAGCAATTCATGTCTAACATGGGTCTTCAGCCAGATATCTACTTTGTGGTATTCTGTGTATTTGCAGTTAAATTTGTACATCTAACAGAAATTAATCCTAAGCTGACTTCATTGTATATATATCTATATAGTCACCTCTGATGTCACCTGAGATCTGAGCTTTGCCAAGAGTAACATAAACTCTGCTGTGGAACTGTTTGTTATTGTTAGAGTCTTAGTTGAGTGGGGTTACATAGAATTTGGGGTCTATGTTTTCCTGCTGCCTTAAAAAGAAAATAAAAAGGGCTGACAACTATTTTTGTTGGAATTCAGACAGAAAGCTGCCACTCTGAAGATCCCATTTATTTTTAATTCATGCCCTCATTTCTTCGTCCAAAACACCAACCAAGTCTTCAACTTTCACTGGATATTTTCAGGGGCAGAGCCAGGACGATGACTGCAGCCTCAAGGGGCTCCCCGTCGATGGGAAGACACTGTTCCGTGATGCTCTTCTTCACAATCTCAGTGCCTTCCCTCTTCCAGTCTGGATATCAACTGCCTAATTCCTCGATTGGCTTTCAAAGCCAGAAATTTCCAAACCAACCAGAACAGGTTGATACGGCACCCAACACTTCCGAATTCATCTGATGTCTGTAAATCTCTATGGCTTAGCTTCTGGCAACCGAGAAAGAAATAAAGAACAAAACAAAACAAAACAAAAAAAAACCCAGCAAGTGATTGGTTAAAGTCATGAGCCTGAACTAAATGGATAAAGTCTTCTAATTGACCCCAGGGAGGATCAGGGACTCGTAGATCAGCTGCAATCTGACTTGTATGTCTCGATTTAGAGAAGAGCGTCTGGCTCTCTGGCAAATTTGTCTGCCCATAAATTTCTTGATTAGGCAAAAGGCCTCTGCCAACATCTCCAGACCTGCCATTCAGTGTGTCCTTCATCTACGTTAATACTGCGACCGCAAGCACGTTCAACCCGCGTGACGCAATATGTAAATTTTAAATTATGCTCAGGGCCCGTTTCCAAGAGATCGCTTTATTAGCCTCGGTGGGAGATGGAAATCACCAAGGTGGTGTCTGTGACGCTGCTGGAGGCTTATTAATTGGAACTGTTCCGCCAAAGACAGCGCTCTGCCTGGCTTTACACTGTCGTGAAGGATGCCCCATTTTTAGTACATTAGTGCCCCTTGCAGGAAATTACTGTTACACAGTTATTTTTTGATGGTCTAGTTCAGGCTCCACAGACATCATGGAAATGCCCGAATAGAAGTCACTGGTGTTAAAGGCTAAGCCAAGGGTCCACCCTACGCCCCTATGACATCAAAACAAGAATTCGTTTGTTCAAAAAAGGACAACTGGCTGTAGAAGCTACATGGAACTAGGGTTATTTATCAGTGTTTTTACTCTTCAACTATTGGAAGCAGAGATTTATGGACAACTACTCTCCTTTAAATTTCTATGCCTTTCTCTCCTTTCCAACTCCTGATATTCTTTCCCATTAAGAAAATTAAGCGTTTACCAAAAAGCATGAAAATCTGGCCTAGGGATATTGGAGGAGGAAAAATAAACTCAGAAAGCAAACAAGCAAAACCCTCAAATTTTCCATTTTCTAGAACGTTCTTTCCCTGAGAGAGTAACCTATATTCTTCTGAGTAGGAGGTTTCCTTCTAAGTATAAATAAAGCGCTCTTCCCACCAAGGAGAGTCCGAACCAGAAGAAATAGATACAACCTCTTTTGTGAGAGATTTCTGGGGCATTTTCTCATGGGAGACTTCTGGTTTTGTTTCCCCTTTGACCCAGAGCTAAGATCTACACAAGCGGTTACTCTTACTGTTCCTCTGCCTGGTGCCTTTTCTTTTTGGTTCAAAAATGGCATTCTTCGGGGGTCCTGGCTTTGGTAAGTGTCTCTGGTCTGACATTCCAGCTGGCGTGATGCTGGGCTTTATCCCCACCACAAGGCCGCAGACTCTTCAAGCCCAAGGTCAAGGCACCAAGATAACAAATTCCCATTGAGAGAACAGCGGCAGCTCTGGCCTTCTCTTCTCTTGTGTCTTTTAAGGAGGCAATGATTCCCTTTCTTTCCCTTTACCTCAGCAATACGGGCTGTTATTCAATAAGGGGGGGTTTCTTCAGATAGTTTGGCTGCCATATTGCTCACAATTTATTTCCTATTAGTACCTCCTTCTCTTCCTCCTCCTCCTCCTCCTCCGCCCCCTCCTCCTCCTCCTCCTCTTCTTCCTCCACCTCTTCCTCCTCTTCTTTTGTTTTTTTCAGCCCTTCTGATGCTTCTATAACCAATTCCTGTATTCCTATATTAAATACTAATTCCAGCCTGGTGTGGTTTTACACACCTATGATCCCAGTTCTTGGAAAGGGCTGAGACAGGAAGATCACAGGTTCAAAGCCAGCTTCAGCAATTTAGTGAAGTTCTTTGCAACTTAGTAAGAACTTTTTTCCAAAGCAAAACTAAGAAACGGATCTGGGGTGTATTTGGGAGGTAGAATTCCCTGGGTTCTGTCCCTACCAACACACACACACACACACACACACACACACACACACACACACACACACAAATCCCTAGCTGGACTCAGCTCCTCAGCCTGAGTTTCTTTCTACCCGTCCTCACTGGGGACCAGAAGCTGGAGCTGCCAAAGGAATTATGGGTAAGAAGTGTAAGACGGAGCCTTCAACACATGGGCCTTTGGGGGCCACATGCACACCCAGCACGTTCATCCATCCAATTAACATTTGTTAGAATACAGGCAGTGCACTTATATGACAGCCAACTTTACTAAGAATTAGAGGACCTGAGCTGGGCGTGGTGACGCACGCTTGTTATCCCAGCATTTGGGAGGCTGAGGCTGGAGGATCACGGTTCGCGGACAGCCTCGGCTTCTTAGTGAGGCCCTTTGCAACTCAGTGAGACCCTGTTTCAAAATAAAGAATAAAAAATAGGACTGGGGGTATATTTCAGAGGTAGAATGCCCCTGGGTTCCATCCCCAATACCACAAAAAAATAAAAATAAAAATAAAAAATAGAGCTGGTTGTGTAGCTCGGACCTGGGGTCCCAACCCCAGTACCAAAAAAAAAAAAAAAAGGGTAAGCAGTACAGAACTAAAATAAGTCTGAGAAGATCACACACAGGGATTAAGGCCATAGCCTGTGTTCGCGGTCAGGAAAGAAAAGGAGTTTGGAGTCAGTGTGGGTTCAGATGGGCAAGATATTTTGCTCATGTGGAGTGGGCTGAAGGGCATCTCCACAACACATGCTGACACCTGACCCCCAGCACCTCAGAATGCAACCTCAGTTGGAAACAGGTCACTGGGATACAACTGGTTAAGTTGATAAGGTCTTACTGGGGTCAGACGATGCTTAACCCAATATAACTGGCATGTGTGAGTGATGTGTGTGTGGATGGAACCCAGAGGCATTCTACCTCTGACTACACCCCCAGTCTTATTCTTTATTTTGAAACAGGCTCTCACTAAGTTGCCGCGGGCCTGGCTAAGTAGCTGAGGCCGGCCATGAACCTGCCATCCTCCTGTCTCAGCCTCCCCAGTACTGGGATGACAAGTGTGCGCCACCACGCTCAGCTAGACTGGCCTTACAGGAAGAGGAGACCCAGACACCAAAACACACAGAGGGCATGTGCCTGGTGAGAGATGTTGAGGGGCGCAGCTGCAAGCTGAGGACCCCAAGGATCGTGGCCAGGACAGGCGCGCAGGAGCAGCCCTGGCCCTCCTCCCTCCAGGACTGATTTCTGGACTCAGGCTGCCGGGGTGCACTTCTTCTGTAAGCCACCCAGCTAGGGGACTGGCCACACTAGCCTTGCAAACTAATACCTTATGGCAGCTTCGTCTGCTCATCTGTGAAAGTGGGACTGGGCACCTTACAGAGATTTGGATATTAAGATATGGCGAAGCCGCAATGCCCTCGGCGTGAAGAACACAGAGGGGCAGAGGACCTGCGGCCGCTACCATGCCCGACCCAGGCGGCGCCTCTGCTCAGAACCGGCTGCCCGCAGCCCGCCTGACTGTCCACACGCACCACACACACACACACACACACACACACACACACACACACACCCCACACACACGCCACATGTACCATACACAGCGAATCTCACACACCACACACCCACACACACACACAAACACACATGCCACGCATATCACACACACACACCACACCACACGCACAGGCGCACGGGCACAGCCTGGACTCTGCTCGGGCCCAGCCCCGCCTGCAGCCGCGCACTCTGCGAGTCCCCTCAGGGCCTCCTGTGCGGGGCTTGGGCAGGGTGAAGGGCTGACCTCTGGAGAGCGTCCTGAGCTTGGCCCTGCCCCATCTCAGCACTTCACTCCCGCAGCTTCAACGTCTGTGGCCTGAGCTAAAACCACAGGAGTCAGCCAGGCGTGGTGCTGCATGCTTGCAATCCTTGTACTTGGGAGGCCAAGACAGGAGGATCACAGGTTCGTGGCCGGCCTCAGCTACTTAGTGAAACTCTCTGGAACTTAATGAGACCCTGTTTCAAAATAAAGAAAAATAAATAAATAAATAAATAAATAAATAAATAAGGCTGGGGGTGTAGGTCAGAGGTAGAATGCCCTTGAGTTTAATCCCCAGTACCACACACACACACACACACACACACACACACACACACACACAACCATAGGAGTTGACAATTATTTTAAAAAGTTAACCAGGTGTGGTGGTACATGCCAGTAATTCCAGTACCCAGGAGGCTGAAACAGAAAGATCACAGGTTCAAGGACAACCTGAGTAAGTACTGAGACTCTCATCAACCTAGTGAGATCATGTTTCAAAATAAAAATTAAAAATAGTGTAAAATTTAAAAAAAAGATAGGGCTGGGGTGTGGGTGGAAGCAAAACGCCCTTGTGTTCAATCCCTTGCTTCACACAAAAAATTTATTTTGAAAGAAAAGTGCACCCATGCACCAAAGTGTATACCTGTGGCAGATTTTTTAAATTGTCATAACTTCTGAACTTTTTTACTTATTTATTTATTTTGCGGTACTGGGGATTGAACCCAAAGGCATTCTACCTCTGAGGTACACCCCCTGCCCTATTTTTTATTCTTTATTTTGAAACAGGGTCTCACTGAGTTGCAAAGGGCCTCACTAAGTAGCTGAGGCTGGCCATGAACCTGGATCCTCTGGTCTCAGCCTCCCAAATGCTGGGATTACAAGCGTGCGCCACCATGCCCGGCCTGATCTTTTACAAAAAGAGAAAAGATTGTGAATGAGGAGGCCAGCTAAGGGGGAGGAGCTGCACAGCTCAGTTGCCCCCACCCCCAGTGGGAATCCCAGGGCCAGGAGCACTGCCCGGAGCATGGCAGCCTGCCCACCCATCGTCCTTACTCCCGCTTAGGGACACTGGACAGCCCTTTCCAAAGGGGTGATAGCTTTCCCAGCCGTGCAAGGTATGCCAATGGAAGCTGCGGATCTTGAGACCCGCACACAGCACACAGGGGCGCAGAGAGCCCGCAGCTGCAGAGGGCACAGGGAGGTCCCTGTCTTTGGTGGCGCCTGATTCTGGCTTCCCTGGCTGCTCAGAACTTAACTAGAGCAAAGAGGCCCCCTGGGAAGCTGTGCTTGGACCCAACAGGGGCTCTGCTTCCTCCTCTTACCAGCCAGCAAATCTAAACTCGGAAGGGGGGGGGGAGCAAAACTCCAGGCTGCCCTCCCTAGGGGAGTCGCTTTACCTCGGAGCCACCAAAGGAGCGTCAGGCCGTCAGTAGCCAACAAACCCAGAATCGCCGTGAGCGGCTCTGGGAGCTCGAAACAGCAATTAGCAAAATCCGCAATTACAGTGTTCTCACTCTGCAGAGAAACGCAAACTGTAATTTTGTCTCCTCCAGAAGCCCACAGCCCGGTGTTCCTCTCCATCGGCAAAGGCATCTCTGCCCCTCCGGGCAGCTTCCCAAGGGAGCCGTCCCCAGGAGATGGATGCACAGGTGGTCAGCTCCTGTAGCCTTCCTGCTGAAACCCTGGGGGGAGGAGGAAGGGAAGGGAGAGAGAAGGAGAAGAAAGAGAGGATGAAAGAGAGAGGGGAGAAGAAAGAAGGCAGAGGGGTTGGAGGGAGAAAAGGAAAGAGAATTTGTTTCGTACTATTTTGTGCAGAAGAGGATTGAACCCAGGGGCCATTCTACCTCTGAGCAACACCCCCAGCCCTGTTATTTATTTATTTATTTATTTATTTATTTATTTATTTATTTATTTTGGCGGTACTGGGGATGGAACCCAGGGGCATTCTACCTCTGAGTTACACCCCCTGCCCTATTTTCTATTCTTTATTTTGAAACAGGTCTCACTGAGTTGCAGGGGCCCTCGCTAAGTAGATGGGGCTGTCCTCAAACCGCGATCCTCCTGTCTCAGCCTCCCGAGTGCTGGGGTTACAGGTGTGCACCACCACGCCCAGGCTTTACTTTTATTTTGAAACAAGGTCTCCTTAGGTTGATGAGTCTCACTAGTTAGGGACAGTCCTCAAATTTGCATCCTCCTGTCTCAGCCTCCCGAGTGCTGGGGTTACAGGCGTGCATCATCACCACGCCCGGCTCAAATGCTAAACCCTGCTCTACATAAAGCAAAGCATAAGACAAAACCCTCATGTTCAAATAACTTCCAATCAGTTGGGGGGGGGAGCCTAAGAGCAATTTATTCAAGTTTTTAATTCTATGTCACAGCAACTTATGTATGTAGATATTCAGGGAGGAGGAGACAGGAGAGAGATAGAAAAGAAAAAAGAAAAAAAAAGGAAATGCTTTGTGGAGGAGATGCACAGTACCCGGGGGCAGATGGGGAGGAAGACGGCACCTGCTGGGCTGGGCACCTGCGGCTGGCGAGGCCTCCCTGGGCCCGAGGTGTCTTGCCCTCCGTGACGAGCATCTGCACCTCTCTCAGCACCGCCGGACTGAATTGGCCCCATGTCCCCTGGGACTCCCAGTGCCTGGTCCTCCAGTGATAGGCCCAGTGTCCTCCAGGGGTCCCCGAGTTCCTGCGAGACAGAGTCTTTCCCTCTTTGCATGCCCAGCTCAAAGCACAGTTTGGAGACAGAAATATAGACCTGAATTGTCCTATGAGTAGGTACGTGGCCACGGAGAGTAACCTGGACTGGACAGCGAGCTCCTGGGGGAAGCTCAACATGGCTTTTTTTTGGTACTGGGAATTGAACCCAGGGGCATTCTACCTCTGAGCTACACACCCAGACCATTTATTTACTTACTTATTCATTCATTCATTATTTATTTATTTATATTTAGAAACTTGGTCTCACTAAGCTGCCCAGGCAGGCTTTGAACTTGTGAACCTCCTGTCTCAGCCTCTGAAGTCCTAGGACTAGGATTACAGGTGTGCATCGCCATGCTTGGTCCTCCCATGGCTTTTAATTCCCCATCATGTCCAAGGGGCTCTTGGTACAGGTGGTAATGCCATGAAGAAATCAAAGAAATGACAGCCAGGGGATGTCCCTATCCTGTCCCTCGGTGGTGCCCGGAGTCCCTGCCTCCTTTGGGGTTGTAGAACCCTTCTCTGAGAAGCTCCCACTTATCTTTCTAGCTTGATTCCAGGATGCCGGCAGGCCTGCTCAATCCCTGGGATGGTGTTGACTTCCATCTAACTAGTAATTAGTATTTGTGAGAGTTTAGAATTTGGTTCTTGGTAATGAATTACATTACTCTGAATGATTGTGAATCAAACCAAGGGCACTTGTATTCTCAGTTTCCAGAATAGTCGAAGCACTCAGTGTTTGGTAGATAAATAGTGATATTAAGGGCAACAATATTATCTGAATTCCTGTCATTACTATAGCATACACATTACACATTGAGAGTCAGCTTTGGAAGATGAGTAGTCATAAGATGATCTCATTGAAGTTATTAAGAGCCCATCTTAAATCATACTTCAAAGATGAATCCAGTCCTCAAATCATATCTGTTGACACCGGCCAGATGGCCAGATTCTCAGCTACTTGATTCACTTTAAAATGCAGTGTTGGCCGGGCGTGGTGGCGCAAGCTTGTAATCCCCGCACTTGGGAGGCGGAGACAGGAGGATCGCGCTGGTTCGGAGCCAGCTTTGCTGGCTTAAGAGACCCTGTTTCCAAATAAAATATAAAATAGGTCTGGGAGTGTAGCCCGGAGGTAGAAGGGCTTCCAGGAACCCCAGTACCACCAAAATAAAATCAAATAAAATAATAAAATAAAATGCAGTGTTGACTGATTTGAATTAAATATGATTTAAGAAAATCAAGTCTCAGACTTATAAAACGGGCCGATTAGAGGTTGTGTGACTTATACAAAAGTATTCTTCATCTTTACAGGAAAAGATCTATTGGAAACATCCATAAATTTCAAATTCCTCACAGGTGGTAAAGGTATAATTCAGTTTGCTAAAGTGCATATTTTAGGCATACACTCATTTCACAAATAAATCAAGCTATAGATGTTGCTGTTTAAATCCAAGAACAAACATCAATAACAAGCTCATCGAACATGTTAAAGACTAAAAGTGCAGAAATAGAAAGAAGTTAAAGATGGGTGGAGAGCCGAGGAAGACAGAAACAAGTCAGGAAGCTAAAGCCTGGAGTCATCAAGGCTTGTGGGATATCCTAAAGACAACAGAAAGAGCTTGTGGTTTTCATCCCTGGCTTAGAAGAAATAAGAACGACTAGCCCCTTCTGGGTGACGGCACAATGTTAGCAGGCAGCAAAGAGAAGGAAGCTTCTTAGCTCTTCCACTGTGGGGACCTGGCCCAGCACCCTCTCCGGCAGGACCTCTCCAGGAGAGGTGGTGCTGATGCCAGGGGCTTTGACTTATGTCCCAGCTGCAGCTGGACAAGACCACACCACTGATTGTCCTCACCCGCACACTTGGGTTTTCCTTCTGCATGGTTGATGGTCAATTGGCTCAATCTTGGATTCAAACTTCTGTGTCTCATTCTTGAGCGTAGTGTTTTCTGGCCCCTTCAAGATCGGGGCTGGCCCGACTCGAGTCTCCCAGGTGATGTGTGCCTTCATCCGTCTTCAACCCTAGGCCCAGTCCTGAGCCCTTGGCCCTCCTTTCCTGCTTTAACGGAGCTAATAGGTTGTATGGATGCTGGTATGCTGGAGACTTGGTGTGTCTTGATCACATAAGAACACTTGGTAAAGTCTCTTGTCTAAATCCTAGTGGAACAGGTTGAAAAATTGAGTGTGGTGTGGTACCCAAGAGACACACAGACACACACATACAGAGTATTACACTTTTTCTGGGAATGATAATAAAGACTAAGAACTGTCTTTTTTTTTTTTTTTTGGTACTGGGGATTGTACCCAGGGGAACTCTACCCTCAAGCTACACTCCTAGCCATATATATATAGAAACAGGGTCTCACTAAGTTGTAGAGGGCTTCATTAAGTAGCTGAGGCTGGCTGCAAACCTGAGATCCTCCTGTCTCAGCCTCCCAAGTACTGGAATTACAAGTGTATACTACCACATCTGGCTCATAAGAACTGTTCTTTTTAAAATAAATTTCATCACTAGAGAAACAGTCCCTCCATCAGACGCGTTCCAAAGTACCCTGCATGTGGCCTGATTCACGGATGATTTAAAAACTGTTCTCAAAGACAACTGTTCAGTGCCAACTTGTAGAGACATGGCTAGTTCCATCTAGCCCCAAAGGCTTTGTCTTTGGTCCTGGTCAGTTAACTTTTTAAAATTTTCCATCAATAACTTGGAGTAAGTCACAGCATCTATGCCCATCGATTGATGGAAGACAGTTAATATAATGGAAGGCAGCGTCAACCAAGATCAAAAGAATCCAAGCAATGACAGCACTTTGTTCCATCTCTATTTGAATCATGTGCTGCTCTGCATTTATGTTTTGAAAATTAATTGCACAAGAGTATACAGGGAGGACTGATTTGGCAAAGGTTTGTGAATGGCCTCTAGGCACTGCCAAGTCAACACAGTGGTGCAAACAACAGCAGCCACAGTGGAGTTTGTATTGTCCAGGCCATGTCTAGAATAGACACTTGGTCCTAGATACTACCTTTTAAGAGAGGCTTTTGAGACTAAATCATGTGCGGAAGGGATTAGGTGAGATGAAAGCTGCCATCATATTCAAACTGTCCAAAGGAATTAAATGTGCTTAGCTAGAATAAGAGGAAATTCTAGGAGTGTTGATGTGTCTTCAGTCTGCAGAGGACTGCTATCATGTGTATGTTGTAGAAGACTTGATCTATGTGCTCAAAGTATAAATGTGGTACAAGGCTCAGAAGCCAATTTTTCTTTCAGTATAAGGACTTTTTCGTATTTTATATGGTACAGTCCCTGAAAAAGCTGTCCTCATATGTAGCACATATCTCATCATGGAAATTATTTAAACAGATTCTGAATTCCCAAGCACATATCTCATCATGGAACATTATTTAAACAGATTCTGAATTCCCAAGCATCGAGGCTGGAGGAGGAAGAGGAGGAGGAGGAGGAGGAGGAGGAGGAGGAGGAGGAGGAGGAGGAGGAGGAGGGATGACTTCAAAGGATGCAAAACTTCATATATTTAAATACTTAACTACTGTGCGTCTCCGTTGTTTGGGAGGACCATGGATCATTTTGCGTGTCCCCTCCACATGTCACGGAACCTTAACCTGGGCCTAACAAATGCAAAGTTTCTGCGTTTAGTCTTCAGTTCACTCTGATGGTGAGGAAGAACCAGGAACTTCAGCCACAGAGACCCCTGAGCTGCCTAGACTCCGTGCCTGCCTTCCTAAGGACTGTGTCCAACCTGTGATTTCTTTTTTTTTTTTTTTGAGTGGAGGTTACTGATGATTAAGCCCAGGGGTGCTCTACCACTGAGCTACACCGGGCCCTTTTTTATTTTGTATTGTTATCTTGAAACAGGGTCTTGCTAGGTTGCTGAGGGACTCCCTAAGTTGCTGAGGCTGTCCTTAAACCTGCGATCCTCCCGTCTCAGCAAGTACTGGGATTTCCGCTGTGTGCCACTGCATCTGACTCCAACTCATGCCGTCATACTGCAAGATAGCTTGGCATTTTATAACAAACTCCTCTTTCTGTTCACAGTAACCTGACTCAGTTTTCACAACCGACAAATCAAAGAACTTCCCAGCCCCAGTCTAGCGCTTTTACGATGCCACCGTAAGATAGATCAAGTTGACTTAAGCAGGAATTTTGGTCATAACTTTATAATATACTTGTTTCCTGCCCTTATATCCTGAGCACTGCACTCCACAAACACTACAGCAATAAGACAGAGATTCAGATTGGGCTCATGGAAATTCACCCTCAAGTATGTTGGATACATGAAAGAACCCAAACCAGGCTGCTGGGAATAGACTGATTTATCTTTTATTATCTTAAAACACATGCCCTGTGATACACATCTGATTCAGAAGGCAACTCTTCACTGTGCACATTCTCTCTGAAGTGTCTCACCCCTGGTATAAGTTTTATACCTGTCGTTTCTGGCCTGGAACCAAGAAATGGCACAGTCACTAAAAGTTCACTTGTTATGCAGCGGGTCTGACAGTTAATTAATGGGCTTTATTAGGCTGGAGGGCAGCAGGCCTTTCTCTGTCAAGTTAAGGACCCCGTTGGGTCTCCAGGGCCCGGTGCCTCGAATGAAGCTTGCACGTCATGCTTTAACTCCTCGAGCTCTTGGCAAAGCTCAGCTTTCTGTTTGGGAAGTAATGGCCGCATGTTTCTTGTGAACAAGCCCTGTTAGAGATCAAAGCAATTCTCCACAACCCCATTTTGATGAATTAAGGCAAAATGAGACAGAAATATGAGAGGATAAAATGTCCCTTAAAACACCCCTTGGTGTGTGCATGCTGAGAGGAGTGGGCTGGGCCAGACTCCATCTGGGAATATGTCAGACTCCAACCATGTAGGCAGCATGAGCAAGTCTGACAAACCAACACGTCTTGGGTCTGTCTCTACCTAACGGTCCGTACCAGGGTCCTTACAGGGACCGCCTAGTGGCAAGGACACCTGCACTGTCCTACGATCGCCTCACGTGGACCAGTTCTAACCATCTAA